>NC_090930.1:132591586-133231599 GCF_040938575.1 Ambystoma mexicanum
GAGACCAGCCGCAGAGTTTCTCAGGTGCAAGGAGCGGTACGTTGATTCGCGGTTCAGTGGTGAGTGGCTATCCGGCCGCCGGGGTGGTTGGCACGGGCAGTTCGACCACAAACCGGTCTGGGGTGCAAAGAAAAGAAGGTAAACTGGTTGTGCCCACCAGTCAGCGGAAGAAGCCTCTCCACCCCGGAGATCTTCTCTGTCGTCAGGAAGTGGTGATTCAGTTCTCCAGGGCTCCACCGGTGGTGTTGTCGTGGTAGGTTGGCTCAGCTTCTCCCTTGTCGGATTCTCAGGTCCTGTGGCGACTTCTGAAGTTCCAGTCCCCAAAGCCCTGCTTTTATGCAGAAGACCCCCATTCACTCAGCCTAGCTGTCACTCAAACATGCTAAGTGGTGAGCCGGCCGGCTCACCACTTGGGCCAATCACACAACAGTGCGACTTGAGTTACCAAGGTAACTCAGTCCAGGGTGCCTAAACCCCCTCCCACACCCCCTGTGGTACCCCGGCAGAGTGGCTTCTGTGGAGAAGCCCGCCAAAAAGTGGAACAAACGGCTTGACTTGGGTTGGAGTCACAGAAGAGAACACAAACGCCATTTTGGAATCGAGTCTTGGCAGAAAATACCAACCGCAGAATTAATATTAATTAAATAAACCGGCGGTATGTTTGAGGCTATGAGAATTAAATAATTAAAGTTGGTAGCCTCGAACAATGGGAAAATCCCATAGGAAAATATTCGCGGTCGAATATAAAAAGTAGTTTCCACTGCCAGCAGCCAAAACTCGATCAGGGGGGACGGAGACGTGCCCCCTCGACTAACAGACCCCGGGGCAATCGAATTGCCCCCACCAGTACGTCCACAATATGATGGTTTGTACTGGCTTCTGTTAATAATTTGGGACTAGTAAAGCCAATGGTGACTTTACATGCCCTGGGAGACAGTAGTCAGTCCGAGGGTATGGAGTCTACGGTGGGGTGTCACTATGACACCCCTGTGTCACTGCACGGAGGGTGCTGTGTAACACACACAGTAAAAACACATGAGGCCCTATGGAGTAAAGGACCCCATAGCCCATAAAACACATAAGCAGTCAAAGGAACACCATAAATCATGTCCAAGAGTGGGACAAAAGAGTCTCACTCTTGGCAGGAGAAAAAAACAAACTCCAGAAATCCAGCAAAGCTGCTGGGGGACTCACTAGGTTAGGAAATTCAGCCTAAAGAGAGAATTCTCCCTAACACCGGACTCATGGGCAGATTTATGTGTCACTTTATTCAAGCGGATTGTCTTGAATCGAGCAACCCCGAGTTCCTGGAAAAGTGCTGTTGTGGTGCCAATATTCAAGAAGGGGGATCGTTCAAACCCAAAAAATTACAGACCCATAGCGCTTCTTGATGTCCTGGGGAAAATATATGCAACACTGCTCCAATGGAAACTCCTGAAGTGGGCCAAAGACTCCAATCACATTGACCCCAGACAAGCAGGGTTTGTAAAGGGGGTTGGATGTGGCCTTAATCTACTTATACTGAACATATTAAAGATGGAAACCATCAGACTAAACACCAAGCTGTACCTGGCAATGATAGATCTTTCGCAGGCATTTGACAGTATCAATAGAGAGTTGCTGTGGAAGAAATTAATCAAGTGGGATTGCCCTACGAGCCCAGTGAATGCAATTCGGGAACTGCACACGGAAACCTCCATTAAGATTCGCCTGGATATGACAGGCACACTGTCTGCCAAAATAAAAACACACAAAGGTGTAAAATAGGGGTGCCCTTTGGCTGCAACAATTTTTAACCTGTTCATATCAGATACACAAGAAGTCTTCTCTAGTGCAAACACATTTCCCCCAAAAATACACAGTACACCCATTGATTACTTGGTATATGCCGACGACCTTGTATTGATAGATCAGACCCCAATAGGGCTTCAACGAAAAATGACTTTAATAGACGAATACATAACAGCGAATGGACTGTCTATTAACAACCAAAAATGCGAAATTCTGATCTTAGAAAAACTTCAAGGTTCTTGTAGCAGGGGCAAGAAACATTCCTGGTACATTGCCAAGGACAAAATTCAGCTTGCAAAACATTCAACATATTTGGGCATGAGAATTAGTGCGGGCCGAAACGACGGTCCTTGGGTTGAAGCAGCCAAAAACAAGTGTCATCAGTTAGCATCCCAAGCTTCTTTGATCAATAACAGATATGGGAAATTCTCTCTAAAACCAATCATTAGGTTTTATCAACAGAAAGAGGTTCCCATTCTGATATATGGAGGTGAAAATGCATTTGGAGCCTCGGACGAGCTTTGGAATACACTAGAAAACATCTTCTGGTCACAAGTGCTGAAATTACCAAAGGGTACATCAACTACCTGTATACGTTATGAATTAGGGTTGATTTCGATGCACGCTAGAGTCGCTTGGAATCTGCTAAGTTTATATTGTAAAACAATGTTGATGGACTCGGTACCCCAATTTGGCATTTTACACAGGCCTGATTTGGAAAACGCAAATACCATTCTTGAGAACTGGAATCACCTGTCTCAAGCTCTACTGGAAGAATACAACATCACCCTCTCTCTGTTATTGAACAATCCGGAGGCTGCTAAGAAGAAGCTTTGGAAATTGGACTGGATACAAACTTGTGACCGAAGAGCAGGCTCTTCATCAATGTTCGAAGTACCAGGTGAGGGTAAAGCATTTGACCAACGTGCTAACTACCTAATGTGCCTTCCGAACCAGCATGCAAGGGCCTTATACATGCGCTTCAGACTAAATGTCTTCCCGACAAAAGATCGCATGGGAACTTGGTCTAAACAGACGAATTTCAACTTTAATTGTCGATTTTGCAATGAGGCCAAAGAAACCTTGAAACATCTGACCATGTCTTGCCGGTCTCTGGAGCAACAAAGGGGCCGTTGCTTTTCCCCCGTGATCAACACATACCGTACAAGGAGCACTGAAGAGTGGTGGCAAGTTCTCTTTGAAGGACTCAATAGAGCAGCATTGTTTGCTCTAATACATTTCTTGCAATTCCTAAAAACTCGGCTGGAAGAAGACTCACGGCCTAGTACTGTATGAGACGAAAGGAAGACTGTATTGGTCTGTCTTGATCCCAAATCAGCCTACCTATGGAGGGTGGGAGGGAGGAAAGGGAAATTCGTAAGGGAGTGATCTGTGTGCTGTTTTGTATTTTTTTTTATTTTTCTTTTATTTTAAAGGTTGAATAAACCAATAAAATAAAATAAAAATTCAAAACAATTACCGTTATTGCCACTTGATCTGGCGAAATTTCCACCAGAATACAAGAAGTGGTGGAGGTGTAGGTCCCCATTTATGAAGAGTCCATTAGACCCAATGGTGCTTTTTTGGCACTGATTCCGCTGATTTGTCAGTGGTGATTGGTCGAATTTACCTCCAGGATTTTCCTGGTGGTGAATCCTCCACTCCAGACCCAACCTCATAATTTGGCATAGTGGTAAAGTTAGCTGTAACAGAGTTACCTCCAATTGTACCACCTACCACCATACTAGTAAGGAGTGCATGTGTTTTGTTGTTTACAGTTACAGATAAAGAGATTCAACAGTTCTTGCATATTGGGGACAACCCAGTCCTCCTGTATGTCTGCAGCAATATGTTGTTTAGACATATGAGGAGGATAGTAGAGTTGCTCAAATGCAATGACCATCAACTCATACGGCATTACCAACGTTCCAGTGGTTCCCTGTCTCTACACTAAGTCAGTTGGGGATTGTGGACACCCTTTGTTTTGCCACACCAATTTTTCCTCTTGGGGTGCCCGTGCCTGTAACTCAATTGTTTCTGTAATCAGTGAAGAGGTGTGTGGCAGTGGCAACTGTACTTGCATATTTACAACCTCAGGGTATTCAGCTATCTCGGGTATGGGAAGATGTGCTGCATGTTTGGCCGCTGCTTCGGCTGTGGTGTTTCCGAGTGAAATTTCATTAGGGTTGTTAGTGTGGGCTGCGCACTTCACCACTGCTGCTAGCATAGGCTGAGATAGGGCATATATTAATCTGTTTAGAAAGGCAGCGTGCTGCGCGGGGGCCCATCTGCTCTTTTAAATCCCCTCCTGTTCTACCGGGCTGGACCAGAATGCACGGTAGTAGTGACATATGCTGAATCAGAGTAAATCGTCACTCGGCAACCCTAAGATTCTTCTAGGGCTTCTATGAGTATGATCAGTACAGCCGCATGGGCCGAGTAATACATTGGCAACCTTTTTTGCACCAGTGTCTCATACTCCCCATCTACTAGGCCAACCACAGCCACGTCTGTATGTCTTCTCCCTGTCTCTGGGTCAATTGTGGCTGACTCATCGACAAAGAACACCTCTCCCTCATCAAGGGCATAGTCGCAGGCTTTTGGGGTGTCATCGTCTGGTCCCTTATAAGTGGCACAGTCATTTACTTTGTCATCTTGTGTGATCCACTCTTTTGCATCACACTATGGGAATGTTGGGGCTCGACAATATGATATTGTATGATGATGCTCGCTCTGTAGTCAACGTGGATTTAGCCCTCTCTAAAATAGCAAAAACTGCATGCTACACATACAAAGTAACTGAACATCCCATGGTGATCATCGCTGACTTCTCTATGGCAAATGTAGCAGCAGTGAGTGCTTGCTCATATGGAAATTGGCCCTCCATGACTGAGTTCAGCATACCGCTTTAATATGGTTGGGGCTTATGGCACATTGTGCTCTTGTGTCAGTATAGCTGTCATAGTTTTCCAGTCAGAGTGTGAAAATAGGTAAATGTCCTTGGTATAATCAGGTGTTGCTAACACTGCTACTGTGACAATCACTCATTTTAGATCATTACAGCTAGTGAGCATGTCCTCAGTCCATGTGATAGTAGTTTTTGCCTTCTGGGCCTCTTTGAGTGCCTGCAACAACAGTTGTGTATCAGTGGTGTAGTCTAAGATCCAGGCCCTGCAGTAGTTACATAGTCCCAGAAATGTCTGCATGTCTTTTACTGTGATTGGCTGTGGTGTGCTGCACATGGCATCTGTACGTTCAGGTATTATTCTTTTCTCATGGGCATAAATGAGCTGGCCTAGGTATAAAACTTCCTGTGACAATACTGTAATTTGGGTCTGTCCACCTTGTACACCTTGTCAGCCAGCAATTGTAAAAGAGTGATAGAGTCTGCTCTGCACTGATGTTCGCTTGTACTGCACACTAGCAAATCGTCCTTGTACTGAACAATGGTGCCGGGCCCGTGTAAATTGCTCAGATCTGCATGGAGCACCCTGTTGAAAATACTGAGTGATTCACAATAACCATGGGGCAACGTTGTGTGTTGGAATCTCTTCCTGCCATGGGTAAACACTGTGAGATATTCAGAATCTGGGTATAGGGGCACCGAGAAAAATTCATTTTTGAGATCGATGATAGTAAAGTGGGTAGCTGTCGTAGGTATGTTACATAATATTGTTGCAGGGGTTGGAACAAATGGACATTCTGCATGTAGTATGTCATTTAAAAGGGCGCAAAACCTGAATCATTCTCCAACTGGACCCTTTTGATTTGTTTATCTGTTATATGGCCGTATTACAGGGTGAATTGGAAGCTACAATACTTCCTTGGTGTAAAAGCACATTAATGGTGTCATTTATTCCTTCCTCCACCTCCTTGGACAGTGTATATTGCTTATCTTTGGGCAACACTGCACCTGGTTTGAGGGTGATACGTTTTAGGGCAATATTTCACATAAGACATACATCATGGGGATTAGTTGTCCATAATACATCTGGGACATGTGCTAAATCTTCTTGGGTAAAAGAAGGGACACTTCCTGCCACAAACATGGGGCATGGGACGTGATTATATTTAACTGTTATTTCACAGGGAACACATATGGCTAGTGCTATATCTCCCTCGCCATCTTTGTCTTCAAACAACTCATAGTCAGTCAATTTCTTCAATGCCTTGGTCGGATGAATACACAACACCGAACACCTCAGGGTCTACCACTATCAGAACAATTCTGGTATTTGGCACTAACACTCCTTATCTAGCATGATAATCATCTCTGGAATGTGCTATTGGGGTAACATTGGTCTGAAAGTAAGATAGAAGGGGATTCTCCAACACCAGTTTACTATGCCAGTTTCCTATACAGGGCTTACAGTGCGAAACAATAGAGGCTTATATCTTACTTGATGAACTGCCTATCCTACCGTCTGAGATGGGGATGGGGATGGGAGAGTGTATTCCTGCTATGGCCCAAGTTTATCATGCTCCGGTACTGGGTCCTGACCACTCTGGGCCTAGCTTCCAAAATCGCAGCAGTGCATTATACGTTTGCTGCTTAGAATGCCAAATATCTACAAACTCTACACTTTCTACACATTTCTACATCCTCTTGTCCCTTATATACACCTCCCCCTTGCCACCTTGTGTCATTAGGTACATGCACTCCTAGCATAATACTCTCAGTCGGAAACGCTTGGGGGTCAGGGGAGCTGGGCATGCATCACAACACATGCCTAGGCAGTCCAGAAAGGCCTCAAAACCTGTGGCTAAGGTACAACATGGTCTCTGAATGAGGTCTCATAATGGACAGTTGCCCTTCAAGTGTGTTGTCCTTAATGTGTATGTTGCCTGACATGCATTCTTCTACAACCTTACCTCTAATTTAATTCTTTCATGCTGCCTTCCTATTACTTATTTACTAATTCACTATATGCAAGGGCAACAATCGTTATCTCTTCACCCAATGAAAATGTAGTACTGATCGGTGCGGGGAAGAGTCTTTGTCCAACTCACCTTGTATGCCCCCCATCACTCATTTATGCCCATCCATGCTTATTTGCTACTGATCCAGCAGAAGACATCGAAATACAAGTAGGCCTGAGAGTTGGTGAATACTCATGGAAGCATTTACATTGTCCAAGCCCTTCACTTTTGCTTCTTAGGTCTATATCCCACTTAAATCACCACCTCGGCCGCTCGTCCACAATGGCCCGCACCTGCACCCCTCTTCCTGCTGCTGTCCTTCCACTATGTTTTTTGACGTCGTCCTACCACTTTCCCTCTCCAATATCTTCATTGATCCATAATGCAAAGGGCCAGTTGCTCCGACCATCTGCTGCTTCTCAGTCTCATGTGGAGTCTTCTGCTGTGGCATGAACCCGCCAGCAAGTCTGATCCCTTTGCCATCCTCAACGTTCACTTTTACTGATGTGACCATCGGACCCAGAGTTGTGTCCTATCTCGCCACAACCCTTATTGTCCCGTCAAGCAGCCCTTACTTTTCATTGGGCCCTGTGCCCCCTCTGACGCTGTGAAGGCTATTGCATAACAGCTTACAGCAGGGGCGTTGCTAGGGGGGGGGCTAATGGGGCTATAGCCCCTGATCTTTTGGTTGTAGCCCCGGATATAATCTCAGGAGCTACAGCCAAAAGACTAGCCAGCCACCAGTCCCAGCAGTTCCGACATCAGCATAGCCCCGGGTCTTTTCCAGACCTAGCAACTCCCCTGGCTTACAGTGTTTGCTCCAGAAATAGATACTCGAGCATGCTATAGCCATGAGAATAGTGTGCGGTCCATGCAAGTGATAGGTAAACTTCATTGACGATACAAGTGTAGCACTGCCACCTGCTGGCCAGTTGCCTGAACTGTAGCTACCACATAAAATCAAACATCAACTGAAAACTGATTTAATCCATGGCTCTCATTATGGGGCTGCTGGTAAAACTTGCTGGTAGGTGGTGGGTTACCGCTAACGCAGTAACACCGTTACCACCGCCTGGCATGTCAGTGTTACCAGGATATCAGAAGCGGCGGTGGTACGGTAAATCCCCATTCCCCTGAACTCCCATAGGACTACATGGGACAGGGGACACTGCAGCACCAGCACCGTTGTTAAACGATGCCGTTGCTTCAGTGAAAAACATGCTGGTAAGGGCCTGAATTCCCGGCAGGTTAGGCCTACCGGGTGTTCCGTGCCTCTTCTGTCATTCTCGTAGTATGGCTGTCTGGAAAGGGTGCCGTACGTTGCTACCGGCACCTTTACTTTCAGACCGCCAAACTTGTATCAAGGCCCATGTCCACAACAACAAAAAGGATGCAGTATAAAATCTCATATTTAGGGACATGGCAAGTTTAAGCCGTTCTGAAATTGAATGAACAAGCCTCACTCCAGAACAAGAGGCCTCTTGTTCACTGAATGGCCACAAGGTGTGTGCCAAGGCAGGTTCGGGAGAGTTCTGGACAACAGAGCATTGATTAGAATATAGCCAGCTTGATACATGAACAGAATAAATCTATGTGAATGTGTGTACAAAATGAGAAGCTCTGGACATGATGCACAGTGTTTGGAAGCATGCGTGATTACCAAAGGTCTTCTTCGGAATGTAAACTGGGCATTGGACATTTGGTTTCAATAGCATAACTGGCATTCTTGATTTCATTTTTTCGTTTTGATTTAGTGATTCCATATCAAAAGACAGTAGGTCACCTTTGCAATACATTTATACCCACAGACTCCCTTACTTGAAAGGATTGTCTCTACACTTGCCTGTTTATAGGCGCTTTATAAACAAACATTACCATACCATACCATGCTTAGGTTTACCAAATGACTCTGTGTCACCAAGGAACTCCTTTACCATTCCTTGGCTTTCCTTTTACAAAACATTTCTATCAGGTGTCTTAGTCCAATGGTTTCAGCTGAAGCTCAAAGGTTTGTTAAATCAAAGCCCAGGACTGGAGCAGTGTCCTGGTGACATGGAGTCCTATGCTTTTAGATCCTCTGTCTACAAAAGATAATCCTGCCCCATGATGTCAGAAGCTGGAGTGTTGAGAATGGTGCAATGGCTCTGATAATGTGTCTGCAAGGTGGGACTCTGCAAGGTGACAGATGCCACCTAACATCCAATACAGCTTTTAATCACTGCAATATCTGAGGCACCAAAGATATCAGCATATGCAAGCACTGAATACAATCATTATGAGTCAGCCCCATCAAGCCACAGGAGCCCTGGAGCTTGGTCAAAATCATTGCACGTTCTCGGTCTTGTGATTTCTGAGTGCATGATTCCTTGAAGTTATCGGTTAGGTCAAAAGATTTCTACTGCAAGGACTTTAACAATCAGCAATGGATACAAACATCGCAAGCATTATTTCTGCAATAATTGTAAATGCGTTATTTAGCCACACATTAAAAACACGTGGTCCACTGTAGAATAGTGAAAACAAGTTTTAAACATACATTAAAAATGTAAAGGTTTAAATAGTTGTGAGTCTTTCTGACAGTAACAAACAGGAAAACCTGTTCCAGGCATAAGAGTTCATTAATATTCCAAGGAAACCGATTTGAATCCAACAAATGAGTTTAATTAAAAGTCTCCAGCCAGGATTTCATGAGACTTCAATTGCAAAGAAATGAAATAGAACGAAAACAATAATTTCTTTAGTGGAAAAAATGCTCCTGTCTCTGCAAGTTTATTTGAGCGATAATGGCTCAGGGGGCAAAATGTAATTTACAAAGAGAAGAGAGGCTTAGCACACCCTTTTTTTAAAATGAATAGTTAGTACATGAATTCATAAATTTAGAGCCCACAGTTGGCTCTTCATAGGTTCATACGTAGTAAGGGTGCAGGGGAGAATAAGCTGACTCTGGTATCGGAAGTCAGTAATATGTCTAAGAAACAGATAAAGGGAGTAATTCATGGATTATTTGCGCCGAAAAAAACGGGATTTGTGCGCCATTCTGCCTGCAAATCCCTGTTTAACAAATGGACAATTTTCATGCACACTCCCGTCCCTTGCACACCTATAAATACTAAAGAAATCTTTCAGTCAAAACTCCACTAATAGTTACTGTATGTTGACACAAATCTTTAAACAAGCTCAATAATAGGTCAATTTCATGAGTATTTAGATCACCAGCAACTGTGATTTATTCAGGAAAACTATTTCTAACACCTTTCAATCACATAAATCATATTCTTTGATCAATCCATCTAGTAAAAATCTAAAATAACATTGCCTAATTTCAGTACATAGTTGTATATTCACAATAAAATAAAACATAAACAAGGCTCTACGTGTTTCGAGAGAGTTCTCTCTTCTTCAGGAGCAAACACATTGTAATTCTGAGTCTTTAATGATCAATAATTCATTCATTATCTCAATGTCTCTGTATCTATTTACTCGGCTGTTTCTACCAATGTGAATTAATGGGGGCTTCTTCTTGAGATCCTAATTCAGTTGCATAGCTGATATAGTTCACCTGGCACTGATGTGAAGATTTTTAATGCCGACCTTCATCTCGTGGGAATGTGCGCTATCCTTTTTGGTCCAATTGTAGAAGGTTACGGTAGCCAACATCAATGGTGAACGCGTTAATTATAGGCGTAAATGGCCGGTGTTAGCTGGTTTTTTTCTAGTATTGGTGTGTATCAACCCTCTGCATTACAGCTGTAGTCGCGTTGCTGTCATGCTCAGATATAACCTTTCAGAATACTACCGGACGGACAGTTCCTCATAGGTATCTGGAGGCAAGTATCGTGGGAATTTTTTAAAAAATGTATTTAATCATTTATGTATCTATATTTTTTGGTGAGCATTCTGTGCTAATCTGGTGCCTCTCTAGTGTTTCCTTTGGCTTCTGAGCCTATTGTTTCTGTTTCTGGGCTGCATCCAAAGGATGCAGTCTGTGGGGTGTAGTCCTTTGTTTATGTCTGGCCTTTCCCAGTCCCACCCTCCCCTCTTGCAATTGGTTAGAAAAGTCAGGTGTGTTTGTGTTTGTGGCTTGGCTCTAGCAGCCATTTTCCATTTGATTTGAGGACTGCCATGAGGAAGGATATGGCAGGAGAAACCAGTGTGGAAGCACCTTTAGGGGCTGGTTGATTCTGAGTGAGTAGTTTCACAATGATTGTAATCCGTTTTTGGCGGGCTTTATGCACTCTTTTGGGGTGGTGTGAGTGTTTTTTAAATATATATATATATATATATATATATGTTTTTTTTTTTACATTTATTTAATCATTTATGTATCTATATTTTTTGGTGAGCATTCTGTGCTAGTTTGGTGCCTCTCTAGTGTTTCTTTTGGCTTCTGAGCCTGTTGTTTCTGTTTCTGGGCTGCATCCAAAGGGTGCAGTCTGTGGGGTGTAGTGCTTTGTTTATGTCTGGCCTTTTCACAATCCCACCCTCCCCCTCCAACCCGTCCACCTCCCCTGATTGGTGCGTCCACCTGGTCATGACAGACCTTCCCAGGGCAGCCCTCTGCCCGGCAGCCCCCTCGGCTAAGGGCCTCGAGGCAAAGGGCGGCTCCTACAGTAGCGGCTCCAAGGCATGTCTACAGGTGTCCGCAGGGGAAGCAAAGTAAGCCAGCAGCCAACAGACAGCAACAAAACTGTAAGTGTGGCATGAGTGGGGTGTAGAGCAATTACGCTACTCCAGAAAGCCCTCGCCACTCTACCTCACCTCTCCATAAGGTAGACTGCCATAGAATTACGCCATGCATTCATAGAGAGATTTGTGACCACAAGCCTAATTCCATTCTTGGCCTGACTGTAAATGTTGCTTTGCATTACGCACTAACACACTAGACAATGTTAACTAGTGCCACACTTATACAGAAATGTTAAGATTAGCCTGCGTCATCTTTAGACAGGGTTAACAATGTTAGCATGCGCCACACTTAGATGGAATTCTTAACCTTGGCTTGCGTCACATCTAGATAGAAATGTGATTGCTAGCATGTGCCACACTCAGGATTGTTAACTTTAGCTTGCATCACATCTAGATAGAAATGTGAATATTAGCTTGCGCCACTTAGATGAAATTCTTAACTTTAGCTTGCGCCGTATCTAAATGGAAGTGTGACTGTTAACATGTACCTCACTCAGAATTCTGAAACCTAGCTTGCGTCGCACCTAGATAGAAATGTGATTGTTAGCATGTGCCACACTCAGTATTGTTAACTTTAGCTTGCGCCGCATCTGGATAGAAATGTGAATCTTAACATGCACCACACTTAGATTTCTGCACCCTAGCTTGCATTGCATCTGGATAGAAATGTGATTGTTGGCATATGCCACACCTAGATGGAATCCCATAATTGCAATGGACAGCAATGCCAACTAACCAACCAACTAACAATTCCATCCCTCTGCATACATCTCTCAAGCTCTAACTGAACACAACCACAAGCCTAAAACGCAGCAATCCACACAAACTTCACAACAATGCAAAAAAAAAACAACACACAAACTTGCACAACAGCACACAACGACTACGGACCGTAAAACACCCCAAGCCCAGCCAACGGACCCACCGGGCTGAGGCGGCCAACAGCACATCACTGCTCTCTTGCACTTTTCCAGCTTATTCCCACTAACCCACCCCATCTGCTCCCCTTTTCAGAGCCGCCAGAGCGCCAGGGGACCACTTCGGTGGTGATAGTGCACAGTACATATGTCCTTTAACATTAACATATGCCACACTTAGAAGGAATCTCAGAAAGGTGATTGTTAGCATATTACCCAATTACCCAATAGATGGAATCTCTAATAGCCTTCTGTGAAAATTGTATTTAGAAGCGTACCCAATAGCCGCTCATGGAAAGTTGTATTTAGAAGTGTGCCCAATACCCCCTCTGTGAAAAGCTGAATCTAGAAGTGCCCAATAGCTTCTAGGTGGAAGCTGAATTTTGAAGTGCATTTAGAAGTCGAATTTAGAAGTATGCCCAATTGCCTCTCTGTGAAAGTTGAATTTAGAAGTTGAATTTAGAAGTGAGCCCAATAGCCTCTCTGTGAAAAGTGCATTTAGAACTGTGCCCAATAGCCTCTCTGTGGAAAGTGCATTTAGAACTGTGCCCAATAGCCTCTCTGTGAAAGTGCATGCAGAAGTGTACCCAATAGCCCCTCTGTGAAAAATGCATTCAGAAGTGTGCCCATTGCCTCTCTGTGAAAGTTAAATTTGAAGTGCATTTAGAAGCTGAATTTAATAGTATGCCCAATAGCCTCTCTGTGAAAAGTGCATTTAGAAGTGTGCCTAATAGCCTCCCTGTGAAAGCTGAATTTAGAAGTTGAATTTAGAAGTATGCCCAATAGCCTCTCTGTGAAAAGTTGAGTTTAGAAGTGTACCCAATAATCTCTCCGTGGAAAGTGCATTCAGACGTGTACCCAATAGCTTCTCTGTGAAAAATGCATACAGAAGTGTGCCCAATAGCCTCTCTGTGAAAAGGGCATTTAGAAGTGTACCCAATAGCATCTTTGTGAAAAGTGCATATAGAAGTATGCCCAATAGCCTCTTGGTGTTGTAAGAGGATTCAATTCAACACTACAGCTAAGTCAATGCCTAGTCTGGGATACTGAATGGAAACCCTTATTGATATATCTTTATGTCCAGTTCATGCGTTCTGGGTGACTACCCCTATATAACACCCCTCTCTTTGAATCCCCCTGACCCCACTGAGCCAAGAAGTAGTTCTGTTTTGCAAGTTAAAAGGTTTATTTGATAATTTAAACAATAGAGATATATATCACACTTTATAATAATTTAATAATTGAATATCACACTGAATCTGATCAGTAATCAATAATGGATAGTCTGGCACTAGCACACTTGTAAATAGGAACAGAAGAATAAGGTGGTAGAGAATACTTTATATAAGTTCAGCTGGATGTAATGTTGAATGAAAAATGCAATACAGAAAATACTCAATATGATTTCAACAAAACAATGTAATCACTTTTCTCTGGCAATCCCCTCCCCCCTTTATGCAATGCAAGGAAATGGAAGGAAAGCACACAGTTCTCAGAAATGCAATCAACTGTAATTCAGTTCACCCCAGCAAGCTTAGACTACAGAAGTTGGAAACACAGGCCCAAAATGCTTTTATATGTGCTGGCAATGAAGTGAAAAATATGCTAAAATGCTTTTAATTCCCTCTAGAGGTTCAGGGTGAGTGGTATCAAGTTAATATTAGTCCAGGCTCACTTTAGCAAGGATCTAGGAGTAACTAGCAGGTTAAACGAATTTTTGGCAACTGAAAGCAAGAAAACTGTTTTCACACGTTGAGAAATTTGCAAATCGCGGCAAATTCGCGAGTGTGTTTTTTGCGATTGCGGCAAAAGTATCAGGGGTAGGAATGCGGTTCTAGGTTCGTAGCAAAGCCACGATTCTAAGCTTTCAGAGGAAAGTTACTGCAAGTCTCTAGGACAAACGGTCACAGAGTTATGAACGGTTTTGTGAAGGTTGTTTTTCGGATTTGGAATGTTAAAATTCAAAGTGACAAGTGCAGCTTGCAACTAGAAAATGACAGGTGACAGTTTTGCAAATGACAGGTGACAGTTAGGAGGCAGTTCTACTTAGATTAAAATAGATTGAATTATATTATTTTAACTAAGAGATTGGCTCTGCACAGTTCTACTAGGTACTCACACTATAATCTTGAATTAGAATGGGCCTCGCCACGGATCTGGTTAGGTTTTAGATGGGACTCTGGTCTGGTCTCTGCACTTCACAGTGATCTGGTCAGCTCTGCTCTCTCTGGGTCTTTCTGCACAGCTTTCTCTGGAGATTGATGGATTTGAAGTCTGGATCTCTGGATGTGGTATGGTCCGGCAGAGCGCGTTGCAGCAAATGGAATTGAATGTCCCTATCTGTCCTGTCTGTCTGCTTTTATGTGTTTTTGAAAATGGGTGTGTGTGCAGCATCACTAGGCTCTACCCCTCTCCACTTGTCATTGGCCACTTCATCCTCTTCCCCTTGATTGGGGGAATGAAATGAAGTGTCATCATGATGAGGTCTTTTTATGATACAGAGAACCCACCCCTGTCAAATTACACACAATCTATATTTTGACCCAAAAGACATATTTGCACAGGTACACATTTGTTTAAAATTACATGCACCCATCACATATCACAGGGGGTATACCCTGTCCAAATCTGCTCTTCCTGGGAGCTTGCATTCAGAAATGGCGACATTTGCACTTTTTAACTGGTTTCGCAATATCGGACATTAACCCAAATTTACACACATGTGCGCAAGGAGTATGGACATTAATTGATGAAGTGTCAGATTTTTAACATGCATACATTTTAAGTAATACCCTCTTAACTGCTAGCTTGCCCCCAGATCATGCCACCGGTTCTAAAAACCTCTTCAAATGTGGGCAGAAAAATCACAAGAATTATGGTATCATTTAAATAATTTTCACAAGTCCGCTCTATGAGTTATTCATCTTTTTCTAAAACCATATTCTGGCTACAGGGGTGTGGTTTCCCCCCAGCACAAGCTTGCTCTCACAGGCAGTGCTCCTCCCCTTTACTTCCAGGAGGAAGCCACTTTTACAGCCCCCGTAATAAAACATTTGCCTTAGTCAGGACAGGGTTTTGTTCAATTTCCTGCAGAGCCCAGGTAATTCAATCAGGGAAGTGTCATATCCCTTTTGGTGGGAGCAGCAAAAGGCAGATAGGCCTGGGAACACAGCTGTTGTGCAAGTCTCATCTCCTGTCGGGGGTAGCTGGTGGGCAGAATTCAGTTCCTTAAACCAGGTTTCAGATAAAATGTCACTTTTGTTCCCCAGTTTAAGTCAAGACAATTCTTTACATATGCAGCTAGGATGCTGATTCTAAATTTAAACTATGACATTTAAACAATTGCAACCTATGTGACACTCAAAGTAGGTCACTCATTTCTTTTAAACATTTAGATTTTTAGTGTCTTTCAGTCCAAATTTACTTAAACTGCTGAAATCCACAGCTCAGCCAGTCTTGTTATAAACCGTCAAGTCACTTCAGAATATAACTTTACATTGTATCCACCTCTCAGTAAGTCTTTCTTTGGCTTGCCTTTGGTTCATTTATTCAGTTTTAAACAAAATCTGGTGGTTTTAAAACGCCGGCTTTCTGATAGTGGTGAGTACTGGTACTGCACCCATTTTTGGGATTTAAGAAAATGAGTTCCCCACAATTCTAGGTTGCTTTTGGCAATCAGCATTGCCATTCCCAATGGTTTCAGACTACTGTGTGGGTAGTCCAATGGTGGTTTTAGGCAGTGCCCTTCTGTGCCCAGAACATCGGCAAAAATGAGTGGCAGCCTATTCTTCATGCATTTCCCTGGGCATTTTCTGGGAAGCTCTGGCCATCATGATGTTTTCAATGCCAGTACTGTACAGTTTTTTAGGTAGGGCTTGGATGCATGGGTAAAAACATCCCACAAGCCCCCCTCTTGCGATGGCCATTCTGTTTCACTGATGGGACTCGCAAGACCTGGGATGTTTCCTCATCTTCTTCCAATAGATGGCACAGTTCAGCATCTTTTCCTCCATCCGGTACTGATTGGTCGGTTCTCCTCGCCAGTCCTGATGGGAATATTGGGCGGTACACTGTGCCCCTTGCGTCTCTGCTCCCGGTCTCCGGATCGTCCTCCTTGGCCAGTCTTGAGGTTTTCTTTCTCCTAGGACGACAAAGGAAGAGCGGCAATACCTATTCATAGACATTTTTCCCCCACCATTGATATAGTGGGGTGGCATATAAATTTATAGTCAAAACATATGGACATGCACATTTCTTTTTGCATTCAAAAACGAAAACACCCACATTGAGAAACTCAGAATTTGATAGGCGATATGTCGGATATTTTAAGTTAGAACTGAATTAATCTGAGACAGTACCCTGTAGGATTCCAGAGGATTCCTCCAGTTGTTGCAGAGTGTGCCTGGGATGGCAACACTTCAACTGGTCAATGTGGACCCACTTGTCTTCCCCCTCTGCCAAACCGCCTTTGGGGATGCGGATCTTGTAGGCCACAGGGGAGATTTTGTCTATAATCTCATAGGGTCCCTTCCATGTAGGCAAATATTTTCGCTGTTTGGCCTGGTTCCTTTGGAAATTGTATAGATAGACCCGGTCCCCCACCTGATATTCCTTCCTGGAAGTCTTCAGGTCGTAGTGGGTCTTCATGCTATCAGCTGATCTTTCTAGATTCCGCTGAGCATAAGCAAAAGCATGTTGAAGGTGTTTCCTTAAATTCTCCACATACTCATGAGTTGTGGAGGCATTTATTAGTGTCTGCTCTTGGGTCCTGTAGAGCAAATGCTGAGGAAGCACCATCTTGCGCCCAGTCATCAACTCAAATGGTGACATTTTGGTTGCAGATGAAGGGGTAGATCTGATGGCCATTAGGACCAGAGGTAATTGGATATCCCAACTTGGCCCAGAATCTGCCACAAACTTCTTTAATATGCTCACAATGGTTCGGTTATATCTCTCTACTGCCCCAGAAGAAGCTGGCCTGTAAGCAATATGTAACTTCCTTTTGACCCCCAGTATCTCCCACATCTTTGTCATTACTTCACTGGTGAAGTGGCTACCCCTGTCTGACTCAATCCTTTGAGGTAGACCAAAACGGGAAAAGATGTGGTTAATCATCAGGACAGCTGCGGTTTCTGCCTTGCAATTTGGGGCTGGGAGACATTCCACCCACTTGGTAAACAAGCATGTCACAGTCAACATGTACTTATTCCCCCTAGCAGAGCGAATCACGGGGCCTACAAAGTCGATTTGTAAATCTGACCATGGCAGTGTCATCCCCCTCTTTTGGAGAGGTGCACGGTGCGTGACGGATGATGGCTGAAATTGTGCACACACAAGACACCCCTTCAAGTATTGGTCGAGGTCCTGCCCCATGTGTGGCCAGTATGCAACCTCTCTTAAGATTTCCAATGTTGTGTGAAACCCCCTATGACCGGCGGTGGCCGCATCATGGGCGTGACTTAACATCAGGCTTCGGAATGAGGTAGGAACCACCCACTGATCGTGGCCCGCTTTGGATTTCTTTACCAGCAAACCGTCTTGGATTCAGAACATTTTTGGACATTTCATCAACACTCTTAGGTCCTCTTTCCCAGTGTAATCGGTATCCGTCAGGGGAAAGTTCTCAGGGTCCTCAAGGTGCTGGTAAAATTTACCAATTATTGGATCCCCCTTCTGAGCGGTAATCAAATCAGCATCAGGGGTCTCCTTACTCCATTGTGCAATTGAAAGGTCGTTGTGAGCATTTGTCTGAGACCTAGTGATAGCAGTGACCTGGATTTCCCCCAACAGGGACTCAATCTCAATTAGATCCCCTTGGATGGCCCCGGTTTTGGCCAGCTGATCAGCTAAGTCATTTCCAGTTTTGTCTGGTCCCTCTACTTTGGAATGACCCTTGATCTTTTTCCAATAGATGGTCATCTCATTCGAGGTGACCAGATCATCAATGTTTTGGATCAACTTCCCATGTTTCAAGGGTTTGTTGTTAGCACATAACATGCCTCTGGTTTTCCAATTAACCAGGTGCTCCACGAACCCGTTCCGTACATAATCCGAATCTGTGATTATGACCAGTTCGTGGAGTTGATGTTGGACAGTAGTGAAGATGGCTTGATGCACAGCCATCAATTCTGCCACCTGACTACTTCGGGGACCAATTTTGTATCCAGCGGAGGGTTCTGGGGACTCATTCACCCATGCATTCCCTACGCCGGCCACCAGTTCTTTCTCCCCGTTGTTGTCAACATGGTAAGAGCATCCATCCACATAGACAGTGGGCATTCCCTCACACTTGTCTTTTTCAAAGACTTTGTGTGGGGAATTAAGGTATGCCTCCATGTTGTCCTTGATTTTTAGACTTTCGTCCTCGAGACAGTTTTCTCTGGCACAATCATGCAAGTCAGCCAGACCTTGCTCGAGGGGACTCTTCTTGTTTTGGCCATATCTGACCTCCACAGGAAAGCCTTGCATTGACAGAATCCAGGAAGTAATTCGGGAATTACTCACATTTCCGGCCCGGATTCTGTCACTTTGGAGATATTGCAGAGGCTGGTGTGGAGTCTCCACTATGATGTGTTCCCCCTGGATAAACGGGCGGTAATTCTTCAATGCCCACACCGTTGCCAGGAGTGCCTTCTCACAATCGTTGAATTTTTCCTCCACAGAGGATAAAGTTTTGCTCGCATAGGAGATTACTTTATTGACCTTGTCATGCTTTTGGTATAATACTGCCGTCAAGCACGTATTAGAGAACCCCGTCTCCAGGAAGAACTCCTTGTTTCTGACAGGGTAAGCTAGGCAAGGCGCTTTTGAGAGGCTTCTTTTGAGTTGTCTTACTGCCTCGGCTTGTTCTGGACCCCATTCCCACTTGACCCCCCCCCTTTAAGAGGTGAATCAGGGGTCTGGTGATCTCTGCGTAGCCCTCAATGAACTTTCTGCTGTAATTAGTCAGTCCAAGGAGGCTCCTTAGTTCCCGCAGAGTTGTGGGGTCTTTCAGTTTCTGAAGTGCTTCCACTTTCTTTTCCTGGGGACAGAGACCCTGAGGAGTAATCTCATGCCCCAAGAAATTAACACGGGTTCTACACCACTGTGCTTTCTGAAAGGAAAGTTTTGCTCCAGCGGCCCTCAACTGGGTCAGAACATAACGGATCTCCGCTATATGTTCCTCCACAGATGAACTTTTGATGAGGACATCATCTACATAAGCCAGGTTACCCCTCGCACCCAGGTCGGGCATGGCCTTATGTAGGAAAATATTGAACTCATTACCGGAGTTAAGGTATCCGAAGGGAGTCCGGGTCCATGTGTACTGCTGGCCCCCAAAGGTAAAAGCCAGCTTGTATTGGTCCTCCCTGCTGACAGGCACGGTCCAGTATCCATTGGTCAGGTCTATTGCAGTGAATACCTGTGACCCCTGAATCTGGGCCAGCCCTTGGTCAATGTAGGTATCAGGTACTGTCAGGATACAGTGACATATTCTGAATTACATTAGGTATGGGGAAAATTAGTATAGAAAGGTTTTTGGAAGTTATGATGAGTTTAATTTTAAAACAGCCAATTTTGCCCTTAACATTCATTGCAGTCTATGGAGAATGCCCCAAGCCAAGATGGAGGTCCTCAGTCTAAGTTCTGATTGGCTGGTGATTGTTTATAGGGAAGACAGTGAACATTCTAAACTGCCTTTCATCGTCTTTGCCCAGCTGAGAGGTCGTGTACTAAGCTGCTCCTGCTTAACTTGTTCAGGGGTTTCAAGTTTCAAGCAGTCGAGCGGCTTCTTTGGAAAAGTAAACAGGAATCTTACGGAGCTTCATTTTGTCACTGAACAGGAGTAAGAAGATTTCGAGTTATCCAAGAAAATAAGTTTCCAAGACTCTTCACAAGATAAGTTCTTTTAAAACTCAAAACTCTTTTTATAATGTCATTGTAGAAGAGTTAAACTGATTTTCAAGTTCATATGAAAACATTAATTAAGAACTATATTGCTGTCGTATGTTTGGCTTTGCTACGCTACGTTATCTATCGAGCGCGTGGTTTTTTCCGTTAACAGAAGCCTGCGCGTGAAAGTCTTGGCTTGAGAATCTAGCGCGAGCTCTTTGGTGTCGCGTGATACTATTGTGCGTGTGTTTTTTCTACCCGCGGTTGGTTTTCTGCACGTGTGCGTGTGCTCGCATCTTGGACTAAGCGCATGTGGATTTTTCCCGCGGTTTCGACTTCAGCGCGTGTGCTCGCATCTTGGACTAAGCGCGTGTGGATTTTTCCCGCGGTTTCGACTTCAGCGCGTGTGCGTGTGCTCGCATCTTGGACTGAGCGTGTGTGGATTTTTCCCGCGGTTTCGACTTCAGCGCGTTGCGTGTGCTCGCATCTTGGACTAAGCGCGTGTGGATTTTTCCCGCGGTTTCGACTTCAGCGCGTGTGCGTGTGCTCGCATCTTGGACTAAGCGCGTGTGGATTTTTCCCGCGGTTTCGACTTCAGCGCGTGTGCGTGTGCTTGCATCTTGGACTAAGCGCGTGTGGATTTTTCCCGCGGTTTCGACTTCAGCGCGTGTGCGTGTGCTCGCATCTTGGACAAAGCGCGTGTGGATTTTTCCCGCGGTTTTCGATTTCAGCGCGTGTGAGTTTTCTCGCTCCTTGGATAAGCGCGTGTGGTTTTTCCCGCGGTTTAGTCTTCAGCGCATCTACGTTCTTCACGCAGTTCGGATTCTTATGCATGTTCAAGATATTTCCACGTGAGAATTTTTGTTGCAAGTTTCAAGAACAGTTTTATGAAGTAAAGTCACTCTAAAAAAAAAATAATAAGAAGAAATATAAGTTCTTTCCAGAAACACTAGAACTTCCATTTACTTTTAATGAACTTAAGACTTTGTTCAAGCTTCTTGAGTTTAAAGAAGATTACCTGCAAAGTTAATTTCACATTCATGGACCTACTAAGAAGGCTGAATGATCGTTGAGATTCAAGTCAACTAGTAAGGAAGTCTAGTCAGCTTATCACTTCTCTGGGCATTTTGTTGAGAAGTTCCAGGTATGGTTTTTACTTTATTTGGTAAAGGACATTGATAATTAAGGTTAGTATAGTACTCCATGAATAACAAGGTGTATTATATGTTTATGTTTTGCTACAGGTGAAGAAACAGCTAGCCTTTAGCTTCCAGCCTGGTGTTTGTTAATTTGTCCCTTCCCCCTTTCCCCTGGAAGTGAGGTAAACTGAGCAGTTTATAATATCAGCTCAGAGTGCCACATTTTGGGTGGATTGTCGGGGGCTCAGCAGCTTCTGCAGACACCAGGATCTCAGCCTGACAGTAGGGCATAGGCCATCGGGAAGTATGGACCCGTTTGTTGAGCTCCCTGAGGTCGGCGCAGAGTCTCCACTGGCCGTTTGGCTTTAATATTCCCAGCACCGGATTATTGAAGGTGCTGTGGACTGGACGGATTATTCCCCGGGACTCAAGGTTCTTAATTATTTCAGTAAGGGAGTCCATTGATGCGAGAGGCAAGCGATATTGCTTCACAAACACAGGAGTCATGCCAGGGTCCATGGGGATTGTTGTTGTGTGGATGTCAGTGCGACCACAGTCATATGAGTCTACCGCAAAGAGATCTTGGAAATCCAAGAAAACTTGTTTCAACTTTTGCTTTTGTTCCAGAGTCACACAGGCATCAGCTAGGTTGACTCTCTCTTCCACCATCTGCCTGAAGCCTGGAAAGACTTCTGGTTTGGCTATTTCAGCGGCCTCCTCCAGCTGGGTGGAGAAGTCCCTGGTCAGAGTGCTGATTTGGACTGGAGGTTTCAGGTGGGGCAGGCAGCCCTCATGGACCTGGAAAATCACCTCATCCCTCCTGAAGTCACAAGTCACATCTTCCTTACCATAAGGGCAAGAAGTGTACACCAGGAAGTTCCCCCCATGCCGGGTAAAAATCCTGTCTGGTGTTGTATTGTCATCCCTGTCACTGTCAAAGCAGTCCTTGGGGATTGGCCCTAACAGTTCATTACCTAAATCTATGGAAAAATGTCGGTCATCAACCGCCATTCCAATAATGGTGCCTGCGTCTAGAGTAATACTCTTTAAGTCGCTGTTATCCACCTCTGTTAGAATGGTGTCATGTTCTATGTTGACCAATGGAGTTGGGTTTACCCCTAACCCTTGCTGTTGGAGAGAAGCATTTAGATGTATGTAAGCATCAGGGTTTTTCAAATGTTGTCCTCTTTTAGCTTTCACTTCCAGGGAGAATTGTCGGGTCCTTTCTGGGATGGTGACTTCCTCTTTGATCTGAATTTCAACTGCATAAGGTAGCAATTGAGCTGGCCTAAATGCTTTTTCTGGATCATCAAAGCCCATGGGATTATCCGCTAATCGGGACCAAGCTTTGAAGTTTATTAGGTCCAAACTAATGGCAAAGCGATTGAGAATGTCACTGCTTAAGTAAAAGGCGGCAGTAACGTCTCGCACGACCCAACAATTATGGACTATGCTCTTGTTGCCAATGGAGATTTTGAGCATACACCTGCTTGGCAGGAGATGTTTGGAATTGGGTGCTTCCAGGTCCATTTCCCATTTGTCTATCAGTTTGAATGTGTGAATGGCTGGATCTTTTGGGAGTTGGCGGAACATGGCTTCGCTGATGAAGCTCTTACCGTTGTTCACACACACTCGAGCGAGAACAGAGTCCTTCCCATCATTTAACTGGACAGGGATGAACAATTGCTCTCCAATTTGCTGAATATCAGCCAGGCTCTGAGCTGATTTCACATCTTTCTGGACTATAGGAGTGGGAGTTTCTGATTGTGGATTAGTAACGAATTTCAGGGTGTTTCCTTCCAGTGTGGAATACCACCTTAAACTGGAAGGAAGGTTGATTTTCAGAAATAGAGAGGACCCTCCATCACCAGTCTGTTGTCCTACTGCTCTTACTGTCACGTCTGGAATGTGGCTATTCTGGAAGTGAAATTCAACTTGGTCAGATTTTTGTTCAACCATGTGGCAGGTGCCGTTTAAACAAACATGGTTGACACTCTGTTTTAATTTTAGGGGTCGGCTAGTCTGGGTCCAGAGGACCTTGTTTACGCAATCTATTAAGGGTGACAACCTTCTCAGGAGGTCATTCCCTAGTAAACAAGGGGTACCCTCTGGAGTCACAACTATGACCGGGTGTTTCAACTTGTGTCGCCCAATTTTAATGTCCAAATCTGCCGTCCCCTCGACGGGAATTTCCTTCCCGTCAAAGTTCTGCAGTTGTCCAGGAAGAGAGGTGAGAGGAATTTGGTAATTCTCTCCCCTTCCTGCATTCAGTTCATCAAAGGCCCTTCTGGACAGAAGGGTAGCTTGAGATCCAGTGTCCACCAGTGCCAAAATTGTACCCTGCCCCTGTACTTGTACCGGGGCATAGTATCTTCCCTCCTTCTCCTCAAGGGGGCACAGATAATGCACATTTTTGGACAACTGGTGGGCTAACTTTCTGGTTTTGGACATTGCTAGAGAAGAGATTTGGGCAGAATTCTGTGGAGAGCCTTGGGAATCTGAAAGAAAAAGTTGGCAACTGGAGATCAGAGCCATTGTGGGTTCCCCTGGCTCCAGTTCTGGGCCGCCCCCCCCTTTTTGGAGGCAGTCACCAGGATGGGTTTGAACCAGGGGATTTTCTTGCTGTTGGTTCTGGGATGAGATGGTGGGCGGCGGTAGCTCAGTCTCCACATCTCCCCAGTCTGGATTTGCATCCCTAGGGACCCATTTTTCTTTGGGAGGAGTTCCCCCCTCTCTGAAGGAGAAGATCCTTTTCCCAGGATCCTCTGAGGATCCCTCTCCCTCAAATTGGAAGATCTGTGCCTCCTCCTCAAACTGTGTCTGTTTGGGTCTTTTGTTTCTCCTACCCCCCCTCTGTTCCTTAGGAGGCAGACTTTCAGGGGCAAGAGATTTTGTTTCCGGTTCCTGGGTTTCCAGGGGCTGTTTACAAGTGAGGAAGGAAGCTTCCTCCAAGGCTTTCCACCCCCCTTCCCTTTGTGCCTCCTCCCTGGGAACCGGTGAGTTATCGGGGTGCTGCCCAAGTCATTGTTCTGGGGCACCAGGTCCAGAGTTGGGTGCGTGCTGCGCCGGCATGCCGATCTGAGGGTTCTGCTGAGCCCTCAGTATGTGACCCAGATCCCGCGCCATGTTTTGAACCTGGCGCTCTAACTGGGAAACCCGCTCAGGCTGATACGGGGCCATGTTTTCTCCCCTGGGCTGATCCCGGGAAGGGTAGCTATCCCTTCTTTGGTAGTACCCCTGGTTGGGAAGATTTGGATACCCCTCCACCCTTGGCCTCCCCTCCCCCGGATTAGGTTGTCTGGGCTCAAGGAATTGGGGAAAGAAGGATGGATGATTTTGGGGTTGGAAGTTGGGTGGATACCTGGGGAAAAAGTTCTGCCCAGGATTTGGAGAATGTCTGCCCTCCTGTGGGAAGTTGGGAGGGAAGTTCCCTGGGTTAGGTGCTTGGCTGGATCCCCCCCTTGGGCTGGAGGAGTCCACACATAACCCAGGATGGGTCGATTACCCTTGTAACGGGGACTTACATAGTCAGGAGAGCGAGGGACCCAATTTGTGGGACTACCTCCTTGACTCCCTGTTTGTGACTGGGCCGAGGACCTTCTGGGCCTAGCATTATTAGGTGCAGGTAGGTTTTTAGGCCCCCCCATCTCCAACTCTAAAACGGGGGTGACCTTTACCTCTGCCACCTTGGCAGCAGCAGGGGTGCTGTTAGATTTGTGGTTTTTAGGCTGGTTTTTGTTTTCCACCGGTTTCTGCACCTCGTAGATGCGGGTGGCTTGTTCAAGGACCCATTCTAAAGATCTTTTCTCATGAAAATCTCTCACAAGCTGGGTCATTATATATTTGGGCAAGGCATGGAAAAACGTATTAATAAATTCTCTGCTATCCGTGCGCACCCTTCTTGTGGTCTGTGCAAAAGCACGTTTCAGTTCTTGCACAAACTCTTGTGGGGCCTGATCCTCCCCACACTGCAAATTGTAGGCTGCCTTGCGAGCCTCTTGGGGATTTCTGTGAACAGAAAAATGTTTTAATATGGCCGCCCTATAGGTGGACCACCTGGAATGATTTTGGTCCTCCAGCCCTGCAAAGAAACTGGAGTACTCTGGGGAGAATGTCCACTTTACATATTGGATACAGCTTTGGCTGTCCTTCAAATGAAAAGTCTCCATCATTTGCTCATAGAGCTCCAAGTGTTCCCAAACAGAGTACTTGGCGTTCTTATGATAAGGCGTGATGACACTCCTGATTGCCTTAATCTGTTTCAATGGGTCCTTAATCAAGGCCCTTTTTGCCTTATTGGCCCTTTTGGTCCGGGTAACCCTGGTCCATTCATCTTCTGACTCAGAGGCACTGCTCCCAGAGGTTCCCGTCTGTTCTTCCAGGTTTTCCCGGATTCTGCGAGCCTGGGAATGGCTGGCAGAATGTGGGGACCTGGTCTCCTGTGTCCTGTACCGCTCAGAGGAGTCTTCAGATCCCTCCTTGCTGCCAGGATTTGATGGGTACCCCCCCACTGACCTAACTGGGCAGAGGTTTTCAGGATGCCCTTAATGGGCCTACTCTCCTGGGGTTCTCCATCAAATTGCACTGTGCTTGGGTGCCCATACCCGGATGCCCGCCCCTCCATTCCTGGGTGGTACTGGCCTATGAGCCCCATGCTTCTGGCTGGATAGTAATCTGCCATCCCTGTGGCCCTGTGCTCATGTGCGCCAGGGGACATGGGGGTGGCAGAGTCCAGGGACTGAGAGAAATAAAGGCCTCTGGAACTAGGGCTCCTGGGGTTATGCTCAGGAGTTTCTCTTTCCCAGCGAACCTCATCTCTATCCGTCCCTGCTCCCTGTTGCAATGCAAGAGCCTGCGCCTTCAGTTCCTCAGTTAAGGCCTTACTAGACTCTATCAGTCTCTCCTGCATCGCTACCTGTTGTTGGAGCCTATCATTGTGCTGGCAGAGAGCCTCATTCTCTCTCTGCGTTTCCTGATTGGTCCTGGAGCACTGGGCCAGTCTTTGCTGCAGGAGGGTTACCTCCTGAGCTGTGTCCCTATTGGCCTGCTCCTTTCTTGCCAGAGCATCCTCCACCTTCCTGGTGTGCTCTAACAAGTTCTGGTGTTCTTTTTGGAGGTCACCCAGTCCCTGGAGGGCCAGGTGATTTTCTTCCATTTTCCTTTTTAAGTGGCAGACTTCCTGGCCTAAGGTATCCCTTTCCTGACTAAGAGCCTGCATCTGTGCCGCCAGGTCGTCCCTTTGCCTTTGGAAGGCACCCGCTTTCTGGCGCTCCTGGTCAAACTCTGCCTGGGTATCCAGGTCTTTCAAAATCAGTTTATTGCTCTCTGCTTTCTCCCTATCTAGATGGCTTTGCAGGGTGACTACCTGCTCAGCACATGCCCTATTGAAGTCTAACTGTTGCTCCAGCTTTTTCTGGCTCTGCAGTAGGGAGTCCAAACCTTCTTGGTACTCCTTCTGCAAGGCCAGAAATCTGGTATCCTGGTCAGCCTTTTCCTGTTGCAGGATGTCCATATCCCTCTTTATTTTAATGATGTGCTGTCTACTCTCATTTTCTGACTCCTGGCTCCCCTGCAGCCTCTGCTCAGAAGAGACCAGGTCAGATTGGACCTTCTCTAACGCCATCTGTCGCTTATTCGCCAGATCTTGGCTTTCAGTACATTTATCCTGCATGTCTCCCATATATAGGTACAGGTATGCCGCTATCCTAACCATCTTGTCTTGTTCATCCTTAGCCTTCGGGGCCAAATATAGTTCACTCAGGGCCACATGTAGGGGACCCTGATCTCTCCATTTATCTGACCCTGTTTCCGTGATCTGGGGTGCGATTGCTTGCAACCAGACCGTCTGGTCCTGATGAGTCCACTCACCTCTCACAAATAACTTATGTAAGAAGTGCTCTCTGGCTATTTTCATATCTACTAAGGTCGTCATTCTAGAGATTGGTCTCTGTCCTGACTTACAGAAATTAGTATTTTATTTTTGCAAAACAGACCTTTTTCTTAGAGCGTTCCTTTGAGGAGTGCTTTACAGCATAACACAGCATGGTGATCCGACCGGATATGTGTATCTGGTCAGCTGGCACACTGTATTAATCTGCACAAGTGATAGATCTAACCCAAAAGTCCGGCCCGAGCCCCCAATTTGTAAGAGGATTCAATTCAACACTACAGCTAAGTCAATGCCTAGTCTGGGATACTGAATGGAAACCCTTATTGATATATCTTTATGTCCATTTCATGCGTTCTGGATGACTACCCCTATATAACACCCCTCTCTTTGAATCCCCCTGACCCCACTGAGCCAAGAAGTAGTTCTGTTTTGCAAGTTAAAAGGTTTATTTGATAATTTAAACAATAGAGATATATATCACACTTTATAATAATTTAATAATTGAATATCACACTGAATCTGATCAGTAATCAATAATGGATAGTCTGGCACTAGCACACTTGTAAATAGGAACAGAAGAATAAGGTGGTAGAGAATACTTTATATAAGTTCAGATGGATGTAATGTTGAATGAAAAATGCAATACAGAAAATACTCAATATGATTTCAACAAAACAATGTAATCACTTTTCTCTGGCAATCCCCTCCCCCCTTTATGCAATGCAAGGAAATGGAAGGAAAGCACACAGTTCTCAGAAATGCAATCAACTGTAATTCAGTTCACCCCAGCAAGCTTAGACTACAGAAGTTGGAAACACAGGCCCAAAATGCTTTTATATGTGCTGGCAATGAAGTGAAAAATATGCTAAAATGCTTTTAATTCCCTCTAGAGGTTCAGGGTGAGTGGTATCAAGTTAATATTAGTCCAGGCTCACTTTAGCAAGGATCTAGGAGTAACTAGCAGGTTAAACGAATTTTTGGCAACTGAAAGCAAGAAAACTGCTGTTTTCACAGGTTGAGAAATTTGCAAATTGCGGCAAATTAGGAATGCGGTTCTAGGTTCGTAGAAAAGCCACGATTCTAAGCTTTCAGAGGAAAGTTACTGCAAGTCTCTAGGACAAACGGTCACGGAGTTATGAACGATTTTGTGAAGGTTGTTTTTCGGATTTGGAATGTTAAAATTCAAAGTGACAAGTGCAGCTTGCAACTAGAAAATGACAGGTGACAGTTTTGCAAATGACAGGTGACAGTTAGGAGGCAGTTCTACTTAGATTAAAATAGATTGAATTATATTATTTTAACTAAGAGATTGGTTCTGCACAGTTCTACTAGGTACTCACACTATATTCTTGAATTAGAATGGGCCTCGCCACGGATCTGGTCAGGTTTTAGACGGGACTCTGGTCTGGTCTCTGCACTTCACAGTGATCTGGGTCAGCTCTGCTCTCTCTGGGTCTTGCTGCACAGCTTTCTCTGGAGATTGATGGATTTGAAGTCTGGATCTCTGGATGTGGTATGGTCCGGCAGAGCGCGTTGAAGCAAATGGAATTGAATGTCCATATCTGTCCTGTCTGTCTGCTTTTATGTGTTTTGAAAATGGGTGTGTGTGCAGCATCACTAGGCTCTACCCCTCTCCACTTGCCATTGGCCGCTTCATCCTCTTCCCCTTGATTGGGGGAATGAAATGAAGTGTCATCATGATGAGGTCTTTTTATGATACAGAGAACCCACCCCTGTCAAATTACACACAATCTATATTTTGACCCAAAAGACATATTTGCACAGGTACACATTTGTTTAAAATTACATGCACCCATCACATATCACAGGAGGTATACCCTGTCCAAATCTGCTCTTCCTGGGAGCTTGCATTCAGAAATGGCGACATTTGCACTTTTTAACTGGTTTCGCAATATCTGACATTAACCCAAATTTACACACATGTGCGCAAGGAGTATGGACATTAATTGATGAAGTGTCAGATTTTTAACATGCATACATTTTAAGTAATACCCTCTTAACTGCTAGCTTGCCCCCAGATCATGCCACCGGTTCTAAAAACCTCTTAAAATGTGGGCAGAAAAATCACAAAAATTATGGTATCATTTAAATAATTTTCACAAGTCCGCTCTATGAGTTATTCATCTTTTTCTAAAACCATATTCTGGCTACAGGGGTGTGGTTTCCCCCCAGCACAAGGTTGAATTTCTGGTTTTTCCAGTTCTGCCAAGCCAGCTTGCTCTCACAGGCAGTGCTCCTCCCCTTTACTTCCAGGAGGAAGCCACTTTTACAGCCCCCGTAATAAAACATTTGCCTGAGTCAGGACAGGGCTTTGTTCAATTTCCTGCAGAGCCCAGGTAATTCAATCAGGGAAGTGTCATATCCCTTTTGGTGGGAGCAGCAAAAGGCAGATAGGCCTGGGAACACAGCTGTTGTGCAAGTCTCATCTCCTGTCGGGGGTAGCTGGTGGGCAGAATTCAGTTCCTTAAACCAGGTTTCAGATAAAATGTCACTTTTGTTCCCCAGTTTAAGTCAAGACAATTCTTTACATATGCAGCTAGGATGCTGATTGTAAATTTAAACTATGACATTTAAACAATTGCAACCTATGTGACACTCAAAGTAGGTCACTCATTTCTTTTAAACATTTAGATTTTTAGTGTCTTTCAGTCCAAATTTACTTAAACTGCTGAAATCCACAGCTCAGCCAGTCTTGTTATAAACCTTCAAGTCACTTCAGAATATAACTTTACATTGTATCCACCTCTCAGTAAGTCTTTCTTTGGCTTGCCTTGGGTTCATTTATTCAGTTTTAAACAAAATCTGGTGGTTTTAAAACGCCGGCTTTCTGATAGTGGTGAGTACTGGTACTGCACCCATTTTTGGGATTTAAGAAAATGAGTTCCCCACAATTCTAGGTTGCTTTTGGCAATCAGCATTGCCATTCCCAATGGTTTCAGACTACTGTGTGGGTAGTCCAATGGTGGTTTTAGGCAGTGCCCTTCTGTGCCCATAACATCGGCAAAAATGAGTGGCAGCCTATTCTTCATGCATTTCCCTGGGCATTTTCTGGGAAGCTCTGGCCATCATGATGTTTTCAATGCCAGTACTGTACAGTTTTTTAGGTAGGGCTTGGATGCATGGGTAAAAACATCCCACAGTGTGGAGGGGATGAGTGCATGGATTGGATGAATGTGTGGAAGGGATGAGTGCGTAGAGGGGGTGAATACATAGTGTGACACGGACGAGTGCGTAGAGCGGGTGAGTGAGCAAAACAGATGAATGCATGGTGCCTGACGTACATAGTATGGTTTGGAATGCAGGGAACGTTTGAAAGAGCATTTAACCTATTATATCTCACCACCACGCTTACTCTCTTCTTTACACCACCACTCAACTAGAACACAGAGATACTATGACACCATTCGGTATGACTGTTCTCATACCAACATCCGCCGCTCACTCCACATCATTCTAAGTAAACACTGCTGGTTACACACCCCCAGGCAGGCGTTCTCCTCAGGCCTAACGCAGCCACATTCGCTCTGGATAAACCCTGCCAGAATGATCACATACTACTGATCTCTCAACCACCACACCTACCGCTACAAAGCAGCTATTACATAAATACTGCACCAGCTGCACACATACCCGGTGCTCACATGCACCTTGACTCTCTCTACTCTCTCTACTGACCTGAACTTCGGTTCCCAAGGGTGTTCAACCTACCAGCGCCTTCAGACCATACCAATGGTATATAAGGCGCTATATAAATGCAAAATAACATAACATAACATATCGTGTGAATTTCTTCACGCGATGGCGCTTCTCGGACTCAGCGTTGCCTTCTCAAACCAGTGCTGTGTAAGCCACTGCTCAATTTGTGAGGGTGTTTGCCAGGGCTCAGCCCTGGCACTTATTTCTCAGCCCCAGCACTTATTGTCTCAGACTGATATTGATTATGAGGTGGAGATAGCCAGACCATTCATCAACCCCAATGAGCAAGTGTGAGCTGTAGTTTAACCCCAAATGTGTCGACACTGTGGGGATCAGCTGTGCGTGTTGGCTGCAATGATGTGGTACTGCCCACCCGCATCGTAACAAGCGTGCACGAAAATATTTGGGCCCTGGCCCTTATTTTCTTACAAAATAAGCATTGGTAAAACCCATTCTTCCCTTTGACCTTTACCTCTGGACAGTGGGCTGTTATCACACAGTACAGCCTTCCCCCATATCAGTATGAGATAAATAACATTCTAGTGCCGGAAGCATCTACTGGGTGGCTGGGACTGCCCCCTTCCCGCCTCCCCACCCTACCAGGCTGTAGTGTGCACCCACGTGCAGCTGCATTAGTTTTACCAATGGTCGTCGTTATGCCCCTGATTGCCTCTGCTTTCTATGAGTGGCAGAGAGAAACGTGCAGGCCGCCTTCTTTCGCAGCACAGTGAAGCAGGCGTAGTTTGGCACAGCACCTGCTTCTAAAACCTCACCCTCATGAAATGTGGCCGACAAACAGTTGCGGACACGCGCATAACTCCTGCGACCCATTTCTGGTCCCAACCTTACAATTTAGGAATGTGTGAATGTTGGAGTCATTGACCCTCTGCCACTAGAAATCCGCATAGTAAGTAGCACGCCATTCCATCATTTTTAAATTGACTGTGCCATGCCAATACAGAAAGGGACCAGGATAGAACCGCCTGCCTGGGCGCTGTCCCCAAAGGAAGGAGTCCAGCCCAAACTCTGAGGCTCAGTGCCTAAGCAATCCCACACTCATTCTGGCATTATGGGCAGGAGTAGGATAACACAGTCGCAACAGGCATAGATTTAATGGAACATTAACAGCACTGTTCTGCATCGCTGCAATACCTTCAATGTCACAGGATGCTTCTACATTAGTCTCGCCATTTCCAATGCCAGTGCCACCGGGAGAGCCCAAAGGAGGCAGGTGGTTAAGCAGACCCTCCCACAGTTTCCCTGCATTGTCTATGCCTATGTTTACCGGCTTTAGAAAGCAACTGTGCATTTATTTGTTCTGTGTTTCCTTCTGATTTTAGTCAGTGTCTTTGATTGGGCACAATTACTCCATCTATTGCCTTGCAGCTAGATTTGCACTATATAAAGCCCAGCACATTAGCATAGAGGCATTTCTCATGGGCAGTACTAGCCCTTTTCAGCAGAGCTGCATCAGTAAGCATTTATTGCAGGCACTTTTCAGCAGAAATGCCATCGTTTAATTAGGACAGTGTGAGCACTTACCTGTAACGTGCCAGAGTTTCTGGTTGCCAGCTGTACGTGTTAATGGGCTAGTGTCCGCATTTCACAGAACTGTTCCTACAGGCTGCGCTACATTTCCTGAACAGTGCCTACCATCAGAGTAGATTGCACAGCTGGCTACTTCTTTTTTGGGGCAACAGCAACACTGCTCGTGGGCGCTTACATACGCCCAACTGGCCAGTCCAAGCTGTTATAGCAGGCTACGAATCTTTAAATGTGGCACTGCCCAGCCGGGCTGATCAACTTTCCTGGAATAACACAGACCACCATGGTCAGCTATACAGCTACTATTAATTATTGGGGCAGCAGCAATGGTGCATGAGGCAGCCATTCTTTCATTTGGCAGGCTGCTGTTAATTATTGCCACAGGAGCAACAGTGCATGAGGGCTGCATTGATAGGCTACTATTAATTACTGGGCCAGCAGCAATAGTGTATGAGGGCTGCCACACTTTAATTTGTCAGGCTACTATTAATTACTAGGCCAGCAGCAATAGTGTATGAGGGCTGCCACACTTTAATTTGTCAGGCTACTATTAATTATTGGGACAAGAGCAATAGTGCATGAGGGCCGCATTGGCAGGCTACTATTAATTACTGGTCCAGCAGCAATAGTGTATGAGGGCTGCCACACTTTAATTTGTCAGGCTACTATTAATTACTGGGCCAGCAGCAATAGTGTATGAGGGCTGCCACACTTTAATTTGTTAGGCTACTATTAATTATTGGGGCAGGAGCAATAGTGCATGAGGGCTGCATTGGCAGGCTACTATTAATTACTGGGCCAGCAGCAATAGTGTATGAGGGCTACCACACTTTAATTTGTCAGGCTACTATTAATTACTGGGCCAGCAGCAATAGTGTATGAGGGCTGCCACACTTTAATTTGTCAGGCTACTATTAATTATTGGGGCAGGAGCAATAGTGCATGAGGGCCGCATTGGCAGGCTACTATTAATTACTGGTCCAGCAGCAATAGTGTATGAGGGCTGCCACACTTTAATTTGTCAGGCTACTATTAATTATTGGGGCAGAAGCAATAGTGTATGAGGGCTGACACATTTTAATTTGTCAGGCTACTATTAATTACTGGGCCAGCAGCAATAGTGTATGAGGGCTGCCACACTTTAATTTGTCAGGCTACTATTAATTAGTGGGGCAGAAGCAATAGTGCATGAGGGCCGCATTGGCAGGCTACTATTAATTACTGGTCCAGCAACAATAGTGTATGAGGGCTGCCACACTTTAATTTGTCAGGCTACTATTAATTAGTGGGGCAGAAGCAATAGTGCATGAGGGCCGCATTGGCAGGCTACTATTAATTACTGGTCCAGCAACAATAGTGTATGAGGGCTACCACACTTTAATTTGTCAGGCTACTATTAATTACTGGGCCAGCAGCAATAGTGTATGAGAGCTACCACACTTTAATTTGTCAGGCTACTATTAATTACTGGGCCAGCAGCAATAGTGTATGAGGGCTGCCACACTTTAATTTGTCAGGCTACTATTAATTATTGGGGCAGGAGCAATAGTGCATGAGGGCTGCATTGGCAGGCTACTATTAATTACTGGCCCACCAGCAATAGTGTATGAGGGCTGCCACACTTTAATTTGTCAGGCTACTATTAATTAGTGGGGCAGAAGCAATAGTGTATGAGGGCTGACACATTTTCATTTGACAGGCTACTATTAATTATTGGGGCAGCAGCAATAGTTCATGAGGGCTGCCACACTTTAGTTTGGCAAGCTACTATTAATTATAATTATATGAGGCAGCTGCAATAGTGCACGAGGGCTGCATTGGCAGGCTACTATTGATTATTGGGGCAGGAACAATAGTGCATGAGGGCTGCATTGTCAGGCTACTATTAATTATTGGAGTAGCAGAAATAGTGCATGAGGGCTGCCAAACGTTCATTTGGGAGGCTACTATTAATTATTGGGGCAGGAACAATAGTGCATAGGGGCTGCATTGGCAGGCTACTACTAATTATTGGGGCAGCAGAAATAGTGTATGAGGGCTGCCAAACTTTCATTTGCGAGGCTACTTTTAATTATTGGGGCATGAGCAATAGTGCATGAGGGCTGCGTTGGCAGGCTACAATTAATGTAATGGGGCAGCAGCAATAGTGCATGAGGGCAGCCACACTTTGATGTGGCAGGCTACTATTAATTATTGGGGCCGCAGCAACAGTGCATGAATGCTTCCACCCTTTCACTTGGTAGGCTACTCATAATTATTGGAACACAGCAATAGTGCATGAGGGCTGCATTGGCAGGTTACTATTAACTACTGGGGCAGGAGCAATAGTTCATGAGGTTGCCACACTTTCATTTGGCAAGCTACTATTAATTATTATTATATGAGGCAGCTGCAAGCGTGCACGAGGGCTGCATTGGCAGGCTACTATCAATTATTGGGGCAGCAGCAATAGGGCATGAGGGCTACCACACTTTCATTTGGCAGGCTCCTATTAATTATTGGGGCAGGAGTACATGGGGGCTGCCATACTTTCAACTGGTCAGCCCAAACTTTTAAAACCGGCGTCTATTGCTTGAACGACTGCAGCACTTCTCAGCAGGGGTGCTATAATCACAGCTGGTTTATGTTATTTATTTATTTAATTTTTTACATCTGGTAACATGACAGACATAAAAACAGTGCATGCATAAGGTGGGTATCGAAATAGTCTGGATGGTTCGTGGAGCGTATTAAGGGCGAGCGAGCGGGCCTTGTGAACTAGGGGTCTTGCACGAAGAGCCATGTTTTGAGGTTCTTGCGGAAGGACCAGTATATGAAGGATCTGATCTTAGCAGTGTTCAGCAGCCATGACGGGGAAGCTGCAGCCTCTTGCTTTTTCACGTTTTTATTTGGGTATGGTCAGGAGGGGTGAGTGGGCAGACCGGGTGGGTCTGTTGGAAGTGGGTTCAGTGAATTTGTTGGAGAGGTATTTGGGCGCTTTGTTTGCCAGGCATTTGTGCGGGATGTAAAGAGCTCTGAATGTGATACGGTCTTGCACCGGCAGCCAATGGGCGTTGCGTCTGGCTGAAGTTATGTGCTCCTTTTTTGGGATATTCAAGGCAGATCTTAGGGCGTTATTCTGTATAACTTGTAATGTTTTGATGATACCCCCGGTAGAAACAGCAAATAATGTGTTACAGTAACCCGGTCTAGACAGGATAAGTGCCCTGGATAGTGTGATGCAGCAGCTTTCCATGGTGAGCAGTGGTCTGCAGGCATTAATGAGTTGGGTGGTAAAGGCTGCCACGGAGGCAGCAGCATTAATCTGCCTTGTTAATGAAAGGGTGGAATCTAGGTAGACCCCTTGAGTCTTTACTTCCTTCATGACAGGCTTGGTGATCCCATCACTGGCGAAGGCTTTCTATTTGTCATCCAGTTTGTTTAAGCGCGTTTGGGCCCCCACTATGAGCAGCTCAGTTGTTTCGTCGTTTCGGCAGAGATGTTGCACCATCCAGGCTTGGATGATTTGGTAGGTTTTGTTAAGGACATTAGTGCCATTGTGGTAATTCCCAGAGATGGGGAGGGGGATTTGGGTATCGTCCGCATAGCTGGTGTAAGAGACGCCTTGAGCATCCAAGAGTTCAAAGAGGGGCTTAGTAAAGATGTTTTTAATGACGCAGCAGAACTAGCAAGCAGGGGAGCCGGCTGTAGAATTCATGGTGCATCATCTGCACTTCTGAGCAGTGATCAAACCCTTGTGCACCAGTGCTTCTTGGCAGGGCTGCAATTGAAGTATTGCAGCAATACTCTTTCTGGTTTCACATCTGAATCTGCACAGGAGAGTGGGCATCGGTGTACAATAAGAAATAGGCACCGTGCAAAACGAAATTAGTTTACAAAAAGTATTTATTTATTTATTTTTTGCTTGTTAGGTGCTTATACAATAATACAATACTGTTTCAAAGCGCCCACGGGGCACAGGAAGGGAGCAGGAGTGGGAAATTCATTGAAATACATAAAAAAACAAAATATTTTAGAGCAGTGGGGGGGGGAAGAGGATGAACCTACTATGCCTTGTGAGTATTCAGAACGTGCAAGTGCAGCAAAAAAGAGGGCAGGGGATAAGTGCTGGGGAGCCTGAGCTCATTGGTGAGGCACAGATGAAGTGCTAGGAATGTTGAGTGTATTTCACATGGACAGTTCGAAAAAATGATGTACACATATGTACACACGGAGCAGTTTTTGCTAGGATGGCCGCTACTAAGTTGTGTATTGGTGTGTTTCATTTAGCAAACAATGCATTTATCAAATAATGCATTCTGTGATCCTGGCTTCACTTATCCAGTTGGACAAAAGCCTCGGATACCAATGGTTTGGAGAAGAGAATAGCAGGACTATAAATGTGGTCTTGTGGGACTGACTTGCTGTGATCTGGGCCTTTTTCAGACCACTCTGCAATTCCATACAAAGCCATTTTGCACATTTGCATAATCCCTGATTTAGAGGCAATTTCCGGAGTAATACATAATTTGTTCAATTCTAAATCTTTCAATGTTCTGGAAAAATCTTTATTCATGATTTCTTTTTAAAAAGAAGACCCGTCTAGCATCTCACAACGGCCTTAAATAAGCGGATTTTGTGTAATTGAGCTCTTTACTGAACTACATCCTGGCAGACCTAGAAGTGTCACCCTATTTATCTCATGCCCTAGAATTCTCTGCCATAATCCTGTTGGCGCATGATGTATAAATCCTGCAATCCCCTTTGATGTGAATATTTAGGGGATGGCTGTTGGGCTGAAAAATTATTTTGAAAAGGTTTTTGCTCCTCTTTCTCCTGCTCTGAGGGCTATGGTTAATATGCCTTTCACAAGGCGCTGAAGTCATTGGTCCCATTTCACAGAAAATGTGTGTGTTGGGCAAATTGCGCAACTACACACATGACTTTTCAGATGTCCTCAAAAGGAGAGCGTTCCCAAAAAAAGAAAAATGGTTTCTTATATCACGCTTCATGCTGGACTCCAGCCCCTAAACACGGGACCAGGTATCGAACCTGTGTTGCTCAGTGAAGACAAGTGCGTTGCTCCTGAGCTATCCTCCCACTCTGCAGCAACTGATTTACATACATGATCAATTTAATGTGTGTATTGTAGTACCTAGGATATTCTATCTGGGGCTGCAAAGCTGTTTCTTTGTTCCTTATGCATCTAAACACATTGCACGGCATAAACGTAAGGGTCAGAGGACTGCTGGCACCTAATGTGTTAACTCGTCAGCCTCTTTAAACAGCTATTGTCTTCAGTGAGGGAACTGTGCTGAGCGTCATGCTGCAGTAGGTGGCAGGCCTGTGAGAAATTGAAAGAGGCTGCTTGGCCTGATGTGACATGGAAATAGGGAGGTGTACAAAAGCCAGCCTTGAGAGAGTCAGGGTGCCTGCAATTCTCCTGCTGCTGAAAGAGACAGAGGCCAGAAGAGCTGCAGCATGTGCCCTGATGCCACCTTAAGGATTATGGTAGATCGAGTCTTTGCCCAACTCAGGACAAGGATTATTCTGTTGAGGGATCCCTGTAGGGCCATTTGCCTGCAGACGAGAGATGGGGAACCAAACCTCTTGAGCTCCCGTCAAATGGGGTCTGAGGGCACGTCCCCCTCTGACATGGGAAATTCTTCCAAGGGAGAGGCTGGCCTTTGGGCTCCTTAGGAATGAGGGACAGCCCGAGACAAATTCTAGAGATGACAGAAATGCCCTCTAGCCAGCTCCAAATACACTGATAAATGTAGTGCTCAAAAGCCCTGGAGAAAGTCCTATCCTATAAGTTCCACCAGATCCTGAAACAGAGGCTGATATGAATCACACGTCTCACAAATTAGAGTCAGTAGTGCTCTGTGAATAACAGCCAACTACCAGCCTCTCCCATAAGAGGGTCAGAGATGTTCTCTCCTAGTATGTTGATTTAGACCCTCCCAAACGTGGTCCACCCTCCCGCCCCCCGAATATATGACTTTGGAACTTGATCCCTGAGGTCTTAAGGGTGTGTATCAGGTACAGATAAAGGGGTCCCTGAACAGAAGGTAACAGGGAGGGTGTTTGGTGAGAGGTCAAAGGGCAGAAGGGGAAGTGGAGGGATTCCTTTTTGAGAGGGTGGGTGAGCAGTTCCATATGTTGACAACCTTGGCTGCCCCATATTCAACTGCTCATAGGAAATAACAGGGGTGGAGCAGTTGGAAAAGACCCTGGGCCACACAACTGCTGTTCGAAAAATGCCAGTATTATCACTGTAAGAGCACAATTGCATTGCCAATGCATAATATTGCAAGTGTTGCCACTGTAAGAAGACATGTTCATCCTGACAATGCCAATATATGCCAGAATTGGCAATACAAATACAGACTAAAGTTGGCTGTGCCCTCATTTTTGGGACCTCAACAATATAAGTTACTTTCTACATCAAATGTGTTGAGAGGAAGTCAGGAAAATTCACTTTAGAAGAGGGGTCATTACAAGGTTGCCAGTCCAGAAATAACGGTGTCGGTAAGCTTGCCATTACCGTTGTTTCCGGACTGGCAAACTACGAGTTCCTACGAGCGGGTGCCTTTCTGCCTGCCAGGTGTAAAGGCACTCGCTCGTAGGAACTCGTAGTTTGTCGGTCCGGAAACAACGGTACCGGCAAGCTTCATGAATGGTACCGGTGCATCCGTCCTCCCCATTCCCATTGAGCCGGCTCGAATGGGAATGGAGAGTAATATTTTCTGGCGCCTGGCAATGGGCAATTACTGGGCCCGCAGTAATGCCCCGGTAAGTCCCCATTGCCGGGTGCCGGAAAAAAAATTACTCTGCCGGCAGCCGTGCCATTTTCACCAGAACGGCTACCGCCGGACTCGTTTGAAATGCATTGAGCTATTAAAAGAACATTGATAAAAATGAATCTGACATGTTTACAGATTAATTACATTTTGGTGTGAATGGTTGAAAACAATTTTGATCAAAATTTAGAATATCACATTTATTATGGTCTACATCTCATACATGTTGTTACCATGTGGTAACATTTGAGAAATATGTTCAGTAAAAAAATCTTTTGTGAATACTTTTTTATGAAAATTAAATAAAAGAGCAACTATAAGTTCTGTTATAGAATTATGTTTTAACATTTATGTTACAATTGGTTATAAGAATCATTACCAATTTGTAAAAAAAAAAACGGATTCAGGAAAATGAAATTAATATTTTATGTTGAATTTCATAAAGTTTTAGGAAAATGTTTGGCTGTTCAGTGGCGGAGAGCTCATCACTCTCCTTGCCCTGTTGTGGTGAGCTTGTAACTAAATAGTTCACAAAGCATTAGCATTGTTTACCCAGAAATGCAGACACCAATATATGTTTAAGAAACTCTTTACAATTTAGAAAAAATATCTGAAAACATTTTGCTGTCCAGCACCAAAACATTGGTCCTAAAAATGCCCAAATTGCAATTGTAAGAACACATTGTCATGCTGGCTGTGCCAGTACATTTATTTTTATTTGTTTATTGTGATTCATAAAGAGCCCAATGGGAACGCAGTCACTCCGCAGCACCCACTGCTATTATTGGGCCATAACATTTTGTCTTGCAGCCAGGGTCCATAATATGCCAGGATTGCCATCCAAATTCTCATTGCCGGCACCTCCAAACCCCCGCCCGCTGCAAGGACCATTCCCCTTTCCCCTGCACACACATATACATTGCATTCATAGAAACACACACACACATGCCAACACACCTAAGGGTTTTATTTACTAGTTCTAACACGCACTACCTCAAGACTCTACACCGCTGTCAGACCGCCAGGATGTTTTCTCACTTTGAGCTGTCCGAGGTATCAATCGACCCATCCCCTTGAGTCCTGCTTCCTGCCCATGCAACGGGGCCTGGAGTGTGTCATTCCTTGCAACTCACTGGCTCCCCCTGTTGTTGAAAAGCCACCGCTGACTTACTTGAATGCACAGATGTGAACTCCGAAAAGGTGGGCGCAGGGGGCACAATCCCCCAGGGGAACTTCACTCATTTGAGTTGGGGGATAGGGGGGGTAACTAACATAGGGAGACATTTGAATGATGGGGCGTAGATGTTTATAATCAAGTTTAAAAATATTGTATTAATCCATGGCAACAATATTAAAAGCACATTGGGCCTCATTGTAACTGGCGGTCTGGAAACAACTGTCCTGGTAAGTTTACCGGCACCGTTGTTTCCGGACCGGCACGCTACAACTCTGCAGGCAGGTGCCGTCAGGGTCAGACCTGCCGGCCCGGACGGCACCCGCTCCCAGAGTTTTCACGGGAGCACTGGCACGTTACAAACGGTGCCGGTGCTCCCGTGTCCCCATTCCCATGGAGTCCTATGGGACTCCATGAAAATGTGGACTAACAAAATTGCCGGTGCCTGACTTCCCGGCCGCCACACTTGGAATAGCCCGCTAGCACAGGGAAGTCAGCACGGTTACCGCCGGACTTGTAATGAGGGTTATAGAATCCAAAATAATAGAACAAAATCAATAAGAATACAAAGACCTGGTATAAATGAAAGAAATGGCCCCTCAAACCCAGTGTGAGTCTAATTCCACCTATAACCCTCACTTCTTTACTATACATTGCCCTAATCGCACTTGCCTGACCCTACATGTTTCAGTCCTCAAAACTCTAAATGTTGGACATTCCCCAGGGGTACCGGGAAACAGGTATTCAGTGGCTTAGGGCAGCTAAAACACTGTAAAATATTAGGGCACCTAGCCCACTACAGATGCTAGGTTTAATGATCCTGGTCTGACTATCCAGTGCCCAGAAAGGCGACAGATGTTCTCAATCAATCCCGCGAGAGAATGGATCACTCTTGAAACAAAACAGGAAATCATTAAAAAACAATCACCACCAATGGAAGAAAAGGAAGCACCATCGCCAAAAAGCTGTGCTTTTGGCATGGAGCTATTTGAAAGGGCGGTCTTTCTGAGAGGGAATTAACTGCATCCTTTTTATTAATTCATAAAAATCAAAAGAATCCAGGGCTTCTATATCTCGCCCAGATGACAATTCCTCATCAAGGGCCACTTTTATATGTGGCCCCATACAAATTGTTTTCTTCTCACAACCTGCCATTACAATGGAGGCAATTTAATACTTAAAGGGCCTAAATTTGGTTATCTGGTTAGTCACTGCTGATGGCCCTCACGGCTGTCACCTAAAATGTCATTATTAGAAGAAAGGCCCTGCCTCAGTCCCATACCACTTAATTTGAAAGGATTAAATATATTCATCCAATCCAGTCACGACACCTCAGGTTCTAGCATAGTGGACTGACTGCAACAGACCAACAATCGTTTCTTCCACTGCTGTCACCTGTCAACGGAGTTCCATGTGCATGGCACAACTCCGCACCACTGTAGAAGTGCCACTCTTTGATATGCCCTGCTATGCCTTGTATCCTACATTCTATATGACATTACATTAAGCCAGGAGGCATATTGAAGCCCAACATTGTGTATTCTTTTGACCTGGGCCTCCCTTCTGACTGCCCACTGGCACCTCAAAGACACTCCAACCGTTGCATGACTCAGGCTTACAAGTGAACACAATATGATGCCCCTAGGCAAACATCATGAACCAGCAATCAACAAAGACAAGCACACACCACATCGCAGCCACAGCATTTCCATGCCTGCAGCTAACAACACATATAGGTAGGCTGTCTTTAAATCCCAACATGTTTTGAGCAATGTTAGTGGCCCGATTTGTGATTTATTTGACACTGGCTTCCACAAACATTCCTTTAGTGTGAACAAGGGAACCCAATGGAAGCATCTTTACAACAGCCCCAAAAGGTCTATGAAGGTAGACACCACCCCACTATGTGAATTATTGGGTCAAATTGCACACCTGGCTGTGAAGGTGGTCACCATATGACAGCAGCGTTGTGGATTGCTACATTCATAGAAAGTGTGTGTCTGTCATGCAAGTGAACAGCACACCTAGTATAATGAGACCTAGAATACAAGCGCAGCATTGCCACCTGCTGGCAGATTTGCTGAAATGCAGTTGCTATAGAAAAGGAATAGGAACATGACCAGACTTTTTCCATCTTGAAATGAAGATCAAGCAAAAAGCCCAAAGCCCGACAACAGAAATAATGCAGCTCACAATTAGTGGAACCACGGTGTTGGGGGTTTGTCCTTTGCCCCAATGCGGTCTCGTAAGCCCCCAACCTGGAAGGACCACACTTGACACACGTCTTTCAGTTCGGGCTTCCCGGTCGCTCTCCCGCGGCCGGGAACGGCCCATTTATTTATACAGCACGCGGCGACATGCAACGTCACGCCGCCGCGTGCGCGTCCCATCACGGGGCGGCGCCACACTCCTCCTTTTTCAGGGAGGACACACAACTGCTTTTCATTATACACTGCAAACCACACAACAGTTAACAACAACAATTCACGCCCACAGCCCCTTTAATGTCAACCACCCGGATCCCCTCATTCCGGTTGACCAAACAAATGTCCCAGCACGTATTCGCTGAGGTAACCAGGTTTCCCTCGCCCAGCCCTCTGGGGGTACCTCCCGCTTACCTCCGGCACGGGAAGTCCTTCTGCAGATGTCCCCAGGACCGGGGATTCCGGTGGGCTGGAAGGGGGTTCCGCCGTCCTCAGGCACCTCCGTCAAGTCAGGTTCCAGCGGTGGCTCAGTTCTGGGGTCACCTAGTTTCTTAAAGAAGCTGACATTCCGGGTGACAGCAGACCTTCCGTCCGAGGCGGTCACCCTGGACCCTTTTACAGCCACCACGTCCAACGGCTCCGGCTCATAGGGGAGCGAGAGCTTTCCATGGGGGTGTCGGTTGCGGATGAGGACTTCATCCCCCGGCTCGAGCAGCTGGGGCCGGAGACCCCGTCGCATGTTCTCCTGTTCAATCCTCACCCACCAGTCTGCCTCCACCTGTTGGTTGTCAATCACTCCCGGTTCTTTTTCCCCGATTTCGGGTAGCAGACCCCGGGGGCATCGCTTGAACAGAGCCTCAGCCGGAGCCACCCCCGTGGAGGCATGGGGGGTGGTGCGGTACACCCGCAGGAATTGGTATAGGGCTCGTTGGAGTGACTGCCCTTCTCCCTGAGTGATCCTGAAGGTCTTGTTGAGTGTCCGCATCAGTCTCTCAGCGTCTCCATTTGCTCTGGGGCCACAACAGGGACACCTTCCGGTGCTGAACCCCGCAGCGCTCCATCAGCTCGGAGAACCGCTCGCTCTGGAGCGGCGCCCTGTTGTCCGAGCACAGGGTGTGGGGGAAGCCATGGGTCGCAAACACCTTCTCCACGGCCACAACCACATGCTCGAAGGCCACCAACTCGACAAACTCCACCCCCGGATATCGTGAGTATTCGTCGACTATTACGATGAAGTGGGTGCCTACGGACGTGGACCCAAAGTCCGCATGGACGACCTCCCAAGGCCGCGTGCCTCGGGGCATCACCTCGATCGCTGGCTCTCGCTGTAGAGGAGAGGCCGCCTGGCACCATACACAGGCCGCCACAAAGTCATCGACCCTCCGCTCAAGCTCCGGGAACCATACCTTCAGCCACAGCCTCGCCTTGGTCTTGGCGGCTCCCTGATGCCCGTGGTGGGCCAAGGTGATCACCTCCTTTACCTTGGACTGGGGGACCACTATCCAGTCACCTCGGAGCAGAAGGTCCGACGCCGAGAACGACAGCTCGTCTTGACCTTCCATAGTTGTTCAAGTCCTGTCTTGGCCTCCTGGGTCCGCCCCGCCAGAGCTTCCAGGATGGACTTCCCGGAGCCGTGCTGCATTGAGTGCTTGAGGATCTGAAAGCACTCGTCCTCGGCCGCGGCAGTCTCCAATTCTGACAGAGGTATCGCATTCGGCGTGGCCGCCTCCACCACCATTCGAACGTGCTCGTCGGCCTCTTCCGCGCAGGTGTCATTCTCCTCTCCCCCACGCACTTCCGGGTGTCTGGAGAGGTAGTCCGCTGCATTGTTGACACCCGGCCGATGCACCAGTGTAACTCCATACACGAGAAGAGCAAGCATCCACCTCTCGATTCTGGCCGGGGGCTTCGAGGATGACCCTGCCAGAATGGGAAGCAGGGGCTTGTGGTCTGTCACCACTGTCACTGGATGCCCCAAGACATAGAGTCGAAAATGTCTGCAACCCCAGAGGACCTCCAGCGCCTCCCGCTCAATCTGGGAGTATCTTCGCTCAGTTTCCGAGAGCGCTTTGCTGGCGTAAGCCACGGGCCGGATGTTCCCATCTCGGTCCACTTGAGTCAATACAGCACCCAGGCCAAACGGACTGGCGTCTACAATGATCTCCGACGCCAGCGCCGGGTCGAAAAAAGCCATGGTGTCCTCTGCCGTCAGGGCACTCTTAATGTCCTCAAAAGCCAATTGCTCCAGTGGGCCCCAGTGCCAGGCCAACTCCTTCTTCTTCAGTGCTCTGAGTGGTTCGGACATCGAGGCGAGATTTTGGATGAAGCGCCCACAGTAGGTCACCATCCCGAGGAAGCTTCTTACATCAGACACCGACTCGGGGGCTGCACCTTCTTAATGTCTTGGACCTTCTTCGGCTCCGGTGAGACCCCCCCTCCTTGAACACAAACCCAAAGAATTCGATGGAGGGACGCAGGAACTCACATTTGTCCCGATGAAGGGTGAGGCCTAGAGATTGTAGCCGCTTCCTCAGATGGTCCACCTCGGTCTTTGCAAACACCAAAATGTCATTGCTAATGTTCAGGACACACTCCAGATCTGCGAGGGCGCCTCTAATGATGTTCTGAAAGACTTCTGCCGCCGATGACACCCCGAAGCTCAACCTCTTGTACCGGTATAGTCCACGGTGAGTAGTGAATGTGGTTATGTACCTGGACTCAGGGTGGAGGACAACCTGATGATACCCTGCTCGAAGGTCTAGTTTGGAAAAGAACCAAGCCCCTTGCACTTCGGCAATAATGTCATCGATGGTGGGGGTGAGATGCCGCTCCCTCTTAATGGCCTTGTTGGGCAGCCTCATGTCCACACAGATCCGGACAGATTTGGGTTGTTTGGGCTTCCTAGCCACAACAATTGGGGACACCCAGGGGGTCGCGCCCTCGACCTTCTCGATAATGTCTAGACTCACCAGGTTGTCCAGCTCCTTGTCAACTTGCTCCCTCAGATGAAACGGTACCCTGCGGTGTTTCAATGCAATGGGCTGCACAGAGTCATCGATGTGCAAACTAACCGGGTCACTGGTCATCCTTCCAATGCCGTTGAAGAGGGCGGCATACTTGTCGAGCAGATCATTGATGTCCTTGAGGTACACCGAGTATGCGAAGCTGACAATTTCCGAGAGCCTCGGCGGCGGCACAGCTCAGCAGAGTGTTATTGCTCACAGGGGTCACATAGAACCGGGCTTTGATTCGCGAGCCCTCATGCTCCACACTTGCCACGAAGGCACAGTCCAACGGTATTGGTTCCAGTCCTCCAAACGCAAATATGGGGGCTCTCGGCGTGACCAGCTTTGGGGGCGATACAAGGGCATCATAGTGCCCCCGGGCCATCACATTGACCGAGGCTCCAGTGTCCACCAGCACCGGGACTGGCAAGTGGTCGACCTCCACCACACACCTCGGTTCCCTCCTGCCCTTCCCCTTCAGGACTTCCATGCTGGAAACAAAGAAAATGTTCTCTTCCTCTTCCTCCTCGGCCTCGTCCCCTTGGGTTTCCTCTTCACCCTGGTCGACCTGGGCCACGTTTGGCGGGCGGTTCTGGTGTGGAGCCCAAGTCCGAGCCGGGCCTCTCGGCACTATCACGGGCGGGGCTGCCCTGCACACCCTCGAGAAATGGTCAGGCAGGCCGCACCTACCACATGTTTGTTTGTTTGTTTGTTTGTTTATTATTTATAGCGCGCACCAAACCCGAGGGTAACCGGGCGCGTTGTTCAAGGATACTTTAAACTTTACAGGTTACGCATGCTTACAAATGGTGGTTATACATAGTAGAAATTACATAATGCAGGACAATAGGGAGAGTATACATTGTGCATAATATAAACATATAACATAATATATACAGGAAATATGCAGTAGGAAGATAGAGAGTATTTAGTTATGTACATAGTACGACTGTAGGACAGTAGTTATATTAGTGTAGGGCGGGACTATCGGTCATTTTCTTTGATCCAGTTGATACAGTTGGATCTGAAGAGGGCGTAGGATTGGGTAGATCTCAGGCCGGGCGGGAGGGAGTTCCAAAGCTGGGCAGCTTTGACCGGGAAGCTATTTCCTCCGGCCGTACTTAGTTTGAATGGGGGGATCACTAACTGGTTAGAGTATGCTTCTCTAGTGGGTCTAGTGGAGATTTTTCTGTTGAATCTAGCGGCTAGGTATTTGGGTGCTAGATGGTTGATACTTTTGAAAGTTAGAGAAGCTGTCTTGAGTTTGATTTTGTCCACTGTGGAGAGCCAGTTGGATTGTCTTCTAGCTTCTGAAATATGCTCCCTTCTTGGAATTCCTAAGGCTGCTCTAAGAGCATTGTTCTGTAGTGTTTGAATTTTTTGCAACGTATGTTTATTGGCTCCTAAGTATAGTGCGTTGCAATAGTCCAATTTCGACAGCACTAATGCTCGAGCAAGGGTTAGGCAGTTGGCAGTGGATAGGTATGGTTTTGCGGCTCTAATCAGCTTGCAGGTATATGCGGTGCTGGATGCCATTGCGTTCACCTGTTTGGTTAGGGAGAGGTGGGAATCAAGGTAAAACCCTAATGTTTTTACTTCTTTTGCCACCTTGATAATATTGCCGTCTATGATGAAGGAGGAGTATTCTTCTTTTAATCTATTGATGTTTTGTTTGTTCCCCAGTATGATAAGTTCCGTTTTGTCATCATTCAGGCATAGCCCGTGGGTGGCCATCCATGCCTGAATGATGAGATAAATCTTGTTCACCAAGGCCAAATCTTGTTCATAATCCCCTGAAAGTGGTATGAGAATCTGAGTGTCATCCGCATAGTTAGTGTAGGTAACACCCAGATCATCTAGATCATCGAACAATGGCTTCGTGAAGATGTTGTACATAGTGGGGGAGACACAAGAACCTTGTGGGACTCCACATGTGATGGATACAGGGTCGGCAGCAGCAGAAGTAGAGAAGACTCTCATAGTTCTACCGGTTAGGAATGATTTGATCCATGCGATGGCATGTGTGGAGAAATGGGCAGCTGTTTCTAGGTGGGTGCAGAGCACATCATGATCCACCAGGTCGAAGGCTGCAGAGAGGTCCAGTAAGAGGAGTAGGGCCATCTTTCCAGAGTCTCTCAGCTCATCAACCTGAGTTTTAAGATCGATGAGCGCGGTTTCAGTTCCGTGCTGGGGTCTGAAGCCTGATTGTCTTGTGCCTAAAAGGTGGTGCAGCTCCAGATGTTTTTGGATCTGTAGGTAGGCTACCCTGTCTAGGATTTTTAATAGGAAGGGTACCGTTGTGATAGGCCTGTAGTTAGTCGGGATGGATGGGTCCAGTGTTTGTTTTTTTAGGAGGGGGAGGACCCAGGATTGCTTGAGGTTATCTGGTATTGTGCCTGAAGCAAAGGAGGCATTAATAAGCTTAGAAATGAATGGGGAGAGGTCTCTGGCCGCTTCCTTTATTAGTTGGGCTGGGCATAGGTCGCCTCGGCAATTGGATGGCTTGAGTGAGAGTATTATCTTTTCAGTCTCGAGTATAGTTACTTTCGAGAAGTTAAATTTATAGTCTAGTTTAGTGCTGGTTGGAGGTTTGCCTCTTGGGTTAGTTGAGGGTGGGATATTCTGTTTCTTTATCTCAATTTTTGTTTGGAGTGTGGCAATTTTGTCATTTAGCGCTTGTTGGATGTTCGAGCACCATATTTTATTTTTGTCGCAATTATCTTGGACAGGAATGGGGTTTTCTAATTCCTTTAGTATAAGGAATAGTTCTTTCGTTCCAGATTTGGCCTGCAGTATTCTGTTGTTGAAGTTTTCTCTTTTTGCTTTCTTTATTTCATTTTTGTAGATCTTAGAGGCATTGATGAGTGTAATTTTGTTTGTCTCTGTTGGGGTTAGTCGCCAAGCAGATTCGCATTTACGTTTTTCAAGTCTTAGAGATTTAAGGTGAGGAGTAAACCAGGTGTTTAGGTGAGCTCTAGGCTTGCTCTTTCTCAGTTTCAGTGGGGCAATAGTATCTAGAGCTGTAGCCATAGAAGAGTTGAATTCATTTACTAGTGATGAGGTGTCCAATGAGTCAGGTTGAGAGTTTAATCTAGGGAGGATGAGTGGTAGCAGTTTTTCTGTAGTTATAAGTTTTTTGTTTCTAGTTGGCAAGGGGGGAGCCAGGACATTTTCAATAGGTAGGGCCAAGTTAACATTTAGGAGGAAAGTTATCAGTGCATGATCAGTCCAGATTTGTGGGGTGATATCGACAATCGTTGTATTGCAGTTATAGTCAGCAACCCAGTCAAGTATACGGCCTTTTTCGTGTGTGGGTTGTAGGATTTTTTGGGAGAAGCCTAGTTCTGAGATTACATTAGTGATATTAGTTGCTTGCAGGTCTTTAGGGTCATTGTAGCCTAGGTTTAGGTCTCCCAGAAGGATAGCTTGGGATGAAGTTTTTAGGTTGTTTGAGAGGATTGTGGAAATGTCCTCCTCGAACGTGCCAATAGGGCCAGGTGGTCTATAGATAAGGTGAATAGTAATAGTTTGAGAGGGAGATGCGAGGAGTTTAGCAGTTAATGATTCGCAGGAGTTAGTTGTTGAACTTGAGTCAATTTTTAGGGTGAGATTATTTTTAGCAATAATAGCTAGGCCACCTCCTCGAGAGTTGACTCTGTCTTCTCTAAGTATGGTGTAATTATGGGGTAAGGCAAGCATTAGGGCAGGTCCTGCAGCTTTGTGCAGCCAAGTTTCTGTTATGGCGAAGATGTCATAGTCTCCTATTTGAATGAGATCCGCAATTTCAGTAGCGTGTGCTATTAGTGACCTGGCATTAATAAGGGCGCACTTCAGTTGGATGTTCGGCTTTACTGTGGCCTGGGTAGCATTACTTTTCTTTTTTGGTATGCTATTGTTGGTGTTGGGCTGCTTATTTAGGCGGTTGTTGCGATGGAGGTCAATTATTACAGGGGGAGTGTTTCGGATGTTAGCGTTACTTCTATTGCAGGAGGTATTGAGTCTGGCTAATGGTTCGTAAATTTTAGGTAGTCTCGAGCGTAGTTTTGCGTTTCTATTTGCGATGTCACAGGGAAGGTGTGTTAGTGATTGGTGGGTAATAAGTGAGTGTGAAAGTTGATGGCTGGGCTCTAGGGGGGGAGTTAAGAGTCCTTCATCTACAGGCGGTATGCCCTGTAGTGTGGGCCTCGGATAGTGGTTTACTTTAGGCATTGTGGTCCAAAGGGCTGACAGGTAAATAAAAGTTAGTATCATTGTGGCCTGGTTTTAGGCTGTTGGTTTGCAAAAGTCAGGTATCTCTAGGCTAGATGGAGCAATCATATGTAGGCTAAATGCAGTCAGAGACAGGTTAAATACGGTCAGGGACAGGCAATGTAGTCTGGGGCGACCATAGGGCACAGCACGGTTCAAATGTGGTCAGGGGCGACCATAAGGCACAACACAGATCAAATGTGGTCAGGGGCGCCCATGAGGCACAACACAGTTCAAATGTGGTCAGGGGCGACCATAAGGCACAACACAGTTCAAATGTGGTCAGGGGCGACCATAAGGCACAACACAGTTCAAATGTGGTCTGGGGCGACCATAGGGCACAACACAGTTCAAATGTGGTCTGGGGCGACCATAAGGCACAACACACCTCATATACGATACGGTTGTGTGTTGGCTGGAGTGCGTCAAAGTATTTGAGTACGTGGCTATATGTGGAGGGTAAGAGGGTGGCAAGGTGGGTGCAGAGTAAGGCAATGAGCATGAGAGTGATACAGAGGCTGAGGGGCATGCATGTGTACGTTGCCTAGGCCTTTATGGGGCAACTCGGAGCACTTGTGTGCCTTTATACCAAATGAAGCAAAATTGAGTCTGGCAGACCAACACAAAAACAGAGTTAGAAAGTAGCGCAATGTGGCCGCGCTTACCAGGTATTTGTTCCCGGAAGGTTTCCAAGCAAGGTCCGCTGCTTCTGCCGTGTCGTGAGCACCTACTTAGCCACTGCGTTCCCCAGTGTAAGCCAATGTATTGACATGGGGCATCAGAGGTTCGTGAGTGAATAGTAGGGGAACTCGCCACGCGCCGTTAGCGGCGAACAGGGGCAAACAGGGCCTTAGAGTGGCCTTTGAGTGTGGCCGGCTCTTCCGCCTGCCGGCGGATGTTCGGTGCTAAGAAGCACGGTTGCTTAGCAACCAGGATGCCGAGCCTCGCTCTGGCGCCGCATCGCGCCCGACATTTTGTTTTGATTCTTTTTTTTTTTTTTCAAATTTCGGCGTGTTGCTGGAGCGCACCCCGGGCCGCTTCTGGGTAAGGGGTGGCCAGTAGGGAGGTGAAAAGTTCCTCTGGGAGGGGGGGCAGCACAAAGGTGCTGGTAGGGGCTTGTGGGGGCCTGGATGCACAGCTGTCCTCTACGTGCCTCGTAGCACGGTGCTGCAGCTCTGATGAGCTGATCCTGGCCAGTGGAAGGTGGGGGCTCCTGCCCGCGCCACCTGGCTGAAGAAGACTGGATGCAGAGGGGCAAACTGTTCTCCCAGCCGCCGGGCACTCCGTCGGGTGGGGGAGGTCGTAGCCGCACTTCTGGCAAGATTCCCCCGCTCTCCCAGCTCTGTCACGGGGTCCCCCACCAGGCCTTCTCACTCCTCTGCCGCCATGTTAGGGAGAATTCTCTGTTTAGGCTGAATTTCCTAACCTAGTGAGTCCCCCAGCAGCTTTGCTGGATTTTTAGGGTTTATTTTTTTCTCCTGGCAAGAGTGAGACTCTTTTACCCTCACTCTTGGACATGATTTGAGTGTGTTCCTTTGACCCTAGATGTTTAATGGGCTATGGGGTCTTTTACTCCATAGGGCTTCATGTGTTTTTGTGATGTGTGTTACACAGCACCCTCAGTGCAGTAACACAGGGGTGTCATAGTGACCCCCCAGTATAGACTCCATACCCTGGGACTGACTACTGTCTCCCAGGGCATGTAAAGTCACCATTGACTTTACTAGTCTTGAATTCTGAACAGAACCAGTACAAACCATCATATGGTGGACGTACTGGCCGGGGCAATTCGATTGCCCCGGGGTCTGTTAGTCAAGGGGGCACGTCTCCGTCCCCCCTGATCGAGTTTTGGCTGGTGGCAGTGGATACTACTTTTTATATTCAACCGCAAATATTTCTCTATGGGATTTTCCCATTGTTCGAAGCTACTATCTTTATTTATTTAATTACGATAGCCTCGAACATACCTCTGGTTTATTTATTTATTATTAATTCTCTGCTTGGTATTTTTTGCCAAAAACTCGATTCTAAAATGGCGTTTGTGTTCTCTTCTGTGACTCCAACCTGAGTCGAGCCCTTTGTTCCACTTTTTTGGCGGGCTTCTCCACAGAAGCCCTCCAAAGTGGTGCCACTCTGTCTGGGGTACTTAGGAGGGGTGGAGGGGGATTTAGGCACCCTGTACTGAGTTGCCTAGGCAACTCAAGTCGCACTCCATCCTGATTGGCCCAAGTGGTGAGCCAGCCGGCTCACCACTTAACATGTTTGAGTGACAGCTAGGCTGGGTGAATGGGGGTTTTCTGCATAAAAGCAGGGCTTTGGGGACTGGAACTTCAGAAGTCGCAACAGGACCTAAGAATCTGACGAGGGAGAAGCTGAGCCGACCTGCTACGACGACACCACCGGTGGAGCCCTGCTGAACCGTCTCACCACTTTTCCCAACGACAGAGGAGATCTCCCGCCGGAGAGTCTTCTTCCTTTGACTGGTGGGGATAACCAATTTCACCGTCTTTTCACCTTCCCGATGCATCTCATGGACGCCTTGCCTGTGCCAAGCACCCCGGCATCCGGAATACCACGTTTTACCACGACCGCAAAATAAAAGGGTAATACCTTTAACCGGAAAACTCCGCGGCTGGTTTCTTCCCTGGCAGTGCAACAACCTTCATCTTTCCTCCAAGTCGAGATCTTCTCTTCCCCTGGACGACGCTGAGACTTGCACCCGCTGCCAGTAACAACTGCCACCGCTGGAGGATCCTTCCCACTTAAGGTACCGTGTTCTGCCTGCCTTCCCTTGCCACCGACTGTACGGGGTAGATTTAGCCCCCGGCTTTCGAACCTGGGTTAGCCTGGGACACCCTGGCTAAAATTTTCTGAGCCTCTCTAGACTCTTTTCGAACTCTCTGCAAGACTTTCAAAGCCTAGTGTAACTGTGTGCTGTTGGGCGCATTTGTGCTCTGCTCTCTCTAAGAGTGGGCCCAGCCTATGGACTTTTGCTCACAAGTAAAATTTGCTCTTCTGCCTTGCTAAAATTGTTCCTAAAACTTAGAGTGGTGTATCTTCACATATTCTGCCTTTTTCCCTCCCTTTTTCATGAACTTATTGGAGTGCCATCTATAGTTAAGCGCTCACCTCTGTCTGGAAATAAGTGGTGTTAACTAAGACTTGTCTGATAAGGAATAAGGGTTGTATATATCATAATAGTAACTGTGTTTAGAGTGTTTTACAAATAAGAGTGGTGGAGTGTTTCAAACAGTGTGTTTTTAAATAAATAATTATATACTTTGATACCACAGCTCTGGTCAGTGTTTACTTGTGCCATTGTGTCTGAGTGCCTATTGTGTATACTTTTCATACTGCCTAACTCTTCTTGAGGGAAGTCTGACTGCTCAGCCACAGCTACCAGGTAAATCTGGGTGATAAAGACTGCTACCAAGTGGGTTTACTGCTAATACCTGTAGTCCTAAATCTTTTGCAGTGTTTCCAAAGGGAACTACACGGGTTTCTGCCTAACACGCCACGCCACACGGCACACGCCCCCTCCGACTTTATTGAGCGGGACCCCGCCTCCATCTTGCTTGCCCGAGCCTCCGCCACCTCATGGCACCGGCCCAGTTCCAGAATGCGGGGCAGAGTAATACCCGGCTCTCTCAGGACCTGCCTCCTGAGTTTGCCGGAGGAGCACGCCTGAATCAGCATCGTGCGCATCATGTCCTCCGCGTCCCCCCACGCACAGCCCAGGGAAAGGCGGCGCAGGCGTCCATAAAAGGTGTCCAGTGTCTCATCCTCCTTTTGTTTGGCGGATAGCATAACAAATCTTTCATAGTCCACGTTGGCGAGGGGTAGAAAGTGGGCCTGGAGTAATGCCTTGGCCGCATCATAGGTGGCATCCACTGGAGTGAGCGACTCAAAAATTTCCTGTACCGCAGGCCCCGCGGAGTACAGCATCGTAGCCACCCTGCTGTTGTCGTCCATCACCTGAGCGGCCCTGAAATACATGTCGAGGCGACCAACCCACCTCCTCCACCGGGGCCCCATGCTGGATGGTGGGCCCGATGCATCAAATTCGGGGATGGGCTGCAGGGCCGCCTGGGCTCGTGCCTGAGCCATGATGGGAGGTCCTGGCTGAGCAGCAATCTGTACTGCCGGTGGCCCCTGAGGCCCAGGAGCTAGACCACCTACTTGAACTTGAGGGGGCAGCTGCGGAGCCGCCACTGGTTGTTGCACTGGAAGCGCCAGGGGCTGAAAGATCTGCCGATGAGCTGTCGCCTGACCACCGTCCTGGGGAAGCTGTGCGGCTGCCGCAGCCCCACCGTCCAGCTCTTCAATGTCACTCATGGGCTTGAGCGCACAGGCACTCCTTGGGTCCTGAGGGCCGCAACTCAGCCACCCACCACCTCCTCATGGATTGACCACCCCACCCAGGCAAAGCACCAGTCCAACCTGGGGGAGAGGCGGTGGTATCCTGCCGTCAGCTTACCTGAGGCTGCCTCCAGCAACAAGGAGATCGAAGAGAAGACAGAAGAACTCCAACATGAAGATCTCCACTGTAGCAGTCCACCTTGATGATGAAGGGGGCGAAGATGAAGCCACAGCGTCCTGATGATGAAAGGGATGAAGAAGCACCGTGTCCCCTTGCTGCTGCAAGACTCAAGGGTGTAGGTGTTCCAAAAATTAAGCTGAGAAAATGAAGTGGGCTAAGCAGGCCCAGCCATATTAGCCCTTCTCCTAGCTTTCATTCGACGTAGAAGTCCAAATCTGGAGTAAAATCCACAAACCAGGCATGGGCGTGCAGATTAATCTGCCTGCAAGCAGAATATCCAAAAATTAGACCTGGATCACCTTCACCCTCCGAACCGGAGCCTGATGAAGTTCCACGGCCTCACCGACAAAATGGCCGCCAGCCGCGTGTGCGATCCGCAGCCACGGCGTGAAACGAAATGTCCGATCGTTCCGTTTCAGGGAAAAAATTTGGAATGCTTTCACTGCCGGGCCCGGGCATCCGACATCACTCGTCGCCACTGTTGGGGGTTTGTCCTTTGCCCCATGCGGTCCCGTAAACCCCCAACCTGGAAGGACCACACTTGACACACGTCTTTCTAGTTCGGGGCTTCCCAGTCGCTCTCCCGCGGCCGGGAACGCACCGTTTATTTATACAGCACGCATCGACGTGCAAGTCTCTCACCCTCTCATTCAATGCTGTTTTGTTGTCTGATAGGCAAACAAATACAGGCTTCCTGTTTTTGCAGGGCAGCAAAGAGTGTGTGGGTGGATGCTGCAGCACAAGAGGTGGGTGATCCTGGTGAAGCTCGGCTCAGCCTGGGCCTTTCAGCTGGCTGCAGCTCGACCCTGGGTTCGAGGCTGTGCCGAGCCCACATGGAGCTAGAAAGAAAAAACGTTCTCGTAGTTCACTGAGCTATCTTGGCAACAATGCTTTCAGGTCAGTTTCTTTTCATTTCCGGGTTCAAACAGAAACCCCCTTCCCGAGCCAAAACACAAGACTGCACCTAGAGGGATCAGACGCCACCAGCATAAGAAGCCTGCCTTCTCAGCTCAGAACATCTCTGCACTGATTTCCTTTCGTCTGCTTTGCATTCAAGTTGCAGGCACAGTCATGTATGGCTGGCTTTGTGTCTTTGGCATGTCTGATACGTAATTAGAAATTAGAGAAGTGCATGAAGCTACATGCTTTGGGGACACAAGGATTGCATGATGCATTTCTTTTCACTGTGTTTCTTTCCAGCTTGATGAAAACACAGGCATTTTGTGGGCTCAGATTACTAGAGGCTGGATGTTTGGCAGGGGGCGGGGAGGGTGTCCTGGGGAGGTGGGGTGAAGGAGAGGCAGGGCACTGGGTATAGGGTTTGTGTAGTGGAAGGGGCGAAGGGTGCACGGTAGTGGGAGGGGACAGGGAATGGGACACTTGGAATATGCACTTACCTCGCACCAGGACTGTGATAAGAGGACCAGATGCTTGTTATTGGCAGGTTATCAGACAACAATCACCCAGGAAATTCGGCTGGTCGTCCATTCCACTGGGGCCTCGACAACACTTTCTGTACACGGTGCTTTGTCCTCAGCAATACATGGAAGTCGAAAGTTCATTGCAATTAACAATGAACTGTGTAAGTTGGCCAAATGTTACTTTTAGCCAGATTGTGTAAGCTAGCTTAATACTGCTCCTAGCCTGAGGTTGTAAGCTAGCCTAATTATTGCATTTAGCCTGATTGGTTAGGTGCATTGCGTTCACAGTATATGTATTGAATTTAGGTGATTTTCAACCGCTGTGTCCGGTCGAATCTAGGTGCTTTCACCCGCAGTCTCTGTTTCAATCTAGGTTGTTTTCACTCACAATATAGGGTCTAAATCTAGGTGTACTTCTCCCACAAAGCCCCTAAATTCTTATTACAAGATATTATACATCTACTCAGATTTAGCCTGATTGTGTAAGCCAGCCTAATATTGCTTTTAGCCTGATTGTGTAAATTAGCCTAATATTTATTTTAGCCTGATTGTGTAAGCTAACCTGATACTGGCCTGAGGGTGTAATAACTGTAAATAAGGGTGTGATAACTTCTCCTAGCCTGAGGGTGTAAATTAGCCTAATATTACTTTTAGCTTGATTGTGTAAGCCAACCTAATATTGCTCTTAGACTGATTGCGTAAGGTAGCCTAATATTGCTTTTAGCCTGTATGCGTAAGGTAGCCTAATATTGCTTTTAGCCTGATTGTGTAACTTAGCCTAATATTGCATTTGGCCTGACTGCGTAAGTTACTCTAATATTGCTTTTAGCCTGATTGCATAAGTTAGCCTAATATTGCTTTTAGTTTGATTGTGTAAGCCAGTCTAATATTGCTCTTAACCTGATTGTGTAAGCTAGAGGAGGAACAGGAAGGTGGTCACACGGATAAGTACAAAATATGTAAATCACAATTGATTCAAAGTGTGGAGAAGGAGAAAGCTCAGTCAAATGAACACATTAAAAACATCATATTTTAATATTTATCGAAACCGACATAATAACATATAAAATATTTAATATGTTCACACCGTAACATCATAAAATACATTTAAGTATATATCACTATGGATAAGTTATCCAAAGTTGTCAAAGCACACATCTAAAAATAAAAATAACCTAACATATACTGACAGATATTTTAAAAATCCATCTGTGAATCATAAACAATATATGCTGGTCATTTCTGAAAGTGCTGACAAGATAAAGTGCTAACAAGATAAAGTGCTAAGTGTAAGATAGCCTAATACTGCTCCTAGCCTGAGGGTGTGAGCTAGCCAAATTATTGCATGTAGATTAATTGAGAAGTTGCATTGCGCAAACAATATATGTATCGAATCTAGGTGAATTTCACCTGCAGTCTCTGTTTCAACCTAGGTGTTTTTGATCACAGTATACGGGCGAAATCTAAGTGCGCTTTGCCCACAGTGTCTGTATGAATCTAGGTGCTTTTGCTCACAGTATATGGTTGAATTCTAGGTACATTTTGCCTGCAGTGACTTTCTGCATTTAGGTGCACTTCGCTGCAGTACTTGCTTGAATCTAGGTGCACTCTACAAGCAGTGTCTGTTTGAGTCTAGGTGCATGTCACTCACAGTTCTGTTTGAATCTGGGTGCCTTTCACCCACAGCACTTGTTTGAAGCTAGTTGCATCTCACCCGCAGTTCGGTTTGAACTTAAGTGGTTTTTACTCGTATATGGTTTGATTCGAGGTACTCTTTCACAAACTGCACGTTCTTAATCTAGACAATACTTTCCCACAGGGTGTGTTGAATTTAGGTGCATCAGCAATCCCCACCCTGCCCAGATCAGAGTCGCACCTTGGTACTCCAAAAACCTAGCCAACAACACTCCCCGCTACCATTACAGCCAATCTGGCCTCCCCCCTTCTTAAGTCCCCCATCCACCCCACCTTGCATCCTAAAACCCCTCTCCCGCCTGTCACCAACACCGCCCAGAAAAGAGTGGCACACTGGCTCTCTATGCTCGCTCCCCGTCACAACTATCCACCACCACCTGCAGAAACCTCCTCTGCCACCCCGTCGCGGACCCCACACGGGAAGGCACACCAGCTTTCCTGCATACTCATTAACGCTAGATCAGGCTCAAAACAAAATACAACATGTTTTACCTCCTCTCGTATGAGAATCCTGACATTATATTCATCACAGAAAAATGGTTCACCGCCGATTATAGACCCATAGCATATGAGGCCTTCCCCCGGGCTACTGATCGCACAAAACAGGTCCAGCAGAGCAGGAGGAATATCCATCCTCCACAAACAACACCTCTCTGAAGCCACACCAGCTTTCCTGCATACTCATTAATGCCAGATCTGTCTTAAATAACAAATACAACATTTTCGACCTCCTCTCGTATGATAATCCCAATATCCTATTCATCACAGAAACAAGGTTCACCGATAACTATGGACCCAATGCACATGAGGCTTTCACTTGGGCTACTTCCTGATCATATAAAATAGGTTGAGCAGAGCAGGCGGACTAGCCATCCTCCACAAACAACACCTCTCAGTCATATCCACTGAGACTCTACCCTGTTACTCTGAATGGGAATCATTACTAGTAAAGATCTGCCTCCTCCCCACCCTCACCCACAGCTTCCTATTCATATACGGGCCTCAAGGATAATACAGAAACTTCTATGACTCCTCACCCCCAGGAACATGACAGGAATGCTCAAAGTCACCCATCTTATTTCAGATGAATCCCAGGCCCCTGTTCCCATTCTGATGCACTCAGGGCAGCAAAATTCCTGGTCTGGGAAGTGTTCCCACGATGGGGCATGTGTGACGTCCTGTGGTCTGACAACAGCCCTCGCTTCGTCAACAAGATGTTCAAGCACATCACAATGTTGCTGGGTATTCAGCACACATTTTCCTGTGCTTATCACCTGCAAGAGAACGGGATGTGTGAACACCTCAATGGCCTTTTGAAGGAAAGCATTAGCAAAACAAAAATGAGTACAAACCAGAATTGGCTCCATTGCTTACCCGCAGCACTATTTGCATTGCGCAATAAACCTTGGTCTGACCACCATGACAGCGCATGCAACTTCTCCAGCTCCACCCACAAGGGCACTAAAAGACGCAGAGAGTAGTGCAGCTGTGCTAGGCCAGGAAATGTATGATTATGTTACTTCCTTGATTGCCAGTGCCTCTTTTATCTCTTGCCAGATATAACGACAACAGGGAAGCCCTGAAGCCAGCAGAGAAAGCGACGGTGTCATTGACCCAAAGACTTTTTTTCACAAAACAATTGTTTTCCTGGGGATCAGGTCCTTTTGCAGAATTGTGTCCATTGATGGGACGCATACAGGTTCACCGGCCCGCACACAGTTGAAGCAGTGAAAGGAAGAGCAGTCAAACACGAAGGGAAAAGTGTGTGGAACCACCTCTCAGACATCAAGCCCTACAAAGCTGTGGCCTCACCTGGCAACGAGATTGACAGGGCCAATGATCACCAGCAAGAAGATCTATAAGATAATTCGGAACTTACACTGCCGAGCGGAGGACACCCAATGGTTACTCGTTCAAGGGCAGCAGAGTTAGGGCAAGAATTTCCTACACATCCAGAGTGAGGATACCCTGTCTTATTTTATTCTCCAAATACACTCTTTGTGAACGTGTGACTGTGATATATGGTGATTGTTCATGTTGCCCAATGATTTACAACCTGATACGGGCCAATCGTCCATTTTATTAGAAGACCCAACTGATTCCGAGCATGTCCACCTAGGGTATATTATCTTGTTTTCATTGCATATTTGGCATATTTGGCCAAGCTTACCCGCAACTAGAATGAGGGAACCCTTCAGGTCTTGCCATACTAAGAGATCCTGGAATTAGAACTGTGTGGGAGAAGCTATTCATATTTGCCATAGGCAACTACATAGTCAACTGGGCTTAAAATTAATATGACACAAAACAAAGAAAGCTCACTTGTGCGCATTTCCTGGCACGCAACTGATATCTTCAAGCTGCACAAGGATCCAGCAGCACAGGTAAAGATGGGTGAAATAATACAAAATGTGCTTATTTTGTTGTGTCTCTTATTCCCAAGCGGAGTTTTTGTATTCATATTCTGGAGAATATTGCTCATGTCTAGTGAAACCACTGTATCCCCTCCTAATATTACCCCGACCCCAGCAGGTGGAACGACCATGTCAGGTGGACAGGAAAGCACTGAAAGCACGGTAAAAAGAAGTAAGAGCAGTGCTGACACAGACATGAGGGGAGTAGATCTGTATCTCACTGAGAAGGCTCTAGTGTCTAATAATATGTGGTACAAGCACGCGACCCGAGTAGGTATGGAAACCAGCGAGGAGAAGAGCTGTTATGTCTGCTCATTAATCCCCTATGCCATGAGTGCCTCCAGAACGTTCATAGCAACTGAAATACCAGCAGTAAGAGCCCAATGCCTTATTTACCTATCCATGGTTACAACTCAAGGAATATTTCAAGGGAAAACAGCAACATTAAGATGGATATCTCTGGTGACATTCCCGTACGAAGATGGTTACATAAAGATTCTAGATATGATGAACAATTATTGGCAGTTAAATCAAGCTATACAGTATATAATTGATGGGCTGCTGATAGGCGACACAAAAATGATAACACAAAAGGAGCTGCCCTGCCTGAAGAGAGGGGTGAAAGAAATAGGAGGAGAACAAGGATGTTGGGAAAGACCACAGATGTTCGTGTATGGTCAAGTGTGCACAGAAGAAGGGTGGAAAGATGGAGTAGTAGGAAGAAAAACACACAAACTAGTACAATCACCAGTGAACACAGTAGAGAATGACAAGTGCATGAAGCAATGGGGTGCAAGTGGCAAACTGCTTACTTGGGTGGAGAATAATGCTTGACCGCTGCCTATAATGCCTTTGAAGAAGCCAGCATTGTACTACAAGAATGAGGGAGAAGTGAAAGTTGGTGATAATACAGAATGTCGGTACACAGAAAATCATCCAGCAATGAAGATAGGCACCACAGTACTGATGGATCATTATTGGGTGTGTGGATCCAAGGCATACGAGAAGCTGCCACCAAACCGGGGAGGAGTTTGCTCATTGGTTCACATCAATATGCCATCACTGGTAGTGCCCCAGGAGGATATAAAACTTGATGACTTCCCAGAGAAGGACACTAGCACAAGAAAAAAGAAGTCAGTGGGAGTAGGAGAAACAGGAAGAAAGAAACGGTCAGTGGAAGTGAGTAGAGTGAAAAGAGACAACTATTTCTCATCAGAGTCAGAAACATCCCTAGATGATGTACTACCTGAACATAGGTTGTTCAGCAGAATGGAAATGTTTTTCACGTCAGTGGTTCCAGCAGTAGAGACACATGCAAACGCGAAATGGTTGCACATTACCAGGTGGGAGTTGATGCTGACAAACTCTACAGTGAATGGATTCAACGGTATAAAAGAAGTGCTCTGAGCAGTAAGGTTGATGGAACTCCACAATAGATATGTTCTGGACCATCTCACAGCAACAGAAGGAGGAGTTTGCGCAAAAATAGGGAGTTCCTCTTGCACGTTCGTACCTGCCAATGACAGAGAGAATGGCACACTGACTGAAGTGGTGACACAATTGTCCAAGATGCATGCCAAAATGGAGGAAGAAGCCAAGAGGACTGGAAAAGGCCAAAGCTGGATAGCATATCTCTGGTCATGGATGCCTTCATGGCTGGCTGACAGACTTAAAGTATTGCTAGGGGCACTAATATTGGTACTAGTGGCACTATATGTGGTAAAGATCTGCAAAATTGAATACCGCAAGATGACAGAGAAATCGATAGGAATGTAGGTGATGATGGATGTGACTGTAGGAGGTGCAAAGGACAAGAAAGTAGAGGAGACAAGTTGAGAGCAAGGCTAAGGGGATGTCCACTACTCCCCCAGGAGGTGGTGAAGCTAGACAATCCATACAACAACAAGAATTATGGAGGAAGATGGATATGGTGCAGCCTAGAAGGAGAGTGCAAATGCATGACCTGCAATTTTGATGACCATGCAAATGACTACTGACACCTCGGAGGACTGGTAAAGATATGGCTACTAAGGATGAAGGTGGTACCATATACTGAAGTGGTAGACAGGTCGACCAGAAGGGGGACTGAAAAGAGGGACCTGGGAATGCCCATCCTCACCCCCAGAAACATGACAGAACGTACAGCCAGGAACGCTCGATGTCACCCATCTTATTTCGGATGCATACATGGAAAGGTATCCCCTCAATCAACCTTAGAGACCCAATACAGTGCATATCCTTACAGGTATAGGGGAGACACCAGAGAATGTGGATGGGAATACCCTGATGGACAGTCTCGATTAAGCACCAAGAAGCCACAATGCTGATGTCATTATTGACACTCCGACATAGCAGAGTTAGTCATGATATGATATGGCATTTATAGCGTACCTATACACAAGTGGGTCAAGGTGCGACGAGGCAAGGGAGGGGGGAACAGAGGGAAGACAGAGACAAACCATCCTACTAGGCCAGGTGACATTGGGATCGCGCAAGTGCAGGGGAGGAGGGAGAGGGAAAAGTGTGAGGGGTAAAGGGAAGGTGTCAGTGCAATACATAGGATAACAATGAATAAATAAAAACCAATGAATACAATAATTAAGAAGTGCAGCCAAGTGGTGGCAAGTGCATGTAAGTGCAGACATCAGGTGTAAGGTGCTGGTAGGGGCTGTAGGGATAGAGAAACAGTCCCCAAGTGCAAGGGTTGCCAGGGGGGCTGTGCAGGTGTGCAACTGGCAGGAAGGGAACCTGGGCCCAGGAACAAAGGGTATCCAGGTGACCAGTACAATTTCAGATGCAGCCAGGAGTTCAGCAGGGGAGAGGGGGAGAGAAAGCACAAGCAAAGAGGAAGGTCTTGAGGGGCTTCCGGAACCGGAGATGGTTCTCCTCAAGTTTCAGAGAGGCAGGGAAGCTGTTCCAGAGGGAGGCCCCAGCTGAAGAAAGAGACCTACCACCAACTTGTTGCTTGGAGAAGCAAATGGCCCTCAGGGAGTTGGAGGCAGATGAGTGAAGAGCTTGAGAAGGAAGATATTTAGGAAGAGAGAGTTAAAGGTATTTAGGCCCCAGAAGGCCTTTTGGACAATGCAGAGGGTTTTGAACTTAATCCTCAAAGCCACTGGGAGCCAATGCAGAGATTTCAGTCCTGGAAAGATACGATCCCTGGGCTTGAGGCCAAGGACAAGTATCACAGTTCTGTTTTGGATGAGTTGCAGTGTGCGAAGTGTAAAGGCAGGCAGATTTAGAACAAGGCTGTTGCAGAGGTCAAGCGTAGAGAGAACCAGATCTCTGGAGACAGTGAGCTTCTGGGGGAAGGAGAGGAAAGGATGAATACCTCTGAGAGGTGCAGTTGGTAGTGTGACTTCTTAGAGATGTCAGAGATGTGAGGAGCAAAGAAGAGTGTGGAGTCGAAGATAACCTTGAGGGTTTTCACCTCACAGGTGGGAGCAATAGAGGCCGGCCAGAGAGAAACAGGAAAGGAGGGAGCAGGTGTGGCGATGAGGAGAATCTCAGTCTTACTGGAATTTAGGCAGTGATCATTGGCAGCACATCACTCCTGGATAGCAGACAGACAGTCATCCCAGCAAACCAGACGAGGAATTAAACAAGTGTTGCAAACATGGGTACGAACTCTCGCAGGCAACAATCGTACACTACCAGATACAATACAGCCACATAATCGTTTCACATCACCTTGAAGAGGTGCACAGAGAGCTGAGAACCAAATCAAGTCCCAGGCCTTGGGAGATCAGCTCTAGCCAATCACGAGATAGAAAATCATGGGTGGATGGCAAGAGGCAAGAACCAATGGTAAGCACACTACTCTTCAAGAATTTAACAGATAGTTTCTTGGGTTCAAGACGGGACAGGCCAGCCACCTGACATACAAGAACCATTAGAATAATCTCTATGGGGTACTTCTATATGGAATATCACTCTCGCTCTTGATACTCAATCATTTGTGGTGATAGGCTTTCCGGGAAAGGGTCCCAGGGATGACGTAATTTATCTACAAAACAGCGATGCACATGTATCCCTGTTGGTTTTTGTTATAAACTGCAGTTCTAACTTGCCTTTAGTTGAGTCCTCCATTTATTCTGGGGAAGGGTGTTGGGCCCTTGAGCGTCGGGTGGACCCCCAGATAACCTCTGGTATGCCTGGGAGAATTACCCCAACAATCCCCTACCTCACAGTACCCCTATGGAATAAAGTCAGCATAAACCCTAACGGTTTTACAGCAGTGATAACAGTCCAGAGGAGACTACGAGAAAAGAGGAGACCTTTAAGGTCTTACAAAATAGGGAAGAGAAAGGTGAGAGATCAAATGTATCAACAGACATAGAACGGGAAATTAAGAGATGGAAAGGAGAAAAGGGTCAAGCAGACGAGGTAACGCTTCCAAACACCCTTCCAGCCATCCTATCACAGGGTGGATATCCATCCATCGATCTATTCGATTCTTGAATCACCAATGCCTTGATCCCCCTCCTGCCGACTAGATGCATCTCTCAGAGATCAGGCCCCATTCTGAAGTAGTGCACACTCTCTCTCAAGTCCCTTAAATCCTTCAAGGATCTCCTTGAGCCGACTTAGAGGGCTAACCCCACTCCTCGAAATAAAACCTCATATGTCAAACCCCTTCTATAAAAAAAACCTCTCTCAACACTCTCCTTCTTTCAAAAAGACCTATGTCTAACACCCGCTTCATTGCTAAACTCCTTGACCGCACAGCTTACAAAGAACTCTGCCTTTTCTCTGAAGCCTACTTGCTCCTCGACCCTGCCCAATCTGGCTTCAGACCTCTTAGAGGAACTGAATCTGCTCTTGTGTCCATCTGGGACAACCTAAAAAGAATGGCTGATGCGGAAGCATGCGCTGCTCTAATCCTGCTCGATCTATCTGCCCCTTTTGACACCATTGACCACACAATTCTCATGGACAGGCTTCACACATTAGGCATCAGAGACTCCGCACAGAAATGGATCTAATCTTTCCTCTAATTGATCGCAAATCATGCTCCTGTCGCCTTTTACTTCTGTCCCCTACCCTGTCCTGATAAGGGTCCCTCCTGGATCCTCCCTGTCACCCCTTCTCTTCAATCTCTACCTCAGCCCGCTGCCGGCACTCATCCACTCTCACAACCTTTCATGCTATAGCTATGCAGATGACATCAAGATCCCCAAAACACCTACTTCCTCCTGACGCAACCTCTCCTCCTGGCTCGCTACAGCCGATCACTGGATGACAGCCAACCACCGTCTCCTCTACCCCAGCAAAATTGAAATATTCCTATGCAGTAATGCCGCCCTCATCCACCAACCAATTCCCATGCCACTCAGACTAGGAGCCCTTCGGGCAGTTTCTGCCTCTGTAAAAATCAAGGATGCACAATGGATTTGGATTTATCGCTCTCTCAACACAGCAACTCTATGTAAAGAACATGCAACTTCTAAAAACGCACCCTAAGGCGAATCTTCCCTTACCTATCCGACTCTCATTTATACTTGCCATTATTCGCTCCCGCTTAGATTATGCCAACTTCTTCTATATAGGCGTCCCAGCACATCAGCTCAGGAAACTCTAACAAATCCAAATCTCTGCAGCCAGACCCCTGCTCGCCCTCTCAACTAGAGAACATATTACCCCAGCCCTGAGAACACTACACTGGCTCCCTATCAGCTGATGGGCCACCTTTAAAGCCATGTGCATCACTGACGGCGCCCTCCACCACACTGACTAGAGTTCCTCCAGGACAAGATCCCTCACTACCTGACCATATCACTATCTGACCATATCTCCCCGATCAGGATCAACACTCGTCCTCATAATCCCCCCTCAATTCCACGAGATTGGGAGGATACTGTGGAGGAGCAACCAAATACGTCTACAGAAAGTCCTGCACATATTTTGCCTATATGTTGGAAACCGGAAATTGCGACATGCGCAATGCCAGTAATGGTACCTTTACCATGAAGAGTCTTTGAGATGAGGTATCCATTGAGAAGACCCTATACGAAGTATCTTCGAAAGAATGGTGGTCTCCTAAGGGATGTGCCTGAAGAAGTGTGAAGATGTGACAGGAAGAACCTGGTGATGTCACGAAAGATGAGAGTGATGAACTAAGAAGGATGACCAGAGAGAATGAATAGGTGATATAGGATCTGATGGCGAAGTAAGGAATCGAGAAAACGTTCATGTGCGGAATAAAGATTGCAAGTGTGAAAAACACTGCAGAAATTACAAGTCATTTTACAATTGTACAGATACTGTAACACAAGTAGACTAAGTGATCATAAGGTTAGATATGCGTAGTACATAGATGGCAGGTGGTGCCGCCAATATGTATATAGAATTCTGGACATTCAAGATCTCAATTTTAGTAAGCGAGTTTCAATGAAGGAAGAAGGACTGAAAGCTACGTGTGTGTCGCAGCAAAGAATATGCTTGAATTCGAAGCAAGACCAAAGAGGCTATTTGGCTTGATGTCAAAGACTGGAAGTAGCCAAGAACTGGTTATCAGTTGACAAAGAACAGTATACGTGAGAAGCCAAGGCATCCCTTTCTAAGTTGCACAGAGAGAACACTATGGGGTTCATTCTGACCCTGGCGGTAAGGGGTTAACGGCGCCAGTAAAGGTGCCGGAGGCGTCAACCCCTTACCGCCTCATTATGAGTTCTGCTCGCGGGACCCGCTAAGGACGCCTGGTTTTACCGGGCGGCCTTCACGGGTCCCGCGAGCAGCCCAGCATGCTAACAACGGGCCCGTTATTAACGGGCTTGTTGTTAGCATGCTCCCCATTCCCATTGAGCCCTATGGGGGCTCGAATGGGGATGGGTTCCTTGAATGAGGAATTACTGGGCACTCCAAGGTCGGAATGGTCCGATAATTCCACATTCAAGGAACCCGGACCCGGTACCCGGTAAGGGGTAGCCATGCGCTAATTGCGGCATGGTTACCTCCTACCTCGTAATGACCCCCTATGAGTGCCAAGTTTCTTCATTAAAGACTATTAAATGCTATAGTATGAGCAGATTCATGGTCTCTGATCACGTGAGCTGAGGATGAAAATAGATGAAGAGCATGGTGCACCAGGGTGAATCTAATGAGTGCCTGAACTCCCTTATATTCCCATAGAAGAGAAGCTACTACAAGGCCAAGTTCAAAGACAATGTGAATGGCAGACGGCATGAGTGATGAGAGATGTTGGGCAAATTGGGTGGGCAGACACAGTCAAGTTCACCCACCAGCACCTGGGGTACCAGCTTACATGCTGCTAGAGAATCAAATGTTCCAGAAGGGTACAAGTGTGCCATCCAATTGTAGAAGGCTGTATAACCAAGTGCCTTATAGTTTGAGAGCCAATAATATGTTGTGTATCTTATAATTGTTGAAGAAGACTTGCACTAGAGAAGGGTATTAGTGGCCCGCAGCAGTGTAGAAAACCAATCACAATCCTATCCCATATAGAAAGTATACTTAGACATTCCCCTTGAGCCAACCACAATCCCATGCAGGTTTTCTTAGTTTGCCTCGTAGTATGACGTCACGTATGACGAATTTATGTTATATAAGTGTGATTTTTCATGATAAACTTTGAGATTATGCTGCACGACGTCCATTAACATCCGTTGTACTCCCTGTTTTAGATAATTGCAAATAAAACCCCCACGTGCCTGTAAAATAGAATTAGTCGACCTGAATCTGAAACGTACAGGCCCATTTCAGTGTTTGTAGATCAGTAATGTACTTTCTTGTGTTACCATTCAACACATTCATTCCTCTTCCCCGTAGTCCAGAGGTTTGCAACCTATCTCTCCAGACATTTGGACTACAACTCCCATGATCCATAGAAATGTACTCTGGTTGCTAGAGCGGATGGGAGTTGTAATAAAAATCATATGGCGGTTGAAGACCCATTCCCTACACACCCCACACCTCACCTCCTGATACATGTTTTAAAGTGACTATATTGGAGGCCGGTGCCACTTAAAATAAACAAAAAAGAGGTCATTACCAAGGGTATTATGGCAGGCATTGGATTGGTGCATGGAATGATAGGTGATGAGTAAAAGGTGGTTAACGCGGCAACATCAAAGAATGTAGGAGACCTGGATGCATACCATTTTCTGCTTGTTTACTCTTTTTAATGGTAGGAACGACCTGATTTAAGAAATGGATATGACGTAAGAGGCATATAACAGTGATAACAAAACAGTTGTTGCCTTGGCGTGCACACAAAATACTGGATACAAATAAGAGCTATTATACTTCTCAGAAATAAGGAGTAATTTGACAGGGAGTGTTCTTTTGAAACCTATTTATTATTAATAATATTATTATCATTAGCATTATTATGACTTTTCTTAAGGATCTTTGGGTGTTGAAGCAATGAATGTCAAAGCCATTGTGGTGGAGAAATATAGTATTTGATTCACACCCATTACAATTAGGAGGTCGGCTTTAGGGACAAGACTCCATGGCCCCAATGGCCAAAAAAGTAAATGAGTGAAGGGTCCATGATGTCATTAAAAACTGTTGTGCAGAATGAAATGGTGTGAGCACGTGCGCAGTGAGCTCAATTATTAATGGGAGGATGAGAAATAGAAAAGAGATGAGGCTATGCAATTTTTATTGTGGATTTTAGAGATAGAATTCGCACCACACAGATATAGTTTACAATGACAATTAATAATGATGAATACAAACTCCATATTCAATGTCTATATGTATACCAGTTATCTTGAGACAACAAGCTGATGAAGAACTCTGTGACTTCCAAAGCTAAGGCATCTATCATCTCAGCATAATAATTTCAGATAGTCCAATAAAGGTCATCATAACTTGAATTTGTTTAAGATCTATGAGGAAACCATTCATTGGCAGCATATTTTGCATTCATCCGTTTTTCTCATAGTTGAGTGTACATATGTCGTTTGGAATAGGTTTTCTACTATTGAAAATCCTGGCTTCAGCTCTTTCCGAATGTGAATGCTAATACTGGATGAAGGTTGTTTTATTAGACCCTTCCTCATTAATTGCCACTTTTTTTTCCTATAATCATTTGAAGAAAGGCAAATCTATTTGTTTTCACGCGGTGTACTACAGTCCTGATTAAGGTAAACCAGTGAAATAGAAGCCAGTGTTAGCCGAAACAAGTCACCTGCTTCTATAGTTACCATTTATTGATCATTATTATGTTAGAATATAATAATATGCATTTTCTTAGCCCTAAGCTAATCCCTTTTTGTGATTAAAACCCTCTTCTCTTAGTAATGTTCAAAAAGGGGTCTCATTTGTCAGTCTCACCGAGTAAATCAAAATGGAAATGTGTTTGTGGCTTTTTCTGCCAGTGATTACAAGAAAAGGCTGGGTCTGTGTAGAGTGCATGTTTTAGCCGCTTGGCCGTCACTGATAAAACTAGGTTAAATAAAATTAAAGGCATGTCCTCCCATACAATTTCAATATGGTTTCATTCTCTTAGCTAAATGCTATGTAAAGACTGACTGCACTAAGCAGAGGTTAGTTACACACTGAGTCATAGTGTTCAGCCATTCCATTTTTGTTAAAAGCACAAAAGGTATATTTTAAAGGTTGTGCAAATAGGGTGACCATTGTTGGAACGAAGGGCAGGCGGGTTTTGTGTTTAAGGACCTTAAACACAAGTCACTGTCCGTGAACTGGGGGATAAAGCATGTGATTAATCCATAAGCAAAGTAGAGACTCTTGACATAGCAATAACATCTGTTGAATATGCAATATTGTCCTGCACTCTTGGGATTATGTGAATTATTGTATATGTAGTTTAAATATATTTGTGTTATTATCCTTTGCAAATGAATAACAAATGATCTATGTTGATGCAGGCTCAGCTTTGTATAAAAAGCAGCCTGGTGAACCATTCAGGCACTTCACTTCTGCACTTGCCAGCGATTGGTAGTGGTTTGAACTGAGGTCCGTTCGAATATATTTTATTTTTATATATATTGTATATTAAAAATTTAACCTGCAATCTTGAAACCCTGTCTCAGATGTTCTATTTTGTTTGAATTATAATGCTTAGAAGTCTAAATTACTTTTAATTGTCTGTTCTATGTTCAATTTCTACATACATTTCGATCTGGCCAATAGTGTTTCTGATATTATTTCCATTAACTTAATTAGACCTATTATATTTGTTTGTATTCGATTGATTGATTTGGTATAGTATTCTCTGCTGCCTTTGGATATAACTTTGTAAGTTTTGTTATGTGACAATGGTTTACATTATGTGATATACAGGTGCACCTGTTTATCAATGGGTTGAATGAACTTTCCAAATTATGTACTTAAATGTGAATTGTTTTCACCATTTCAATAATGAACTGAATTTATTTCACCCTTTCATAGTTTTTTGTTTTTTCCTTGAACTAAGTCTAATCCCATTCTTACCTGCATGACATTTCGGGACAGACAATGGCGGAGCCCCTCGATGCACAGGAGTGGGCGGAGTTACCACAAGAGCATACAACTTGAGTAATTAAAGATCATTAACTGAACGTGGTGTGAAAAGGGCCTCCTCCTGGGGGAGATGGGACAACCCCAGAAGGCCCTTTATACTCAATGAAAAACAAGAAAGGCAACATATAAAACATGCAGACTGTAAAATGCTTTTTTCTTTCTGTGTATATAACTTTAATTAGTAGGCACAATAAAATGAGGCAACAGGTTAATGGTAAACAGTACTCCTTTAGCCCGCCAACCATATTATTATTATTGGGTATTTATAATGTACCTATACACAATGTGTGTCAATGCGCAACAAGACAAGAGGGGGGTATAGGAATGACAACAAATGGTCCTACTAGGTCTTGTGATATTCTGATCGTGCAAGCGCAGTGACAAGAAGTGCAGGGGTAGGGGAAGTGCTGATTAGGGCGGAAGGGCACATGAGAAAAAAGGCGGGTTCCCGGGGATGCCAGGTGGACAGGGCCAGGGGAAAGCAGAGAGTGCAGGGGACTAAGGTCCATGAGCTAAGTGCTAGGTAAGGTGCTGGAGGGCTACAGGGGTGCAGGCCCAGCCAGGCTAGTCTGGGGGAGGTGTCCAGAGGGCAAGTGCAGGATTGGGGGGTCTTGGAAGACCAGGTGCAGGGGTAGACTGGGATAGGGGGGCCTGGTGCCCTGTAGGACTTTGAAGGACCCAGTCAGCCAGTCAAGAGGCAGATAGGGGCATTAGCAGGGCAGGGGGAGAGGGAAGGAAGAAGAGAAAAGGAGGAACTTGAGAAGCTTCCGGAACTCAAAGAGATCTGGCTCAGGTCTGAGGGCCAGGAAGGCCATTCCAGTGGGAGGCACCTGCGGAGGACAGAGATTCCCCAAACATCTAATCTCCTGGTCCATGCTACAGACCACAATCGAATAGTCTGAGCTCCTTATCAGGGGTAGGTGGTAAGTTAACAGTTCAGACTTATAGGTGAGAAAATAAAAAAGAACGGTTGACAGAGCAGCTGCAGACTGTCAAAAATATTCACGCTTCTAAATAACCTTTAGCAGGCGGACTGTTCTCGACTCTTGAACCAGACATCACGGTGCTAATGGCTTCCTGGAAAGCATCACTCAGCATCCAGGAGTCATTCCAATATTGTGGTATGTTGCATGCTCTTCTCCACTCCTTCGCTCACAAGGCCCGTTCATCCTCCTTGGCCCCATGCAGCAGCAACCCTTCTCCATGCTGCTCTTGCTTCCCTCCCCGTACCCTGCTGCATCACCAGCAGACTCCTCCTTCATTCTCCTTATAGATGGGCTCCGTTGCAGGGTCATGGCAAGGAGCTACAAGGGGCCTCAGGGCTCCACCGGAGCACCCATGGTATAAAATAAGAAACAGCCAAGACAGCGAGCCCCTGATCATAAGGACCCTCTCTGCTCTATTGGGCAGGGAAAATACTGGTTGACTCCGATGTAGATACAAGGCAGGGTTCTTGATCTAGAACCTTGTGATCCTTGCAGGACCATGAGAAGGAGCACATTGCCCAGGATGGCATCAGCTTGCTGAGTCGATGTAACACAGTCTTTTTCAGCCTCACTTTCATTCTCCAGCCACAAGAAATTAAAGACAGCAAACACAAACATCTCAGCCTTTCCCATTGTACATACATTTGAGGATTTTACATCTATCTCTGGGTACTTGGGCCTGCCCACTGTGAACCGGAAGCTAAGGAGAGACCACAGTCGTAATACATGAATTATTCAAAGGACCTTTCAATTACTGTCAAACATAGTGGCTCCTGTGCAACAAGGGGGTACCTAACCCCTTGGTAAGATCTTGTCATTCATGTTGGTAACATATTAGAGAAAGCCGACTGGCATAGCTTTCTACTGTAAACTGCTTCATGGTTAATAGACATTCAGTTGAGGAGATGTGGCACAGCTTTGGCACAAGGCGATATTCACCCTGGGTAGTATTGCATGCCATCATGTACAGTTAACTTTATTTTCCCTCAGTCAGGAATAGCGGTGTTTGGAATGAGAACATGTTATTCATAGTAGTCACATGGATATGCAGTCTTTCCATCGGGAAGTGGTCAGGGGAGGATACAAAGAATTTAATTATTTGTAACAAGCAAAATAAAATAGTATAGTCAACAGACATTTATCTGATGAGCCGAGGGATCGTCTAGGAACATACCATGTCAGTTTATCTGCAAGGTATTTAGGCGCCAGGATGTGTAAGCACCTCAAGAAAAATCATAGAATTTTTAAATCAATTCTCTTCTGGACAGAAAGCCATTGGAGCGATCTACATAAGGGTGAGATCGCAGCAGATTTCAAGGCTTCATAAATGAGATGCACACCCGCATTCTAAGCCCTCTGTATCCTAGTGAGTTGTGTTTTTAGAATGCTTGCCAACAAACTATTACCATAATCAAGTTGTGAGTTAATTAGTGCCCCCACCACAGTGGAGTGATCTTTCTGCAGTATAAAGGGGAGGGCAAGGCTCAGAAGGCGCAGACAGTAAAAAAACGGATCGCACCTTGGCTCCAACCAGATTACTGCTTCCCAGATTTGATTCCCAAATACACCCAAGATTCTAGATTTTAGAGGAAAAGGCAGGCCTTGACTCCATAAAGCAGTGGGATGGAGGACATCTTGCTTCATCTGCTAGCAAGTGTTTAGGTCCAAACAGAATCTTTTTTTCCTTGGGTTTAATTGAAGACGACTATGGGACATCCATAGTCCTAATGTATCCAAGCACTGACCAAGGTTATGGAGTGATTACTTTGAATAACAAACTCTAAGGTAGATCCAGCCCTACAGATAAGGGTGTATCAGCCACTTGTACTCCCTAAAAATAGGCAAATACACCCAAAGAAAAGCAAGGAGTAGAATTATTGCCAGCAAAAAACAGGAAACAGACACGTAGGACTTTGAGCTCCTGCTTCCAACCACACAGATCCATGGATAGGTTTGTTCCAATAGTGCTCATAGTACCACAGGAAGGAACTACTATTATTAGTGCGTGATGATTGGAAGAAGCAAACATGCAGCTTTTTTAATGTGTATAAATAACTAGGTGCAAAGGAATAATTATTACAAACACATCTCAGTTTTACAGTTTACAAAAATGGACTCTTATTAAATACTCCCATTGGGAAATGGACTTACATTTTTCCTCTTTAAAAAATCATTTTACTCCCAACTTTAAAAAATATTGAGTACAATTCTCCCACTTCAAAATCTTATCTTGAGCACTGGGTAGATCGTAGTATCATCTGCATATGCGTGAAAGCCCACATCATATGTTCTGACAATGCTCATTAACAGTTGCATATAGAGATTAAACATGAGGTGACACCACAATTCAGTTTTTGAACATCAGAGTAATGTTCTGCTAATTTCACACGTTGCCAGCGGTTAGACAGTAAGGAGTCAAACCATGGAATAGCGAGATCCAACACTCCCCCTACCAAAATCAGGCGTGACAGGAGTATGCAATGGTCCACCGCGTCGAAGGCCGCTGAGAGAGTCAACATCACCAGCAAGGCTCGATCTCCCTTGTCAGACAAGTTTAGTAACCCCTCCCAAACCGCCACCAATACCGTCTCTGTTCCGTGCAGTGGCTAGAAACCAGATTGATAAACGTCCACCAGCGAGTATTTCTCAACATGAACTAGATGCCTTCCCAATGTTGACATTGGGAAGGCATATGATGAGAAGAGCTCATTGGGAAGGCATTCAGTTGGTTCTGTTGATTTTTGGCATGGTAATCCCAGCTGAGATGGGAGCCGATCTTCTGAGTAACAGTGGTCATTTTCTTGACAGGCTCACCATTTCTGATGAAGCATGTGACCATGAGGTGAAGGAAATGTGCAACTCAGGGGATGTGTTTTGTCTTTCCAAACCATGAGGCAGCAAGGACATTTGATCCACTGGGAAGGCATCTGGTGCTCAAGGGCAATGAGGAAGACGTAATAGTCAGAGAGAGGGGTATGAAATGGGGACAGTCACTTCCAATGTTATCAGGCAGGAAGGTCAGAGCCCAGGCCAGATTTTAATATTCAAGGAGACATTTTAAATAGAAGGTAGTGTAATGCATCGCTCATACCTCTGCAGATGTCCTTTTAACATGTATTGAGGGGGAGGATACAATCCATAGGAAGGGTAGTGGAAACAAGAAGATTCGATGGCAGAATGATTATTGATAATTTCGACAGACAAGTTGGGCTTGATCATTGTATTGGCAAAATAAGTGTGTAGAGGGTCAAACGCACCTGCAACCTAGCATGCAAAAAAAGATTGCACAGGGAAGGGCAGCCGTCTGTGTGTGGAAGAAGTATTGGGTCACATTCCATTTCCGGAAGGTGGTTATATTTATAGTGACCACACTAAACCTGACAAGACTGATGGACCATGATATGATATGATAGGTTATTTATAACGCACTTAATACCCAGAGGTTTCTAAGCGTGGACCCAGGGATTGAGCCTGCATTACTCCGTGTCGTATTGCTTCCAAGGCGAGCACGTTGCCGCTGAGCTATAAGAGAGACTGATAAAGACAAATAACTTTTTGCCTAACCAGAGTATTGTGCGCCAAAAAAACAGCCAAAGAATTGTTAGACGAAAATACATTATTCAAGCATTAAAGAGTCCAGAGGAAGGGAGTCACCCTCAGGAACCAAGGGTTGTCCACCTTGAAAAACAAATACGATAGAGCCGTTATATTTTTATTTATGGACCCTTTTTTGACAATATCCGGTTGAAGACATTTCCCTTATCACTCTGTTTGTAGAGTGAGGGTCAGGATAGAAGGTTTGGACACAAGAGTGGCTTTTGATTTCAGACATCCTGACACAGACAGTTCCTTCGTGTTTGGTTTTGGGTAGGGAATTTCTCTTAGAGCAGGGCAAGAGAGGCATTTTCCCAACCCATTTAAGTCAATGAAAGTCTTTAACCAAACACATGACAACTTTGTCTCCGGCTTTCATTTCTGACCCCTCACATTAACCAATTCATGTTTGTCACATATACAGTGGCAACATCCTATTAACCCCTTAAGTGCTGAGGGCGAGAACATTCATTCTGAATTCCCATAAGAAATCATTGTAGGCTCCGCCGACTCCCGCAGTTAAGTATATTACTCTACGCAGGCCATTCATGAAAAATTAAAGTTGTTCTTCTATGTAAATATGACATTATAATCATGAGCTTCAGGAATGAAAACACATACACTGTATTTGCAATACGATGTGAATTTATATTTTTATACCATACACATAATGACTTTGCACCATTTTTACAGCGGAAATGTATGTACTTTGCGCTTCACAATTTCCCTCCACATTAACATGTCTTCATGAAGGCAAAGGTGCATGTAGCCAAGCTATATCTGCTGCTATGAGTAAATATTTATAAACGATCTAATTAATGAGGGAACACACTCCATTAATGTAAATATAATTATTTGCTAAATATGCTAAAATGTATCCGACGAAAATCTAGAATCTTTTTTTTTTTTTAAATGACCTTAAATCTAGCAGTGGAAATAGAAAATTAGCCAAGTAGTGAAAGGGGTGCATGGGGAACAAGAAAGTGCTCAGCAGCACTTTTGGAGCGCTACAATGAAACAAATAAATACATTAAAACATAAAATATGCAATTCCATGTTTGTACCAAGTGCAAAAGAAAACAAATGAGATTCCCAATTGATTACTGACACACAATTACTGTCACTGTTAGCAATATCCCAATTTGGGTACTTCCGAAACGTACACATCAACACAGCAGCAAAGCGATCTTGCATTTGTCCACTCTCCCCAGTAGCCTAACCCAACCACCGTTATTTCAAATCCACTACTGTGCCTAGAGGCTGTATAAATGGCAGAGGTGCGCTTGATAAATCCCAGTAGTATAGCATAGCATTCAAACACACCACAGAGTGTTTGTAAAAATTGGAAATGTAAGCACAAACACATTTTGCGTCAGTGTTTCCCTATTCAGACTCAGATTTTCTGCAGCACTGAAAAATGAAAGAATCTACATTTTGTCATTGCTCATAATTTCTAGTGGGCTAACTAGGGGGCCGCAGCACGACTGGATCGATGGGGATGAAAGACGGATAGAAATAAAATTAGTGGAACACACAAAAAGAGAGACAAACAAAGAAATGGAGAGAGAGAAAAGGACAGACGGACAGAGAGAGAGAGAGGGATATGGAGGGAGACCAAGAGAGAGAGGTAGAGAGATGGATTAAGAGACTGATGAATCTGATGGTGTCATCACTTCTTTCCCGGCAGTAGCCGCTCCCCATGTGGCCAGGGGACGTCAGCCACTACCTGATCCCGACCCTGGGGGCAGCTATATGAGGGAGGACCACATGGGGGGAGGCAGCCCTGAGGATGGAGCCATGACAGCATTGGACGAGCCATGGTAACCCTTTCTTCTTTTGAGGATACCCCTGCCATTCCCCATGCTTTGATGGCATGTTGTCACACCTCCTCTCACCCACTTAGGAAAGATCCTTAAAACACCTTACCAAACTCCACATATAAGCCATTAATAACCGACATGCCTTTTAAAATCGATAAGAACACTTTTCCGGACTCTGCATATTCATCATGAACCGATTTGCCTTTTAATATCATTGAGAGCACTCTTCCAGACTTTGAATATACGTCATCAGAAACAGACTACCATTAGCAGAAGTCCAAGAATAGTGGGACGAAAAAGAAGCACTGAATATTGAGGATCACGGCACGTCAAGAGCACATGCTGCGCTCTAGTGGTTGGAAGAACAAACCTGATATCAGGACTTTTAAACCAGTGAAGCAGCTGACAACCGAATGCTGGCTGAGGAACGCTGCTTTTCTCAGTGTGGTCTGAGATAGCATGGGGCGAGAAAGGAGTCTGTGGAGCCAACTGGCTCACCGACACAGAAGCAGGGAGTCGATTGCTGAGGAGAGTATGTCACGAGGACGCCAGAAGCAGATGCAAGGTTTCTGGGCGTCCTCCGGTACTAGGAAACCAACCTCCACTTCACGTAATCCTGGGACGACACGGAATAGGCGAGCGGGAGCTGCGAGACACGGAGAAGCCAAAAACAAGCAGAAACACTGAGAGGGAGTGGAGCGCCGTAGAGTTGCTGCAAGCTCGCAGCAGAAGAAGCAATGCACGCCAACAAGAACCGGTGATGGCACCCCAGAGAACCACAGACACCGGGGCATATAGGCAACATTGTCAAAACTGAATCATCTTAAATGAAATACATGAGGAAGAACGAGTAAATAAATATTTTATGAAAACCGCAGTGGTCGAAGTGAGTGGGAGCGGTCGGGAGTGGTGCTCCTCTACTTTTTTTAATTACCTTTTAGAGCTCCCATACTTTTATTTTAAAAAGAAACCATTCCGGAATGGTTTCATTTTAAAATAAAAAAATAGGAAGAAGTTGAAACTTGCACTTTCAGTGCACTGCACTGAACGTTCCCTTATACAGCAGGTGCAAGTGTTTGGGTGTGTGTATTGTGTGTCAGAGGGGACATGGTGATGGGGTTTGTGGGGAGTGGGTGCAGGCCAGCAGGGAACATAGTTCCACTACTTCTTTTCGTACACTTCGACCACTGATAAAAAGCCCGAATGGAATAAGCATAAGAGACTGTCACGTTTGTGAATGTCTGCAATACACCTCTAAGAGAAGCTCTGGTGTAATAGCACACCAGGCAGATATCAATTAAGACAAAACAGAATAAGGATAAGAAACTGTTACGTTTGTGAATGTGCGCAGTACACATATAAGAAAAGCCCTGGCAGAAGAGTAAACCAGGCAGATCCCAGATCAATCAGAACAAACAGAACAAACTATCAAGTGTGGGAGTGTACCCAAAACACACATGAAAAAAGCCTTGACAGGAGAATATACAAGTCAGTTGCAAGTTTGTACATATAAGAAGGTCCTGGCAGGAGGGCGTGCCAGGCAGTTGCAAGTGTGTTCAAATAAGAAAGTCCTGGCAGAAGAATATACCAGACCGTTGCAAGTATGTTTGTATAAGAAAGCCCTGGCAGGAAAGTATACCAGACAGTTGCAAGTGTGGTTATAGGGGAAAGCCCTGGTATTGAAGCACACCAGGTAAGGACATGCTGAAAAGTGTATTTGAAATACATCACCTAAATTGGTCCTGAGAAGGATAGATCAGGACTAATGATGGCTTTGTTGATCAAGAGAAGAGGAGTGAAACCCTTGCATGGGAACACGCCATGTATCCTACCAAGGTACAAACTCACAGCCAAGTTATTTTGTTTACCAGTTGTGTTGTTGATTAAGAGAAGAAGAATAAAACCCTGGCAAGGGAATACGCCAGGTATCCTACCAAGATACAAACTCATAAATGGCACCGGTGTACAGCACTTCCCGCAGACTGCCAGGATTAACTCCAGGGGGGTGCCGTATCAAGCGGTTTGAAGCCACGCCCCCTCCACCATTTGAACTCCTGACTCCCCCCGCAGGGTGAAGCCCGTGGTGAAAGGGCATGGGTGTTTGGTGCACACAGGGTGTTCGGTGCCCAAAGGGGGTGAGGACTCCAACCTCACGGAACTGCTGGGCCCCTTTTGCCGACCTAGGAAAAAGAAGCAGGATTGAAGACTTGAAGCGCCTGACCAGGTGAGAAGCTGGGTTTAGCAGGAGGTCGGGGGGTTGGCCTAAGACTGACGTTATGTCCATCACTTCCATGGATGCTAAAGAGAGCACCCCTCATCACACTCATCACCCCTACTCCTATTATGCCCTGCCAAGTAGCATCTAGACCCAGAAAATGCTAACCCTCAAGCAAAAAATCCCAGCGAAATCTTCTGTACCTGGGCAGATAAGAATCGGTCGGCCATGCAGTCCCATAAAAATCATGCGAGATGCATATATTTTGATTAAAGAAATAAAGCAGTTTCTTGGGGTGAACCAGGACGCGTGGTGTGATAAGGACAAACCGAGAGTAACCCATGTGTCATGAGCAGTGGTGGTCCTGACAGTTATAGCCTTCCGCCAGGGACCTCAGCTTTTGCCATAACCAATGCCACGGTTGGTCAGCCATTGCCTGAGGATCTGTCAAGTAGTCTGCGACGGTGCCAGGTGGATTTAACTTTCGTGTAGGGGCTGACAATGCCATTGCCCTGTCACCATTGACACAGAGACCTCAAAGTCAATCTCAACTCCCCAAAAACGAACCAAGTGCATGGTGACTAGCCTTGCCATCTGGGATATCCCCGACATCCCCCTACCGAGTCCCGCCATGGCTGGAGGTGCACTAGCATCCATGAGGATCAACATGGGCCAGAACTGCACTAGCAGCATGTCATCAAACATGCCAGAAGTGGGGGAATTTCTGGTTATGACAGAGATAAATGCAGACGCAGATGAGCCCATTACATTGGAGAGTCAACATGTAGAACCCACTAGATTAACACCGCCTCCGGCCTGCAACAACTCGGCTGTTATCAATGGAAATAGTGGCCAAAGAAGGGGCTGAAACCAAACTGTGCAATGTGGGCGATGCAAGGCTTTTTCGCACAGGCCCAGACTAAGAAAAATGGGCTGGGATGCTTGCGCAGAAAGTGGTCGCCAGCTGCGCTGCACTGTGCCTCATTCAACTATCTTCCACAATGCATTTGCTGAGCTTACCCCTGATCTATCCTCTAAGGGGGCGGTAGCGGTCAGTGGATGCAAATGTAGTCTCGTCCTGACGGAGTTGGCAAACCTCAAGAGACTACTGGCTTTCCTCGAAGCACACGAAAGGGTAGGAACAGTGGGTGAGTTTACATCTAATTTGAGGGATGTCCCGGGGACCCCACAACCATCGCAGAGGGCATACAGCTAAAATCGGTTCCATGTGTGAATTTCCCATATTTTTGTGCCGATATTAAGGCATGGAACCTGCGGGGGACTCCCCCACAACCCCTGCTCCTAAAAACCCCAACAATTTTCCCCCCATAAAATATCGCCTATGGCTGTTCCAGACGACCATATATACAGCAATATTTTTGGTGGGGATAATATGTAGTTATACCCTATAATCCCGGTGCTCTGATTACTAAAATTAGTGTTAATATGTCTTGGGACTCTAGTGCAAAGGTAGAGGGCCCCGACTACAACAATGTCATGCTGGGCAAGGGCCCTTAGTCTATGACATACCCAGGAATCCCCGACCCCATAACACGATTACACAGTCACACAGGAGGAAAGCCTGCCAGATTGCAGCCCTCTGGGCAGATCGTCCACCTAGTACAAATTCCATGGTTGGTTTGCAGGCCTGCAGGGCTGGCTAGTTGGCTCAGCACCCTGCCACCTATGGAGCCCGTTAAGGGGCTGGCAGACAACAGTCTGTGCAGTATAAGAATAACAAGTCGAGAGAAACCCGCAGTAGGGGGTTTGTATTCTTGCACAAGTCCCAAAATTGGCCCACAGCCGCTAGGAATCCAGGGAGGCGCACACAAACACATGTATTCATTGGTTCTGTGCTGTCCCTGGCTGTCTATCCGTAATTCACGAGAATATTGAAAACTGTACCAGATTGCGCTACCAGGGGGTGACTTTATACGGATTGAATTTAGGGAGCAGAGAGTGGCCAGCAGTCTTCTGGGCATTGACATGAGATGGCATCCCCCCAATATACCTCGATAGAAATTGCTTCCCACTCCGGGTAGAACTTTGTGCACCTCCATGAAACGAGGCCACAGCACTCTGTGCAAATGTAGTTCCATTGGGGAAGAAGACCACGACTAACCCCCCTGGAATAGACAGCTTGCCTTTTTCTCTGGTGACTTGGACTTTATCTATCTGTGAATTGTGCCCACTAACCCATAGCAGCGATGTTCAGAACCCTAGCATCCAACTTTAAGTGTTGTTTACCAAAATGAAAGGATATATATATATATATATATATATATATATATATATATATATATATATATATATATATATATTTATTATTTGTATTATGAATGTGTTTGTGTTTGGATGTACTTTTAAAATAAAGTTATGGACTGACACACTCACAGCCGCGTAGTTTTGTTTACCAGTTGTGTTGTTGATCAAGAGAAACCTAAGGAACTGATATTCTTGAATATAAAACAGAACAAAGAGAAATCCAGGTGAAGGGACTCACCCTCTGGGACAAGGAACACCATCCTTCCGGAACTTTGTGTTGGAGTTACACCTGTTTTTTTTTTTTTATTTGAACGTTTGTACACGTTTGAAGGACAAAAAAATTTTCCCTTTTTACATAGAGTTGATTTTTAGAGTGTGAGGGCCAGAATAGTACTTTGGACACAGTACATTTTTACTTTGGACATTGTGACATCCAACTGACCCTTAGTTTTGTTTGAGGTAGGGGGCACTTTTTTGGTCAATGTGGGCCACTTTGTGGGTAGCATAGTGTTACTTCACTGCCGCTAGTAGTTCTGACCATTGCTGATGAATAAATATTCTTTAAATATCACAACTTGCTTGCATTTTTTTTAAACGCCTCCTGCGGTACTATTTAGTCTTTGACTAAAGGAATGAATATCTATTTGAATCTGCAGCCCACTTTTTCATTGGTGCCTGAGACAGGTTTATGCTCCAGTCCGACCACGTGAGCCGCCCCTGCCCATTTCCTCCAATCTAAAAAAAAGAACTCTTTTTTTAAAATGTATTTTTGTACATTTCATGATGGGCTCTCGCGCTCCCCCACTGATGCGCCGTGCCCCACAGTTTGAAGGCTAGCTAGTGCCAAACTACCATTGGTGACCTTGTTACGCTGTGGGCTTTCTACAGTCCTTCAGGGATTTTTATGCACATGCATGGAATTGGCTACGTCAACTGCCAATGCCGTGTGTGTGATGCGTCGAATAAGTCGTAACACGGTGGAATAACTACACAACCTTCAGTTTGAGGGCAAGGTTGCAATTTCAGGCTCTTCCCATGCATGCACAGAGTACACATAACTCATTGTAAGCAGAAGATTGAAGCCATTGTGTCAAAACGGTGGATCCCACACTGGATGAGAGAGTACAGCAATTGCTGTCTGCGATATTACTACACAAGGTCCCCCACTTGTTTAGCTTTACTCCAATGAGCATGTATGTAGGCAAACATACATAGGTGTTCCAGAAGAGAGTCAGCAGCTGCCCAATGCAATGCAGGGAGGGAAAGAAAAGCCCCAACCAGATGCTGGAGCAAGCAGACATAATAGGTTTGTGACAGTTTCACAGATCTGACCCTGTCAAGAGAGGATGGGGACCCCTCTCAACTTGGGTCCGGAGGCCTGCCATGGTGTTAATCAGGGCCAGTCCTGCCCTAGAGGCTGGATGTGGGAGTTGTGAGGGCATCCGTCTCGGCTTCTTCTGCATGGACCCGATTGCAAAATGTCAAGTACCACTTCTTGCTCCATGCCTGCTGTGGCTACTGACAGGCTACAAAAAGCACAGACGGTGTCAATAAGGGTGCATTCCATGGAATAGGTGCCCCTACTGACCAGTTGCTGGATGTGACAGACTTTCAACCTGCTCGATTGACCACAGACGTTGATGTCAAGGGCTTGTGTACCCAGATGTTGGAACCCAGCATTGGTGGGGAAGAAAAATGGCAGATGATGTTGCTGAAGGTGTCAGTGAATGAATGTGTTGCAGCCATAGGGAATATAGACTACAATAAAGCAAAGGGCAAAGGGATACAGAAGGGCTGAATCTGTGCTGGAGGTCAATCTCATGAAATGGGTAGACTTGAAAAGGAATCAGGCAGGCTCATCACCCCCTCCCTGTAGACCACGCAATGCCTCTGGCTGGCTTTCTGAAAAGGTGCTAGCCCATTTGAGGGCATTGAGGGTACCATTTTATTCCAGTGTCTTCTGCTCCATCGGGAAATTGGGGGATTGGACAGGGCAAGGCAGTGCTTGAAGCTTGGGAGCTGCACTTGAAGATGAAGGGGGCACCTGGGATGGGGGTCAATGGTTGGAGGAGGGGACATATGAGGAATGTGGTATTGGTCCTTGGTCTGATTATTTCCAGAGGAATTTGTTTGGAAAAGGGTGTCTGTGCTACGGTCTGACAGTTAACCCGCCAACTCCTGTCCTTGAATAATAAGTGTTTAGCAAGTAATTTACTCTGGAACCAATGTTGGCAATGTTGGCAATATTCGGGAAAAAAAAGAACAAAAAAATGGCCGCCGGGAAAGGGAAAAATTAGTCCGTTTTTCCTTTCCATGGCAGCCATCGGGAGCGGACGCACTGGGAACAGTCTGCTCCCAGCATGTCCGCTCCCGAGAAAAGAAGAAAAAAGAAGGTAAGTGGGGTTGGGATGGGAGGGGCTAGTTTGCAGGGGAGGAGGGTGGAGGAAAAAAATAAAACTTACCTGAGTCACCGGCGGGGGACAAAGGCAGCCTCCAGCCATGGGGAGGCTCGTAGTGGGGATTGCCCCATTTCGAGCCCCCTCATTGTCTAAAGGGCCGCCACGCCTCCGTCGGGAACCAAAGGCACCTACAGTCCGCAAGGGATTCCCGGCAGGGTAATGCCCCGGCGAGGGCCAATCGGAATGCATGTTACATTCTAGTTGACCCTCGCCGGGTACTAATGGTGATTAATTCAAGTTTTCTTGTCAATTGAGGTCATTACAACCCCGGCGTTAAGGGTTAACGACGGCGTTAACCCTTAACGCCGGATTCCCACTTTAACGCCTGCTTTTGGCAGGCATTAAAGTCCATGGCGCTAACCCGCCATGGTGCTAATTACGCCGCCGTAATTTACGGCGGCGTAGTTAGCGCCTTCCCCACTCCCATTATGCCCTATGGGGCAAAAAATGGGAATGGGAAGGGAAAATGGGAAATGGGGATTTACCGCCCCACTCACCTTGGAATGGGGCGATAAATCCACCATCCACCATGGTGTAAACATAGTTTACACCATGGTGGTAAAGTTGGTGCACTTAGCACCAAGGTTGTAATGACCGCCAATATCATGAAACCAATTGCCCTTTGCTGATTGTGACATGATTATTTTAAAGCTATATGTTCTCAAACCTTTGGGTATATTGTTGGGGCTCGTCTAGTGCCCTTCCAATATCACCAGTGACCAAAACACACAATCGGTAGCAATGCACACCCTAGAAATTGAATTGGTACATACTATATACATTTAAGACTTAGGGCCTCATTACGACCCTGGCGGTAAGGGGTTAGCGCCAGCGTTAGCTGCGCCGACCCCTTACCGCCAATTACGAGTTCCCTTTCCGCCATGGCGGTTTTTACACCTGCTTTTAGCGGGTGTAAAAAACCATGGCGGTAAGGGAACTTGGTGTTAATTACGCCACCGTAATTTACGGTGGCGTAATTAACGCCTTCCCCACTCCCATTATGCCCTATGGGGCAAAAATGGGAATGGGGAAGGGTAAATGGGGATTGGGGATTTACCGCCCCGCCAAGGTCGGAATGGGGCGGTAAATCCCCTTACCGCCATGGCGTTAACGTAGTTAGCACCATGGCGGTAAAGTCACGGCCCTGGCGGTAACTTACCGCCAGGGTCGTAATGAGGCCCTAAATCTTAGGAACAGCTGGAATTCCAAACATTATATCAATGTAGTAGTTTACGATCATGCATTATGGCTCAAGACACTTAGCAACATCTCTCTGAATTACCCCAAAACACCCAATATATGAATTAATACCTGATGAATGTCCTCAGAGAAGAGGCCCTGGTAGCGGGGCGGTGGGAGGGAATGACTTGCCAACCTCGATCAGCCCGATAGCGAAGATTCGGGAAGTAAATATTGTGTTTTTCTGAAAAATTGAAACGGGCCACCATCTAAGATCAAAAACAAGATGAAGGAACAAAAGAAATCTGACGTTTGGTCTTTGAACCCAGACTCAGGGTTATAGAAGAAAAGGTGGGAATAGAAAGTAAAGGAAAGAGGTGGAATTCTGCCCTAGAGACTCTCAATAACCATTCCATAGTCAAACAAATTCATCAAATATGCACCAATCGAACGCTCTAGCGTAGCGCTCCCTACAAACTCCTTTAACTTTCTTCGATAACCAGCAGTGCCCTTCCCATTAGCTTCCCTATGAATGATTGGAACTCTTTCTTAGCAATAGTTCATACCCAAGTCCTTTCTGGATTCCTTAAGGCCCAATTTGAGAAATTCTTCAGACGGCACTGGAGGGTCGTTCCGCAATATCGTGTTCTACCAAATACACCCCAAAGAATCTTTAGTTGAATTCATATTTAATATTAAAATTCTCTGAGGGTGTTATCACATGACTAAACAATCAAAAGCAAAGGTAACATTAGGCAGAGAAAAAGAGAGGAATTCTAGCTTGTAGAAGGAGCAAGTGAAATAACCAGAAATATAGACTTTGATGCATAAAAATTAATGGCTATTGAAACTTTACAACCAATCGCCCTTATTTTTTTTCTCTGTTTTTGTCCCTCTAGTAAAGCATCCACCATGAATAAATGCAAACACAAAATGTCCAGTGGAAGGATACAGACATGTTTTAGAAACTGTAAGATGTCCAAAGAAATGGTTGCATGAGGGGAGTGGGGAGACTGGGGGCGGCAGATATAATTGATTTGCTCCTGATTTCTGTTGAAAAATTGTATAGTTAAGACAAGAGTAGCAAAAGTGTCTACGAATGTTGTCAGTTTCAATGCTTTCACATTTAAGCGCCAGCAAGAGAGCAGCAATGTTACTCCATGACCTATGATTCCACGGGCACAGGCGGGAAGTCAACACTTCTTAGAGGAATGTCATTGTCCAGGAAAGATGCTCCACTCTTCACCTTATCGCCCTACATGATGTTGACCATTAAGTGAGTTTTTGGTAGCAAACGTCTGCGGCCTTTGTTTCCAAGATTCACATCTGCTGCACTTGTGGTATTTTCAATGTAGATGTGGAATTACATTACATTTGCTAATGATCATCTCCGTTTCCAACATTGCTCCTCTCCTAGTGTGATGGGGCGAGCCAAGTCTAGAGCCTTCCACATATCTGTGCTTTTGCACAATAAAATCTCAAAACACTGCAGCCGCAGGAGCGGGGGATCTTGGTGGGGGGGGGGGTGTCTGGCGTCTGGCTTCCAGTGGGGATAAGCAGTTGTCTATTGCTTGCGCTTCTGTCCCACTTCTGCATCTTGCCTTGCATCAGACACTTGGGTGGGAACACGGACCGTCAAGCCATCTATGGACTTCTTCATACACACCTGGCAGCCGAGACGAGATCTAGAATACAGAAGACACAATGGAACTTTAGATGGCATGGCACAAACATCTCTTGAAGTCATTGGCTTACTACAACATGCATTTAAACACGCATGGGCAAAGCCAATGGTCTTGCTAAAGGGTCGTAGTTCAGTAATGCAGGCATTGTCCCACATGCCAAGCAGGGATACTTAAGAGGTGGCCAGCATGGGTAAAGGAGCCCGACAACGGCATTGAAGTTCATTGGCCCTGCATTCTGCCAGCCTAGCCCTCCTTCAGTGAACCCAGAAGCCGAAAATAATGGTGGCGCTAAAGCACCACCTAGGAACCAAAACTACTTATCGGCACTGACCGGTACTAAACGTCACCCAATTGCAAGAGTATTGGTGGCCAAAACTATGTAGCCTAACTGTGTGGTGCCAAAGTGACCCCAGATGCTAAGACTAACAGTGTCACTACAGCATGTCTTATGAGCTAAAACCAGGTAGGTTTACTGAGTGGAGCTAAACAACTGCCTATAAACCAAACCAAAGCCCAACACCTTGCGACTTCACTGAGTCTCTTCACTGAGTTGGGCTAAAGGATCCCCCTAGACCTAACACTGTATAGCCTCACTGAGTGGTACCTAAGCGTCACCCAGGTGCCAGGACCGGGTGGCACTTATGTACCAGTGGCACTAAGGAACCTATTATGAGCTAAATCTATGTAGCCTCCATGAGTGGGCATAAGCAAGGCCTCTGAGCCAAAGCAATGTAGCCTGAATTAATGGCTACAACTAATGGGCCTGCTACACCACCAGCCATGAGCCCAGACCACCCAGGACCCAAAAGAAGGGCTTCCACTAAGTGGCTTTAAGCACCTACTTTAAGCCAAAACTAATGGGCCTAAACCACCACCCATGAGCCAAACGCTTTAGCCTCACTTAGTGGTATTAAGATTCAATAATGAGCAACACCTTAAAAAGGAATACCATACCACATCACATACGCTAGTCTGTCCCCTCTTAACTGTTTGTCCCAGTGTGTTTTTGTGGCGCCCTGATGTCCGCGGGCTGTCGGCGTGGTATGAATAAATAAAATAAATAAATAAATAAATAAAAGAGGCATACATATAAACAAGTTATTTCCTTGAATGCATTTGGTTCGAGAATAATACCTCTATGCACATACATGTACTTTTAGGCTCTTTTGAAAAAAGGATGGTATTCTGGGTTGGGCTTAATTTTCCTTTGTATCATGACAAGTAGGATTTCAAGGTGACATTCTCCCAGTTGCCCATTGAGACAGGAAGTGAATCAAATACTGTTTCTTTTTTTTTTAAAACTTTTATTTTTGAACGGCAGAAGTACACAAGGCACACACAAGGCAGTAGGTACATAGCATTAACATCTTGGAGCAACACATCAAAAGGGATACAGCAATCACAACATGAACAGCCGGGCGGTATCTGAGAGGGAGCATAGCAATCCAAAGACAAGGGAACAAGGTGGGGGCTCACCCGGTGGGATCAGAGCCCGACGGGGCAGGAGACAGACCAGATTCGGGGGTGGCCTCGTCCCGGATACTGAGGTAGGTGTTGAATGCAGCCCAAATGTTCCTGGGGCGAGACTGGGCGGGGAGCATGGACAAGTATTCTTCTTCGCAATTGTGCGACCAGGTGAGTAAGCGCAACCATTTCTGAAAGGCCGGGGGAGCGGGGCTTTTCCAGCTCTGGAGTATGCACTTTTTAGCAATCATACAGCCTATGTTTAGGAACTTAGCTAGGCGCCTGGTTCCATCAGTTTTCCAGACCCCGAACAGAATCGACAAGGGGTCAGGATCAACCACAGTTTCAGCTATGTCAGAAAGCGTTTTCAAGATGCATTCCCAGAACCCAGATAGCTCCCTGCAGAACAGAAACATGTGCAAGTGATCAGCCCCCTCAGATCCACAGCGAGGGCACCCGGTCGCAGTGGCCCGGGCGAACGCCGAGGTCCTGTGTGGAGTATAGTAAAGCCTATTGAGAAGTTTGTACTGTATGGCTCGGTAGTGGAAATTGAAGGAGACTTTTTGAGTATGTAGACACATTGCGCCCCAGTCGCCATCAGACAACTCCAGGCCCAGCTCATTCGCCCAGTCGACACGCGCCCTAAGTGCTGGAGTTGTGATGGACTCCTGAAGGATCCTATATAGTGAAGAGACGACACTACGGGCGCCGCCTGAGTTGGCAATGTATGCGATCGCCGGGTTATCCGTGGGCTCATCGGGAAATGAGGGCCATGCAGTGCGGAACGCTGCCCGTAGCCTATAGTACTGGAGGGTCTCCAAGGCGGATCTAGTGTGGCCCTGTAACCACGTTTGGGGGTCAATGAACTTGCCCTCTGGGTAGAAATCGGACAGCGCTCGATACCCCAGCCTTCCCCAGTGTTGGGCCAGGGCGTTATCGTGTGTAGGTTCCAGAGCAGGCAGGCGCCACACCGGGAGCCATCTGTAGTAGGGAGGGGACCCGTCCGTCGGGCTTAGCAAGCGTTCACATGCGTGGATGGTCGTGGCGACAGGGTCAATGGGTGAATCAGGTGTGTAATGGCGATGTAATATAAGGGACATCATGTTGGTACCGGCAGCTGCTAGTCGCTCTAACTTAACATGTGGTCGCGTTGGGGAGCCCGGGTACCAATGGGTGGCATGTTGAGCCTGGGCCGCAGTCCAGTAGAGTAACAGATTCGGAGCGGTGAACCCCCCTTGTTTATAGGTGAGCGCCATGTCAGACCACTTCTTACGCACTGCACCGGAGTGCCACAGGAATTGAGCGCATAGTGTATGCAATTTAGTGAAGTAGGCCTTCCCAGGCCACACGGGAACGTTGCTAAAAGTGTAAAGAAGCTTGGGGAGCAGGATCATTTTAATTAGGGAGAGACGACCAGCCATGGATAGTGGGAGCGACCGCCATCTTAACATCTTGGCCTCGGCAGCTTGCGCTGCGGTGGAGTAATTGTCGGTTATCAGAGTAGATTTGGTAAAGGATATCTGCACCCCCAGATATCTGACACCGTCCGGAGACCAACGAAGGGGGTACTCAGTGGTAGGTTGTTGGGTAGATTTCGTGAGCGGGAAGATATCCGACTTTGAGTAATTGATCGTGAAGCCAGAGTAGGTACCAATACGGGTGATGGGGTCAATGTGGGTCGCGGGCTCTCTAATGTATAATAGCACGTCATCTGCATATAAGGATATGATTTCGGGGTCATCCTTCAGCCGTATCCCCTTGCGGGCATGCCGAGCACGGACATAATCCGCCATTGGCTCAATTGCGAGGGCGAAGAGGATCGGGGAGAAGGGGCAGCCCTGCCGGGTACCCCTGAAGAGTGTGAAGGGGTCGGATGTCAAAGAGTTGGCTCTGACCCGGGCCACAGGGGAGGTGTATAGTAGCTTAATGAACCTGATCATGTTTGGGCCAACTCCCATCGTCTCCAGCACCAGCCACGTGTAGTTCCAGGAGACCATGTCAAAGGCCTTCTGAGCGTCCAGAGTGACCGCCACGGCCTGGGCCTCTTGATTTATGCGAGACATGACATTGAACAGTCTTCTTATATTATGTGAGGTGGACCTGCCGGGAACGAAGCCCGCTTGGTCCTCGTGGACCAGATATGGCATAATGGGGAGAAAGCGGTTAGCTATGGTCTTAGCAATGATTTTCGTGTCTAGGTTCATGAGGGAAAGGGGCCTGTAAGACCCACATTCGTCGTCCGGTTTGCCAGGCTTGAGCAGTACCGTGATGACGGCCTCACGCATGGACGGGGGAAGAATAGAAGAGCGGAGCGCTTCGACCCAGACCTCGAGCAACTTGGGGGCCAGTACGGACACGTGTTCTTGGTAAAACTCAGCCGTGAGGCCGTCAGGTCCCGGCGCCTTGCCTTTGGGCAGGTTAGATATGGAGGTTACTATTTCGTCCAACGTTATCGGGGAGTCCAGCTGGTCGCGGGTAGCAGGGGAGATTTCGGTGGTGGGGATCTGAGTAAGCAGCTCGCGCATGTGTCGTTCGGAGTGTTCGGGAGGCTGGGAGTAGAGAGACCTGTAGAACTCGGTAAATATCTCCAAGATCTGTTGGTCAGCCCACTGTGCATTGCCAGATGCATCTTTGATGGAGGTGATCTGAGCTCGGCCAAATTCCCCCCTCACCACTCCTGCCAATGTCTTCCCCGGTCTGTCCCCCTCGCCATATTTCCTGGCAGCCTGTGGGCGGCTGAAGTACTGGACTTCATTGGTAGCGAGCGTATTATATGCCTGCAGTTCCTCGCTGATTTGGAGAAGTAAGGCGGGATCGGCGCCAGTGGAGCATTGCTGCTCCAGCTGTTTCAGTTTAGCTTCAGAGCGATCGAGGCTGGCTCGGATAGCTTTCAGCACCCCAGCCTCCCGCGAGATGGACATCCTCCTAATGTATACCTTAAAAGCCTCCCACCGAACCGCGGCTGAGGTGTCCTGAAGAGAGTTGTGGTCAAAAAAGGATATAATGTCTGCAAGTATATCAGCTCTAAAGACGATGTCCCTGAGGGCCTCAGATTTGAAACGCCAAGTGCTCAGAGTCGGAGTGGGTATACCCAGCCTCACAGAAAGTGCGATTGGAGCGTGGTCAGATAAAGTGCGGGGGAGAATCCAGGACCCCTCCACCCCTCCCATGGTTTCCTTGGACACTAAGAACAGGTCTATACGAGACGAACTGTCGTGGACCGATGAGTAATAAGTGTACTCCCGGGACACGGGGTGTACTGTCCTCCAGGCGTCGCAGACATTGAGCGTCTGCATATGGCCACACAACCTGCGTGCGGCACTTGTAAGGGCTCGGGAGGACGTGCCAGTCCTGTCCAAGACAGTGTCAAGAATAAGGTTTAGGTCACCCCCCCATATAATCTGGACCCCCACGTAGCCCAGTAGTATGGCAGTTACCGCATCAAAGAACTCAGGAGAGTCAACGTTGGGGCAGTATGTGTTAACAAGTAGGTATTCTCTATTCACTATCGTGCAATGTAATATGATATAGCGACCCTCAGGACACACGTAACTTTTGTGCAGGACGAATTTGATCGATTTGTGGATCATTGTGAGGACTCCCCTGGATTGGGAGGAGTATGAAGTGAAGAATCTATTGGGACCCCATGACGGGGCCATGGTGCCCGGAATGTGGGCATTGGAGTGTGTCTCCTGCAGGAGTAGTATCCTGCAGCCATGTCTATTAGCAAAGGCCATGATCTTGCGGGCCTTGGTGTGATTGCTCAATCCGCGAATGTTCCAGGACATTATAACGGTAGACATGTCAATGGCGGATCTCTAATCCCGGTGTACCCGTATCAATGAACATCCCAGGTGTAGCAGCAGTGTTCACTGTCGGGTTCAGGTCGGGAGTGCGCTTATGTATTGCCAGTGTGTGCGCCGTGAGCCTTAGTGTGCCGTCTTTTTCAAATACCCCATCACCGCCCCCCACCCTCACTGCTGACCCAACTGCAGCAGTGTAAACAATACCCACCCTCGACTGTGCAGAGCCGGGCCGACCCCAACATGGCCCAGACTGCGCAAAAGCCCAACAGGGGCTGGCCCACAATAAGGGCGTATACAAAACCAGTGCAGTCGCAGTGGGGTGCGCCGTTGCCGTGCGGGAGCACGCTAGGAACCATTGGTTCCGTTACAGAACGAACATTGTTAGCGGGCAATACTTTGATACCCCAGTCCCGTCCCATGGAGCGCAGCGAGCAACACACATATCACATAGATTCAGCAACCCAGCCCAAGCGGAGCTATGAGAGGAACCACCTTCTAGTGGTCGTGGATAGAGGGGAACGGTTGCGGCCAGACCACGGGAGCTGTGCATATTAGAAGGCAGCAGGAGTAAGTGTGGTAGGGTGACTTGGACGAGGTGACAGTTGCTCCTCAAGGAGCAATACTTAAGCCCACATAGGAAAGCATTGCATACAAGTGGATACAGAGGTGTGATCGCTCGCGTGTGCGAACCGAAAGAGGCGGGACTCAGTCCACACATTAGCATAGTATCAAGGCATCACAAGGCAATTATAGAGTTCACTCGTTACTCATGTTGTCATCAGCCGGAGGATGGAGCGGAACATGTGCCTCAATGAATTTAACCGCCTCAGAAGGCACTGTAAAAAAGTATAGTTTATCGTTGAACGTGAACTTCAGGCGTGCAGGGAAGAGGATAGCATATGGGATGTTCCTTTCCCTGAGGAGTTTCTTCACTCCAAGGAACTGGCGACGTTCCTGCTGAACTCCGGTGGAAAAGTCGGGGAAGATCCTGATGACCTGTGAGTCGAAGCGTAGCTCGCCTTTCTCCCGTGCGAGGCAAAGAATTAGGTCGCGGTCTTTGAAGCTCAGGACCTTGGCAATGATGGGTCTCGGAAAGTCACCGGGTTTAGGCCGAGGTGAGAGCGCCCTATGGGCCCTTTCAATGGTGAAGAAGGGAGACATGTCCGGATTACCCAGTAGTTTCTTCAGGAGTTCCTCGACCGCTAGTTCCAGTCGACCCTTCAGCGCATTTTCAGGGACACCCACGATGCGTATATTGTTCCTGCGTGACCTAGATTCGAGGTCATCACATTTGGCTTTGACCGCCTTCATATCCGAGACCAGAGTGGACACCGTGCCCTGGAGTGTAGATATATTATCCTCATTGGTGCCAATCCTGTTTTCGGTCTCCGTGATTCGGGCCCCCTGCTGATCCAGTTTGGCTCTCAGTGAGGCTACATTGGCATTAATGTCATCGAGCTTTTCATGAAAGGCCGCAAAGTTTCTAGCCATGGACTCCATTATCGCTGTGAGGTCAGTAGTGGGTGCCTCTGCGCCCGGCGGTTCATCAGCAGGGTCGCATGGTGCGTGGGCCGAGTCGGGTCTCAGGGCGGCTTTAGCGAATTTGTCCATGGCCCCGGTTTTGTTGTTATTCCTCGATCTGTTGGACATCGTGAATGTCGTGGCGGGGCCCCGAGCGGCCAAAGTGAAGACTCGTGTGGGAAGAAGCAGGAGAGGTTCAAGGCAGATGACAATGGTCCAGCTCGCCAATTCAAGCAGATCCCGACATAGGTGATAGGAGCTGTGGCGTCAGGAAGGTATAGAGTAGCAGCAGGGATGGCGCGATCCAACCGCTCTGGGGGGTGATGCTGGTGTCCAGAACAGGCCCGGAGTGAGCACCATGGAGAGTACCAACCGCAGGAGTAAGGGCCTTAGTGCTTATGCGGGTGTTGCATGGGGCCGTGAAGATGAAGGTGAAGACCAGCAGGCCACGCCAGAGTGTGGGCCCCAGAGTTAGTCCGGGGTCGCCGCGCCCGGGGGGTGGCGGGAGCGGACCGACCCGAGTCCGCCGGGATGTAGGGACACGGGCCTGGAGAGCGATCAGAGTGGCGCGGGAGCCAGCCGGGGCCGCCCGGCACGGGGACCGAGGCCCAGGACGGGGATGGTCTGTAGCGGTAACGGGGGCCTCAGCGCGCCGCAGCCCCAGCAGCCCCTCACCTGGTATGTAGCCTGCAAGTGTCCAGTCGGGAAGTAGGTGTAACTTCTCAGGTCTTCGGGTGTCGCCGGAGGTAGATCCGATCTCGGCAATGGTGCAGAGCGGAGGTCGTAGGGCGCGACAAGGCCGCTAATGTCAGACTAGCGGGCCCCAGTCAAGCGCCGCCGCCAAGCCCAGCAGTGGGCGCAGCTCCCCCCAGTGAGGCGCGCCGTCCAAGTGTCGAGTCGCGCGGAGGAGAGACATCCAGGGGCCTTCTAGTGCCGGGCCTCACGGTCGGGGAGAGTGGGCTAGACGAAGCCCAAAGAAAATCCAGGATGGTCGGCAGAGGGCACGGCCCGAACAGTGGGCGCCAGTCCGGCGAAAAGTGCGACCCAGTCTGCGGCGCTCCCGGCACAAATCACAGGCCCAGCGATGTACGTCACCGCAGGCGGGCCAGTGGAGGGATGCTGCGGGGTAGGCCCGAGGGTCTCGCAGAGTGGATCTCCAGTTCCCAAGGTCCGATCCGAGTCAGGATCACATCGACACGTAGCTACAGCTATAGGGATGCCAGTGGGTCGGTCGAATAGTCGCAGCACTGCATTAGCCCGCAGATGTCATCGGATGAAGAGCGGCTGTGCACGGAGCTCAAGAGCTAGGCAGCCATCTTGACGGCTGCTCAACAGCGCCCCCAATCAAATACTGTTTCTGCCGCCATACGAGAGGGCGCTGTCAAGTAAAGGGACTGCAGAATCATAACAAGGAGTAACATATTGGTGGAATGGCATGGGCCAGTGAAGCATTTATGTATTTACAGTGATTTCTGAGGAGCAGCATTTATGGATATTAACAAACACACATATTCTTAATGATCTATACTTCCAACAAGACATTGGGCCTCATTACGAGTTTGGAGGTAGCCATGCTGTTTTAATCGGCATGGCTACCCCAAACTCGGGTCAGGGTCCTGCAAAAGTGGACTTACTGGGCCATTCTGACCTTGCAGTGCCCGGTAATTCCCTTTTGCGGGACCTGGACCCGGTACGTCCCCATTCCCATTTGAGCCCCCAATGGGCCAGTTAATGACAGGCCTGTTATTAACATCCTGGACTGCTAGAAGGACCCGCTCTGCACGTCTGGTCTGGCCAGGCGTCCAGAGCGGGACCCGCTGCAGACCTCGTAATGTGGCGGCCCGGAATGAACGGTGCCGGTTCCTTACCGGCACTGTTCATTCTGCGGCCGCCAGCCTCGTAATGAGGCCCATTGTTGCTTATGGATGTCTCAGAGCAGAAGTACTTCTGAGAGATAGTAAATAGACTTCACATTGGTGTATGCGTAACAGTAACATGCCATCTTCTAGAGCAGGGGTCTGCAACCATTGGCTCTCGGGGAATTTTTGGACGACAACTATCATCAATCCTAGCCAGCATAGACAATAGTGTGGGATTATGGATCATGGAATTCGTAGTTCAAAGCACCATGGGAACCACAAGTTGCAGATCCCCATTCAAGCCCCTCTACCCAGAGAGAGTACTTACTGGCTGATGTGCCATGCTTTCTTGCCTTACACATAGTTAAACATTGTGGCCATGTGTGGAAACCATGAAACAATTACCAAATGATTGCATGTTTCTTATCACAAATAAAGTATGCAAGAATACTTGGCTATCACTTTAAAATTAAAATATTGCAAAAAAGGATCTGGGGCAAAAAAAGTGTTGTTGCACAGCTCCATTAAGGCCAAGAAGTGGTTTCTGCTTCTTGGAAGAACGTGTGCTTTGGAGAACAGGTAGGTACTTTGTAAGAGGATTCAATTCAACACTACAGCTAAGTCAATGCCTAGTCTGGGATACTGAATGGAAACCCTTATTGATATATCTTTATGTCCAGTTCATGCGTTCTGGATGACTACCCCTATATAACACCCCTCTTTTGGAATCCCCCTGACCCCACTGAGCCAAGAAGTAGTTCTGTTTTGCAAGTTAAAAAGGTTTATTTGATAATTTAAACAATAGATATATATATCACGCTTTATAATAAATTAATAATTGAATATCACACTGAATCTGAGCAGTAATCAATAATGGGTAGTCTGGCACTAGCACACTTGTGAATAGGAACAGAAGAATAAGGTGGTAGAGAATACTTTATATAAGTTCAGATGGATGTAATGTTGAATGAAAATGCAATACAGAAAATACTCAATATGATTTCAACAAAACAATGCAATCACTTTTCTCTGGCAATCCCCTCCCCCCTTTATGCAATGCAAGGAAAGGGAAGGAAAGCACACAGTTCTCAGAAATGCAATCAAATGTAAATCAGTTCACCCCAGCAAGCTTAGACTACAGAAGTTGGAAACACAGGCCCAAAATGCTTTTATATGTGCTGGCAACGAAGTGAAAAATATGCTAAAATGCTTTTAATTCCCTCTAGAGGTTCAGGGTGAGTGGTATCTAGTTAATATTAGTCCAGGCTCACTCTAGCAATGATTCAGGGATGGTTCTTTGAGGCAAACGAATTTTTAGCAAGGAAAGTAAAAAAGCTTCTGTTTTCACACGTGGAGAAATTTGCAAATCGCGGCAAATTCGCGAGTGCGTTTTTCGCGATTGCGGAGGAACTACAAGGACTAGCACTATCGTTTTGGGGTCCTAGGACAGCCTAGGATCTCAGCTTCCAGATGAAAGTTACTGCAAGTCTCTAATACAAACTGTCACGGAGATATGAGCGATATGGTAAAGGTCGTTTTTCAGATTTGAAATTTTAAAGTTCAAAAAAGACAAGTGACAGCTAGCAACTAGAAAATGACAGGTGACAGTTAGGAGGCAGTTCTACTTAGATTAAAATAGATTGAATTATATTATTTTAACTAAGAGATTGGTTCTACACAGTTCTGCTAGGTACTCACAATATATTTTTGAAATAAATGGGCCTCGCCACGGATCTGGTCAGGTTTTAGACTGGACTCTGGTCTGGTCTCGGCACTTCACAGTGATCTGGGTCAGCTCTGCTCTGCTGGTCTGGTCTGGGTCTCTGGTTCTGGATATTGATAGATTTGAAGTCTGGATCTTTCTGCACAGCTTTCTCTAGAGATTGATGGAGGTAAAGTATGGATTTTCCCGGCAGAGCGTCCCGCAGCAAATGGATTTGAAGGTCCCTATCTGTCCTGACTGTCTGCTTTTATGAGTTTTGAAAATGGGTGTGTGTGCAGCATCACTAGGCTCTACCCCTCTCCACTTGTCATTCGCCACTTCATCCTCTTCCCCTTGATTGGGGAATGAAATGAAGTGTCATCATGATGAGGTCTGTTTATGGTACAGAGAACCCACCCCTGTCAAATTACACACAATGGGCCTCATTCCGAGGCTGGCGGTAAGGGTTAACGGTCACCGTTAATGGCAACGGTGAACGTTAACACTTACCACCATATTCCGAGTTCCCTTTTGCGGGTTGGCATTTAACCCGCAAAGGGACCTTGGAGTAAATTACGGCACCGTAATTTACGGTGCCGTAATTTACTCCTTCCCCATTCCCATTGAGCATATGGAGGCAGGAATGGGGATGGGGAACCGGTATGGTGAATGGGGAATTACCGGTCCCTCCAACCTTGGAATGGACCGGTAATTACTCCATTCACCATGCCGGATTTCCATGGAGTAAATAGCTCCATGGTTGCTTACCATGGTGCTATTTACTCCATGGATAGCGCCAGCCTCGGAATGAGGCCCAATCTATATTTTGACCCAAAAGACATATTTCATAGCTACACAGTGGTTTGAAATTACATGCACCCATCATGCATTTACTGATGGTATACCCTGTCCAAATCTGCTCTTCCTGGGAGCTTGCATTCAGAAATGGCGACATTTGCACTTTTTAACTGCTTTCGCAATATCGGACATTACCCCAAATTTATACACATGTGCGCAAGGAGTATGGACATTACTTGATGAAGTGTCAGATTTTTAACATGCATACATTTTAAGTAATACCCTCTTAACTGCTAGCTTGCCCCCAGATCATGCCACCGGTTCTAAAAACCTCTTAAAATGTGGGCAGAAAAATCACAAGAATTATGGTATCATTTAAATAATTTTCACAAGTCCGCTCTATGAATGATCCATCTTTTTAGAGTTATGTTCTGGCCCCAAAGGGGTGTGGTTTCCCCCCAGCACAAGGTTGAATTTCTGGTTTTTCCAGTTCTGCCAAGCCAGCTTGCTCTCACAGGCAGTGCTCCTCCCCTTTACTTCCAGGAGGAAGCCACTTTTACGGCCCCCGTAATAAAACATTTGCCTGAGTCAGGACAGGGCTTTGTTCAATTTCCTGCAGAGCCCAGGTAATTCAATCAGAGAAGTGTCATATCCCTTTTGGTGGGAGCAGCAAAAGGGCAGCTAGGCCTGAGAACACAGCTGTTGTGCAAGTCTCATCTCCTGTCGGGGGTAGCTGGTGGGCAGAATTCAGTTCCTTAAGCCAGGCCCCAGCTAATGTCACTTTTAGTTACCCATTTTTCTGCATTCAAATAAACTAACCGTTTTTTACATATGCAGCTAACATGCTGATTCTAAGTTTAAAACTATGACATTTAAACAATTGCAACCTATGTGACACTCAAAAGTAGGTCACTCATTTCTTTTAAACATTTTGATTTTTAGTGTCTTTCAGTCCAAATTTACTTAAACTGCTGAAATCCACAGCTCAGCCAGTCTTGTTATAAACCTTCAAGTCACTTCAGAATATAACTTTACATTGTATCCACCTCTCAGTAAGTCTTTCTTTGGCATGCTTTGGGTTCATCTATTCAGTTTTACACAAAGTCTGGTGGTTTTAAAACGCCGGCTTTCTGATAGTGGTGAGTACTGGTAATGCAACCATTTTGGGATTTAAGAAAATGAATTCCCCACAATTCTAGGTTGCTTTTGGCAATCAGCATTGCCATTCCCAATGGTTTTAGGCTACTGTGTGGGTAGTCCAATGGTGGTTTTAGGCAGTGCCCTTCTGTGCCCATAACATCGGCAAAAATGAGTGGCAGCCTATTCTTCATGCCTTTCCCTGGGCATTTTCTGGGAAGCTCTGGCCATCATGATGTTTTCCATGTCAGTACTGTACAGTTTTTGAGGTAGGGCTCGGATGCATGGGTAAGAACATCCCACAAGCCCCCCTCTTGCAATGGCCATTCGGTTTCACTGATGGAACTCGCAAGATCTGGGATGTTTCCTCATCTTCTTCCAATAGATGGCACAGTTCAGCATCTTTTTCTCCATCCGGTACTGATCGATCGGTTCTCCTCGCCGGTCCTGATGGGAATATTGGGCGGTACCCCGAGCCCCCTTGCGTCTCTGCTCCCGGTCTCCGGATCGTCCTCCTTGGCCGGCCTGCAGGTTTTCTTTCTCCTAGGACGACAAAGGAAGAGCGGCAATACCTATTCATAGACATTTTTCCCCCACCATTGATATAGTGGGGTGGCATATAAATTTATAGTCAAAACATATGGACATGCACATTTCTTTTTGCATTCAAAAACGAAAACACCCACATTGAGAAACTCAGAATTTGATAGGCGATATGTAGGATATTTTAAGTTAGAACTGAATTAATCTGAGACAGTACCCTCTAGGATTCCAGAGGATTCCTCCAGTTGTTGCAGAGTGTGCCTGGGATGGCAACACTTCAACTGGTTTATGTGGACCCACTTGTCTTCCCCCTCTGCCAAACCGCCTTTGGGGATGCGGATCTTGTAGGCCACAGGGGAGATTTTGTCTATAATCTCATAGGGTCCCTTCCACGTAGGCAAAAATTTTCGCTGTTTGGCCTGGTTCCTTTGGAAATTGTATAGATAGACCCGGTCCCCCACCTGATATTCCTTCCTGGAAGTCTTCAGGTCATAGTGGGTCTTCATGCTATCAGCTGATCTTTCTAGATTCCGCTGAGCATAAGCAAAAGCATGTTGAAGGTGTTTCCTTAAATTCTCCACATACTCATGAGTTGTGGAGGCATTTATCAGTGTCTGCTCTTGGGTCCTGTAGAGCAAATGCTGAGGAAGCACCATCTTGCGCCCAGTCATCAACTCAAATGGTGACATTTTGGTTGCAGATGAAGGGGTAGATCTGATGGCCATTAGGACCAGAGGTAATCGGATATCCCAACTTGGCCCAGAATCTGCCACAAACGTCTTTAATATGCTCACAATGGTTCGGTTATATCTCTCTACTGTCCCAGAAGAAGCTGGCCGGTAAGCAATATGCAATTTCCTTTTGACCCCCATTATCTCCCACATCTTTGTCATTACTTCACTGGTGAAGTGGCTACCCCTGTCTGACTCAATCCTTTGAGGTAGACCGAAACGGGAAAAGATGTGGTTAATCATCAGGGCAGCTGCAGTTTCTGCCTTGCAATTTGGGGCTGGGAGACATTCCACCCACTTGGTAAACAAGCATGTCACAGTCAACATGTATTTATTCCCCCTAGCAGAGCGAATCACGGGGCCTACAAAGTCGATTTGTAAATCTGACCATGGCAGTGTCATCCCCCTCTTTTGGAGAGGCGCACGGTGCGTGAGGGATGATGGCTGAAATTGTGCACACACAAGACACCCCTTCAAGTATTGGTCGAGGTCCTGCCCCATGTGTGGCCAGTATGCAACCTCTCTTAAGATTTCCAGTGTTGTGTGAAACCCCCTATGACCGGCGGTGGCCGCATCATGGGCGTGACTTAACATCAGGCTTCGGAATGAGGTAGGAACCACCCACTGATCGTGGCCAGCTTTGGATTTCCTTACCAGCAACCCGTCTTGGATTCGGAACATTTTTGGACATTTCATCAACACTCTTAGGTCCTCTTTCCCAGTGTAATCGGTATCCGTCAGGGGAAAGTTCTCAGGGTCCTCAAGGTGTTGGTAAAACTTAACAATAATTGGATCCGCTTCTGAGCGGTAATCACATCAGCATCAGGGGTCTCCTTACTCCATTGTGCAATTGAAAGGTCGTTGTGAGCATTTGTCTGGGACCTAGTGATAGCAGTGACCTGGATTTCCCCCAACAGGGACTCAATCTCAATTAGATCCCCTTGGATGGCCCCGGTTTTGGCCAGCTGATCAGCTAAGTCATTTCCAGTTTTGTCTGGTCCCTCTACTTTGGAATGACCCTTGATCTTTTTCCAATAGATGGTCATCTCATTCGAGGTGACCAGATCATCAATGTTTTGGATCAACTTCCCATGTTTCAAGGGTTTGTTGTTAGCACATAACATGCCTCTGGTTTTCCAATTAACCAGGTGCTCCACGAACCCGTTCCGTACATAATCCGAATCTGTGATTATGACCAGTTCGTGGAGTTGATGCTGGACAGCAGTGAGGATGGCCTGATGCACAGCCATCAATTCTGCCACCTGACTACTTCGGGGACCAATTTTGTATCCAGCGGAGGGTTCTGGGGACTCATTCACCCATGCATTCCCTACGCCGGCCACCAGTTCTTTCTCCCCGTTGTCGTGAACATGGTAAGAGCATCCATCCACATAGACAGTGGGCATTCCCTCACACTTGTCCTCTTCAAAGACTTTGTGTGGGGAATTAAGGTATGCCTCCATGTTGTCCTTGATTTGTAGACTTTCGTCCTCGAGACAGTTTTCTCTGGCACAATCATGCAAGTCAGCCAGACCTTGCGCGAGGGGACTCTTCTTGTTTTGGCCATATCTGACCTCCACAGGAAAGCCTTGCATTGACAGAATCCAGGAAGTAATTCGGGAATTACTCACATTCCCGGCCCGGATTCTGTCACTTTGGATATATTGCAGAGGCTGGTGTGGAGTCTCCACTATGATGTGTTTCCCCTGGATAAACGGGCGGTAATTCTTCAATGCCCACACCGTTGCCAGGAGTGCCTTCTCACAATCGTTGAATTTTTCCTCCACAGAGGATAAAGTTTTGCTCGCATAGGAGATTACTTTATTGACCTTGTCATGCTTTTGGTATAATACTGCCGTCAAGCACGTATTAGAGAACCCCGTCTCCAGGAAGAACTCCTTGTTTCTGACAGGGTAAGCTAGGCAAGGCGCTTGTGAGAGGCTTCTTTTGAGTTGTCTTACTGCCTCGGATTGTTCTGAACCCCATTCCCACTTGACCCCCCCCTTCAGGAGATGGATCAGGGGGCTGGTGATCTCTGCGTAGCCCTCAATGAACTTTCTGCTGTAATTCGTCAGTCCAAGGAGGCTCCTTAGTTCCCGCAGAGTTGTGGGGTCTTTCAGTTTCTGAAGTGCTTCCACTTTCTTTTCCTGGGGACAGAGACCCTGAGGAGTAATCTCATGCCCCAAGAAATTAACACGGGTTCTACACCACTGTGCTTTCTGAAAGGAAAGTTTTGCTCCGGCGGCCCTCAACTGTGTCAGAACATAACGGATCTCCGCTATGTGTTCCTCCACAGAGGAACTTTTGATGAGGACATCATCTACATAAGCCAGGTTACCCCTCGCACCCAGGTCGGGCATGGCTTTATGTAGGAAAATGTTGAATTCATTGCCGGAGTTGAGGTATCCGAAGGGAGTCCGGGTCCATGTGTACTGCTCGCCCCCAAAGGTAAAAGCCAGTTTGTATTGGTCCTCCCTGCTGACAGGCACGGTCTAGTATCCATTGGTCAGGTCTATTGCAGTGAATACCTGTGACCCCTGAATCTGGGCCAGCCCTTGGTCAATGTAGGGAAGAGGCCATCGGGAAGTATGGACCCGTTTGTTGAGCTCCCTAAGGTCAGCGCAGAGTCTCCACTGGCCGTTTGGCTTTAATATTCCCAGCACCGGATTATTGAAGGTGCTGTGGACGGGACGGATTATTCCCCGGGACTCAAGGTTCTTAATTATTTCAGTAAGGGACTCCATTGATGCGAGAGGCAAGCGATATTGCTTCACAAACACAGGAGTCATGCCAGGGTCCGTGGGGATTGTTGTTGTGTGGATGTCGGTGCGACCACAGTCATATGAGTCTACCGCAAAGAGATCTTGGAAATCCAAGAAAACTTGTTTCAACTTTTGCTTTTGTTCCAGAGTCACACAGGCATCAGCTAGGTTGACTCTCTCTTCCACCATCTGCCTGAAGCCTGGAAAGACTTCTGGTTTGGCTATTTCAGCGGCCTCCTCCAGCTGGGTGGAGAAGTCCCTGGTCAGAGTGCTGATTTGGACTGGAGGCTTCAGGTGGGAAAGGCAGCTCTCATGGACCTGGAAAATCACCTCATCCCTCCTGAAGTCACAAGTCACATCTTCCTTACCATAAGGGCAAGAAGTGTACGCCAGGAAGTTCCCCCCATGCCGGGTAAAAATCCTGTCTGGTGTCGTATTGTCATCACTGTCACTGTCAAAGCAGTCCTTGGGGATTGGCCCTAACAGTTCATTACCTAAATCTATGGAAAAATGTCGGTCATCAACCGCCATTCCAATAATGGTGCCTGCGGCTAGAGTAATACTCTTTAAGTCGCTGTTATCCACCTCTATTGGAATGGTGTCATGTTCTATGTTGACTAATGGAGTTGGGTTTACCCCCAACCCTTGCTGTTGGAGAGAAGCGTTTAGATGTATGTAAGCATCAGGGTTTTGCAGATATTGTCCTCTTTTAGCTTTCACTTCCAAGGAGAATTGTCGGGTCCTTTCTGGGATGGTGACTTCCTCTTTGATCTGAATTTCAACTGCATAAGGTAGCAATTGAGCTGACCCAAAAGCTTTTTCTGGATCATCAAAGCCCATGGGATTATCCGCTAATCGGGACCAAGCTTTGAAGTTTATTAGGTCCAAACTAATGGCAAAGCGATTGAGAATGTCACTGCCTAAGTAAAAGGCGGCAGTGACGTCTCGCACGACCCAACAATTATGGACTATGCTCTTGTTGCCAATGGAGATTTTGAGCATACACCTGCTTGGCAGGAGATGTTTGGAATTGGGTGCTTCCAGGTCCATTTCCCATTTGTCTATCAGTTTGAATGTGGGACTGGCTGGATCTTTTGGGAGTTGGCGGAACATGGCTTCACTGATGAAGCTCTTACCGTTGTTCACACACACTCGAGCGAGAACAGAGTCCTTCCCATCATTTAACTGGACAGGGATGAACAACTGCTCTCCAATTTGCTGAATATCAGCCAGGCTCTGAGCTGATTTCACATCTTTCTGGACTATAGGAGTGGGAGTTTCTGATTGTGGATTAGTATAGAATTTCAGAGTGTTTCCTTCCAGCGTGGAATACCACTTTAGACTGGAAGGAAGGTTGATTTTCAGAAATAGAGAGGACCCCCCATCACCAGTCTGTTGTCCTACTGCTATTACTGTCACGTCTGGAATTTGGCTATTCTGGAAGTGAAATTCTACTTGGTCAGATTTTTGTTCAACTATGTGGCAGGTGCCGTTTAAACTAACATGGTTGACACTCTGTTTTAATTTTATTGGTCGGCTAGTCTGGGTCCAGAGGACCTTGTTTACACAATCTATTAGGGGTGACAACCTTCTCAGGAGGTCATTCCCTAGTAAACAAGGGGTGCCCTCTGGAGTCACAACTATGACCGGGTGTTTCAACTTGTGTCGCCCAATTTTAATGTCCAAATCTGCCGTCCCCTCGACGGTAATTTCCTTCCCGTCAAAGTTCTGGAGTTGTCCAGGAAGTGAGGTGAGAGGAATTTGGTAATTCTCTCCCCTTCCTGCATTCAGTTCGTCAAAGGCCCTTCTGGACAGAAGGGTAGCTTGAGATCCAGTGTCCACCAGTGCCAAAATTGTACCCTGCCCCTGTACTTGTACCGGGGCATAGTATCTTCCCTCCTTCTCCTCAAGGGGGCACAGATAATGCACATTTTTGGACAATTGGTGGGCTAACTTTCTGGTTTTGGACATCGCTAGCGAAGAGATTTGGGCAGAATTCTGTGGAGAGCCTTGGGAATCTGAAAGAAAAAGTTGGCAACTGGCGATCAGAGCCATTGTGGGTTCCCCTGGCTCTGGTTCTGGGCCGCCCCCCCCTTTTTGGAGGCAGTCACCAGGATGGGTTTGAACCAGGGGATTTTGGTATTGTGGGTTCTGGGATGAGATGATGGGCGGCGGTAGCTCAGTCTCCATATCTCCCCAGTCTGGATTGGAATCCCTTGGGACCCATTTTTCTTTGGGAGGAGTTCCCCCCTCTCTGAAGGAGAAGATCCTTTCCCCAGGATCCTGTGAGGATCCCTCTCCCTCAAATTGGAAGATCTGTACCTCCTCCTTAAACTGAGTCTGTTTGGGTCTTTTGTTTCTCCTATCCCCCCTCTGCTCCTTAGGAGGCAGACTATCAGGGGCAAGAGATTTTGTTTCCGGTTCCTGGGTTTCCAGGGGCTGTTTACAAGTGAGGAAGGAAGCTTCCTCCAAGGCTTTACACCCCCCTTCCCTTTGTGCCTCCTCCCTGGGAACCGGTGAGTTATCGGGGTGCTGCCCCCGTCATTGTTCTGGAGCACCAGGTCCAGAGTTGGGTGCTTTCTGCGCCGGCATGCCGATCTGAGGGTTCTGCTGAGCCCTCAGTATGTGACCCAGATCCCGTGCCATGTTTTGAACCTGGCGCTCTAACTGGGAAACCCGCTCAGGCTGATACGGGGCCCTGTTTTCTCCCCTGGGCTGATCCCGGGAGGGTAGCTATCCCTTCTTTGGTAGTACCCCTGGTTGGGAAGATTTGGATACCCCTCCACCCTTGGCCTCCCCTCTCCCGGATTCGGTTGTCTGGGCTCAGGGAATTGGGGAAAGAAGGGTGGAGGATTTTGGTGCTGGAAGTTGGGTGGATACCTGGGGAAGAAGTTCTGCACAGGGTTTGGAGAATTTCTGCCCTCCGGTGGGAAGTTAGGAGGGAAGTTCCCTGGGTTAGGTGCTTGGCTGGATCCCCCCCTTGGGCTGGAGGAGTCCACACATAACCCAGGATGGGTCGATTTCCCTTGTAACGGGGACTTACATAATCAGGAGAGCGAGGGACCCCATTTGTGGGGCTGCCTCCCTGGCCCCCTGTCTGTGACTGGCCCGAGGACCTTCTGGGCCTAGAATTATTAGGTGCAGGTAGGTTTTTAGGCCCCCCCATCACCAACTCTAAAACGGGGGTGACCTTTACCTCTGCCACCTTGGCAGCAGCAGGGGTGTTGTTGGCTTTGGGGTTTTTGGGCGCATTATTTTTATTTTCTATTGGCTTCTGCACCTCATAGATCCGGGTCGCCTGTTCAATGACCCAGTCTAAAGATCTTTTCTCGTGAAAATCCCTCACGAGCTGGGTCATTATGTATTTGGGCAAGGCATGGCAAAACGTATTAATAAATTCTCTGCTATCCGTGCGCACCCTTCTTGTGGTCTGTGCAAAAGCACGCTTTAACTCCTGCACAAACTCTTGTGGGGCCTGATCCTCCCCACATTGTAAATTGTAGGCTGCCTTGCGAGCCTCTTGAGGATTTCTATGAGTAGAAAAATGTTTCAGGATGGCCGCCTTATAGGTGGACCATCTTAAATGATTTTGGTCCTCCAGCCCCGCAAAGAAACTGGAGTATTCCGGGGAGAAGGTCCACTTTACATATTGAATACAGCTTTGGCTGTCCTTCAAATGGAAAGTCTCCATCATTTGCTCAAACAACTGTAAGTGCTCCCAAACAGAATACTTGGCGTTCTTATGATAAGGCGTGATGACGCTCCTGATTGCCTTAATCTGCTTTAAGGGGTCCTTAAGCAAGGCCCTTTTTGTCTTATTGGCCCTTTTGGTCCGGATAACCCTGGTCCATTCATCTTCAGACTCAGAGGCACTGCTCCCAGAGGTTCCCGTCTGTTCTTCCAGGTTTTCCCGGATTCTGCGAGCCTGGGAATGGCTGGCAGAATGTGGGGACCTGGTCTCCTGTGTCCTGTACCGCTCAGAGTAGTCTTCAGATCCCTCCTTGCTGCCAGGATTTGATGGGTACCCCCCCACTGACCTAACTGGGCAGAGGTTTTCAGGATGCCCTTAATGGGCCTACTCTCCTGGGGTTCCCCATCAAATTGCACTGTGCTTGGGTGCCCATACCCGGATGCCCGCCCCTCCATTCCTGGGTGGTACTGGCTTATGAGCCCTGTGCTTCTGGCTGGATAGTAATCCGCCATCCCTGTGGCCCTGTGCTCATGTGCGCCAGGGGACATGGGGGTGGCAGAGTCCAGGGACTGAGAGAAATAAAGGCCTCTGGTACTAGGGCCCCTGGGGTTATGCTCAGGAGTTTCTCTTTCCCAGCGAACCTCATCTCTATCCGCCCCTGCTCCCTGTTGCAATGCAAGAGCCTGCGCCTTCAGTTCCTCAGTTAAGGCCTTACTAGACTCTATCAGTCTCTCCTGCATCGCTACCTGTTGTTGGAGTCTATCCTTGTGCTGGCAGAGAGCCTCATTCTCTCTCTGCGTTTCCTGATTGGTCCTGGAGCACTGGGCCAGTCTTTGCTGCAGGAGGGTTACCTCCTGAGCTGTGTCCCTATTGGCCTGCTCCTTTCTTGCCAGAGCATCCTCCACCTTCCTGGTGTGCTCTAACAAGTTATGGTGTTCTTTTTGGAGGTCACCCAGTCCCTGGAGGGCCAGGTGATTTTCTTCCATTTTCCTTTTTAAGTGGCAGACTTCCTGGCCTAAGGTGTCCCTTTCCTGACTAAGAGTCTGCATCTGTACCGTCAGGTCGTCCCTTTGCCTTTGGAAGGCACCAGATTTCTGGCGCTCCTGATCAAACTCTGCCTGGGTATCCAGGTCTTTCAGAATCAGTTTATTGCTCTCTGCCTTCTCCCTATCTAGGTGGCTTTGCAGGGTGACTACCTGCTCAGCACATACCCTATTGAAGTCTAACTGTTGCTCCAGTTTTTTCTGGCTCTGCAGTAGGGAGTCCAAACCTTCTTGGTACTCCTTCTGCAAGGCCAGAAATCTGGTATCCTGGTCAGCCTTTTCCTGTTTCAGGATGTCCATATCCTTCTTTATTTTAATGATGTGCTGTCTACTCTCATTTTCTGACTCCTGGCTCCCCTGCAGCCTCTGCTCAGAAGAGACCAGGTCAGATTGGACCTTCTCTAACGCCATCTGTCGCTTATTCGCCAGATCTTGGCTTTCAGTACATTTATCCTGCATGTCTCCCATATATAGGTACAGGTATGCCGCTATCCTAACCATCTTGTCTTGTTCATCCTTAGCTTTAGGAGCCATGTATAGTTCACTCAGGGCCACATGTAAGGGACCCTGATCTCTCCATTTATCTGACCCTGTTTCCGTGACCTGTTGCGTGATGGCCTGCAACCAGACCATGCGGTCCTGGTGAGTCCACTCACCTCTCACAAATAACTTATGTAAGAAGTGCTCTCTGGCTATTTTCATGTCTACTAAGGTCGTCATTCTAGAGATTTGAGTTCCTTCCTGACTTACAGAAGTTTGTATTTTATTTTTGCAAAACATACCTTTTCCTTAGAGCGTTCCTTTGAGGAGTGCTTTACAGCGTAACACAGCGTGGTGATCCGACCGGATATGTGTATCTGGTCAGCTGGCACACTGTATTAATCTGCACAAATGGTAGATCTAACCCAAACATCCCGGACGAGCCCCCAATTTGTAAGAGGATTCAATTCAACACTACAGCTAAGTCAATGCCTAGTCTGGGATACTGAATGGAAACCCTTATTGATATATCTTTATGTCCAGTTCATGCGTTCTGGATGACTACCCCTATATAACACCCCTCTTTTGGAATCCCCCTGACCCCACTGAGCCAAGAAGTAGTTCTGTTTTGCAAGTTAAAAAGGTTTATTTGATAATTTAAACAATAGATATATATATCACGCTTTATAATAAATTAATAATTAAATATCACACTGAATCTGAGCAGTAATCAATAATGGATAGTCTGGCACTAGCACACTTGTGAATAGGAACAGAAGAATAAGGTGGTAGAGAATACTTTATATAAGTTCAGATGGATGTAATGTTGAATGAAAATGCAATACAGAAAATACTCAATATGATTTCAACAAAACAATGTAATCACTTTTCTCTGGCAATCCCCTCCCCCCTTTATGCAATGCAAGGAAAGGGAAGGAAAGCACACAGTTCTCGGAAATGCAATCAAATGTAATTCAGTTTACCCCAGCAAGCTTAGACTACAGAAGTTGGAAACACAGGCCCAAAATGCTTTTATATGTGCTGGCAACGAAGTGAAAAATATGCTAAAATGCTTTTAATTCCCTCTAGAGGTTCAGGGTGAGTGGTATCTAGTTAATATTAGTCCAGGCTCACTCTAGCAATGATTCAGGGATGGTTCTTTGAGGCAAACGAATTTTTAGCAAGGAAAGTAAAAAAGCTTCTGTTTTCACACGTGGAGAAATTTGCAAATCGCGGCAAATTCGCGAGTGCGTTTTTCGCGATTGCGGAGGAACTACAAGGACTAGCACTATCGTTTTGGGGTCCTAGGACAGCCTAGGATCTCAGCTTCCAGATGAAAGTTACTGCAAGTCTCTAATACAAACTGTCACGGAGATATGAGCGATATGTTAAAGGTCGTTTTTCAGATTTGAAATTTTAAAGTTCAAAAAAGACAAGTGACAGCTAGCAACTAGAAAATGACAGGTGACAGTTAGGAGGCAGTTCTACTTAGATTAAAATAGATTGAATTATATTATTTTAACTAAGAGATTGGTTCTACACAGTTCTGCTAGGTACTCACAATATATTTTTGAAATAAATGGGCCTCGCCACGGATCTGGTCAGGTTTTAGACTGGACTCTGGTCTGGTCTCGGCACTTCACAGTGATCTGGGTCAGCTCTGCTCTGCTGGTCTGGTCTGGGTCTCTGGTTCTGGATATTGATAGATTTGAAGTCTGGATCTTTCTGCACAGCTTTCTCTAGAGATTGATGGAGGTAAAGTATGGATTTTCCCGGCAGAGCGTCCCGCAGCAAATGGATTTGAAGGTCCCTATCTGTCCTGACTGTCTGCTTTTATGCGTTTTGAAAATGGGTGTGTGTGCAGCATCACTAGGCTCTACCCCTCTCCACTTGTCATTGGCCACTTCATCCTCTTCCCCTTGATTGGGGAATGAAATGAAGTGTCATCATGATGAGGTCTGTTTATGGTACAGAGAACCCACCCCTGTCAAATTACACACAATCTATATTTTGACCCAAAAGACATATTTCATAGCTACACAGTGGTTTGAAATTGCATGCACCCATCATGCATTTACTGATGGTATACCCTGTCCAAATCTGCTCTTCCTGGGAGCTTGCATTCAGAAATGGCGACATTTGCACTTTCTAACTGGTTTCGCAATATCGGACATTACCCCAAATTTATACACATGTGCGCAAGGAGTATGGACATTACTTGATGAAGTGTCAGATTTTTAACATGCATACATTTTAAGTAATACCCTATTAACTGCTAGCTTGCCCCCAGATCATGCCACCGGTTCTAAAAACCTCTTAAAATGTGGGCAGAAAAATCACAAGAATTATGGTATCATTTAAATAATTTTCAAAAGTCCGCTCTATGAATGATCCATCTTTTTAGAGTTATGTTCTGGCCCCAAAGGGGTGTGGTTTCCCCCCAGCACAAGGTTGAATTTCTGGTTTTTCCAGTTCTGCCAAGCCAGCTTGCTCTCACAGGCAGTGCTCCTCCCCTTTACTTGCAGGAGGAAGCCACTTTTACGGCCCCCGTAATAAAACATTTGCCTGAGTCAGGACAGGGCTTTGTTCAATTTCCTGCAGAGCCCAGGTAATTCAATCAGAGAAGTGTCATATCCCTTTTGGTGGGAGCAGCAAAAGGGCAGCTAGGCCTGGGAACACAGCTGTTGTGCAAGTCTCATCATCTGTCGGGGGTAGCTGGTGGGCAGAATTCAGTTCCTTAAGCCAGGCCCCAGCTAATGTCACTTTTAGTTACCCATTTTTCTGCATTCAAATAAACTAACCGTTTTTTACATATGCAGCTAAAATGCTGATTCTAATTTTAAAACTATGACATTTAAACAATTGCACCCTATGTGACACTCAAAAGTAGGTCACTCATTTCCTTTAAACATTTTGATTTTTAGTGTCTTTCAGTCCAAATTTACTTAAACTGCTGAAATCCACAGCTCAGCCAGTCTTGTTATAAACCTTCAAGTCACTTCAGAATATAACTTTACATTGTATCCACCTCTCAGTAAGTCTTTCTTTGGCATGCTTTGGGTTCATCTATTCAGTTTTACACAAAGTCTGGTGGTTTTAAAACGCCGGCTTTCTGATAGTGGTGAGTACTGGTAATGCAACCATTTTGGGATTTAAGAAAATGAATTCCCCACAATTCTAGGTTGCTTTTGGCAATCAGCATTGCCATTCCCAATGGTTTCAGGCTACTGTGTGGGTAGTCCAATGGTGGTTTTAGGCAGTGCCCTTCTGTGCCCATAACATCAGCAAAAATGAGTGGCAGCCTATTCTTCATGCCTTTCCCTGGGGGGCATTTTCTGGAAAGCTCTGGCCATCATGATGTTTTCCATGTCAGTACTGTACAGTTTTTGAGGTAGGGCTCGGATGCATGGGTAAGAACATCCCACAACTTGCTTTGCAATACAACTTTAATCAGTGGACATGTGGGTGTTCCTGGTCGTAGCCCTACAGACACGTGGTGTACACAGCCTTTTCCACTCTATAAAGCACAGGCAAACAGTGAACAACAAAAAATAGAGAGTACAAACAATCCCAACAAAAAATAGGAACCCGGGGACACATAGGAGCCTCGCCCCTCTTCCCAGCCACGCAGATCCATGGATATGTTAGGATGAGTGGTACCTGCATAGCAGCGCCACAGGAAGAAGCTTGAAGATTATTACTGCTTGATCTGAAGAGGAACTTTAGGGTAAAAGTGAACCGTTTAATATGCACACATTACTAGCTGTAAAGAGGCATGGTTAACAAAGATTTCTGTTTTAGAGTTAAAATATATTTTATTCACATTGAAATAGCCCATTTGGAATGGAGAAGTACGTTTCTACTCCCTACAAAATCATTGTACTCCCAACTCCACACAAACGGGGACAGACGACCTATAGGGAAATTGAATTAGTAAGAAATGATGCAGAGCAATGTGTCCAAACCCAACATGCAACCTGCATCCTGTTCACGGCATTGAAAAACACACATGCAAACAAAATGTGCAAAATGTTGCAGCCACTATAATTGACAAGGCTGGAGATAAAGATATCCAAGACCCAGAAAGCATTTTGCAACTGTTCATTAAAGCGGATAAACTGCATTAATGGAAAATGTATCATCGGAGGGCACAGAAAAATGTACTTTGAACGTGTCAGTGAGGAGAAAGTGACCTGAATCAAGCATCAGCCAGAACTGAACTCTCGACATCTTTATTCTGCTCGTGCCGCCTCCCCCAAAATGAGATGTAAATACAGATCCCATGCTTTCTCACGGAGATGGAACTGGTGGGGAAAGATCCGGAAAGATAACAACTGTACTATAACCTAGTCATGGGGAAGACTGGACCAGATATAATTACACATGTGTGCAAGGTCATTTTCAGTATTCTAATTGGGTGAATTTGCATTTTATTTCTCTGAAGAAATAGCGCACGCTAGTGTGTAGTATGTAATAGCGTCCACAGGGAGGAGCCTGTCAAATTCAGATTGAAAAATAATGTGTACAGAAAAGTATCAATAAGTCATAAGCCAAAATCTGTAAGTATTTAATCATTTTCCTATCATGATAAAAAAAACTGCATCAATTGATTCGTACCAGAGAGAGGAATCTGTTTGGAATTCATTAGCTGTGAATGTGGCAATATTTAATGCAAGAAATCCCTCAGATAACATCACATTAAATGGGAGGGAAACTGGGTCTAGAGGTTACTCCCATCAGACTGCCCTCTTCATTAATATGCCCAATAACTGCAGAGGGGTAGGTCTACTGTTGTCACTTTTGGAGCACTGTCCAATCCCATAAATTGGCCAATTATATAGCACAGTAACCCCACCTTTTGAGGTGTGTATACTTTCCCCAATCTAAGATTCAACACACACTCAGCCCAAACAAAAGGAGACAATGGCAGACTCACTCACTCACTGACTGATGGAGAGAAAGAAGAATTTATAACAGGAAGGAGAAGGAATAGATTGCCCTCCTCTTGGACCCATTTTGGATTCTACCAGCACCATGTGAGGCATAGCAGGAGTTAAAGCCTCAGGCCTTCTTCGGTGGAAGAGACAGCAGACACGCAGTGGTAGAAAGCTGATCGCATCTTCTTGACTGATGCCAACCTGTTCCTAGAGGGGGGAGAATTGAACCAGTCCTTAAGAGGGTGCCCACCGGTTTATGATAAAGCCAAAAGAAGTGCATATGCAAGTATGATCTAAAGGGGAAACAATCCTGAGAGGAGTAATACTATCAAAGCGGGGGTATAGAAACCAACTGTACATCCTGGGAAATAAGCAAACATTTCATAAGCATATGTGCTTCCGGAATTCCAGATCAATGAAACAGTAGCTATAGTCTGTATACGGGGAGATCATTGGACTCCTTTTCTTGGCAATGTACAAGCACAGAACAGCATAGGACACTTCACTGCGTGCATACCAAGACCATTAAAGTAATTGAAGTCACTTCCTGGATACGCCATTGAGTAGACTACTGATGTTAAAGCTAAGTTGCATCAGACCAAAGGGAGAGCGTGATTGTTTGCTACCCCTTTTCTCGCTGGTTGAAGTTTCCCATTGAAAGTGAGAAAGGGACACTTTTACAAGATAATTAAATAGAAACATCACAGAAGGAAATTTAGCCTAAAAACATTATAAGATTCCTCCTGGACTCTCAAGCATTAAATAGTTGGTGCCTGCTTGCTCAGAGTGAATTAAATGCATAGATACTTATGGTGAAATGAGTGTGTTACTAAAGTTTCTATTTCCAGAACAGTGGCATTAAAAACTAAAGTGACTAGTGTGTTGATTCATTCTAAGCATTGGTTTTCTAGGAAGAAACAATTTGTTTATTTTTAAACTGATTCAATAAGTATTTCTATTTTGTTAATAAATAAACCTTCTGTGGAACCCTGTGTGTTTGTCCCGAAAAGGGAGGGAATTTGTAAGGGATCGATGTTATTGACTTGGGGTTCCTAAATTCCTTTAAAAAAACTTGATTAAATAAAGGAACAGTGTGATGGAGTAGTTTCGGGTGGGTGGAAAGGTCCCCTGAATTAGATTTTGCCCGATTAAAATATTCTACATAACATACAAAATGTTATCTGGTGCCTGGCCTTGTTCCATTCATGTTGTGGCCTGAGGTCACAATCTATCACATTTGTGACAGCAGGGAGATAACAACGGGAGGATTAGCAGCAGGCAAGCTACAAACAACTAGGTGAGAAAACAAGGGGGAGAGGATCACTCAGTTTCAGTATAGGTGGGGACTGTTTGTGGATATAGCTGTTAGAGAAGAACCCTTCCTTGAAGAGGAGGGTCTTGAGCTCCACACCTTACACAGATATCGTCCATATATAGTAGATTTTGCTATTAAATGCTTATGCACAAAGACCATTTGACAGGTATTATTATAATGCGAGTGCATAGCACACATCACATGGCAACATGACTTTTTCACCTCATAGCCTACCTAATTCTCTTGCCTTTCTGATAGTGCTTTGAAGCAGCTTTGCAGCACTCTTTGTAGCCTTACTTGATATAGGTGAGAACTGCCCCGTTCCCCCGCCCTCCGTCTAACTCTTTCTTTCACACCCTCTTCCATTCTTCCCCTGGAGCATTCGGAACAGGCTTTGCCAACTGAAGAAAGTTATTGGCCCTTGCTATACTTACAACTGAGAGCAAAATTGTTGGAAAAAGTATGCAGCACCAAGAGAGCCCTTCATTTAGATAATAATTAATATCAGATGACTAAAATAAATTCCTGTTTGTAATATTATTCACCAAAACGGTATTTTAATTGCATCGATTTAATAATGTTGTAGAGGGGGGCAGTGCGGGGTAGCAGTGAAGGAGCAACAGGAGGAGGGTGTATTTTAGAGGTTGCCCCTGGGTGCAATATTGTCAAGAAACTGCCCTGAATACTATCAGGCGTGCAACAATCATTGGGCAAATACGTCTTCATCCCCCACCCACACAATTCTGGGTTACTTTGAATTAATCTCGCTCACCTTCAGAGCCGTCAGCAGGCAGGACAAATCACAGAAATTACTGCGGTTACGCATTTAATGGTTAGCAACTGCACTTTTCGCATGCGTATATTTTGTGGCAATTGAAATGGTGATGGTATTTTAGCATTTGAAGGTCACAGGTGTGTTGGAAGGGGATAGGAGACAGCTCATCCTCACAGCAGTTCTTAACAGTGGCCATGCTAGGTGGGAGTTTGGGGAGGTTTTAGCCTCGGGTATTTTGGTTGTAGCCCCAGATAGAAGCTCAGGGGCTACAACCAAAAGGCTATAGCTAGCCTTGAGGCCTGACAGTCCCGACATTAGCTTATCCCCAGATCTTTTCCAGACCTAGCAACACCCCTGGCCCTTAAATGTCTGGTTTCAGATGTAAAGGGGAGAGATAACAGTATTTTAGCATTGAAGTTTCACCAGAGGATTCTCAGTAGAATGTGCAAAGTTAGATGACCTCAACACCACATTTGGTCAGGAATGCCCACAGAAAGACAGTGGGCCTCATTAGGAGTGTGGCAGTCACGGCAACAACGGTGCCGGTAAGCTACCGGCACCGTTGTTACTTGACCGGCACACTCCGAGTTCTGCGGGCGGGTGCCGTCCCACCCGCCACGTCCGACCTGGTGGGCGGAAAGGCAGCCGCTCACAGACTTTGACGGAAGCACCGGCACTGTTGCACAAAGAGCTAGCGCATCCGTCCTCCCCATTCCCATTGAGTCCTATTGGACTCAAATGGGAAAGGGGAGTTACTTTTTCCTGGAAATAAGTATAACTCCGGCGGCAGCCTGCCATTTTTACCGGCACCGCTACCGTCGGAGTTATAATGAGGCCCAGTGATTGAAAACGAAGCTACTTTTTAACGCTGAGTTTATATCCATGAGATCTACTGGTTTAAGATGAAAAGCTGCAGCCCATAGCAAGATGGCGACTTAAATGGGAATATACTACAATGTAGATGGACATGCACAATCCCAACCACAGCATTAGCGCGGTGGCCAGTACCAAGAGAAATGTGCATTGTGTCCTTCAATCATATCATGTTTAGAGGCAGCGTCAGTGGCATGATGTGCCTCAGGTTGCACAATTTTCTGCTAACTTGACCCCAGCTTCCACAAACATGCTGTGAGAACACCCCCACAAAAGAACGTTTGCGTCTCACCCAACAGTCTATGAAGTTAGCCCCTCTTCCAACTTTTGAAGGGTTAGCCCCAAACCCTGAAATGATAGTCTAGTTGCGCCTCTGAATACAGCACTCTATGAAACAGGGGGAAACAGGTGGTACTGCCTTTAGAATTACAGGGTACACCCAGAGCAGCAGAAACACCCCTCAGGGAGCACACCGAGATGGGATGGTGTGGATGGACTTTCCGCTAAGGATCGACCTGTGTTCTGTGAGTGCGGACTAAACGCCACAGTGAAGCAATGCCCAGAGGATGGCAGCTGGTAGCGGATGAGGCAGGCTGAGATCCAGGCAGAAGGCCCCACAGTGTGTTGGCTCTTCTGCCTGCCACTGTAAATGCAGGTATGAAAGATCAGTAGCAGTGGTTCCCAAAAGGTGCTTAAGGAGAGAATGAGGCTGGAAGACTGCAGGTGCATATGGTGCTGCAAACTGCTAGTACCTGTAGACGAGAGTGGGAATGAAAGATTAATCACAAGGAACGTCTCCTGCAGCACGGCGCGACATCTCAGCAGTCACTCCCTCCCCTTTTGGAGTGCGATGCTTTCTGGCACAGCAACTGGTTACATTTCATCTTCTCCCTGTGGCCACTAACATGTTGCCATCCACCTCTGCAGGCTCTCAGTAGCATCAGAATCTCTACAGTGAATGCTCGACTCACCTTACTTCTAACTTGGCTGTTCTATGTGGCTGCATTAACCACAATGAGTTTATGGTCCTCTAGTTCGACTCTTGTAAGTCAACATTTTTTCATTTATTTTGTACATAGGGTGATCCCCGCCCATGACCTCGCTATCCCTGCCCCTATCCCACCCGCTTCCCCATACTAACCCTAGACACACTATGGGCCCCAATATAACCCTGGCGCTCCCATAATGAAGGGTGCCGGTACGGGACCGGCACCCTGCATTGCGGGAGTGCCGATTACGAGGTTCCGTTTGCGGGACACGCTAAGGACGCCTGGTAAAACCAGGCTTCCTGAGCGGGTCCCGCGAGGGGAAGAGGGAGCTAATAACGGCCCGTTATTAACAGCACCATTATTAGCTCCCTCCCCATTCCCATTGAGCCCTACGGGGGCTCAAATGAGAATGGAGGTGGGTTCCTGCAAGGAGGAATTACTGGGTCCTCCAATGTCGGAATGACCCGGTAATTCCTCATTGCAGGAACCCGGTATTGGCGCTAATAGCACCATGGCTACCTCCATTCTCGTAATGAGGCCCATATTTCAGTTCACTTGTACCGTGTTAGGCAAGGGTTCAATAGAATGTTGACCCAGAAGAAAACAATGGATCAATACCTTAATAAGGCTAACAAAGTCAATTATTTTGCATATTTGTGAGCTTTCGTGGAATGTCTCCACTTCCTCAATCATTTGAAAAACATCACCACATTACAGCATACATAGCCCCTGCTGCAGGTACCCCGTTATCTGTGCCTGTCTTTACCAGATTTGTAATTTTGCTCAAAAAGCATGTATTGCATGTGCAACTCCCACACACATTGCAATCTTCATTGTTTAAATGGTACCCTGTTAAGTGGGATAGAAGTCAGTGAAACTGGACAGCAAGTAAAAGGAAAACACAAAAAACAGCCCACCCTGTTAGAGGGCTCTCAGGAAGGCAGGAGGGGATGGTTAAGTGTCCGTCATTGTATGTCGAGTCCAGTCCAGTCGAAGCTCGCTATGTCAGGCCAGTCCCTTTGCAAGATCAGTGGTAGCACAATCATCCACATATCAGGCCTGTGCCTCAAAAAGTCTGAAAAAGAGTACATCCAGCCAGTTTTTGTGTTAGACCTGGCACTTGTGGAGCCCAGTGTAGTAATGTTGCATCAAATACCATATTGGGATTGTGTAACATCACAATCACGAGGAATGGGTGGGGTTTGACTAGAGAAAAGGGCCCTCACAAGTGTCTGGGAAGCTCTTCAAGCGGGGCATTTTGAGGGCAGACGGGGCTGGTTTGGAGTGGGTGTGGCAACAATTCATTGCCTTGGAGGAGCTGGTGGCGCTGGTGAATTGCCAGCTGAAGGTCTGTGAACGGCTTTGTAAACAATTATGGAAAGTGTCAGGTCTGGATTCTGTGATCCCTGCATCGCTATGAGTGGAAAACATGAATGTCTATTAGTTGGAATACTGACTCATGAAACTGCAATATCTGTTTAAGCCCCCTGTCAGTGTATTAAAACTGTGCATGCATTGCATTCATAGGTCTTTCTGGATTTTTCAGTCCTGAAATTACCCCGGAGTACAGCAATCTTGAGATCATTAGGGGTATGATTAGCTTCTGAAAAATGCTCCCCCACTGGACTCTCGTTGCTAGTACATCGCTTGACACTTTGACGAAGGAGGTTGATGCGTTTATGGAGCGGTTGACTAGTTTCCCCAACAAGTAGCCACGCCCGGGACATTTCATGCACATAATCAAATAAATAGTATTGCTGGAAGCTCATGTAAACCTTCATGCACATAATCAAATAAATAATATTGGTGGAAGCTCATGTAAACCATCCCATAATTTTCCAGTTCTGCTCTGTGTGGGGTAACTTTAGTGTATCTGTAATGTTGATATGTGGGGGGTTAGGCATCTTTTGTTTCTGCAAGGCACAGTTTCATGATCTGTGCAATTTGTGTGTAGTTTGCTTCGGACCATCGTTCCAGTCGGATTGGCTGGATGTCTGAAATCAAGGAGGGGCATCTCAAGAAGAAAATCTTTCAGATGTTCCTGTTGGATGGGTTGGAGTCCCAGTCCCCAAAGCCCTGCTTTTATGCAGCAAACCCCATTTCACTCAGCCTAGCTGTCACTCAAACATGCTAAGTGGTGAGCCGGCCGGCTCACCACTTGGGCCAATCAGGACGGAGTGCGACTTGAGTTGCCTAGGCAACTCAGTCCAGATTGCCTAAATTCCCCTCCATCCCTCCTAAGTACCCCAGACACAGTGGCACCACTTTGGAGGGCTTCTGTGGAGAAGCCCGCCAAAAAGTGGTACAAAGAGCTCGACTTGGGTTGGAGTCACAGAAGAGAACACAAACGCCATTTTAGAATCAAGTTTTGGCAAAAAATACCAACCGGAGAATTAATATTAATTAAATAAACCGGCGGTATGTTCGAGGCTACCGTGAATAATTAAATAAAGATAGTAGCCTAAAACAATGGGAAATCCCATAGGAAAATATTCACGGTTGAATATAAAAAGTAGTATCCGCTGCCACCAGCCAAAACTCGATCAGGGGGGACGGAGACGTGCCCCCTCGACTAACAGACCCTGGGGCAATCGAATTGCCCCACCCACTACGTCCACAATATGATGGTTTGTACTGGTTCTGTTCAGAATTTAAGACTAGTAAAGTCAATGGTGACTTTACGTGCCCTGGGAGACAGTAGTCAGTCCCAGGGTATGGAGTCTATACTGGGAGATCACTATGACACCCCTGTGTCAATGCACTGAGGGTGCTGTGTAACACACATCACAAAAACACATGAAGCCCTATGGAGTAAAAGACCCCATAGCCCATTAAACACTTCTAGATTCAAAGAAACACACTCAAATCATGCCCAAGAGTGAGGGTAAAAAGAGTCTCTCTCTTGGCAGGAGAAAAAAATAAACCCCAAAAATCCAGCAAAGCTGCTGGGGGACTCACTAGGTTAGGAAATTCAGCCTAAACAGAGAATTCTCCCTAACACTCGCCCCCCCACCCCAGATTAAGGGACAGGAGGATTTAATCCACTCCTGGATGAACCTCATGCCTCTAGTCGATGACATACATCCTAGAGAGTCCATCAGCATTTTGATGGTGACACCCTGACCTGTGCTCAATGGTGAAATCAAACCCTTGCAGGCAGATTGAGCATCTCAATAGTTTGGGATTGTCTCCCTTCATTTGCATTAACCATCTCAAGGGTTGGTGGTCAGTCTGAATGACAAAAGTAGAACCATACAAGTATGGCCTAAATTTCTTCAGTGCCCACACAATAGCAAAGCATTCTCTTTCTATGGTTGCCCACCTTGTCTCAGGATCCTTCAGCTTACGGCTGATGAAGCAAATGGGGTGCTCCCAACCGTTCTCATCCAGTTGGCTTAGGACTGCACCTATACCTACATTGGAAGCATCAGTTTGTGCAATGAAAGTTTGGTGGTAGTCAGGAGCTCTCAATACTGGAGCTTGGCAAAGAGCTTTCTTCAGTTTTTCAAAGGCCTGATTGCACTCCTCATTCCATTTGACCTTTTTAGGGAATTTTGGCGAGGAGATTACATTCAGTGGAGAAGCTATGGTCCCATAGTTCTCAATGAAATTCCTGTAGTACCCAGTGAGTTCTAGGAAGGCTCTCACTTGGGTTTGAGTAGTAGGTGTTGTCCAATTTTGCACAGCTTCAATCTTGCTGAGCAAAGGCCTTATTTCTCCACCTCCTACCTCATGCCCAAGGTAGACCACCTTACTTTGACCTATCTGGCATTTACTTGCCTTGATAGTCAAATTGGCCTGTCCAAGAGCCTGCAAAACATGTCCTAGGTGGTTCACATGATCCTCCCAGGAGTGGCTGAAGACTGCAATGTCATCCAAGTATGCCATGCAGAAGTCCTCCATCCCAGCTAGAACTTGGTTTACCATCCTTTGGAATGTAGCAGGTGCATTTTTTAATCCAAAAGGCATGACCTTAAACTGGTACAAGCCAACTGGGGTGGAAAATGCAGTTTTCTCCTTGGCATGGTCTGTCAAGGCTATTTGCCAATAGCCTGACGTAAGGTCAAATGTGCTGAGGTACTTGGCTGCACCAAGTTTATCCACCAACTCATCTGTCCTTGGTAAAGGGTGGGCATCAGTCCTGGTGACTGCATTAAGAGCTCTATAGTCCACACAGAATCTCAAGTCTTTGGATCCTGCCTTTGGTACTAACACAACTGGGCTAGACCATGGACTAGTAGAGGGTTCTATTACCCTGAGGTCAAGCATCTTCTTGACCTCCCCCTTGATATGGGTTCTCACATTTTCTGACATTCGGTATCCTCTGCTTTTGACTGGCAGAGAGTCACCAGTGAGTATCTCGTGTTGTCCCCAAGGGGTCAAGCCTGGTGAGAGTGAGAACAGGGAGGCAAACTGATTTAACATAGATGTGCACTCCTCTTGTTGCTCAGGTGTCAGAGCTGAAGAGAGATTGACTTCTTCAATTTTTTCATCTGAAGGTACACCTCTGAGGAGATCAGGGAGAGACTCACTCTCTTCTTCCTCTGCTGCTGAAGCTAGAAGCAAGGCTCCTACTTCAGGTCTGGAGATGTACGCTTTCAGTTGGTTGGTGTGGAAGACTCTAGAAGCTTCCCTGGGTCTGCCCAGATCCACCAGATAGTTGACTTCTCCAGGTTTTCCCACAACTTTGAAGGGTCCCATTCATTTGTCTTGCAAGGCCCTCTGCCTTGTTGGGAGCATAACGAGAACTAGCTGCTCTTGAGTGAACTCAACCATGTTAGCCTTTTGATCATGCCAATGCTTGACCAAAGCTTGTCCAGCTTTCAGGTTATCACTAGCTTCTGCCATCATGTGTGACATTCTCCTTTGGAGACCTATCACATAGTCAGTCACTCTGACTGGCTTGAGGGGAGGAGCGCCTTCCAACCCCTCCTTAATCAGGGCCAATGGACCTCTGACCGGATGGCCATAGAGAAGTTCAAAGGGAGAATAACCTACTCCCTCCTGAGGGATTTCTCTATAAGCAAAGAGAAGACATGGCAGTAGAAGGTCCCACTTTCTTTTCAGGGGTTCCTCTAAAGCACCTATCATGCTCTTCATGGTTCTGTTAAATCTTTCTACCAGCCCATTGGTTTGAGGGTGGTAGGCGGTTGAGAACTTGTAAGTAACTCCACAGGTTTTCCACATGGCTTTCATGTAGTGGGACATAAAGTTTGATCCCCTGTCGGATATTACTTCCTTAGGAAAACCAACCCTGGTAAAAATACCAAGGAGGGCCTTAGCCACAGCCGGAGCTGTAACAGTTCTCATAGGGATTGCCTCAGGGTATCAAGTAGCATGGTCTACTACAACAAGGATAAACCTGTTGCCTGAGGAGGTAGGGGGATCAAGGGGACCAACAATGTCAATCCCTACCCTCTCAAATGGGACTCCCACAACTGGGAGAGGCACTAATGGTGCCACATTCTTGGTGCCAACCTTACCAGAAATTTGGCAGGTGTGGCAGCTCTTGCAGAACTTATCTACTTCGGCCCCCATTTTTGTCCAGTAGAAGTAGAGTGAGAGCCTTTCCTTGGTCTTCTTGAAACTCAAGTGACCAGCCAAAGGAATCTCGTGGGCTAAGTGCAAGAACTGTTGTCTGTTTTCTTGAGGTACTACAAGGCGTTTGTAGTCTCCAGGTTCAGACTCAGTTGGTTCACTGTAGAAGAGGCCACCTTCCCAGTGCAACCTATACTTCCCAGGCTCTTGCCCATCAGCCTGAGCAGCTGCCTGTTGGCGGAGACCCTCCAGAGTTGGACATTCTCTTTGTCCCTTACGGAAAGCTGCCCTGCTGGGTCCACTTTCTGCCAGTAAAGACTGCAGCTCAGGATGGTCCTCAGGGTCTAGGTCTCCAATAAGTTCTTGGCCTCCCACTAGCTCTTCTTCAGAGTCTATTTCAACCATACAGGGTTGTACCTCCCTCTCAGCCTCAGCTGGAGGTGGAGTTACAGGTGTAACTGTTGGAAGCACTGGAGTGCTTGCTGCGGACTTTTTCCTAGGAGTCTTGGGTTGCCCCTTTGCTCCTGATCTGGTAGTTACTGCAGTGAGCTGCTCCAGTGGTAAAGGAGTGATCTCTGTCATCATCTCCTGAGATAACCCTTGCAGGGTTTTCTCTCTTGCAGGTTTTGTGAGCTCCTGTAACCTTTTACTAGGTGGTCTGGGGGTATGTGACACAACTCCAAGAGCTTTCAGGTCATTACCCAACAGAACCCTACCTGGCACTTCACATTGTACACTGACAGGTATTTTTACAGCCATGTCATTACACTGGATGAGAACTGGTAACTGGGGACACATCTGCACAAGCCCTCCAGCTAACTTGGTGAGGCATTTGGGTGCCTTAGCAACATCCTCTGCCTTGAAAAAAGATTCATCCACCACAGTTATGCTAGCCCCAGTGTCTCTAATGGCAGGAGTCTCCTGACCATTTACCTGGACACTGTCTTTATAATACTCTTTCGTATTATCTGGGATAGAATTATACACATCTAAATTCTGTTGTTCCCACAACCCCAGAGAGACTAAAGAAACACTGGCTGAGACTCCAATGGGTTCATCAGCCAGCAGTAGAAAGTTTCCACTTGCCATTGGGACTTCCTCTTCTGGAGCGAAGGCTAAGGATGCAAGTTGAATCCCTGAAGGTTTACCCTTGCATCTGGGATCTCCTTTCGCATGGTCAGTAGAGCCACAAACAAAGCATTTCCCATATGCCTTCTGGAATGGAGGCTTGTTTTGACCTCCCTCTGGTTTAGCACCAGAGGAGACACTATTCTGAAGTGGTTTCCCTGGTGGCTTACCCTTCTGGTTTTGTTTGGGGCCCTCTTTGGAATTTGCAGTATTAGAATTCTCTTTGGAGTCCTTTTTAGGCTGTTTCCCCTCATCTTTTTTGAGTTACCCCAGAATCCTTGTGAGTGGCCCTGTTGGCAACCCACAAGTCAGCAGCCTTAGCTAGTTTTCGGGAATCTAATTCCTTTGAATCAGCCAAGTGCTGTCTGAGCTCAGGAGAGCAGGCATCATAAATTGACTCCAACATAAAAAGATTCTTCATACCTTCATAGGTGTTCTTTGTAACCCTTAATCCATCCCTCTAAGTTTTTCACCCCTTCGCTCACCCAGGTAGCCCAAGGGTTACCATCATGCTTTTTGAGGGTCCTAAACCTCTTAAGATACTGGGGAGGGGTCTTCCCAAACCTAGCTATCAAAGCTAGTTTCACACATTCATACTCTTTCCTATCCTCCTCCCCCAACTCCATTACCACATCAGTTGCAACAGGGGGAAGCCTAGAGAACAACCAGGTGAGTAAGTCATTTCCTGTGATGTTCTGGAGCCCATGATTATATTCAAACAGAGACAACCAATCCAACACATCCAACTTAGGCTCATACATACCAACCAATTCTTTAGGCATCCGGGGTCTTTTAGGACTGGAACTTCTAGAGGAGCCAGAGAGAGAAGCATTTTCGACAGATAATTTCTTCATTTCTAGCTCATGGTTGAGCTCCATTTCCCTTAGCCTTAGATCTTGATTCATTTCCTGATGTCTCTGTTCAGCAAGAGTATTCAGTCTCTTGAACTCTAGTTCAAGTTTCATTTTCTCTAATTAGAGATATTGAGGACTTAGTGTGGGACTTGGCAAAGGCCCAGTAGGTACAGCAGGTAGAGCAGACAGAGGCCTAGGGGGGACAGTCACAGCAGCCTCACCCTCCTCTTCTGACTCTTCCTCAAGATTATCAACATTTGGATCAATATCAATTTCTATACTGTTATCTACATTTTCTGGCATGGTAGGTTCCTCAGACCCATCATCCAGACTTTGGTTAGCTAACAAACTTTCTATTAACTCCATTTTCTTGCCTTTAGTCAGGAGGTTCTTATGCTTACAAAATACTCTTAAACAATCAGCAGTTTTTGTAGCAAGGGACTCTTGACTATAAGTTTCCATAGTTGATATGTTAGAAAGATTACTTTTTCAGTGCTAAACTTTGTGGTTAGTTGTACTAAGGTATCCTTAAGCACTCTAAAGTGTATACTCAATACAAATCCCACCGCTGTACACCAGTGTTAGGCAGAAACCTGTGCAGTTCCCTTAGGGACCACTGCAAAAGATTTAGTACTACAGGTGTTGGCAGTAAACCCACTTGGTAGCAGTCTGTACCACCCAGATTTACCTGGTAGCTGTGGCAGAGCAGTCAGACTTCCCTCAAGAAGAGTTAGGCAGTATGCAAAGTATACTCAATAGGCACTCAGATACAATAATACAAGCAAACACTGACCAGAGCTTTTGTATCAAAGTATATAATTATTTATTTAAAAACACACAGTTGAAACACTCCAGCACTCTTATTGTAAAATATTCTAAACACAGTTACTATTATGATATATACACCCCTTTTTCCCTATTACATAAGTCACAGTGAAACACCACTTATTTTCATACAGAGGTGAGCGCTTAACTAGATTGCACTCCAATAAGTTTGTGAGAAAGGGAGGGAAAAAGACAGAATATGGAAAGGTACACCACTCTAAGATTCAGGAACACTGTTAGCAAGGCAGAAGAGCAAAAAGTCACTGGTGAGCCAAAGTCCAAAGGCTGGGCCCACTCTTAGAGAGAGCAGAGCACAAATGCGCCCAAGATCACACAGTTAGACTAGGCTTAGAAAGTCTTGCAGAGGGTTCAAAAAGAGTTTAGAGAGGCTTAAGAAAGTTTAGCAAGGGTGTCCTAGACTAACCCAGATTCGAAAGCCGGAGGCTAAATCTACCCCGTACAGTCGGTAGCAAGGGAAGACAGGCGGGACACGGTACCTTAAGTGGGAAGGATCCTCCAGCGGTGGCAGTTGTTCCTGGTAGTGGGTGCAAGTTGCGTCGTCGTCCAGGGGAAGAGAAGATCTCGACTTGGAGGAAAGATGAAGGTCGTTGCACTACCAGGGCAGAAACCAGCCGCAGAGTTTTCCGGTTAAAGGTGGTACCTTTGTCTCGCGGTCGTGGTAAAACGTGGTATCCGGTTGCCGGGGTGCTTGGCACGGGCAAGGCGGCCACGAGATACGTCGGGAAAGCGAAAAGACGGTGAAACTGGTTATCCCCACCAGTCAAAGGAAGAAGACTCTCCGGCGGGAGATCTCCTCTGTCGTTGGGAAAAGTGGTGAGGCAGTCCAGCAGGGCTCCACCAGTGGTGGTGTCGTGGCAGGTCGGCTCAGCTTCTCACTCGTGGGATTCTTAGGTCCTGTGGCGACTTCTGAAGTTCCAGTCCCCAAAGCCCTGCTTTTATGCAGCAAACCCCCATTCACTCAGCCTAGCTGTCACTCAAACATGCTAAGTGGTGAGCCGGCCGGCTCACCACTTGGGCCAATCAGGACGGAGTGCGACTTGAGTTGCCTAGGCAACTCAGTCCAGGGTGCCTAAATTCCCCTCCACCCCTCCTAAGTACCCCAGACACAGTGGCACCACTTTGGAGGGCTTCTGTGGAGAAGCCCGCCAAAAAGTGGAAAAAAGGGCTCGACTTGGGTTGGAGTCACAGAAGAGAACACAAACGCCATTTTAGAATCAAGTTTTGGCAAAAAATACCAACCGGAGAATTAATATTAATTAAATAAACCGGCGGTATATTCGAGGCTACCGTAAATAATTAAATAAAGATAGTAGCCTAAAACAATGGGAAATCCCTTAGGAAAATATTTGCGGTTGAATATAAAAAGTAGCATCCACTGCCACCAGCCAAAACTCAATCAGGGGGATGGAGACGTGCCCCCTCGACTAACAGACCCTAGGGCAATCGAATTGCCCCGGCCAGTACGTCCACAATATGATGGTTTGTACTGGTTCTGTTCAGAATTTAAGACTAGTAAAGTCAATGGTGACTTTACATGCCCTGGGAGACAGTAGTCAGTCCCAGGGTATGGAGTCTATACTGGGGGGTCACTATGACACCCCTGTGTCACTGCACTGAGGGTGCTGTGTAACACACATCACAAAAACACATGAAGCCCTATGGAGTAAAAGACCCCATAGCCCATTAAACACTTCTAGATTCAAAGAAACACATTCAAATCATGCCCAAGAGTGAGGGTAAAAAGAATCTCACTCTTGGCAGGAGCAAAAAATAAACCCCAAAAATCCAGCAAAGCTGCTGGGGGACTCACTAGGGTAGGAAATTCAGCCTAAACAGAGAATTCTCCCTAACAAGTCTTCTTCCTTTGACTGGTGGGGATAACCAGTTTCACCGTCTTTTCGCCTTCCCGACGTATCTCGTGGCCGCCTTGCCTGTGCCCAGCACCCCGGCAACCGGGATACCACGTTTTACCACGACCGCGAATTAAAGGGTAATACCTTTAACCGGAAAACTCTGCGGCTGGTTTCTTCCCTGGCAGTGCAACGACCTTCATCTTTCCTCCGAGTCGAGATCTTCTCTTCCCCTGGATGACAACGAGACTTGCACCCACTGCCAGGAACAACTGCCACCGCTGGAGGATCCTTCCCACTTAAGGTACCGTGTCCCGCCCGGCTACCCTTGCCACCGACTGTGCCACCCCTGGCTTTCGAACCTGGGTTAGCCTGGGACAACCTGGCTAAACTTTTCTGAGCCTCTCTAAACTCTTTTCGAACTCTCTGCAAGACTTTCTAAGCTTTGGGTAACTGTGTGATCTTGGGCGCATTTGTGCTCTGCTCTCTCTAAGAGTGGGCCCAGCCTATGGACATTGGCTCACAAGTGACTTTTGCTCTGCTGCCTTGCTAATAGTGTTCCTAAAGCTTAGAGTGGTGTACCTTCCCATATCCTGTCTTTTTCCCTCCCTTCTTCATGAACTTGTTGGAGTGCCATCTAAAGTTAAGCACTCACCTCTGTATGAAAATAAGTGGTGTTAACTAAGACTTATCTAATAAGGAACAAGGGTTGTATATATTATAATAGTAACTGTGTTTAGAGTATTTTACAATAAGAGTGCTGGGGTGTTTTAAACAGTGTGTTTTTAAATAAATAATTATATACTTTGATACCAAAGCTCTGGTCAGTGTTTGCTTGTATTGTTGTATCTGAGTGCCTATTGTGTATGCTTTGCATACTGCCTACTCTTCTTGAGGGAAGTCTGACTGCTCAGCCACAGCTACCAGGTAAATCTGGGTGGTATAGACTGCTACCAAGTGGGTTTACTGCTAACACCTGTAGTCCTAAATCTTTTGCAGTGTTCCCAAAGGGAACTGCACAGGTTTCTGCCTAACAGCTGGACAGGCCTTGGATTGGAATTGTGAATTAAGCCCCAGGCTGGGAGGCTGGACAGGGCTTGGATTGGAAATGTGAATTAAGCCCCATGCTGGGAGGCTGGACAGGGCTTGGACTGGAAATATGAATGAAGCCCCATGCTGGGAGGCTGGACAGGGCTTCATTTGGAAATGTGAATGAAGCCCCATGCTGGGAGGCTGGACAGGGCTTCATTTGGAAATGTGAATGAAGCCCCATGCTGGGAGGCTGGGCAGGGCTTGGATTGGAAATCTGAATGAAGCCCCATGCTGGAAGGCTGGACATGGCTTGGACTGGAAATGTGAATGAAGCCCCATGCTGGGAGGCTGGGAAGGATTAGGATTGGAAATGTGAATGAAGCCCCATGCTAGGATACTGGACAGGGCTTGATTTGGAAAAGTAAATTAAGCCCCATGCTGGGAGGCTGGGCAGGGCTTGATTTGGAAATGTGAATTAAGCCCCAGGCTGGGAGGCTGGGCAGGGCTTGGATTAGAAATGTGAGTTAAGCCCCATGCTGGGAGGCTGGGCAGGGCTTGGATTGGAAATGTGAATGAAGCCCCATGCTGGGAGGCTGGACAGGGCTTGGGCTGGAAATGTGAATTAAGCCCCATGCTGGAGGCTGGACAGGGCTTGGATTGGAAACGTGAATTAAGCCCCATGCTGAGAGGCAGGACAGGGATTGGACTGGAAATGTGAATTAAGATCCACGCTGGGAGCTGGGCAGGGCTTCATTTGGAAATGTGAATTAAGCCCCATGCTGGGAGGCTGGGCAGGGCTTGGATTGGAAATGTGAATTAAGCCCCATGCTGGGAGGCGGGACAGGATTAGGATTGGAGATGTGAATTAAACCCCATGCTGGGAGGCTGGACAGGGCTTGATTTGGAAATGTGAATTAAGCCCCATGCTGGGAGTCGGGACAGGATTAGGATTGGAGATGTGAATTAAGCCCCATGCTGGGAGGAGAGACAGGGCTTGATTTGGAAATGTGAATTATGCCCCATGCTGGGAGGAGAGACAGGGCTTGATTTCGAAATGTGACTTGAGCCCCATGCTGGGAGGCTGGACAGGGTTTGGACTGGAAATGTGAATGAAGCCCCATGCAGGGAGGCTGGTCAGGGCTTGATTTGGAAATGTGAATTAGGCCCCATGCTGGGAGGCTGGACAGGGCTTGATTTGTAAATGTGAATTAAGCCCCATGCTGGGAGGCTGGACAGGGCTTGGACTGGAAATGTGAATGAAGCCCCATGATGGGAGGCTGGGCAGGGCTTGGATTGGAAATGTGAATTAAGCCCCATGCTGGGAGGCTGGACAGGATTAGGATTGGAGATGTGAATTAAGCCCCATGCGGGGAATAGAGACAGGGCTTGGATTGGAAATGAGAATTAAGACCCATGCTGGGAGGCTGGACAGGGCTTGGACTGGAAATGTGAATTAAGCCCCATGCTGGGAGGCAGGACTGGGCTTGGACTGGAAATGTGAATGAAGCCCCATGCTGGGAGGCTGGACTGGGCTTGGACTGGACATGTGAATTAAGCCCCATGCTGGGAGGCAGGACTGGGCCTGGATTGGAAATGTAAATTAAGCCCCCTGCTGGGAGGCGGGACAGGATTAGGATTGGAGATGTGAATTAAGCTCCAGGCTGGGAGGCGAGACAGGGCTTGGATTGGAAATGTGAATTAAGCCAGATGCTGGGAGGCTGGACAGGGTTTGGATTGGAAATGTGAAATAAGCCCCATGCTGGGAGGCTGGACAGGTTTAGGATTGGAAATGTGAATTAAAGCCCATGCTGTGAGGCCTGGATTGGAAAGGTGAATTAAGCCCCATGCTGGGAGGCTGGACAGGGCTTGGATTGGAAATGTGATTTAAGCCCCATGCTGGGAGGCTGGGCAGGGCTTGGATTGGAAATGTGAATTAAATCCCATGCTGGGAGGCGGGACAGGATTAGGATTGGAAATGTGAATTAAGCCCCATGCTGGGAGGCTAGACAGGGCCTGGATTGGAAATATGAATGAAGCCCCATGCTGGGAGGCTGGACAGGGCTTGGATTGGAAATGTGAATTAAGACCCATGCTGGGGGGCTGGACAGGCCTTGGATTGGAAATGTGAATTAAGCCCCAAGCTGGGAGGCTGAACAGGGCTCGGATTGGAAATGTGAATTAAGCCCCATGCTGGGAGGCTGGACAGGGCTTAGACTGGAAATGTGAATGAAGCCCCATGTTGCGAGGCTGGGCAGGATTAGGATTGGAAATGTGAAGCAAGCCCCATGCTGGGAGGCGGGACAGGATTAGGATTGGAGATGTGAATTAAGCCCCATGCTGGGAGGAGAGACAGGGCTTCGATTGGAAATGTGAATTAAGCCCCATGCTGGGAGGCTGGACAGGGCTTGGGCTGGAAATGTGAATGAAGCCCCATGCTGGGAGGCGGGACTGGGCTTGGACTGGAAATGTGAATGAAGCCCCATGCTGGGAGGCTGGACATGGCTTGGACTGGAAATGTGAATTAAGCCCCATGCTGGGAGGCTGGGCAGGGCTTGATTTGGAAATGTGAATTAAGCCCCATGCTGGGAGGCTGGGCAGGGCTTGGATTGGAAATGTGAATTAAGCCCCATGCTGGGAGGCTGGACAGGGTTTGGATTGGACATGTGAATGAAGCCCCATGCTGGGAGGCTGGACGGGATTAGGATTGGACATGTGAATGAAGCCCCATGTTGCGAGGGTGGGAAGGATTAGGATTGGAAATGTGAATGAAGCCCCAGGCTGGGAGGCTGGACAGGGCTTGGATTGGAAATGTGAATGAAGCCCCATGCTGGGAGGCTGGACAGGGCTTGGATTGGAAATGTGAATGAAGCCCCATGCTGGGAGGCTGGGCAGGGCTTGGATTGGAAATGTGAATGAAGCCCCATGCTGGGAGGCTGGGCATGATTAGAAATGTGAATGAAGCCCATTGCTGGGAGACTGGACAGTGCTTGATTTGGAAATGTGAATTAAGTCCCATGCTGGGAGGCGGGACAGGATTAGGATTGGAGATGTGAATGAAGCCCCAGGCTGGGAGGCTGGACAGGGCTTGGATTGGAAATGTGAATTAAGCCCCATGCTGGGAGGCTGGACAGGGCTTGGACTGGAAATGTGAATTAAGCCCCATGCTGGGAGGCGGGACTGGGCTTGGACTGGAAATGTGAATGAAGCCCCATGCTGGGAGGCAGGACTGGGATTGGACTGGAAATGTGAATTAAGCCCCATGCTGGGAGGCGGGACTGGGCTTGGACTGGAAATGTGAATGAAGCCCCATGTTGGGAGGCTGGACAGGGCTTGGATTGGAAATGTGAATTAAGCCCCATGCTGGGAGGCGGGACAGGATTAGGATTGGAGATGTGAATTAAGCCCCAGGCTTGGAGGCGAGGCAGGGCTTGGATTGGAAATGTGAATTAAGCCAGATGCTGGGAGGCTGGACAGAGTTTGGATTGGAAATGTGAAATTAGCCCCATGCTGGGAGGCTGGACAGGTTTAGGATTGGAAATGTGAATTAAACCCCATGCTGTGAGGCCTGGATTGGAAAGGTGAATTAAGCCCCATGCTGGGAGGCTGGACAGGGCTTGGATTTGAAATGTGAATGAAGCCCCATGTTGCGAGGCTGGACAGGATTAGGATTGGAAATGTGAATGAAGCCCCATGCTGGGAGGCAGGACAGGATTAGGATTGGAGATGTGAATTAAGCCCCATGCTGGGAGGAGAGACAGGGCTTGGATTGGAAATGTGAATTAAGCCCCATGCTGGGAGGCTAGACAGGGCCTGGATTGGAAATATGAATGAAGCCCCATGCTGGGAGGCTGGACAGGGCTTGGATTGGAAATGTGAATTAAGCCCCATGCTGGGAGGCGGGACATGATTAGGATTGGAGATGTGAATTAAGCCCCATGCTGGGAGGAGAGACAGGGCTTGGATTGGATATGTGAATTAAGCCCATGCTGGGAGGCTGGACAGGGCTTGGACTGGAATTGTGAATTAAGCCCCATGCTGGGAGGCGGGACATGGCTTGGACTGGAAATGTGAATGAAGCCCCATGCTGGGAGGCTGGGAAGGATTAGGATTGGAAATGTGAATGAAGCCCCATGCTAGGATACTGGACAGGGCTTGATTTGGAAAAGTAAATTAAGCCCCATGCTGGGAGGTTGGGCAGGGCTTGATTTGGAAATGTGAATTAAGCCCCATGCTGGGAGGCTGGGCAGGGCTTGGATTAGAAATGTGAGTTAAGCCCCATGCTGGGAGGCTGGGCAGGGCTTGGATTGGAAATGTGAATGAAGCCCCATGCTGGGAGGCTGGACAGGGCTTGGGCTGGAAATGTGAATTAAGCCCCATGCTGGAGGCTGGACAGGGCTTGGATTGGAAACGTGAATTAAGCCCCATGCTGAGAGGCAGGACAGGGATTGGACTGGAAATGTGAATTAAGATCCACGCTGGGAGCTGGGCAGGGCTTCATTTGGAAATGTGAATTAAGCCCCATGCTGGGAGGCTGGGCAGGGCTTGGATTGGAAATGTGAATTAAGCCCCATGCTGGGAGGCGGGACAGGATTAGGATTGGAGATGTGAATTAAACCCCATGCTGGGAGGCTGGACAGGGCTTGATTTGGAAATGTGAATTAAGCCCCATGCTGGGAGTCGGGACAGGATTAGGATTGGAGATGTGAATTAAGCCCCATGCTGGGAGGAGAGACAGGGCTTGATTTGGAAATGTGAATTATGCCCCATGCTGGGAGGAGAGACAGGGCTTGATTTCGAAATGTGACTTGAGCCCCATGCTGGGAGGCTGGACAGGGTTTGGACTGGAAATGTGAATGAAGCCCCATGCAGGGAGGCTGGTCAGGGCTTGATTTGGAAATGTGAATTAGGCCCCATGCTGGGAGGCTGGACAGGGCTTGATTTGTAAATGTGAATTAAGCCCCATGCTGGGAGGCTGGACAGGGCTTGGACTGGAAATGTGAATGAAGCCCCATGATGGGAGGCTGGGCAGGGCTTGGATTGGAAATGTGAATTAAGCCCCATGCTGGGAGGCTGGACAGGATTAGGATTGGAGATGTGAATTAAGCCCCATGCGGGGAATAGAGACAGGGCTTGGATTGGAAATGAGAATTAAGCCCCATGCTGGGAGGCTGGACAGGGCTTGGACTGGAAATGTGAATTAAGCCCCATGCTGGGAGGCAGGACTGGGCTTGGACTGGAAATGTGAATGAAGCCCCATGCTGGGAGGCTGGACTGGGCTTGGACTGGACATGTGAATTAAGCCCCATGCTGGGAGGCAGGACTGGGCCTGGATTGGAAATGTAAATTAAGCCCCCTGCTGGGAGGCGGGACAGGATTAGGATTGGAGATGTGAATTAAGCTCCAGGCTGGGAGGCGAGACAGGGCTTGGATTGGAAATGTGAATTAAGCCAGATGCTGGGAGGCTGGACAGGGTTTGGATTGGAAATGTGAAATAAGCCCCATGCTGGGAGGCTGGACAGGTTTAGGATTGGAAATGTGAATTAAAGCCCATGCTGTGAGGCCTGGATTGGAAAGGTGAATTAAGCCCCATGCTGGGAGGCTGGACAGGGCTTGGATTGGAAATGTGATTTAAGCCCCATGCTGGGAGGCTGGGCAGGGCTTGGATTGGAAATGTGAATTAAATCCCATGCTGGGAGGCGGGACAGGATTAGGATTGGAAATGTGAATTAAGCCCCATGCTGGGAGGCTAGACAGGGCCTGGATTGGAAATATGAATGAAGCCCCATGCTGGGAGGCTGGACAGGGCTTGGATTGGAAATGTGAATTAAGACCCATGCTGGGGGGCTGGACAGGCCTTGGATTGGAAATGTGAATTAAGCCCCAAGCTGGGAGGCTGAACAGGGCTCGGATTGGAAATGTGAATTAAGCCCCATGCTGGGAGGCTGGACAGGGCTTAGACTGGAAATGTGAATGAAGCCCCATGTTGCGAGGCTGGGCAGGATTAGGATTGGAAATGTGAAGCAAGCCCCATGCTGGGAGGCGGGACAGGATTAGGATTGGAGATGTGAATTAAGCCCCATGCTGGGAGGAGAGACAGGGCTTCGATTGGAAATGTGAATTAAGCCCCATGCTGGGAGGCTGGACAGGGCTTGGGCTGGAAATGTGAATGAAGCCCCATGCTGGGAGGCGGGACTGGGCTTGGACTGGAAATGTGAATGAAGCCCCATGCTGGGAGGCTGGACATGGCTTGGACTGGAAATGTGAATTAAGCCCCATGCTGGGAGGCTGGGCAGGGCTTGATTTGGAAATGTGAATTAAGCCCCATGCTGGGAGGCTGGGCAGGGCTTGGATTGGAAATGTGAATTAAGCCCCATGCTGGGAGGCTGGACAGGGTTTGGATTGGACATGTGAATGAAGCCCCATGCTGGGAGGCTGGACGGGATTAGGATTGGACATGTGAATGAAGCCCCATGTTGCGAGGGTGGGCAGGATTAGGATTGGAAATGTGAATGAAGCCCCAGGCTGGGAGGCTGGACAGGGCTTGGATTGGAAATGTGAATGAAGCCCCATGCTGGAGGCGGGAGAGGGCTTGGATTGGAAATGTGAATGAAGCCCCAGGCTGGGAGGCTGGACAGGGCTTGGATTGGAAATGGGAATTAAGCCCCATGCTGGGAGGCGGGACAGGATTAGGATTGGAGATGTGAATTAAGCCCCATGCTGGGAGGCTGGACAGGGCTTGGATTGGAAATGTGAATGAAGCCCCATGCTGGGAGGCTGGGCAGGGCTTGGATTGGAAATGTGAATGAAGCCCCATGCTGGGAGGCTGGGCATGATTAGAAATGTGAATGAAGCCCATTGCTGGGAGACTGGACAGTGCTTGATTTGGAAATGTGAATTAAGTCCCATGCTGGGAGGCGGGACAGGATTAGGATTGGAGATGTGAATGAAGCCCCAGGCTGGGAGGCTGGACAGGGCTTGGATTGGAAATGTGAATTAAGCCCCATGCTGGGAGGCTGGACAGGGCTTGGACTGGAAATGTGAATTAAGCCCCATGCTGGGAGGCGGGACTGGGCTTGGACTGGAAATGTGAATGAAGCCCCATGCTGGGAGGCAGGACTGGGATTGGACTGGAAATGTGAATTAAGCCCCATGCTGGGAGGCGGGACTGGGCTTGGACTGGAAATGTGAATGAAGCCCCATGTTGGGAGGCTGGACAGGGCTTGGATTGGAAATGTGAATTAAGCCCCATGCTGGGAGGCGGGACAGGATTAGGATTGGAGATGTGAATTAAGCCCCAGGCTTGGAGGCGAGGCAGGGCTTGGATTGGAAATGTGAATTAAGCCAGATGCTGGGAGGCTGGACAGGGTTTGGATTGGAAATGTGAAATTAGCCCCATGCTGGGAGGCTGGACAGGTTTAGGATTGGAAATGTGAATTAAACCCCATGCTGTGAGGCCTGGATTGGAAAGGTGAATTAAGCCCCATGCTGGGAGGCTGGACAGGGCTTGGATTTGAAATGTGAATGAAGCCCCATGTTGCGAGGCTGGACAGGATTAGGATTGGAAATGTGAATGAAGCCCCATGCTGGGAGGCAGGACAGGATTAGGATTGGAGATGTGAATTAAGCCCCATGCTGGGAGGAGAGACAGGGCTTGGATTGGAAATGTGAATTAAGCCCCATGCTGGGAGGCTAGACAGGGCCTGGATTGGAAATATGAATGAAGCCCCATGCTGGGAGGCTGGACAGGGCTTGGATTGGAAATGTGAATTAAGCCCCATGCTGGGAGGCGGGACATGATTAGGATTGGAGATGTGAATTAAGCCCCATGCTGGGAGGAGAGACAGGGCTTGGATTGGATATGTGAATTAAGCCCATGCTGGGAGGCTGGACAGGGCTTGGACTGGAATTGTGAATTAAGCCCCATGCTGGGAGGCGGGACTGGGCTTGGACTTGAAATGTGAATGAAGCCCCATGCTGGGAGGCTGGACAGGGCTTGGACTGGAAATGTGAATTAAGCCCCATGCTGGGAGGCGGGACAGGATTAGGATTGGAGATGTGAATTAAACCCCATGCTGAGAGGCTGGGCAGGGCTTGGATTGGAAATGTGAATCAAGCCCCATGCTGGGAGGCTGGTCAGGGTTTGGCTTGGAAATGTGACTTAAACCCCATGCTGGGAAGCTGGAGGAGGGCTTGGATTGGAAATGTGAATTAAGCCCCATGCTGGGAGGCTGGACAGGGCTTGGACTGGAAATGTGAATTAAGCCCCATGCAGGGAGGCTGGACAGGGCTTGGACTGGAAATGTGAATGAAGCCCCATGCTGGGAGGCTGGGCAGGGCTCAGATTGTAAATGGGAATTAAGCCCCATGCTGGGAGGCTGGGTAGGGCTTGGATTGGAAATGTGAATTAAGCCCCATGCTTGGAGGCAGGACAGGATTAGGATTGGAGATGTGAATTAAACCCCAGGCTGGGAGGCGAGACAGGGCTTGGATTGGAAATGTGAATTAAACCCCATGCTTGGAGGCTGAACAGGATTAGGATTGGAAATGTGAATTAAACCCCATGCTGGGAGGCCTGGATTGGAAATGTGAATGAAGCCCCATGCTGGGAGGCTGGACAGGTCTTGGATAGGAAATGTTAATTAAGCCCCATGCTTGGAGGCTGGACAGGATTAGGATTGGAAATGTGAATTAAGCCCCATGCTGAGAGGCTGGACAGGGCCTGGATTGGAAATGTGAATGAAGCCCTATGCTGGGAGGCTGGACAGGGCTTGGATTGGAAATGTGAATCAAGCCCCATGCTGGGAGGCGCGACAGGACTTGGATTGGAAATGTGAATTAAAGCCCCATGCTGGGAGGCTGGACAGGGCTTGATTTGGAAATGTGAATTAAACCCCATGCTGGGAGGCTGGACAGGGCTTGGACTGTGTTAGGCAGAAACCTGTGCAGTTCCCTTAGGAACCACTGCAAAAGATTTAAGACTACAGGTGTTGGCAGTAAACCCACTTGGTAGCAGTCTGTACCACCCAGATTTAGCTGGTAGCTGTGGCTGAGCAGTCAGACTTCCCTCAAGAAGAGTTAGGCAGTATGCAAAGTATACACAATAGACACTCAGATACAACAATACAAGCAAACACTGACCAGAGCTTTGGTATCAAAGTATATAATTATTTATTTAAAAACACACTGTTGAAAACACTCCAGCACTCTTATTGTAAAATATTCTAAACACAATTACTATTATAATATATACACCCCTTTTTCCTTATCAGATAAGTCACTGTAAAACACCACTTATTTTCATACAGAGGTGAGCGCTTAACTAGATGGCACTCCAATAGGTTTGTGAGAAAGGGAGGGAAAAAGACAGAATATGGAAAGGTACACCACTCTAAGATTCAGGAACACTATTAGCAAGGCAGAAGAGGAAAAGTCACTGGTGAGCCAAAGTCCAAAGGCTGGGCCCCCTCTTAGAGAGAGCAGAGCACAAATGTGCCCAAGATCACACAGTTACACTAGGCTTAGAAAGTCTTGCAGAGGGTTCAAAAAGAGTTTAGAGAGGCTTAGGAAAGTTTAGCCAGGGTGTCCCAGGCTAACCCAGCTTCGAAAGCCGGGGGCTAAATCTACCCCGTACAGTCGGTAGCAAGGGAAGCCAGGCGGGACACGGTACCTTAAGTGGGAAGGATCCTCCAGCGGTGGCAGTTGTTCCTGGTAGTGGGTGCAAGTTGCGTCGTCGTCCAGGGGAAGAGAAGATCCCGAGTTGGAGCAAAGATGAAGGTCGTTGCACTACCAGGGCAGAAACCAGCCGCAGAGTTTTCCGGTTAAAGGTGGTACCTTTGTTTCGCGGTCGTGGTAAAACGTAGTATCCCGGTTGCCGGGGTGCTTGGCACAGGCAAGGCGGCCACGAGGTACGTCGGGAAGGCGAAAAGACGGTGAAACTGGTTATCCCCACCAGTCAAAGGAAGAAGACTCTCCGGGGGGAGATCTCCTCTGTCGTTTGGAAAAGTGGTGAGGTAGTCCAGCAGGGCTCCACCGGTGGTGGTGTCATGGCAGGTCGGCTCAGCTTCTCCCTCGTCGGATTCTTAGGTCCTGTGGCGACTTCTGAAGTTCCAGTCCGCAAAGCCCTCCTTTTATGCAGCAAACCCCCATTCACTCAGCCTAGCTGTCACTCAAACATGCTAAGTGGTGAGCCGGCCGGCTCACCACTTGGGCCAATCAGGATGGAGTGCGACTTGAGTTGCCTAGGCAACTCAGTCCAGGGTGCCTAAATTCCCCTCCACCCCTCCTAAGTACCCCAGACAGAGTGGAACCACTTTGGAGGGCTTCTGTGGAGAAGCCCGCCAAAAAGTGGAACAAAGGGCTCGACTTGGGTTGGAGTCACAGAAGAGAACACAAACGCCATTTTAGAATCAAGTTTTGGCAAAAAAATACCAACCGGAGAATTAATATTAATTAAATAAACCGGCAGTACGTTCGAGGCTACCGTAGATAATTAAATAAAGATAGTAGCCTAAAACAATGGGAAACCCATAGGAAAATATTCGCGGCTGAATATAAAAAGTAGTATCCACTGCCACCAGCCAAAACTCGATCAGGGGGGACGGAGACGTGCCCCCTCGACTAACAGACCCCGGGGCAATCGAATTGCCCCAGCCAGTACGTCCACAATATGATGGTTTTTACTGGTTCTGTTCAGAATTTAAGACTAGTAAAGTCAATGGTGACTTTACATGCCCTGGGAGACAGTAGTCAGTCCCAGGGTATGGAGTCTATACTGGGGGGTCACTATGACACCCCTGAGTTACTGCACTGAGGGTGCTGTGTAACACATATCACAAAAACACATGAAGCCCTATGGAGTAAAAGACGCCATAGCCCATTAAACACATCTAGATTCAAAGAAACACACCCAAATCATGTCCAAGAGTGAGGGTAAAAGAGTCTCACTCTTGGCAGGAGAAAAAAATAAACCCCAAAAATCCAGCAAAGCTGCTGGGGGACTCACTAGGTTAGGAAATTCAGCCTAAACAGAGAATTCTCCCTAACACTCGCCCCCCCCAGACTAAGGGACAGGAGGATTTAATCCACTCCTGGATAAACCTCATACCTCGAGTCGATGACATACATCCTAGAGAGTCCATCAGCATTTTGATGGTGACACCCTGACCTGTGCTCAATGGTGAAATCAAACCCTTGCAGGCAGATTGACCATCTCAATAGTTTTGGATTGTCCCCCTTCATTTGCATTAACCATCTCAAGGGTTGGTGGTCAGTCTGAATGACAAAAGTAGAACCATACAAGTATGGCCTAATCTTCTTCAGTGCCCACACAATAGCAAAGCATTCTCTTTCTATTGTTGCCTACCTTGTCTCAGGATCCTTCAGCTTACGGCTGATGAAGCAAATAGGGTGCTCCCTACCCTTCTCATCCAGTTGGCTTAGAACTGCACCTATATCTACATTGGAAGCATCAGTTTACAATGAAAGTTTGGTGGTAGTCAGGAGCTCTCAATACTGGAGCTTGGCAAAGAGCTTTCTTCAGTTTTTCAAAGGCCTGATTGCACTCCTCATTCCATTTGACCTTTTTAGGGAATTTTGGAGAGGAGATTACATTCAGTGGAGAAGCTATGGTCCCATAGTTCTCAATGAAATTCCTGTAATACCCAGTGAGGCCTAGGAAGGCTCTCACTTGGGTTTGAGTAGTCGGTGTTGTCCAATTTTGCACAGCTTCAATCTTGCTGAGCAAAGGCCTTATTTCTCCACCTCCTACCTCATGCCCAAGGTAGACCACCTTACTTTGACCTTTCTGGCATTTACTTGCCTTGATAGTCAAATTGGCCTGTCCAAGAGCCTGCAAAACATGTCCTAGCTGGTTCACATGATCCTCCCAGGAGTGGCTGAAGACTGCAATGTCATCCGAGTATGCCATGCAGAAGTCCTCCATCCCAGCTAGAACTTGGTTCGCCATCCTTTGGAATGTAGCAGGTGCATTTTTTAATCCAAAAGGCATGACCTTAAACTGGTACAAGCCAACTGGGGTGGAAAATGCAGTTTTCTCCTTGGCATGGTCTGTCCAGGCTATTTGCCAATAGCCTGACGTAAGGTCAAATGTGCTGAGGTACTTGGCTGCACCAAGTTTATCCACCAACTCATCTGTCCTGGGTAAAGGGTAGGCATCAGTCTTGGTGACTGCATTAAGAGCTCTATAGTCCACACAGAATCTCAAGTCTTTGGATCCTGCCTTTGGTACTAACACAACTGGGCTAGACCATGGACTAGTAGAGGGTTCTATTACCCCGAGATCAAGCATCTTCTTGACCTCCCCCTTAATATGGGTTCTCACATTTTCTGACATTCGGTATCCTCTGCTTTTGACTGGCAGACAGTCACCAGTGAGTATCTCGTGCTGTCCCCAAGGAGTCAAGCCTGGTGAGAGTGAGAACAGGGAGGCAAACTGATTTAACATAGATTTGCACTCCTCTTGTTGCTCAGGTGTCAGATCTGAAGAGAGATTGACTCCTTCAATTTTTTCATCTAAAGGTACACCTCTGAGGAGATCAGGGAGAGACTCACTCTCTTCTTCCTCGGCTGCTGAAGCTAGAAGCAAGGCTCCTACTTCAGGTCTGGAGATGTACGCTTTCAGTCGGTTGGTGTGGAAGACTCTAGGAGCTTCCCTGGGTCTGCCCAGATCCACCAGATAGTTGACCTCTCCAAGTTTTCCCACAACTTTGAAGGGTCCCATCCATTTGTCTTGCAAGGCCCTCTGCCTTGTTGGGAGCATAACGAGAACTAGCTGGTCTTGAGTGAACTCAACCATGTTAGCCTTTTGATCATACCAATGCTTGACCAAAGCTTGTCCAGCTTTCAGGTTATCACTAGCTTCTGCCATCATGTGTGACATTCTCCTTCGGAGACCTATCACATAGTCAGTCACTCTGACTGGTTTGAGGGGAGGAGCGCCTTCCAACCCCTCCTTAATCATGGCCAATGGACCTCTGACCAGATGGCCATAGAGAAGTTCAAAGGGAGAATAACCTACTCCCTCCTGAGGGACTTCTCTATAAGCAAAGAGAAGGCATGGCAGTAGAAGGTCCCACTTTCTTTTCAGAGGTTCCTCTAAAGCACCTATCATGCTCTTCATGGTTCTGTTAAACCTTTCTACCCATCCATTGGTTTGGGGGTGGTAGGCAGTTGAGAACTTGTAAGTAACTCCACAGGTTTTCCACATGGCTTTCATGTAGTGGGACATAAAGTTTGACCCCCCTGTCGGATATTACTTCCTTAGGAAACCCAACCCTGGTAAAAATACCAAGGAGGGCCTTAGCCACAGCCGGAGCTGTAACAGTCCTCATAGGAATTGCCTCTGCGTATCTAGTAGCATGGTCTACTACAACAAGGATAAACCTGTTGCCTGAGGAGGTAGGGGGATCAAGGGGACCAACAATGTCAATCCCTACCCTCTCAAATGGGACTCCCACAACTGGGAGAGACACTAAGGGTGCCACATTCTTGGCGCCAACCTTACCAGAAGTTTGGCAGGTATGGCAGCTCTTGCAAAACTTATCTACTTCTGCCCCCATTTTTGGCCAATAGAAGTAGAGTGAGAGCCTTTCCTTGGTCTTCTTGAAGCTCAAGTGACCAGCCAAAGGAATCTCGTGGGCTAAGTGCAAGAACTGTTGTCTGTTTTCTTGAGGTACTACAAGGCGTTTGTAGTCTCCAGGTTCAGACTCAGTTGGTTCACTGTAGAAGAGGCCATCTTCCCAGTGCAACCTATACTTCCCAGGCTCTTGCCCATCAGCCTGAGCAGCTGCCTGTTGGCGGAGACCCTCCAGAGTTGGACATTCTCTTTGTCCCTTACGGAAAGCTGCCCTGCTGGGCCCACCTTCTGCCAGTAAAGACTGCAGCTCAGGATGTTCCTCAGGGTCTAGATCTCCAATAAGTTCTTGGCCCCCCACTAGCTCTTCTTCAGTCTAGTTCAACCATACAGGGTTGTACCTCCCTCTCAGCCTCAGCTGGAGGTGGAGTTACAGGTGTAACTGTTGGAAGCACTGGAGTGCTTGCTGCTGACTTTTTCCTAGGAGTCTTGGGTTGCCCCTTTGCTCCTGATCTGGTAGTTACTGCAGTGGGTTGCTCCAGTGGTAAAGGAGTGATCTCTGTCATCATCTCCTGAGATAACCCTCTCAGGGTTTTCTCTCTTGCAGGTTTTGTGAGCTCCTGTAACCTTTTACTAGGGGGTCTGGGGGTATGTGACACAACTCCAAGAGCTTTTAGGTCATTACCCAACAGAACCCTACCTGGCACTTCACATTGTACACTGACAGGTATTTTTACAGCCATGTCATTACACTGGATGAGAACTGGTAACTGGGGACACATCTGTACAGGCCCTCCAGCTAACTTGGTGAGGCATTTGGGTGCCTTAGCAACATCCTCTGCCTTGAAAAATGATTCATCCACCACAGTTATGCTGGCCCCGGTGTCTCTAATGGCAGGAGTCTCCTGACCATTCACCTGGACACTGTCTTTATAATACTCTTTAGTATTATCTGGGATAGAATTATACACATCTAAATTCTGTTGTTCCCACAACCCCAGAGAGACTAAAGAAACACTGGCTGAGACTCCAATGGGTTCATCAGCCAGCAATAGAAAGTTTCCACTTGCCATGGGGACTTCCTCTTCTGGAGCGGAGGCTAAGGAGGCAAGTTGGATCCCTGAAGGTTTACCCTTGCATCTGGGATCTCCTTTCACATGGTCAGTAAAGCCACAAACAAAGCATTTACCAAATGCCTTCTGGAATAGAGGCTTGTTCTGACCTCCCTCTGGTTTGGTACCAGAGGAGACACTATTCTGCTGTGGTTTCCCTGGTGGCTTACCCTTCTGGTTTTGTTTGGGCCCTCTTTGGAATTTGCAGCATTAGAATTCTCTTTGGAGTCCTTTTTAGGCTGTTTCCCCTCATCCTTTTTCTGAGTTACCCCAGAATCCTTGTGAGTGGCCCTGTTGGCAACCCACAAGTCAGCAGCCTTAGCTAGTTTTCGGGAATCTAATTCCTTTGAATCAGCCAAGTGCTGTTTGAGCTCAGGAGAGCAGGCATCATAAATTGACACCAACATAAAAAGATTCTTCATACCTTCATAAGTGTTCACCTTGTAACCCTTAATCCATCCCTCTAAGTTTTTCAACCCTTCACTCACCCAGGTAGCCCAAGGGGTACCATCATGCTTTTTGAGGGTTCTAAACCTCTTAAGATACTGGGAAGGGGTCTTCCCAAATCTAGCTATCAGAGCTAGTTTCACACATTCATACTCTTTCCTATCCTCCTCCCCCAACTCCATTACCACATCAGTTGCAACAGGGGGAAGCCTAGAGAACAACCAGGTGAGTAAGTCATTTCCTGTGATGTTGTGGAGTTCATGATTATATTCAAACAGAGACAACCAATCCAACACATCCAACTTAGGCTCATACATACCAACCAATTCTTTAGGCAACCGGGGTTTTTAAGAACTGGAACTTCTAGAGGAGCCAGAGAGAGAAGCATTTTCAACAGATAATTTCTTCATTTCTAGCTCATGCTTGAGCTCCATTTCCCCTAGCCTTAGTTCTTGATTCATTTCCTGATGTCTCTGTTCAGCCAGAGTATTCAGTCTCTTGAACTCTACTTCAAGTTTCATTTTCTCTAATTCGAGATATTGAGGACTAAGTGTGGGATTTGGCAAAGGCCCAGTAGGTACAGCAGGTAGAGCAGACAGAGGCCTAGGGGGGACAGTCACAGTAGCCTCACCCTCCTCTTCTGACTCTACCTCAAGATTATCAACATTTTGATCAATATCAATTTCTATACTGTTATCTACATTTTCTGTCATGGTAGGTTCCTCAGAACCATCATCCAGACTTTGGTTAGCTAACAACCTTTCTATTAATTCCATTTTCTTGTCTTTAGTCAGGAGGTTCTTATGCTTACATAATACTCTTAAACCATCAGCAGTTTTTGTAGCAAGGGACTCTTGACTATAAGTTTCCATAGTTGACATGTTAGAAAGATTACTTTTTCAGTGCTAAGCTTTGTGGTTAGTTGTACTAAGGTATCCTCAAGCACTCTAAAGTGTATACTCAATACAGATCCCACCGCTGTACACCAGTGTTAGGCAGAAACCTGTGCAGTTCCCTTAGGAACCACTGCAAAAGATTTAAGACTACAGGTGTTGGCAGTAAACCCACTTGGTAGCAGTCTGTACCACCCAGATTTACCTGGTAGCTGTGGCTGAGCAGTCAGACTTCCCTCAAGAAGAGTTAGGCAGTATGCAAAGAATACACAATAGACACTCAGATACAACAATACAAGCAAACACTGACCAGAGCTTTGGTATCAAAGTATATAATTATTTATTTCAAAAACACACTGTTGTAAAAAACTCCAGCACTCTTATTGTAAAATATTCTAAACACAATTACTATTATAATATATACACCCCTTTTTCCTTATCAGATAAGTCACTGTAAAACACCACTTATTTTCATACAGAGGTGAGCGCTTAACTAGATGGCACTCCAATAAGTTTGTGAGAAAGGGAGGGAAAAAGACAGAATATGGAAAGGTACACCACTCTAAGATTCAGGAACACTATTAGCAAGGCAGAAGAGCAAAAGTCACTGGTGAGCCAAAATCCAAAGGCTGGGCCCCCTCTTAGAGAGAGCAGAGCACAAATGCGCCCAAGATCACACAGTTACACTAGGCTTAGAAAGTCTTGCAGAGGGTTCAAAAAGAGTTTAGAGAGGCTTAGGAAAGTTTAGCCTGGGTGTCCCAGGCTAACCCAGGTTCGAAAGCCGGGGGCTAAATCTACCCCGTACAGTCGGTAGCAAGGGAAGCCAGGCGAGACACGGTACCTTAAGTGGGAAGGATCCTCCAGCGGTGGCAGTTGTTCCTGGTAGTGGGTGCAAGTTGCGTCGTCGTCCAGGGGAAGAGAAGATCTCGACTTGGAGCAAAGATGAAGGTCGTTGCACTACCAGGGCAGAAACCAGCCGCGGAGTTTTCCAGTTAAAGGAGGTACCTTTGTTTCGCGGTCGTGGTAAAACGTAGTATCCCGGTTGCCGGGGTGCTTGCCACATGCAAGGCGGCCAACAGGTGCGTCGGGATGGCGAAAAGACAGTGAAACTGGTTATCCCCACCAGTCAAAGGAAGAAGACTCTCTGGCGGGAGATCTCCTCTGTCGTTTGGAAAAGTGGTGAGGTAGTCCAGCAGGGCTCCACCGGTGGTGGTGTCATGGCAGATCGGCTCAGCTTCTCCCTCATCGGATTCTTAGGTCCTGTGGCGACTTCTGAAGTTCCAGTCCCCAAAGCCCTGCTTTTATGCAGCAAACCCCCATTCACTCAGCCTAGCTGTCACTCAAACATGCTATGTGGTGAGCCGGCCGGCTCACCACTTAGGCCAATCAGGATGGAGTGCGACTTGAGTTGGCTAGGCAACTCAGTCCAGGGTGCCTAAATTCCCCTCCACCCCTCCTAAGTACCCCAGACAGAGTGGCACCACTTTGGAGGGCTTCTGTGGAGAAGCCCGCCAAAAAGTGGAACAAAGGGTTCGACTTGGGTTGGAGTCACAGAAGAGAACACAAACGCCATTTTAGAATCAAGTTTTGGCAAAAAATACCAACCGGAGAATTAATATTAATTAAATAAACCGGCGGTAAATTCGAGGCTACCGTAAATAATTAAATAAAGATAGTAGCCTAAAACAATGGGAAATCACATAGGAAAATATTTGCGGTTGAATATAAAAAGTAGTATCCACTGCCACCAGCCAAAACTCAATCAGGGGGGACGGAGACGTGCCCCCTCGACTAACAGACCCTGGGGCAATCGAATTGCCCCAGCCAGTACGTCCACAATATGATGGTTTGTACTGGTTCTGTTTAGAATTTAAGACTAGTAAAGTCTATGGTGACTTTACATGCCCTGGGAGACAGTAGTCAGTCCCAGGGTAGGGAGTCTATACTGGGGGTCACTATGACACCCCTGTGTCACTGCACTGAGGGTGCTGTGTAACACATATCACAAAAACACGTGAAGCCCTATGGAGTAAAAGACCCCATAGCCCATTAAACACATTTAGATTCAAAGAAACCCACCCAAATCAAGTCCAAGAGTGAGGGTAAAAGAGTCTCACTCTTGGCAGGAGAAAAAAATAAACCCCAAAAATCCAGCAAAGCTGCTGGGGGACTCACTAGGATAGGAAATTCAGCCTAAACAGAGAATTCTCCCTAAGAGACTGGAAATGTGAATGAAGCCCCATGCTGGAAGGCTGGGCAGGGCTTGGATTGGAAATGGGAATTAAGCCCCATGCTGGGAGGCGAGACAGGGCTTGGATTGGAAATGTGAATTAAGCCCCATGCTGGGAGGCTGGACAGGGCTTGATTTGGAAATGTGAATTAAGCCCCATGCTGGGAGGCAGGACAGGATTAGGATTGGAGATGTGAATTAAGACCCATGCTGGGAGGAGAGACAGGGCTTGGATTGGAAATGTGAATTAAGCCCCATGCTGGGAGGCTGGAAAGGCTTGGACTGGAAATGTGAATTAAGACCCATGCTGGGAGGCGGGACTGGGCTTGGACTGGAAATGTGAATGGAGCCCCATGCTGGGAGGCTGGACAGGGCTTGGACTGGAAATGTGAATGAAGCCCCATGCTGGGAGGCTGGGCAGGGCTTGATTTAGAAATGTGAATTAAGCCCCATGCTGGGAGGCTGGGCAGGGCTTGGATCGGAAATGTGAATTAAGCCCCATGCTGGGAGGCGCAGCAGGGCTTGGATTGGAAATGTGAATTAAGCCTGATGCTGGGAGGCTGGACAGGGCTTGATTTGGAAATGTGAATTAAGCCCCATGCTGGGAGGCTGGACAGGGCTTGGACTGGAAATGTGAATGAAGCACCATGCTGGGAGGCTGTGCAGGGCTTGGATTGGAAATGGGAATTGAGCCCCATGCTGGGAGGCTGGACAGGGTTTGGACTGGAAATGTGAATGAAACCCCATGCTGGGAGGCTGGACAGGGCTTGATTTGGAAAGTGAATTAAGCACCATGCTGCGAGGCGGGACAGGATTAGGATTGGAAATGGGAATTCAGCCCCATGCTGGTAGGCGAGACAGGGCTTGTATTGGAAATATGAATGAAGCCCCATGCTGGGAGGCTGGGCAGGGCTTGATTTGGGAATGTGAATTAAGCCCCATGCTGGGAGGCTGGGCAGAGCTTGGATTGGAAATGTGAATTAAGCCCCATGCTGGGAGGAGGGACAGGATTAGGATTGGAGATGTGAATTAAGCCCCATGCTGGGAGGCGAGACAGGGCTTGGAATGGAAATGTGAACTAAGCCCCATGCTGGGTGGCTGGACAGGGCTTGGACTGGAAATGTGAATTAAGCCCCATGCTGGGAGACGGGACTGGGCTTGGACTGGAAATGTGAATGAAGCCCCATGCTGGGAGGCTGGACAGGGCTTGGACTGAAAATGTGAATTAAGCCCCAGGCTGGGAGGCTGGGCATGGATTGATTTGGAAATGTGAATTAAGCCCCATGCTGGGAGACTGGGCAGGGCTTGGATTGGAAATGTGAATTAAGCCCTATGCTGGGAGGCTGGACAGGATTAGGATTGGAAATGTGAATTAAGGCCCATGCTGGGAGGCCTGGATTGGAAATGTGAATTAAGCCCCATGCTGGGAGGCTGGACAGGGCTTGGATAGGAAATGTGAATTAAGCCCCGTGCTGGGAGGCTGGACAGGATTGGAAATGTGAATTAAACCCCATGCTGGGAGGCTGGACAGGATTAGGATTGGAAATGTGAATTAAGCCCCATGCTGGGAGGCTGGACAGGGCCTGGATTGGAAATGTCAATGAAGCCCCATGCTGGGAGGCTGGACAGGGCTTGGATTGGAAATGTGAATTAAACCCCAAGCTGGAGGCGGGAGAGGGCTTGGATTGGAAATGTGTGTTAAACCCCATGCTGGGAGGTTGGGCAAGGCTTTGATTGGAAATGTGAATGAAGCTCCATGCTGGGAGGCTGGACAGGGCTTGGATTGGAAATGTGAATGCAGACCCTTGCTGGGAGGCTGGACAGGGCTTGGACTGGAAATGTGAATGTTAGGCAGAAACCTGTGCAGTTCCCTTAGGGACCACTGCAAGAGATTTAAGACTACAGGTGTTTGGCAGTAAACCCACTTAGTAGCAGTCTGTACCACACAGATTCACTGGTAGCTGGGTAGCTGTGGCTGAGCAGTCAGACGTCCCTCAAGAAGAGTTAGGCAGTATACAGAGCATACAAAATAGGTACAGAAATACAGTAGCCCAAGCAAACACTGACCAGAGCTTGGGTGTAAAAGTATATAATTATTTATATAACACACACTTATAAAACACACTAGCACTAAATTGGTAAGATCAGTTCAAAACACAATCACTATTATCATATGTACATCCCTGATTACTTGTTGGACAAGTCTTAGTTAACACCACTTATTTCCAGACAGAGGTGAGTGCTTAACGTTCGATGGCACTCCAACAAGTTAAATAAAAAGGGAGGGAAAAGCAGAATTATGGAAGCATACACACTAAACACTTTTTAAAGAACCACAGCAAGTTAGGAAGGCACAGTCTACTGGTGAGGAAGGAATTTTAGGTGCCAGGCCCACTTTCAAGGGAGCGTGGCGGAAGATGCCCAAGATCAGACAGTTAGACAGAGTCTTCAAAGTTTGTGGAGGTAGTTCGAAAAAGGTTTAGTTCAGTGCAGGAAAGTTAGCTAAGGTGTCCCAGGCTAACCCAGGTTCGAGAGACAAGGATTTAATACACCCCGTTCAAACGGTTGCAATGGAAGCCAGGCGGAACACGGTACCTTAAATGGAGAGGATCCTCCAGCAGGGGCAGTTGTTCCTGGCAGCGGGTGCAAGTCGCAGCGTCCTCCAGAGGAGAAGATCTCATCGTGGAGGAAAGATGAAGGTCGTTGCACTGCCAGGGAAGAAACCAGCCGCGGAGTTCTCCGGTACAAAGGTACTACCCTTCCGGTTCGCAGTAGTGGTGAAAACGTGGTATCCCGGGTGCCGGGGTGCTTGGCACAGGCAAGGCGGCAACGAGATGATCCAGGAAGGCGAAAAGAAGGTAGACTGGTTATCCTCACCAATCGAAGGAAGAAGACTCTCCGGACTGGAGATCTCCTCTGTCGTTGGGAAAAGTGGTGAGATGGTTCAGCAGGGCTCCACCGGTGGTGTCGTCGTTGCAGGCCGGCTCAGCTTCTCCCTACTCGGATTCTTAGGTCCTGTGGCGACTTCTGAAGTTCCAGTCCCTAAAGCCCTGCTTTTATGCTGCTTACCCCCATTCACTCAGCCTAGCTGTCAATCAAACATGCTAAGTGGTGAGCCGGCCGGCTCACCACTAGGGCCAATTACACAAGAGTGCGACTTGAGTTACCAAGGTAACTCAGTCCAGGGTGCCTAAACCCCCTCCAACACCCTCTGTGGTACCCAGACAGAGTGGCACCACTTTTGGAGGCTTCTGTGGAGAAGCCCGCCAAAAAGTGGAACAAAGGGCTCTACTTGGGTTGGAGTCACAGAAGAGAACACAAACGCCATTTTAGAATCGAGTTCTGACAAAAAATACCAACCGGCGAATTAATATTAAATAAATAAACCGGCGGTATGTTCGAGGCTATAAGAATTAAATAATTAAAGTTGGTAGCCACGAACAATAGGAAATTCCCATAGAGATATATTCGCGGTCGAATATAAAAAGTAGTATCCACTGCCCCCACCCAAAACTCGATCAGGGGGTACGATGACGTGCCCTTCGAACAACAGACCCCGGGGCAATCGAATTGCCCTGACCAGTACGTCCACAATATGATGGTTTGTACTGGTTTCTGTTCATAATTTGGGACTAGCAAAGCCAATGGTGACTTTACATGCCCTGGGAGACAGTAGTCAGTCCCAGGGTATGGAGTCTATGTTGGGGGGTCGCTACGACACCCCTGGGTTACGGCACGGAGGGTGCTGTGTAACCCACATTAAAAAAAAACACATGAGACCCTATGGAGTAAAAGACCCCATAGCCCATAAAACACATGCAAAGTTAAAGGAACACCTCAAATCATGTCTAAGAGTGGGAGCAAAAGAATCTCACTCTTAGCAGGGGGGAAAAAAATAAACCCCAAAAAATCCAGCAAAGCTGCTGGGGGACTCACTAGGTTTGGGAAATTAGCCTTACAGATAATTCTCCCTAACACTCTCCCCCGCCAGACTAAGGGACAGGAGGATTTAATCCACTCCTGGATGAACCTCATACCTCTAGTCGATGATATACATCCTAGAGAGTCCATCAGCATTTTGATGGTGACACCCTGACCTGTGCTCAATGGTGAAATCAAACCCTTGTAGGCACATTGACCATCTCAATAGTTTTGGATTTTCTCCCTTCATTTGCATTAACCATCTCAAGGGTTGGTGGTCAGTCTGAATAACAAAAGTAGAACCATACAAGTATGGCCTAAACCTCTTCAGTGTCCACACAATAGCAACGCATTCTCTTTCGATTGTTGCCCACCTTGTCTCAGGATCCTTCAGTTTTCTACTGATGAAGCAAATGGGGTGCTCCCTACCTTTCCCATCCAGTTGACTGAGGACTGTACCTATACCTACATTGGAAGCATCTGTTTGCACAATGAAAGTTTGGTGGTAGTCAGGAGCTCTCAGTACTGGTGCTTGGCAAAGAGCCTTCTTCAGGTTTTCAGAGGCCTGATTGCATTCCTCATTCCATTTGACCTTCTTAGGGAATTTTGGAGAGGAGAAGGTATGGTCCCATAGTTCTCAATGAAATTCCTGTAATACCCAGTGAGGCCTAGGAAAGCTCTCACCTGGGTTTGAGTAGTAGGTATTGTCCAATTTTGCACAGCTTCAATCTTACTGAGCAAAGGCCTTATTTCTCCACCTCCTACCTCATGCCTAAGGTAGACCACCTTACTCTGACCAATTTGGCATTTACTTGCCTTTATGGTCAGATTGGCCTGTCCAAGAGCCTGCAAAACATATCCTAAGTGGTTCACATGTTCTTCCCAGATTTGGCTGAACTGCAATGTCATCCAAGTATGCCATGCAGAAGTCCTGCATCCCATTCAGAACCTGATTCACCATTCTTTGGAATGTAGCAGGTGCATTCTTCAATCCAAAAGGCATAACCTTAAATTGGTATAAGCCAACTGGGGTAGAAAATGCAGTCATTTCCTTGGCTTGGTCTGTCAGGGCTATTTGCCAATAGCCTGACGTAAGGTCAAATGTGCTAAGGAACTTGGCTGAACCATATCTATCCACCAACTCATCTGTCCTTGGCAAAGGGTGGGCATCAGTCTTGGTGACTGCATTCAGAGCTCTATAGTCCACGCAGAATCTCAATTCTTTGGATCCTGCCTTTGGTACTAACACAACTGGGCTAGACCATGGGCTAGTAGAGGGCTCTATTACCCCGAGATCAAGCATCTTCTTGACCTCCCCTTTAATGACGGTTCGTACATTTTCTGACATTCTATATCCTCTGCTTTTGACTGGCAGACAGTCCCCATTGAGTAGATCATGCTGTCCCCAAGGGGTCAAGCCTGGTGACAGTGAGAACAGGGAGGCAAACTGATTTAACATGGCTTTGCACTCTTCTTGTTGCTCAGGTTTCAGGTTTGAAGAGTGATTTACTCCTTCAATCTTTTCGTCAAATGGTAAGACTCTGAGGAGTTCAGGTAGAGCTTCGCTCTCTTCTTCCTCTTCTGTTGAAGCTAGAAGAAGGGCTCCTACTGCAGGTCTGGAGACATACGCTTTTAGTCGGTTAGTGTGGAAGACTCTAGGAGCTTCCTTGGGATTGCCCAAGTCCACCAGATAGTTCACCTCTCCAAGTTTACCCACAACCTTGAGGGGTCCCATCCATTTATCTTGCAAGGCCCTCTGCCTTGTTGGGATCATAACTAGAACTAGCTGGTCTTGAGTGAACTCAACCATGTTAGCCGTCTGGTCGTGCCAATGTTTGACCAGGGCTTGTTCACCTTTCAGGTTATCGATAGCTTCTGCCATCATTTGTGACATTCTCCTTCGGAGACCTATCACATAGACAGTCACTCTGACTGGCTTGGGGGAAGGAGCACTCTCCAACCCCTCCTTAATCAGGGCCAATGGACCTCTGACTGAATGGCCATAGAGAAGTTCAAAGGGAGAATAACCTACTCCCTCTGAGGGACTTCTCTATAAGCAAAGAGAAGACATGGCAATAGAAGGTCCCACTTTCTCTTAAGGGGATCCTCTAAAGCACCTATTATGCTCTTCATGGTTCTGTTGAACCTTTCTACCAACCCATTTGTCTGAGGGTGGTAGGCGGTAGAGAACTTGTAAGTAACTCTGCAGGTTTTCCACATGGCTTTCATGTAGTGGGACATAAAATTTGACCCCCTGTCAGAGATTACTTCCTTAGGAAACCCAACCCTGGTAAAAATACCAAGGAGGGCCTTAGCCACAGCCTGAGCTGTAACAGTCCTCATAGGAATTGCCTCAGGGTACCTAGTAGCATGGTCTACTACAACAAGGATAAACCTGTTGCCTGAGGAGTTTGGAGGATCAAGGGGACCAACAATGTCAATCCCTACCCTCTCAAATGGGACTCCCACTACTGGGAGAAGCACTAAAGGTGCCACATTCTTGGACCCAACATTACCAGAGTCTGGCAGGTATGGCAGCTCTTGCAAAACTTATCTACCTCAGCCCCCATTTTGGCCAATAAAAGTAGAGGGAGAGCCTTTCCTTGGTCTTCTTGAAACTCAAGTGACCAGCCAAAGGAATCTCATGGGCCAGTTACAAGAACTGTTGTCTGTTTTCTTGAGGTACTACAAGCCGCTTGTAGTCTCCAGGTGCAGACTCAGTTGGTTCACTGTAGAAGAGGCCATCTTCCCAGTGCAACCTATACTTCCCAGGCTCTTGCCCATCAGCCTGAGCAGCTGCCTGTTGGTGAAGGCCTTCCAGAGTTGGACATTCTCTCTGTCCCTTACTGAAGTCTGCCCTGTTGGGTCCACCTTCTGCCAGTAAAGACTGCAGCTCAGGATGGTCAACAGGATCCAGATCTCCAATGAATTCCTGGCCTTCCACTAGCTCTTCTTCAGAGTCTAGTTCCACCATACAGGGTTGTACCTCCCTCTCAGCCTCAGCTGGAGGTGGAGTTACAGGTGTAACTTTGGACAACCTTGCGGAAGTCCTTGTTGGAATCACTGGAGTGCTTGCTGTTGGCTGTTTCTTGGAAGTCTTGGGTTTCCCCTTTGCTTCTTTTTGCGCAGTGATAGCAAGTTGTAATTGCAGTGGTGTAGGAGTGATATCTTTCTTCATCATCTCCTGGGGAGTACCTCTCATGGTTCTCTCCCTTGCAGGTCTGGTGAGCTCCTGTAACCTTTTACTAGGTGGTCTGGGGGTCTGTGACACTACTCCAAGAGTTTTCAGGTCATTACCCAACAGAACCCTTCCTGGCACCTCACTTTGTATGCTGACAGGTATCTTTACAGTCATGTCATTACACTGGATGAGAACTGGTAATTAGGGAAGCATCTGCACAGGCCCTCCAGCTAACTTGGTGAGGCGTTTGGGTGCCTTAGCAACATCCTCAGCCTGAAAAAAAGATGTATCCACCACAGTTATGCTGGCCCCAGTGTCCCTAATGGCAGGAGCCTCCTGACCATTCACCTGGACACTGTCCTTATAGCACTCTTTAGTATTATCTGGGATAGAGTTATAGACATCTTGTCACATCTCTGTGGCATTGGTCGCTTTGGCAGCGCCGCCGATTGTGCGGAGCCCTTTGCGTCCGTGTCCGGCTTTCCCGTAGCGGCTCACAACGGTATAGACTTTGCACGCTCTTCTACGACGCAGGCGAGCGGTCACATGATCCCATATAGGAAAGGAAACACGGATACCTGCCGCGTCGCTACTCCTGAATGGGACGCTTCGTAAGTTTCACCACTAGATAGACGTTCACTACTACGTGATTCCTTGTCACTATTCTTCCCTGCAATTCACTCTCCTTCCCTTCCTTCCTCCTTGTTACTTTTCCTCTCCAGGCTTAACAGAACCTTGTTTTCCCTGGGCAACTCTCGTGCTTCCGGCACCCTCTCTGGCTGGCCGCTCCCTCAACCATCCCCTTCAGAGTAAGTTAGCATTCTTTCTTTTCCCTGGTCCTCTATCCTTTCATAATAGTTCTCTTACAGAAAGCATATCTTTTCTCTTCAAGGGAAACTGATATAACATTTCCGGCTTTAGGGACCAGAAATCGTGATTTCCGATAACTTCGAATCTCACGGCTGAGAGTTCAACATTCTTCCAGTAACTGTAGATCTCTGCCTTTTCTGCACATCTCCTGAAGTTCCATGCTAAATATTCTTACCTGTTATCTTACCTGTATTGTATACTCCCAGATGACATCATCGAGATGACCTTGGCTTACCTCAAGACACGCCCGGAGCACCTGTGAACACCATCGTCCAGGGTTTTCTTCCCCTGAGGGTTTCCCTGGGAGGACTTGCTCACACCCGCTCTGGTGTATTTTACCCCCGGAGAGGGTGGAGCAAGATCGATCAGGGGGATTCTTATTTCTACATTTGCTGAATACCAGGGACTTGCTGTCAGATCAGGTTAGTGCCATTTTAGCCTTTGAAGGGTTTTTTCTAAGCTCCTCGGATTCTACCGATAGTGATTTGACAGTTAGCGACCCGCCTGATCTTCCAGCAATTCCCATGGAGCAACAAATGCAGCAACTCATGGCTGCGATGCAAGCCATGTCTCTCGAAGTTCAGTCTCTTAAACAAGATAATGCCCAACTTAGGCAACAAGTCGCTAGAGCATTATCTGAGACCCCTTCAGCTTCTTTACAAATGGGTAAATTTGATGGGGATCCCCACAAGTTGAAGGAGTTTCTAGATAGTTGTACCGTCCAGTTTACCTTCAAGCCCCGGTTTTTTCCGACGGATAAAGACAAGGTGGGTTTCCTAATCTCACATTTGACCGGTCCTGCATTAGCCTGGGCCACCCCGCTGGTCACTTCAGGTAATGTCATTCTCGACTCCTACCCCGCATTCACCAATAGCCTAAGATCAATGTTTAGTCGCCAAGAAGTCACAATAACAACTCAGGAAAGACTCTTAGACTTAAAACAGGGATATAAAGACCTTATGATCTATGTCACCCAATTTAAACAATTATCCGCTGAGACAGGATGGCCTGATGATGGCCTTCTTACACTCTTTCGTCGAGGGTTGTCTGAGGAACTTAAGGATGAAGTGGCAAAAGTTCCCCATCCAGCAAACCTGGCCGATATGATTACGCTTACAATGCAAATAGACTATCGGCTGCATGAACGCTCTCATGAGAAAAGGAAGGGACAGAGTGTCCGGGCACTGCCGGAATATCACCCCCTTCCTAGCAAGTCACCTTCAGGGGACGAACCCATGCAGATTGGCTTGGTCCGAGGCCCTCTTTCTGGGGTGGAGAGAGGGAGACGAAAGACCCTTGGTCTGTGCATGTATTGTGGGTCCTCCTCACACATTCTACGTGATTGCCCCATAGTCCCACCTCGTCGTGCACCGAGTTCGGTGCAGGGAAACGCCAAAGTCTTGCCATAAAGAGGAAAATGGCAGGATTACCGACAGCATATTCCCCACAAAGATTCGGATTATCCTTGGAAGTGTCTTCTGATGACCAGTCTATGGTAGTCCTCTCCTTGACCATTTTATTACCAGACCAAACATTAAGAGGCATACCTGCCTTGGTGGACTGTGGGGCAGCTGGGAATTTTATGGACGACCAGTGGGCTGCAGAAAGAGGGATTGCTAGAGAGGTTAAATCTTCTACCACTTCTATTCAGGGGGTAGATGGTAATCCTTTAAGCTCGGGACCCATACGGGAACATACCAGACCAGTTACCTGCATAATTGCTTCCCACAGAGAGACCCTTGGCTTCGATCTGATCAAAACTGCTCATTTCCCAATTATTTTGGGTCTTCCTTGGCTGCGGGTCCACAACCCTTACATAAATTGTACAGCAGGAACCCTATTTTTAGGGTTGGAGCACTGTATAAAGCATTGCCTTTCCCAAGACACTGTTGGAATTCACATACCGTCGGAGATGACTAGTCCTCTTTCGGCGCCTCTGGTCAGTCAACTTGGACTTATACTTAAATGTCATCAATCTTTTCAGTCTGTGTTTGCAACACCAAAATACCCTACGTTATCTCCTCATCGAAGAAACGACTGCCATATAGACTTACTGCCTGACTCCCCGCTACCTTTTGGACGTATGTATGCTCTATCTCAACGTGAAAAGAAGGTCCTTAAGGAATACCTGCATGCCAAACTTCAGAACGGCCTTATTACGGAATCTAAATCTCCGGCAGGAGCCTCGCTATTCTTTATCCCAAAGAAAGAATCAGAAGAACTGCGACCTTGCATAGACTACCGCAGCCTTAAGAAGACCACTGTGCCCGATAGATACCCAATGCCATTGATACCAGACATCCTAGAAGCCGTTCAGGGGGCTTCAGTCTACACTAAGCTAGATCTTCGAGGAGCGTACTATCTGATACGGATTGCTCCAGGGGACGAGTGGAAGGCTGCCTTTCGGACCCCGTTTGGCCACTACGAATATCAAGTCATGCCTTTCGGCCTTGTTAACGCCCCTGCTGTTTTCCAGCGCTTTATGGACCATCTGTTTGCAGATATTCTCCTTCATTTTGTTGTCATCTATCTGGACAATATTCTAGTCTTTTCTTCAAGTATGGAAGATCATATTCATCATGTGAACATAGTTTTGGATCGTTTGCAGTCAAACCTCTTGTATTGCAAGGCGGAGAAGTGTGCCTTCCATCAAGATAGTGTTACATTTCTGGGATTTGTTCTTTCGGCACAAGGAATCTCCATGGATCCCAAGAAAGTTTCTGCAGTACTGGAATGGCCTTCTCCAACCAATATCAAGGACGTTCAACGTTTTCTTGGTTTCGCGAATTTCTATCAGAAATTCATTCCTAATTTCTCCAGAATCATCCTCCCTATTACTAAACTATTAAGGAAGGGAGTGGTATTTGCATGGGAAGGTCAAGCCCAGGAAGCCTTTGAAAGTTTAAAAGACGTATTTTCTTCAGCGTCCGTATTATTGACGCCAGACCAGTCTCAGCAATTTATCTTGGAGACAGATGCTTCCCACCATGCTTTAGGGGCTGTCCTTCTACAATGCTCAGACGAGGGCGAAGAAAGACCAGTGGCATATTTATCCAAGACCTTCAGCCCCTCGGAAATAAACTACTCAGTGCTTGAGAAGGAGCTCTTAGCTATAAAAAGAGCTTTTGAAGAATGGAGACATCTTCTTCTGGGGTTGCCATTCCCTATTAATGTCCGCACAGATCATCATAATCTTAGAGTGTCCAGCAAGTTCAGACCACCAATAGTAGACAAGCTAGATGGGCCCATTTTTTCTTACCATTCCGAATCAAATTCACATTTCTCCCAGGAAGTCAAAATCTTCGTGCAGACGCCCTTTCCCGAAAGGACTTACCTTCTCACCATTTTCGTTCAGAAAAACTGTTCCCAAATGCCAAATTTGTTGCAGTGCTGACCGTATTCCTACAAAGGCTCCACCAAGACACTACTCAGCATTTGCAAGTATGTGAAGATCTTGTATCATCGCACCATCTCACGAAGGATCGAGGTTATTACTTCCATGGGAAACAAGTTCTTATCCCTACTCCCTCCTTGCAAGTGGAGGTTCTGCAGATGTGTCACGATTCCCGGGCTGCGGGACATCGGGGTTATCAAACCACTCTTGATTTGATTAAGCGACATTTCTGGTGGCCCACCTTGAACTCTGACATACGAGATTATATAGCAGCATGCACTGTATGTATACAATCTAAGTCTTTGCGATCCCCACCATTTGGTTTATTGGCTCGCATGCCCATCCCGGATAAACCTTGGCAAGTGATTTCCACAGACTTTATCGTGGATCTTCCTCCTTCCTTCAACAACACTAGCGTTATGGTCACTATCGACTATTTTACCAAGATGGCACATTTTATCCCATTGATAAGGATCCCTGGAGCATTCCACATGGCCAAGCTATTTATCAAAGAGATATTTTCCCGACATGGATTACCAGACACCATAATATCTGATAGAGGGCCTCAATACACTTCTCGCTTCTGGAAAGAAGTTTGTCATACATTGGGAATCAAGAGAGCTCTGAGTTCCGAATACCACCCCCAGACCAATGGACAAACCGAACGCCTCAATCAAACCTTAGAATGTTATCTACGGTGTTTTATTTCTGCAGCACAGGACAACTGGGTCGATCTACTTCCCTTAGCAGAATTCGCTTACAACAATTCTACCCACTCTTCATTAAAGACCAGTCCCTTCCACTGTTCCTATGGTTTTCACCCTTCTTTTGTGCCTACAGTATCATCACCCTCCACCAGTTGCCCAGGGATCGAAGATTTGATAGCAAACATACGGAGTGGACAACAAATGGCCCGACTGTCTCTCCAAACAGCACAAGATCGGACCAAATGGTTTGCTGATCGTCATCGCCGTGAGATGCCGGAAGTAAAGGTGGGGGAGTTGGTTTGGTTGTCCTCTAAATTTCTTCCGAGACATCTGGTTCCATCTAAACTATCTCCTAAATTCTTTGGCCCTTTTAAAATAACAGAACTAGTAGGGACTGTCGCTGTTCGCCTGGCCTTACCCCAATCGTGGTGCCGCATACATCCAGTATTCCATGTTTCTCAGATCAAGGTACCAGTAAAGGACCGTTTCCAACGTCTTACCAAGGCACAACCCCCTCCGGTTATGACAAACACCGGTCCAGAATATGAGGTGGACGGTATTTGTGATTCCCGGTATTATAGAGGCCGACTGCAGTTCCTGATAGATTGGAAAGGCTACTCTCCTGCTGAAAGAACCTGGGAACCTGCCACAGGAGTACATGCCCCTAGACTCATACGGCAGTTCTTTCGTTTCAACCCCGGTAAACCGGGTTCGCCCCCCCTAAGGAGGGGGCATACTGTCACATCTCTGCGGCATTGGTCGCTTTGGCAGCGCTGTCGAATGTGCGGAGCCCTTTGCGTCCGCCTGTCCAAGATGGCCGTGGACGGCTTTCCCGTAGCGGCTCACAACGGTATAGACTTTTCACGCTCTTCTACGACGCAGGCGAGCGGTCACATGATCCCATATAGGAAAGGAAACACGGATACCTGCCGCGTCGCTACTCCTGAATGGGGCGCTTCATAGGTTTTGCCACTAGATAGACGTTCACTACTACGTGATTCCTTGTCACTATTCTTCCCTGCAATTCACTCTCCTTCCCTTCCTTCCTCCTTGTTACTTTTCCTCTCCAGGCTTAACAGAACCTTGTTTTCCCTCGGCAACTCTCGTGCTTCCGGCACCCTCTCTGACTGGCCGCTCCCTCAACCATCCCCTTCAAAGTAAGTTAGCATTCTTTCTTTTCCCTGGTCCTCTATCCTTTCATAATAGTTCTCTTACAGAAAGCATATCTTTTCTCTTCAAGGGAAACTGATATAACATTTCCGGCTTTAGGGACCAGAAATCGTGATTTCCGATAACTTCGAATCTCTTGGCTGAGAGTTCAACATTCTTCCAGTAAGTGTAGATCTCTGCCTTTTCTGCACATCTCCTGAAGTTCTGTGCTAAATATTCTTACCTGTTATCTTACCTGTATTGTATACTCCCAGATGACATCATCAAGATGACCTTGGCTTACCTCAAGACACGCCCGGAGCACCTGTGAACACCATCGTCCAGGGTTTTCTTCCCCTGAGGGTTTCCCTGGGAGGACTTGCTCACACCCGCTCTGGTGTATTTTACCCCCGGAGTGGGTGGAGCAAGATCGATCAGGGGGATTCTTATTTCTACATTTGCTGCATACCAGGGACTTGCTGTCAGATCAGGTTAGTGCCATTTTAGCCTTTGAAGGGTTTTTTCTAAGCTCCTCGGAATCTACCGATAGTGATTTGACACATCTAAATTCTGTTATTCCCACAGACCCAGAGACACTAAAGAAACACTGGCTGAGACTCCAATGGGTTCATCAGCCAGCAGTAGAAAGTTTCCACTTGCCATTTGTACTTCCTCCTCTGGAGCGAAGGCTAAGGAGACAAGCTGGACCCCTGAAGGTTTACCCTTACATCTGGGATCTCCTTTCACATGGTCAGGTGAGCCACAAACAAAGCATTTACCAAATGCTTTCTGGAATGGTGGCTTGCTCTGACCTCCTTCTGGTTTACCACCAGAGGGTACACTACTCTGATTTGGTTTTCCTTGGGGTTTACCCCTATTGTTCTGTTTGGGGCCCTCTTTGGGATTGGAATTATTAGAATTCTCTTTGGAGTCCTTTTTTGGCTGCTTTCCCTCATCCTTTTTCTGAGTTACCTTAGAGTCCTTGTGAGTAGCCCGGTTGGCAAACCACAAGTCAGCAGCCTTAGCTAGTTTCCTGGAATCTAATTCCTTTGAATCAGCCAAGTGCTGTCTGAGCTCAGGAGAGCAGGCATCATAAATTGACTCCAACATCACAAGATTCTTCATTCCTTCATAAGTGTTCACCTTGTAACCCTTAATCCATCCCTCTAAGTTATTCAAACTTTCACTCACCCAGGTAGCCCAAGGGGTACCATCATGCTTTTTGAGGGTCCTAAACCTCTTAATGTACTGGGAAGGGGTCTTCCCAAATCTAGCTATCAAAGCTAGTTTCACACATTCATAATCCTTCTTATCCTCCTCCCCCAACTCCATTACCACATCAGTTGCAACAGGGGGGAGCCTAGAGAACAACCAGGAAAGTAACTCATTTCCTGTAATGTTCTGGAGCCCATGATTATATTCAAACAAACTCAACCAGTCCAACACATCCAACTTTGGCTCATACATACCCACCAATTCCTTAGGCATCCAGGGTCTTTTGGGACTGGAACTCCTAGAGGATTCGGAGAGAGAAGCACTTTCCATAGACAATGTTTTAATTTCTAGCTCATGGTTGACCTCCATTTCTCTGAGCATTAGTTCTTGGTGCCGTTGTTCTGTTTGAGCATTAATTCTTTTGAATTCTAATTCAAGCTTCAATTTTTCTAGTTCCATATTTTGAGGATTAAGTGTGGGACCTGGTAAGGGTCCAGTAGGCACAGCTGGCAGGGCAGGGAGAGGCCCAGGGGAGACAACTCTTCCACCTCCTCTTCTGCTTCTGACTCAAAGTTATCAATACTAACATTCATATCAATATCATTGCTGTTATCTACAGTTGCTGGAGTGGTAGGTTCCTCTGAACCACCATCCAGACTTTGGTTTGCTAACAACCTTTCTATTAGCTCCATGTTCTTGCCTTTAGCCAGGAGATTCTTATGCTTACAGAAAACTCTTAAACAATCAGCAGTTTTTGTAGCAAGGGACTATAACTTTCCATAGTTGACAGGTTTTTAGAAAATACTTCTTTTAGTGCTAAGCTTTGTGGTTAGTTGCACTAAGGTATCTTTAAGCACACTAAAATGTATACTCAATACAAATCCCACCGCTGTACACCAGTGTTAGGCAGAAACCTGTGTAGTTCCCTTAGGGACCACTGCAAATGCATTAAATGCATTAAAACTACAGGTGTTTGGCAGTAAACCCACTTGGTAGCAGTCTGTGCCACACAGATTCACTGGTAGCTGTGGCTGAGCAGTCAGACTTCCCTCAAGAAGAGTTAGGCAGTATACAGAGCATACGACATAGGTACAGGAATACAGTAGCACAAGCAAACACTGACTAGAGCTTGGGGTTATTTATTTAACACACACTTCTGAAACACACTAGCACTAAATTGGTAAGATAAGTTCAAAACACAATCACTATTATCATATTTCCATCCTTGATTACTTGTTGGACAAGTCTTAGTTAACACCGCTTATTTCCAGACAGAGGTGAGCGCTTAACGTTCGATGGCACTCCAACAAGTTAAATAAAAAGGGGAGGGAAAAGCAGAATTATGGAAGCATACACACTAAACACTTTTTAAAGAACCACAGTAAGTTAGGAAGGCACAGTCTACTGGTGAGCAAGGAATTTTAGGTGCCAGGCCCACTTTCAAGGGAGCCAGGACGAAGATGCCCAAGATCAGACAGTTAGAGTCTTCAAAGTTTGTGGAGGTAGTTCGAAAAAGGTTTAGTTCAGTGCAGGAAAGTTAGCTAAGGTGGCCCAGGCTAACCCAGGTTCGAGAGACGAGGATTTAATACACCCCGTTCAAACATTGCAAGGGAAGCCAGGCGGCACACGGTACCTTAAATGGAGAGGATCCTCCAGCGGGGGCAGTTGTTCCTGGCAGCTGGTTCAAGTCGCAGCACCGTCCAGAGGAGGAGAAGATCTCGTTGTGGAGGAAGGATGAAGGTCGTTGCACTGCCAGGGAAGAAACCAGCCGCGGAGTTCTCCGGTACAAAGGTACTACCCTTTCGGTTTGCGATAGTGGTGAAAACGTGGTATCCCGGTTGCCGGGGTGCTTGGCACAGGCAAGGCGGCCACGAGATGCTCCAGGAAGGCGAAAAGAAGGTAGACTGGTTATCCCCACCAGTCGAAGGAAGAAGACTCTCCGGACTGGAAATCTCCTCTGTCGTCGGGAAAAGTGGTGAGATGGTTCAGCAGGGCTCCACCAGTGGTGTCGTTGTTGCAGGCCGGCTCAGCTTCTCCCTCCTCAGATTCTTAGGTCCTGTGGCGACTCCTGAAGTTCCAGTCCCCAAAGCCCTGCTTTTATGCAGTATACCCCCATTCACTCAGCCTAGCTGTCAATCAAACATGCTAAGTGGTGAGCCGGCCGGCTCACCACTTGGGCCAATCACACAAGAGTGCGACTTGAGTTACCAAGGTAACTCAGTCCAGGGTGCCTAAACCCCCTCCCACACCCCCTGTGGTACACAGACAGAGTGGCACCACTTTTGGGGGCTTCTGTGGAGAAGCCCGTCAAAAAGTGGAACAAAGGGCTCGACTTGGGTCGGAGTCACAGAAGAGAACACAAACGCCATTTTAGAATCGAGTTCTGGCAAAAAAAATACCAACCGGCGAATTAATATTAAATAAATAAACCGGCGGTATGTTTGAGGCTATAAGAATTAAATAATTAAAGTTGGTAGCCTCGAACAATGGGAAAATCCCATAGAGATATATTCGCGGTCGAATATAAAAAGTAGTATCCACTGCCACCAGCCAAAACTCCAGCAGGGGGGACGGAGACGTGTCCCCTCGAACAACAAACCCCGGGGCAATCGAATTGCCCCGACCAGTACATCCACAATATGATGGTTTGTACTGGTTTCTGTTCATAATTTGGGACTAGCAAAGCCAATGGTGACTTTACATGCCCTGGGAGACAGTAGTCAGTCCCAGGGTATGGAGTCTATGTTGGGGGGTCGCTACGACACCCCTGGGTTACGGCACAGAGGGTGCTGTGTAACCCACATCAAAAAAACACATGAGACCCTATGGAGTAAAAGACCCCGTAGCCCATAAAACACATGGCAAGTTAAAGGAACACCTCAAATCATGTCTAAGAGTGGGAGCAAAAGAATCTCACTCTTAGCAGGAGAGAAAAAAATAAACCCAAAAAATCCAGCAAAGCTGCTGGGGGACTCACTAGGTTTGGGAAATTAGCCTTACAGAGAATTCTCCCTAACAGGCGTCAATAGAAGACGTTATGTATTCTCTGAGTTCTTGTGCTGGAGTTGTAAATTGGGATAGTGGCTCTAGGTGAATGTTATGATCAGGGGATGATTTCAATAAAGAACTCGGTTGATAGCTCATTCTCAAGGATTCTCTCGTGACTTCTATTGTTGTCATTAAGGATTTGAGCATTTACAGGATGGTTTAACTTTTCAGCACCAGATTTATCCACTGTATTTCTAAGAGATTCCATGGTCGTGGTCATTGCAGCCTGGGCAATCTCTACATGAGGTGGGGATACTAGTTGTGATGTTGGTGGAGAATGCATTGTGTATGCGTTAATAGAGGCTCTTATTTCCTCTTGAAGCTGAGTGATTATTGTCTCAACTTTCTTCTTCGAGCTTAAATAATAAGTCAAAGAAATGAGAGGTACATTGTCATTGTGCTCCCCGGGATCAATATTGGGCCTCATAGCTGGCACTGGTGCAATGTTGGGTGGAATCATAGATAAGGTTGGAGTGTTTGTCCTAGGGATCTGTTCTGTTAGGGCCACAAATCATTAAGAGGCTTATATGATGATACTAAAATCTGGCTAGTAGTTTTTTCAGGGACTGAAGGCTCAGATAGTTTCTCTAGTCGAGAGGAAATTTTGATACATTTTCGTACTTTATCTCTAGACTTGGGACAATGATTCCTTTTTTTCAGTCATTTTTTTCATTTTTTCCACTCTTTTCTCGACTGTTGGATGGTTAGCACTTTATTTGTTGGCACAGATGAAGATTGAGTAAACATGTCAAAAAAGTTGACTGGGTTTTGTGCCAAGCCAGAATCTACCGATGGTTGCATGGTATCATCAGTGATGACCTGCATTGATACATACAGGATTTCGAGAATCTACTGTTTCTTGCACTGTGATGGACTGAGACACGTCTATGGGTTTGGAATTTGGAGTTTGGTGTGGTCTGTTCTTAAATGTAAAACTGTTAGAATCTCCGGGTATATTGATTACATGCTGGGTATCGTTGGGAACAGTCTGGCTCTTAGTTACAGTAGTAAAGTCCTTGCCAAAACAATGTTCTAAAATCTGTGTTTGGTAGGACACCGTGCTACCTAATACCTCATATAATTTTGCTATAGTTAGCAGAGCTGTATTCATTGCACTCAACGTATTGTTTAGTGCTGGTGCTCCCGGAAATGAAAGTCGCTTGTCTAGGGTTTTGTGTATAAAAAATTCTGAGGTTTGGTCAGCTTCTAAGAATCTTGTGCGCCTGGGAGTAGGCGCTATGAATGATAACGATTCATTTACAGTTTGATTCTGGGATTTATCCAGCACTTGAGATAGTGCAGGATTAAGGTCAATGGATTGGGGAGAGGGAGTTTTTTTGGCAGGAATAATGGTAGCGTTATGTGCAGTATCTTCTTGCAGTTGTATCAAGTCACCGGTATTCGAGCAAATATATAACACATCCAAAGTGGGACAGGATGAGTTATTTGATGAATTCAAGAATTCCATATCGTCCTCGTCCACTTCACCTGTTATACGCAATTGCTCGTAAGCTTGGCGCCGGTTTACCTGCGCTGCCACCGAGCACCGTACGGGTTCCATGATTGAAGTTGAATTTTCTTTCAGTTGCAAAGTGGTGCTAGGGTGTGTATAATTGGCTATATTAGTATCTTGATCAGAGGAGCAAGGGGTTTGCATGGCTAGTTTTGTAGACATAATAGCTTGTGTTTCTATTGCAAGACATGCCGATTCCATTGTTGTATCTGGGACCTCCCTGCTAAAGCCATTACTCACTATGCTTTCAGTGCTCGAGCAGTTGTTTCCGACTGTAGTGGGGGGATTATGGATCTCGACCTGGATGGCTGTATTAGGAATAGCCGATCTAGAATTTATGTCTTGCATTATCAACGGCAATTGCGGCCCCTCAGCGGTGACCGTAGCTGTCGAGACCAAGGCGCCATCTACTGTCGGCGCCATTTTCTGAGTAGTCGTCAGCAGATCTGTTCCTCCTTTAGAGGCATTTGTATTAGAGTGAACTTGGACATCAGAAGTAAGGGACTGGGATCGTTGTAATTTTGGGCCAACAGGGATAGCAAAGGGTAAAACAGATTGTTTTAGGGAAGAACGAGCCACAGCAGCAGGCTGTAATAACTCCCGGTATACCTGTTTTCAGGGTATATTTACGAAGGACCACGATATTCACTGGAATCAGGTGATACTTGTTTGTTTAGCACACTAAGAGGAATGAAAGCCTACCTGGGAGCGGGCGCCGCCCACGCTGCATGCTAGTTTGTTAGACAGCGAGACAGTACTGCACGCCAACAATTATATAAAAGATAAGGATATAGCTTTACTAAAGGGGCAAAAAATAAACAAACTCCTTCACTACAGAAAGGTGTGTGCTCCTATACATAAAAAATGATAACAACTTGCCCTTAAAAGCAGCCAAGAGTATTTACAGCCACCAGCCAACCCAGCCCAAGACAGCCTCAGACAGCCCTTCACGAACAGCCCTTGCCGAAAAAGCGCGCACGCAAAAGCGCGTGGCTTTGATGTATATGGGCTTGTGGGTAGGGTGGGCGGTGCTTGAGGACTTGGAAAACAGTCCGTGAGAAAGAAAAAAAAAATATGCGCCGTGGCACTGGAATGGAAATATTCAAACACTGCAGCAAATCCAGGCGAAAAGGAGCAGCACTTCTGACAACCTCAGACAGCCCTTCACGAACAGCCCTTGCTGAAAAAGCGCTTTAGGATTTGAAATGTGAATTAAGCCCCATGCTGGGAGGCTGGACAGGGCTTGGATTGGAAATGTGAATTAAGTCCCATGATTTAAGACCCATGCTGGGAGGCCTTGAATGGAAATGTGATATAAGCCCCTGCTGGGAGGATGGGCAGGGCTTTGATTGGAAATGTGAATTAAGCCCCATGCTGGGAGGCTGGGCAGGATTAGGATTGGAAATGTGAATGAAGTCCCATGCTGGGAGGCTGGACAGGGTTTGGATTGGAAATGTGAATTAAGACCCATGCTGGGAGGCTGGACAGTGCTTGGATTGGAAATGTGATTTAAGACCCATGGTGGGAGGCTGGACAGGGCTTGGACTGGAAATGTGAATTAAGACCCATGCTGGGAGGCTGAGAGGCTGGACAGGGCTTGGATTGGAAATGTGAATTAAGACCCATGCTGGGAGGCTGGACAGGGATTGGACTGGAAATGTGAATGAAGCCCCATGCTGGGAGACTGGACAGGGCTTGGATTGGAAATGTGAATTAAGCCCCATGCTGGGAGGCTGGACAGGGCTTGGATTGGAAAAGTGAATTAAGCCCCATGCTGGGAGCCTGGACAGGGCTTGGATTGGAAATGTGAATTAAGCCCCATGCTGGGAGGCTGGGCAGGGCTTGGGTTGGAAATGTGAATGAAGTCCCATGCTGGGAGGCTGGACAGGGTTTGGATTGGAAATGTGAATTAAGACCCATGCTGGGAGGCTGGACAGTGCTTGGATTGGAAATGTGATTTAAGACCCATGGTGGGAGGCTGGACAGGGCTTGGACTGGAAATGTGAATTAAGACCCATGCTGGGAGGCTGAGAGGCTGGACAGGGCTTGGATTGGAAATGTGAATTAAGACCCATGCTGGGAGGCTGGACAGGGATTGGACTGGAAATGTGAATGAAGCCCCATGCTGGGAGACTGGACAGGGCTTGGATTGGAAATGTGAATTAAGCCCCATGCTGGGAGGCTGGACAGGGCTTGGATTGGAAAAGTGAATTAAGCCCCATGCTGGGAGCCTGGACAGGGCTTGGATTGGAAATGTGAATTAAGCCCCATGCTGGGAGGCTGGGCAGGGCTTGGGTTGGAAATGTGAATTAAAAACCATGCTGCGAGGCTGGTCAGGGCTTGGATTGGAAATGTGAATTAAGACCCATGCTGGGAGGCTGGGCAGGATTAGGATTAGAAATGTGAATTAAACCCCATGATGGGAGTCTGGACAGGGTTTGGATTGGAAATGTGAATTAAGCCCCATGCTGGGAGGCTGGACAGGGTTTGGATTGGTGGTCTGGAATGTGTGCTGGTACGTTGCTATCAGCACCCTTATTTCCGGACCACCATACCTGGAATGAGGCTCTGTGCTCATTAGGGAGCGACACAAGAAGTGGCGTGGAGCTGTTGCAGGACCAGTGAGCAAGCCACCAGGTTTGTGGGTTGTGAATTGCTGTGTCAGTGAGTTCTGAAGGGAATATACTTTGAGGCCAGCATACTCTGAATATAATCATTGTAGCAAGTGCACTAAATCATCTCTGTAATAGCCAGGGGGAGACGCCCTGTGTGATCAGTCCAGTTGCTGATAGCTTCATCTGTCGCTTTAGAAGAACGCTAGACCTTTCTCTGAGCTGAGTTGAGAGCAAGGACAGAGTTCTTACTAGTCAGGTGCGATCATTAAATAGAACACGCAACACGATATGCCTCTAGATTTTCCTTGCCTGTGTTCTCCTGCAGAGCTGCTAATAAAGAGTTGACAAACTAACCACACCTCAAATAGAGTCCAGCGATTGAGCTCCGCTACAGTAGCAATTGACCAATTGATCTGAAATAACCTCTTCTAAAAGGTGTGGGTTCTCTCCTCTGGTTACTATCATTGCCAATTGCTCCAACATCCCAAAGCCTGTGCAGTTATTTAAAGTTATGTGTCTTTAGTGAATTAAATAAGAGACAAATGACGCAAAGAGGAAAGCACATACAATGGGACAGCCCAGTAAGCAAAAATCTGCATGCATGCTTTCTTCTAATAAAGATGGCTGCTGAGGCACCAGGACAAGCAGAATAACAAACAGCAACAGCAGTGTGAGCATTCCCCTGAAAAGAGAGCAGATAACTACATGCAAAATGAGTAAGAGCATCCTGCACATTTAGAGAGTGTTGGCGGGTCAAAGTAATTCTGCTAATTAGAGCTATAAGGGGCGTGTTGGCTGCTAAAAACTCAATGGCGCCGACTGACAGAACCCGTTGTCCATTTTTTGCTCAATTGCACAAAACAGCCTTGTTTTCCCCTTGGACTGATTCACAAAAGTAAATCTGCCGGCGCAAAATGATTTCGAGGTGCAGAATGTAAATAATGGTGTTCTGCCAAAGGCCAAGGCATATATTGATTCAAGATGGACTTTGGTTGTTGGCAGATATAAACTTCTTTCCCTTGTGCATGGTCTTCCCTGAAGCTACCCAAAATAGAAACACTCATGCTTGGCATGAGCATGTCCATGTTATTTTACATCCCCCTCCTGAACAGAGGTGTACAAAATACATTTACAGTCACAGCTCTTAAAGGCCCATCACCGCAAACCAGTGGTCGAAGTGAGCGGGAGCGGTACACCCACACTTTTTAAAATTAAGTTTTATTGTTACTATACTTTTATTTAAAAAAAGAAACCGTTCCGGAATCGTTTCATTTTAAAATAAAAGTGTAGGAAGAAGTTTAAACTTGCACTTTCAGTGCTCTGTGCTAAACGTTCCCTTAAAAGGCAGGTGCATGTGTTTGGGGGTTTGCACCGTGTTTGGAAGGGGGCCTGGTGATGGGGTTTCTGGGGAGTGGGTGCAGGCCAGCAGTTAACATAGTTCCACTACTTCTTTTTGTACACTTCGACCACTGCCGCAAACCCGAGATTCCCGGGGGCGGACCTCAGAATGCCACCCACACAATGCCCATGTGGCAATACATATTCAAGAGTACAGAACCTACCCATACCTAAATATACACGGAAGAACTGGGTGACGGTCTTTTGTGCCTGCAGGCGGGTCCTCCTTTATCTTGCAAGTGACTTACATGAATTGGGTAAGTGCAAGGTGGAGCTGCAAGGAAAAATGGCATCAAATCTCAGCGAGCACACATTTTTGTGCATTGGTTCCAATATGTACCAGTGGGAAAGACAACTACTTATGTGTCTCAAATGTCAACATGCCTGTTCCCTGAGGTCTACAGACAAGATAATCCAAGGCTCTTTCACGCCATAGTTAAAAGGTAGGTGGTGGGGGCAGTTGCAGGAGGGGGAAGCTACAACTCAAAAACAGGGAACAATGGTGTGCATAATTCTTTCTCCGGTTCAGGTGTGATCTGTTGGAGTGCCATCTACGGTTACGCGCTCACCTCTGTTTTGCTAAATAAGTGGTGTCTTAACCTAGACTTGTCGAATAATTAACTAGGGAGGTGTATATACTTATAGTGACTGTGTTTGAACTTGCTTGACATATTAGTTCCAGTGTATTTTTACAAGTGTGTTTTTAAATAAATAATTATATACTTTTATACCAAACTCTGGTCAGTGTTTGCTTGTTCTACTGTATTTTTAGCCCTATTGTGTATACTCTATATACTGCCTAACTCTTCTTGAGAGAAGTCTGACTGCTCAGCCACAGCTACCAGGTAAATCTGGGTGGTACAGACTGCTGCCAATTGGGTTTACTGCTTACTCCTGTAGTCTTAAACTTTTTGCAGTGGTCCCTAAGGGCACTGCACAGGTTTCTGCCTAACATACCCAAACGGCAGACAGGCGTAGGATCTGGGGTCAATCAACCACCAAGAATGTAGCTCCCTCTCCTCCTTCATTATACACCTTTCGAAACACTCACATTAATAGCCCACAACACTCGCTTTCCTCCGCGCCCTATTCTCCCATCACCACCACCCTCAGCACCCCATCCTGGCATCCTGTGTTACCTCTCCTATCTCTTCTCTATACCCCCCTCCTTTAACGCCCTGCATCTCTTGCGACTGTGCTGTACCCATTCTGCGGTCTTGTCCCAGTTTGCTTCACCCATTTTAGCATAGCAAATTGTATTCTCTTCATCATAGTTTTTGCATACTTCTACTTTGCTCTTGGCATACTCATCTCTTTTGTTTAGAATATTTCAAAATAGGGTGCACTTAACCTCTCCATATGCAAACAATGTATTAAGGAATATAATAACATTGTACAAAGTGTCGAGAATGGGGGCGTCAACCCCCCATTACACTTGCCCATCATGAAGGAGCTGCAACTTACACTGCAAAGGCAAATTTGATGGCCCTTTGGCAGTTTATGTTCTCCATAATGCATGTTCAATGGGCCACGCAAGGCCAAGAGTATTTTGCTTCCCCAGCCTGGCCCATTGGCAATGCAGGTTGAGGAACTGCATATTTGAAAGCATGTTGGGACGCTCCAGCGCCTCCCCGCATATTCAGACTTAATGGGGGGCCATGGGGTTGACAATGTGGCTCTCCGGCTCGCCATCTATGATAAAGCAAACATGAGTGTTATTACGTGAGTAGACCGGCATTTTGGTGCAGCCATTATACCCAGTTCTTACTGTGGCATGACATTTTTTTACTCACCATCTATGATAAGGCAAGCATGATAAGAGTCGTTACACAGCACTTATTATGGCACAGCCATTTTTACTGGGGATCTATGATAAAGCAAAAAAATAAGTGTTTTATGTATCTAGACTGGCCTACATTGGTGCAGCCAGTTCGAACAGGTTTTCTTATTGTGACATTGCATTTTTAATGGCAAAGCCAACAGAAGTATGTTCTTAGTCGGTGTTGGTATATGCGGACACAGCCAACTTGGGCATGTTTTCTTGTGCTATCATTGTTGTGATTATGCGCAAAGCAAACTTGAGTTTGTTCATATATAGCAATACTGGCATAGATAGGTGCAGCCAGGATGGAAATGTATGGCCAGTCAGCGTGAAAATGTTTTTTATACAGACATGTTGTGGGCAAATGCATCATGAAAATGCATTGAGGAATTGCTCCTGTGCACTGTTGGTGACTTGCATCTATAGGATATTTTTTTGTCTGTGTTTTCCTACAAATCTGATTTCAAACGGTCTGGCTTTTTATACAATTTGTAACGGAAAGCGTGCTATACAATACACCATTTTAACCCATTAATCAAAACCTTTTCTCACAGGAGAATCACCACTTGGTTGGCTCGGATTTCCAAGCTCTCGCATATTTATGGCAAATATTTACACCCCTCCAACTAAAAAATTCACCAGCGGCCACTGTGTATTACATACTTCTCTTACATTAGGTACTGGAAATGGGAAATTCATTTGCAGGACCAGGACATAAAATGTATCTTTGCGGCACAGCCAGCTGACACATTTTTTTGAGGGTCTTCAGACTGATACAAGGTTGTCCATGTCACAGGATGCTAAGAATCTCAGGGCCCCTCTCCAGATTTTCAGGCAGATTTTGTCCACCACACTCGTCAACACACACAATATTGTAGTCTTTTGCCTAGAGGAGAAGTTTCTATTCTAATTACCATAAAAATCTGAGAGTAGAATAGGCCATTGCAGCCAACACGTCACACAGGCCCCAGTGCCCTCCTTTCAGCCCTTCCTCCACGTCACAGCCACTGAGAAATGAATTGTGGGTATGCAAATTAACTGAAAAGCATGCATTTCTGCTCCAAAAAATGGCTTTGTCTGATAGGGCAGAACTAATGTATACATAGCTGTATCAACCTCAGACAGACAGTTCTCAAGGATGCAGACCCTTCCAAGTACATCAGTATTATAAAGTAGAGGCGGTACCATGGCAACAGGAGAATGGATGCCTTGGCCAATTACCTTCCCTCTTTCTATTTTACAGACATCTTAAGTTTTGCTGTAAGAAGTCGTTCTTATGATATGATATATGATATGGCATTTGTAACGCGCCTATACACAAGTGTTTCAAGGCGCGACGAGGCAGGGAGGGGGAAACAAGGGGAGGACAGACAACGATCCTACTAGGCCAGGTGTCATTCAGATCGCGCAAGTGCAGGGGTAGGGGGAAGGGAGAAGTGCAAGGGGAAGGGGAGGGGGGAAGTGCAGTACAAGAAAAGGGCCAGCTGGTGGCAAGTGCAGGGTAAGTGTAGACAAGTGCAGGGAAGGGGGGGCTGTAGGGATACAGAGACAGTCCCGCAGTGCAGGGGTTGCCAGGGAGGCAGTGCAAGTGGAGAGTGGCTGGGCCCAGGAACGAGGTCGGTGAGAGTGGCCCAGTTGCAGATTGAGTGCAGTTTCAGTGAAGAATTAGCAGGGGAGAGGGGGAGAGAAAGCAGAAGCAAAGAGGAAGGTTTTGAGGTGCTTCCGGAACCGGAGATGGTTCTCCTCAAATTTCAGGGAGGCAGGAAGGCTGTTCCAGAGAGAGGCCCCTGCCGCGGAGAGAGATCTACCACCAGCTCGTTGCTTCGAGAAGCGGCTGACCCTGAGGGAGTTTGAGACGGATGAGCGAAGGGCTCGGGAAGGAAGATATTTAGGAAGAGAGAGTTGAAGGTATTTAGGCCCCAGGCCCCAGTAGGCCTTGTGGACAATGCAGAGGGTTTTGAACTTTATCCTCGCAGCCACTGGGAGCCAGTGTAGAGATTTCAGTCCTGGAGAGATACGGTCCCAAGTCTCGCAGTTCTATTCTGGATGAGTTGCAGAGGGCGGAGAGTGGAGGCAGGCAGATTAAGATAGAGGCTGTTACAGTAGTCCAGCTTTGAGAGAACCAGGGCTCGGAGACAGTGAGCTTCTGGGGGAAGGAGAGGAAGGGAAGAATACCTCTGAGGAGGTGCAGCTGGTAGTGTGACTTCTTAGAGACGTCAGATATATGAGGAGAGAAGGAGAGTGTGGAGTCGAAGATGACCCCAAGGTTTTTTGCCTTGCAGGTAGGAGCAGGAAGAGGGCCAAGAGAGGCCGGCCAGAGAGCTGCAGGGAAGGAGGGAGTGGGTGTGCCGATGAGTAAAATCTCAGTCTTACTGGCATTAAGGCAGAGGTCATTGGCGGCACACCATTCCTGGATAGCAGACAGACAGTCAGAGATGAGGGAAGGAGAGGAGGAGGCCGAGGGTAGCCTGAAAATGAGCTAGGTATCGTCCGCATAGCACTGAAAGTTGGGGCAGAGAGCGGCGATGCGGTGGGCAAGGAGTGCCAGATACTGGTTGAACAGCCAGGGAGAGAGATTGGATCCCTGGGGGACACCACAGGTGGAGAAAGAGATATCAGAGAGGAAGGACCCAAGTTGGACCTGGGAGGGACGATTGGAGAGGAAAGATGTCAGCCACGCCAGAGCCTGACCAGTGATACCCAGGTTATCACGGAGACGGTTGAGCAGGATGGCATGGTTGACAGTGTCAAAGGCAGAAGAGAGATCGAGCAGAATGAGAACACACGGAGTGTTGGAGTCGAGGTTCAAGAGCAAGTCCTCACGGATGTTCAGGAGAGCAGTTTCCGTGCTTCTGGCAGCTCTGAAGCCAGATTGATGGTCATGAAGACTACCAACAGATTCAGCATGGAGGTTAAGCTGGGAGATGGCCAGTTTCTCCAGGAGCTTGCCCAGGAAGGGAGTGATGGAGATTGGGCGATAGTTAGCCGGGCAGGAGGGGTCAGAAGAGGGTTTCTTAAGAAGAGGGTGCACAAGGTAGTGCTTAAGGGGGGATGGGAAGACTCCAGAGGCGAAGGAGTGGTTGCAAAAGGGCAGGAACCAGGGAGTCGATGTGGTCCTTGATAGTTTTGGAAGAACAGGGGTGAACCTGTATAGACGAGACTTTCATAGATTGGACTTGTCTGGAAACCTCGTCAGCAGAAAAAAAGGAAAAGGCAGAGAAGGAGGGAGGAGGGGTGGCTGCAGAAGGGCAAGAGGAAGAGCCGGGAAGAGAGGGAGGGAGGTGATAGGAGGAGAGTGAGGACAGGATGTCCTGAGTTTTAGAGTTCTACTTCAATGGCCTCATGCAAGTAAACTGTCCAACAGGGACCCAGGAAACAATTTTCAAGGACTGTGATGAAGGTGCAACCTACGTGTTGGTCAGTCCATATGCCAGGTCCAGCATGTCCATCTCCTCGTCGGTAACGGGGTCTATCTTGTCGTAGACATTCGGCTCGAATATAAGATGACACGTAGAGCAGGCCAACGTCCCTTCACATGCACCTGTAGGGAAAGAAGCAGCATGAGTGGAATGTAATACTTTCTAAACCAGTGACAACATGTCATCAAACCCACAGGGATAGTGGAGGTGACATCACCCAACCTTTGGCCCCGCTATGGAATCACAGGAAGTGACATCATAGAAATGTACCTTTATTGTAGACTTAAGGATTCAGAAACAATGGCAGGTGCAGACACCAGCTATGAAACCCCAAAAACTCAGAAGACACACTTGCTATGGAAAGAGCATCAACTGTATTTGGTAAATCACTCTGGTTGCAAATGATGCTGCAGGGTTGAAAGCAGCAATACATGGATAATCGTTGCTATATGACTTGCTATTTTATGTTACGGGGATTTATGCTGTGTACTGCTGCCATAAAATAACGCCTATGATTTCATTTTTAGAAGTTGAATACATTTTTTATCGAAATGTCTAATAGGTATGGAGACCCATGAAGCAGAGGTTCATAGATTTGGCTATGATATGAGGGATGACTAAACAATCCAAATGTCATTGCTAGTTTTCTCACTTCCAAGGGTTTTGATATCCGTGATGGGTTAGGCCGTTGATTCTCAATGCAGTGGAGATAATCGAGACGGGGCAAAAATACAGGTCCGGTAAGAGTGGAAAGAAAGCAGGGGAAGGAAGAGATAGTGGAAGAAGGAAATGGAGAAAGCTTGGTTATCTGGCATAAATCAGGGGCTCCAACTGTCGGTATTCCCAATAGCAATGAGTCAGAAAATAGAGAAATGGGCTGGATAACAGAACGTCCGTCCCTTCTGCTCGGTTTAACTCAGAATCTCAGTTATTCAGCCTCAAAGCTATATCTGGCATTCATAATCTGGAAACTGTTAGGAACTCCCTGGAAAACCCCCGGGGACAGAGTCCAATGCAAGGGTTAGCATCTCTTATTGGGATGGTGGTGGCTACCCTACTGGGCACAAAGGTCAGGTGTGTAAGCCCAGGACATCAAGTGATCCCCCCACATTACCTGTGCAGACCCTATCCCACTTGACTGGTCTGACCACACCGCCATCCCATTATCAGTCACCCACTCAACTACGGCCACCAGAGGTCAGGCTAAATTCCCCCTCGCTCACCGCTGCTCATTCAAAACCTTCCCGCTCAAAGAGCTAGAAGCAAACTTTGCATACATCCCTCACCACAGGGAATGTCTCGGGCCTCTTGGAATTATTCAACAACTCTGCTATGAAATTGGTGGATACTCATGCCCCCCTAAAATTCAGCTGGACAAAGACCAAACCATCCGCCCTTGGTACACCACTAAGCTAGCCTCCAACAAACGCTCAATCAGACCCCTGGAGAAACGGGGGCGTAAAAACCACAACCCATGAAAACTCACCAACCTCAAATCTCTCAGCTCAATCTGTAGGATGCAGATTACCGAGGCCAGAACTGCTTACTGTTCCACCATGAGTGTGACAGCCTCTAACAGGAGAAAAGCCCTCTTTGAAGTAGTAAAGCATTGTACCAACCCTTCACCCGACCCAGCGGTACCAGAAACTCAGGAAAAATGCGATGGAATCATCACAAAATCTGAGAGACCATCGAATCAACCTCTCACAGCACCCAGGCACGCACACTGCCCCTGCAGACCGAATTCTCTCCTGTGTCTCTCCCCAGGATCTCTTACAAATGATTGCCTCCCTGAAAACAAATTCTTATCTGACGATATAATCGTGGGCACCAACCATTAAACAAATGACAGGCCAGGAGCACAAAGCGCTCCTCAGCATCATTAATGCTTCCCTCACAGAAGGATCATTCCCGGACATCCTCAATGCTGGTCTCATATAACCTGTTTTGAAAAAAATAAACCTGGCTCCTAACGATCTGCACAACTACTCACCCATTACAAACCTCCGATTTATTGGCAAAATCTTGAACAAAGTAGTTGTCAGAATCGAACAACTTCACTTTCTAAATGACTATCAGTCAGGGTTCTGCCCCAGTGTAGCATCGAGACAGCCTGCATCCAGGTGGTGGATGATACTTTCCAAATCCTGGATAAGGGTGCCTCTTGCCCCCTCGTCCTCCTTGACCTCGCGGCTGCATTCTACGCCTTGGACCACTGTGTCCTTGCTGACAGGATGGTATTCTCTGGGATTGTTCTGAATTGGTTTACCTCTTACCTCTCAGGCATACACCAGGCTGTCTAGATGAACGTGTTGCATTCTACCGACGGGGCCCCACTGGGTTCCCTCCTCTCACCAATCCTTTTTAATCTTTACACAGAGTCTCTGGGCTCTCTCCTCAAAAATCCCAATATAGCCATCCACAAATACGCGGATGATACTCGGTTGTACATGAGGGTAATTAGCATGCAGGACATCATTCATGTCTGAAATTGCCTAGTCATCATCCAGACCTAGATATCGACTGCCTCCCTCAAACTAAACCCATCTAAGACTGAATTTGTCCTCATCAGTCCACCCACTAAAAAACAACTTGTCCAACAATGGCTCAATGATATGTGCCAAGAAGGATTTGATCCACAACTCTCGGACTCAGCAAAATCCTTAGGTTTCACCATTGACAGCAGCCTGTCCTTCCGGAAACACATAAGCAAGAAGGCCCAAATAGCCTGGCTCTGAATCTCTACCCTTTGAAAAATCAAACCCTTTAATGCTGCTGCAGGACTTCCAGACCATAGTGCAGGCCCTTGTGATTTTTCACATCGATGGGGGAAATGCTCTCCCAACAAGGCTACCAGCTGCTCCCTAAAAGCAGTCCATCACGTCTTATTATGGGAGCACAGAAAGTTGACCGAATCTCCCGCATCGTATGCAAACTACATTGACTTCCGCTCCAAGCCAGGATACTGTTCACGACTGCATGCATCATCCACACAGCAGTCATGAGTGGCACACCGGCATGCCTGGCGGTTACGTGTCACATGTCACTTATCTGGAACTCGATCCACAGCTCGGAAAGCTCCCACAATTCTCCAATTCTGCAAATCTCTCAAAACATCCTTCAACTCCTGACCAAGGACTAATTCCAATGGACACATATACTGACGCACAGACCACACATTACTGTGCTACTCTTAAAAGATGTCAGCCCAATGGCAGCTACCCACTATCTGTACAGTGCTCTTCTGCTCTCGAGCTAGGTCTGTGCTTAACGAATAATGGCCTTCAGACCGAGCTACTGCTGGGCGCTCCATTTTCCATGTCAGCAACATGCGAGGGCTAGCGTGATACGCAGAGTGCAGCATCTCACAAACAGAACATCGATTGGGATGGAAAGACCTTCAGCCCAAGACCTCCCCCGCTCATGCCCAGCTGCTGTTGCTTCCCTAATTGAACCACCAGGCTTTCACGCGGGGCTGTGGTGCGATCCTCGGGCAGTACTCCCTCGCAGCCGGGCGAGGGGGATTTTTCAATACTATTTCTGGCCACTGAACGGGATCCATTGAAAGAAGGTCTGAGATGCAACAGGACTCCACGTGCTCTGGCTAATCAGCCGCCTGTGATTGAGCAGGCTGGATTTGAGGTGCTAACCCTAAGTCTTCAGCAGTCCCCTGCCACAGTCCCTCTGTGCCGGAACAGAAGGGAGTGCCCCCTTCCACAGTCCCTCTGTGCCGGAACAGAAGGGAGTGGGGCCTTTTACTATTAGGACCTTTTCTTCTGTGGCTTGAGCCAGACCCTGGGCTGTGAAGGTACATTCAATCTTCCTGGGAATGGCACTGGAAGGGGGTGGCAGTTTTGCAGGACCTATTAAACCGTTATAATCTCTTCTGGGTTGTGGTACCAAGTCCTGTTCTTCAAATCGTCTCTGCCTTGTGGGGCAGCCCCCACTTTTCACTAACTGATATGTGGAGCTTTTCCACTTAATGTTTGTATAGACATCTTCATGGTTGCCGAGAGGCTCGCGTCTTCTGCCTGGTCACAGACCTGAGAGAACCGTACTCTTACTGTCAATGCCGGTCGCCCGTTAATAGAATGTCCTTCACCAATCTGCATGGGTGTCATTTTAGGGGGTGACAAGGGTGTTTGTCCCCCCACCCCAACTATTGTGGCACACCATTTTGTCCCCCTTATTTGGCAGGGGCCCCTTTCCTTTAGATGTCATGCCCCTCCGCCCCCCCAACACTTTCAGCAAAGTTACTCCACTGCCAATCTGCTGTGTTTGTTACGATGCCAGTAATGAGGTTGGTGCTATAAGCGATGGCACAGTTGTGTTCATGCCTTTTGTGTAGACCCAGTGAAAAGCACAATGCACGATCTGAATGTCACCTGGCCTAGTAGGATCGTTGTCTGTCCTCCCTTTTTTCCCCTCCCTTGCCTCGTCGCGCCTTGAAACACTTGTGTATAGGCGCGTTATAAATGCCATATCATATCAATGGTATGTTAGGTGGCACCCTTACGGCCACTTTCTTGCAGGTGTACACGAGTACAGCTTTGACGTGCACTTCACCTACTGGGGACGCAGCTTTGGCTTAGCTTTCCATTATCGAGAGGGGCAGTAGTTACTCATGGTCAGAGCCATGGGCTGCTCTCCGGAATATAACCCTACAGGTCCAAACCACAGATCTTTATAATGCATAATCTGGATGCAGAATCTGTGCCGCGTGGCATGCTGCAACGCTGCTCTCCAGACTTGGGTGGGACGAGGGCAACATGGGTGCTGACTACTCCGCCACTGACATTGGAAGGCAGCGACTGCTTAGATTTCTTAGCTTTGGTGTATTTAATGGTAAACTGGGTGGACTTGGAAGTGAATGCCCCCCTCCTCCTGATTCAATGTGGCTCCAAGACCTTGTTTGAGTATTTCTGATGAAGTGGCACGTGCAGCGCCATGTGCAGCGAGTACAGTAGCCTGGATTATAGGTTTGGACTTCAGGTTGTCCTGTGTGACTCGCATTTTGTCATGGATGGTATCCATGTCCAGCCAGACGGCGAGCACCTGCTTGGAGAGAAGAGTGGTGGATGGGTACAGTAAATTATATATGTTGGACAGAGTAGAGGGAGATGCGGGGGTCTCCCCCTCCTATATATAGAGTGAAACGTGTACTGCGACAGTCCACATTTTTGGCTGTCACAGATAAATCGTCGCAGTGATCACATACATCCGAAGGGAGCAAAGGGGGTTTAATCCCAATCCATATCACGTGAAAATGTTTTCAATTGGAGAAAATGACACAGGCTGTTTTAATTACTCTGTTTGCGCAGATAATGAAAAAAAATGTAGCAAGCACATTTCTTATAATATGCAGCGAAAATAGTACAGAAAAGGTGTGATTCATTTTTGCTCTACTGCAAACGTTTTTATATAATACGGATTGCGACAAAATCAGGTTGCTCCTTTCAATGCTAGGTCAGCATTTGTTCATTTTTTAGCACCACTGCAAATGTTAGTTAATTTGTCCCCGCTTCTTCATTACTCTCTTGGCAATGTTCTCCGCTGCCGACAGCATTGACAGATCCTTCGCCATCCATGGCGTGGGATGAGATGTGAGAATCTGGGATCGTGCACAGCCACTGCAATGTGAACATCGTTCCTGCACAAAGGCTGGGTCCCCTATGAGCAAACAAGAGCCAAACTTTTCAGGTGACAGCTACAGCATATTCCCACCAGGGGGAGCTCCCGCCTAATTAGACTCTGAAATAAAAAATTAAAGTCACTTTATTTGTTTGCCTTTTAGTCATTACGAGTGTGTCGGTCTGGAAGTATGAGTGCCGGTTCCACCGTACTGTTCCCATTTCCGGGCTGCCACAATACAACTCTGCAGGTAACACAGTAACGGCACCCACCCGCAGAGTTTTCACGGAGGCGTGCAGTGCTTCCGTCTCCCATTCCCTCCACGGGAAAGGGAAGTTCCATTTCACAGCGCCTGACTTCCCAATCTGCTGGGACTTGTAATGGTGCAGTGGCAGTAGGAAGTCAGGCACCTGAAAAGTGTTACCGCTGGACTCGTAAGGAGGCTTATAGTTTCAAGTACCCAGTTGGAAGCAGGCCAAAGAACCATGGATGGATGAATAAAATGTGACAATGATTCCCTCTCTCTCACTCGTGAGCAGGGCCGGCCTTAGGGCAGTGCCGGCCCCAGGGTAGAACCACCCTGGGCACCATTGGCCCCCTGCCATGCCAGCTCGGGGGAGTCTATTAAGGGCTCCCCCAAGCTGGCGTGGTGGAAGAGGGCGTGGCAGTCACCCTATTGAAATGTAATGTGCCCTGCTCTTGTTCTGGGCTTTCCAGCATGGAACCAGGGTGCATTTATCAACAATAGGTCACTGATGCTTTTGCATCAGTGCCTATTGCACAGTGATTACCAAGCATCAGTGCCTATTGCACAGTGATTACCTCCCTGCTCTAGCTCGGGAGCGAGGTGGTTTTCCATTAGAATAGGGCGCTGATGCTTTTGCATCAGTGCCTATTGCACAGTGATTACCTCCCTGCTCTAGCTCGGGAGCAGGGTGGTTTTCCATTAGAATAGGGCGCTGATGCTTTTGCATCAGTGCCTATTGCACAGTGATTACCTCCCTGCTCTAGCTCGGGAGCGAGGTGGTTTTCCATTAGAATAGGGCGCTGATGCTTTTGCATCAGTGCCTATTGCACAGTGATTACCTCCCTGCTCTAGCTCGGGAGCGAGGTGGTTTTCCATTAGAAACGGGCGCTGATGCTTTTGCATCAGTGCCTATTGCACAGTGATTACCTCCCTGCTCTAGCTCAGGAGCAAGGTGGTTTTCCATTAGAAAAGGGCACTGATGCATTAGCATTGGCAACCTATTCCAGTGATTAACTCCCTGCTGCAGAGCGGGAGCGGGGAGTTAAAAAAAAAAAAAAGGTTACGCACCCCCAGCATTGACCAGGGGCACATGGGGTGCCACATTTTTGTTTCACTGTCTGTGGTGCTGCCGCCGCTAAGGCCGCCATGCTCCTGAGAACGAGTTTCAATGGGAACATACATGTCATTTGTGTGACAAACAAACCCCTGCACTGCCTATTCGCCAGCATTCAGATGAACCCTCATGCGTGGCCACAATTTTGGTCACCTGTGCACCCTCCATTTGCAGCGCACAGAGGTGCTTGCGCCAGTAGGAGGCTAAGATTTACACCTGTGCTAAAAATGTAGCAAATACTTCGATAATATTGCTACAAGTTTTACTAGAAAACAGACAGTATGTGTACTATGTTTGCTGCCTAACATGAAAAATGTGTTCACTACTCTTCTTTTCATGTTATGCAAGAAACGTCATATTTGGTGCAATGATTTTTTTTTTAGATAATACGGTCTGGGGCAAAAACCTGTTTGCCACATTCAGTATGATGTAAGCAAACTGGTGCTGAATTCTTTTGCATACAGGAAAAGGTTTGATAGCCTGGTGTAAGTGCCAGGCTATTATGTAAGTCTATGCAAAAAGGATGAGCATACTCGTCCTTGGCACTTAAGAGGTTAATCAGTGTTTTGGTATTTTCGATGGACCAATAACTTGGAGCAAATTCTTGACTTGCAACCTGTCCCATGGGTGGTGAAGCGCCACAAACTTGCCCATAGGGACAGGTTGTTGAATATCCAACAACCGTGGTGGGCGTAGGATGGCATAGATACGATGGCAGTGCGTCCACCAGCAAGTGGAAAATAGAGTTGCGCAACTGGCCTCACATAACTTGTTGAATAGCTGATAACATTACGGTAAATAATTGACATAGGAACAGCTACAAAGTGAAAAACAGAATGTTTTCATTTACACAAGATTAACTACTAGACAAATAAAAAACAGAATACTCAACACAAATCTGCAGTCAGAATAAAAACCAAATATCCCCTTAGCGAGACGCTTTGAAGTTGTGAGACACCTGGTGATTTGACACGCACTCTTAATGTGTTTCTGTACATTTGTGTTTGTTCATTTCGTAGCTCATGTCTCAGTTTTGCAGGGTATATCCAGCGCTGTTTATGTTTTATATGAAATGATTTGCTTTCTTCAAAAAAACATTTTTTTTTGCCGCAACATGTTTCGCGGCATACTGGGAATGCTTCATCAGGATCCCAAACTTAAAGGAACAAAAATGTTGTATCCATTGTCCTTCTGAAAGAATCATTCACAAGTCGTCGCTGCATGAAGCACGAGAGTCTGCAGGAAGCTGTTCAGTTGTGTTCTGCTGCTCCATCTCCAGAGCCAACTTCGGCCACGCAATTCGCCTCATAGTAATCATTACTGCCTATTATAATGCCGAAAGGGTACATATACCATTCAAAGCACACATTGCCAAGAAGACCTAAGCAGCATGGTACCAGCTTGTGTTCTTCCACAAGTGGCAACAACCTACGCACAGGAGTCCCAGATGCCACCTCAGCGCCCATGAGAGATATCCAACATGCTGCGGCACACTTTATCACCGGACTAAGAACATTTGACTATATCACTCCCATCCTCAAGAAGCTGCACTTCAAGCAAACATGTTCAAGGCAGCCTGCATCACCTACAAAGCAGTCACATCAGGATAGGGAGGTTTCATCGCAAGAGAATGTGGAATTTCTTTTCCCGAATTTGTCGCAAATATATTGGGGGTGGGGGGGATAAAGGTAGTAATTAAGGCGAGAGAAATGGGGAAAGGCTACAGGGGGATCTCCCCCACCGCATACATTTGAGGTGAAATTGAATCAAATAAAAACAATATTTTGACGAAATCGGTTATGTTGATTTCATCGACCTTCACATCTAAAGCACCACTCTACCTGGTCGAGAATCTCAAAATGTCTGGATACTAGCACATCCCCAGAAGCCACAACATCGCCAGACTGGAAACAACTGCAAGAGGGCAGTTTTTCCTGCTACACACCCAGTCTCTGGACTAAGTTCACAACACAGACATGGCTTGCCTCCTCCATCCTACACTTCGGCATGGACCTAAGCACCTGAAGAGCATCTGGTGAAACATTGACGGCTCTACTGAACCCAACTACTCACCCTCCGGAAATCCCTCCTCCCCTAAGCTTCTAGCTGCTCTGCTACTCCAGCACGTGACTTGGAACCCATGCAGATAGGCAGGCATGTGAACACTACCCAACGGGGTCACGTTTTTATAAAGCTCGCGATGATCATTATTAACTAAACTGCCCGATAGTTATCGCTTCCAAGTTACCTAGTAAAGGGGAGGTCAAACGTATTCTTCCAGGGGGGTCCATTCCTACTTGTACTTATGGGGCAGCAGGGACATGATTCCCTCCATCTTCTAGTGGGGCCATGTAGTGCCCGCTGTTGGTTATGGTGCCTTATTCTGCCCATACCGTCTAATATGTCCAACCAATTCGTCCTTAATGGGGATTATTACAGAGGAAATATGCGCAGGGGGGATTGTTTTATAAAATCTGCCTAGCAGGTCCATATAGGCAATAGTTAAGAAGGGAGCACTACATATACTGCCAATTGGGGATATCCCTGTACACGACTGATGGTGCTCTGGATAGGTGGTGATTGTGCGGGTGCTTCCTGTTCTTTGTACTGTGTTTGGAAGTGATTGTGTAGCCAAGACCTGCTTCTCCTTTCTCCCCATCGCTTAAGCCTCCCCACCCCACAACCATGGCTCACTGCGTCCCTTTGCTCCTCGTGACGTACTTGACCCTGTGCTGAACGTCGGTGAAGTCCAACGCTCCTTCAGACTTTAACATCTTAACTTCTCTCCCACTGCCTTTTCCTCCGCTTTACTTCTAGCCAAACACTACTACTCTGATCTCCTCACCTCCTTTTCCTCTCATCCAGACTCTTTCAGATCAGTAACGTATCCGCTCTCCTCAGCCCTCTGTTCCGGCTCGATCTTCTTCTCTTTCTGCATCTGATCTTGATTCTTAATTTCTAAGGTGACTCCTCTCAGTTCTTCATCTTTATCTCCCCTTCAATCTAGCTCACCTTATGTCCTTTGTTCTTTCCCTTTCTGTGACCGATACGCCCTCTTTTCTATCCGACACTCATCCTACAAGAGCCCCTTCTGATTCTCTCCTTTCCTCCTTAATTCCACATCTTTAATCTTTTCACCTTCCTTATCTCACTATACCCTTCAGTTCTTCCCTGCAACCTTTCACTTTCCCTTTTTCGATCAAACATGCCACATCCCGCCCATTTTCGAAACTCTTCTCTCAACTCTTTCCTTTCCTCGAACTACCGGCGCATTTCACTTCTTCTCCAAACTCAGAGCGTATTGTCTATTCTCAGGGATCTGCTCATCTTAACAATACTTTTCTTCTCCCACTATACCAATCTGGCCTATTACCCATTTCATGGAAACCACCGTCCACGTGGTCTGCCCGTTACACAAAGCAATCTTTCCTCCTGGTTTTTCTGGAATTGTCTCTAGCTTTTGACACTGTTGACCATTCTCTTCTCCTCCACTCCCTCTTACAGCTCAGTTTCAGATGCTCTCTACTCTACTGTTTTAGTTCCCATCTTTCAAAACGTATTGACTCGGTTGCCTGGGCAGGCCAAATTTCTCCACTACTTCCTTCACAACATGGCGTCCCACAGGGCTTGGTTACAGGTCCCCTTTTTTACAGGATTCCTCTTGCCTATATCATGTCATCTTTTGGTCTCTCTGGCGGATTCTCAGCTTTTTCCTGCCTTCACTTATTCCCCGCTCCCCCATATATGCACCCTGCTCTTACTTCCAGACTTCTAGGCATTCAGTCCTGGATGTCTGACCATGGCATGTGAAAAGGCTGCTGAAGTAAATACATATGTCACAGCATCTGCCTGTGAATGGGTGTAAGGTATGCGTCATCCAGTGCACGGCTACACCACTTGCAGTCATATATGACCGTCCTGCAGTGATTCATATGGAATATTCTTTTGCACTGAGTCCTTCAAACAAGGCTCTTTCCATGGAAACTCCAGAATTCCTCTCTTTCCCCCTCCACTAATTGGCTTTGCACACATGATGATCACGCTACACCCAAATCCCCCAACATTCTCTGTTTTCTGTTCGTCTACACTCCCTGCCCGCCCCATTGCTCTCGCCCCATGATCCGCATGACCCTTACTGAACACTCTCTACACCCCCATTGCACTATTAGTCTCTGAGCCGAATACAAGTGGGTGCCCCCACGGAATGCGCAAATACCGCACGGCACCAATATTAAATCTCTGCCCTTGCCAAGCCCCCAGTCTGCTTCACCCCCACAGAATCCTCTTACCTTTATACACCTCATCTGGTCCCTTGCCTCCCTTTCTCCCTCTCTCCATGGCCACCATCTCACCATTGTTCCCGCCCCTCAGTTCCTCGATGCAATTCATGCACGGCCTTCTCAGTCCTTTCTCACTCTCTGTTTCTCTGGTCTCACTTCCGGGCTGTGGACGTCTGCACTGATGCTGACCCTAGTTTCCTCTCCCGGTCTCCTTATGTGTATTCACTTTTTCCTAATGAGGCCGCCTTGCGCAATCACTGTACTCTACTTTCAGAAAACATTTTGTACAATAATCACTGCGGAACAGTGTTGCAGTCCTCAATCACAAGGAAAAGCAAAAGAGATGATGGCTGGAAGGTTTAGAATTAATCTTAACCTCTGGCATTGCTCTGGGCAACCCTCCAGACCATCGTTCTTCACCTGCCAAGCCATTACAAAAGGGTAAAGACTCCTTTTCCTCTCTCACAAAGGTATTCCAGTATGTGCAGAGTTAAATTCAAGTGGGTCAGCACAGAGATCTTTAGCTGGTGGCATGGCAAGCTATGGCTTGCCTGTAATTCTGCAAACACATGTAGGGCACTGCAGAACTAGTTTAAAGAGCTGCTGTTCTGTACCACACCAAGGACGGCATCTAGAGGCTCCTAGTGGCTTATAAAATGCATCACCACACGGTAAAGGGCACTGCGGAAGCCAGCAACATGTATAGCACGACTAATAAGCCCTGCGGTTGCCTGGAAACCAATCTCACTTAAACTATGGGAGACACCAGGGTTACTTTGGTAACGCAGCAGGGGGATATGACCTGGACTTTTACACTTTTATAATAACATTTTTATAATACAATTGTAAAGGCATCTATCTTGGCCAATCAGATATGTTAATCCATAAGCTTCAGATTCTGCAAAACGCTGCCGCCAGATTGACTCTCAATACGCCTGGGCTTTCCCACTCATATGACCTCTCCAATGCCTTCACTGGTTGCCAGTTAAAGCTAGGGTAAATTTTAAGATCTTATGCCCGGTCCACCGTGCTATTCACTCTGTGGGAGCACAATATCTTCAATCTAAGGTTTCCCTCTACCAACCAGAAAGGGCACTCCACAATGCCAACCAATTTCTGCTGTATGTCCCTCGTTTTAAGCTCGCCCGGGCTGGCGGCAGAGCGTTTTCTGTGCTGGGCCCATCATTATGGAATGCTCTGCCGCAGCATCTTAGGAGCATCCATGTCCTATCCAGCTTTCGTAAACAACTCAAAACACTTCTGTTTTAGAGTGGGTTGCTTCCCCTCTTCCTCTCTGCTCCTTTCAGCGCTCCACAAGTATCCTTACATTACAATACAACAAACCCTCGTGGACTGCTTGCATAGAGCAAGTCGAAATTTTCAATTTCACACAGAGCCGTCAAAATCAATCCTATTAAATATTTTTGATGTTCATTTCTTAAAACATTGTCTTTTAGTTAAACCATCCAGATATCACCATATATTCATAAAACAACTGTACATTTAAAAACACATAATACAAAACCAATCTCAAGTGCAGTGTGCAAGTTAAAGTGTGTACGTATTAAAGTGCTTCCAATTTGATCCCCATCATCTTGTGTAAATATTGCAATTAGTTAACAGATCTTTTTATAGATCTAGTATCTCTAACAGTGCCCAACATGCTTAATTCCTTTATCTTCAGTTCTAATCTACGGAACTTCTTCAGGGGCTCGATGCTCACTTATAAAGAGCTATGATATCAGTTATAATAAGTAGCCTTTTTTCTTTTCTATTTACATTTTTCTAAGTATACTTCTCTGTGCTACTGGGAGGCACAGATTCTATGGTGCTTCTTTTTACCGTACCTTTGCACGATCATTGCACTTTTCAACTAGACATACATAGGCTTTACCTAATGCAATCTTTAGTATTGCTTATTTCTCTTCCTATATACGACTTAGCCTGATATTATTTACATCTAGGCTATATATTCCATATTAGTTCGTCCTGCATTGTAGCATGATCTTCAAATTCGTTGTCTGCCTCTTGTAACTCTCTGTGGGTATCATTTTATAAACAGTCTGAGTGTGCTTCTCTCAATAGTTATCTCAATTATACGGCTGCTTAAGACGGCCATGTTATGTCTTCAATCCTCATGGCCCTCGTCCAGTTGTTGGATAAAAACGATCATCTGCCCAAAGCGAAAACGACCTATTAGTCATATGGTCTTAGTCTGTGGTTAATATAACCCCTGGGGGACCTGTATGTCTGGATATAAGTGATAGACTTACTCGATTTTTAGCTGTGTCGTTCCTGACTGCATGTCTCCTTTCGGCATCGGCTTCTCGCTTACCCGATCCGCTACACAGAATTTTCACCTGGCGCGCTTGGTTTCCCTAGGTTACCTTATCACGTGTCAAGGGGCGATTCAATTTCTCCATCGCCATCTAACTTGGACACCATATTTTAACAGTTTTCTTCTGTTAGTGTCATGACGCGCACGCCATGGAAACTATGGAGACAATGGAAGAAGGGCTGATTCCATTCTACACCCGGCGGTCTAGTCTTCCACGCGCCCTCGCACGTCATGACGCATTCATATAGGCGTCACACACGGAAGTCGAGGCGTTGCAACCTTGCTTTTCCGCTAGGTTCTCACGCTGTGTTTTCTCCGCACTTGTTCCGCCTGTGCCTCCTTTTGTTTTCCTACTTGACCGCCCGCTTGTGCTGCTCGCTCGATTCCGAGCCTCTCCCCTTCCGGCTCGGCTTCCTGTATTCCTGCCTCTCTCGAGCAGCCTCTTTCCCCTTTGCTTGGCTCGAGTATTTTCCTTCGTTCCTCCTGTCCTGTTTGCTTCCAGTTCGCGTGCTGCTGTCTTGGTACGCTCCTTTCCCTCTGCAGCCTTCAGCTCTCCCTCTTCTACCCTCGGTGCAATATCCTTCCTGTCCACCGCTCCTGTTACCCAGGCTGAAACTCTTCCTTCCACCGCCAGTATTGCCTTCTGGGAATCGGAGTCCACTCTTCTCACTACAACGGCAAGCCTTCCTCTCAAAGCATCTGTAGTGCTGTCAACATCCCAGCACACCAGGGTTTTTTAGCTACGCTTTTCCCTGGTTTTGGGGGCAGGCTCCCTGAGGGCCCCCTTTGCCTAGCTGTCTGCCAGCTGGCAAGGTGGCCTCCGGTGGAGCTCGTCCTAAACTCACTAAGAAAGGACTGGACCACTGGAGAGAAAGAAGAGCCATTCATACGGACAGTTCCTCTGAAGAACCCAGTACAGGTGAGGAGGAGGAGGAGGGAACTAAAGAGGGCATTTCTCAAGTACACAATATTTCATTGCATGACAGTTATTTACAGATGGGCTACAGAAAATGTAGCTATTATATATATTCTTATGACTGTGGGTTCTTAATTTGCATTCATTGTTTATTCCCCATTGTAACTCTAATTCATATCTATATTCTTCATGGAATTAGAATACAATTTTTACTTGTTAAATCACAGTGATATAAGGGCGCTCTCTATATATAAATATAGATACTACTTCATGTGGTCGGGTATGCTGTGAGTGCACTCATTTTTTAGAGCTCCTCATTCGTGGTTCAGTGGCTGTCTTCTATTTCCAATCTCCTATAGCTTGCTCTGTTCTATCGTTGTCATGACTACTATTATAGGCTTCGAGGGGAGGAGGAAAGGTGCGATATCCCATTCTACTCAACTCTTGTTTTGACTTTTTTGGGCCTTAATCGATTCATCTAAGTCTTATATTTCATTTGTAATTTTCTTCAGGTAGGTATCTCGCAAAAAATATTTTGCATACTGCCTGCTGTACCTCAAACAAGTTATGTCTTCAAGCTGCCGTTGTGTTTGCATATCATCTGCCCTTCACTCATTCTATAGTGTTTACTATTTTAATCCTTTTAAGGTCGAAGCATAAACTATTATTTAGGCTCTTCTCTCGGTCAGCCTTATAATTTTATCTTGTGCCATTCGATATTTTCATTCAACCCGATCTGGTCACATCTAGTAAGGAACATCAGTTCTTGTTCTTTCTTATAGCAGCTGGTCTTTATCTGCATTTGGGTCCTTGCTTCTTATTAGTCTGTCTAACACGGTCCTTTTTATTTCTTCACAGCCGTGTCCTAATCTTCAGAAATGGTCTACTACCGGTGCTTCTTTTATTTAATTTCGGATACAGCTCTTATGTTCACTAACCCGTGTTTTTATTTTTCTTATAGTCTTTCCTATATACAACTTTGGGCAGGGACACCAGATGGAATATATTACCATTTCTTTAATTGCAGTTTGTTAATGATGTTTGAATCCACTTAGTCTTCATACCTATGTCAACCTCCTTTGCTCCTTCCGTAGTGGCATGACATTTACATTTACCACACGATACGTATCCTCTGATGGTCTCCATCCCCCATGTTTCAGTGATCCTCGGTTGTTTCTGTACTTTGCAACGGATGTCATTTCTCATAATTTAGTCTTTTATATTTTTGCTCTTTTTAAAAGCCATTATCGGAGGTCCTAGGGCGTCTTGTCTTCGTGCAGGATTTTCCAATTCTTTTTGATGGATTTAGTGATCTCATTTGACCGGTCTGAGTAAGTGCTCACAAATACAATTTTCACAGAGTTTTTTCTTTATTGCTCTTGTATTCCTGTTATTGCTGTTAGCTGTTTTGCAGGATTTTTTCACCAGTGATTCAGGGTATTCTCTTTTTATCAATTTACTTTTCAGGAGCTCTGCTTCTGCTCTGTAGTCCATTTTAGCCGCACTGTTCCTTTTTATCCTCAAGAATTGGCCAGAGGGGGGGGAACGATGCGGACGTGAGCCTTCGAGCTCCCGGGCCCGCTACATACATCCTGCTTAAATCACCTGCCATCCGTGTCGAACGACAATTTTTAATCAGACCCTAGGCGAGGGGGACCGCTGCTGCAAATTTTCGGGAGGAAACTGTAGTGAAAAGTGCAACAGCGAGACGACTGAAGGACAGAGATCTCCCCGAAGTGTCCCAAGGAAGCGTTTCCAAGATGGCGCCATGCTACGTGCCGATGTAAACCTGCCTATGCAGCAAAGATACGAGATTGTGAACGGACGCCGGCTAAAGGGGATGAGAGGTGCAGGGAGCGGGCCTGGGACGTCCCCCGGCACAGGGCGGGTGCAGGTGGACAGTAACGTACGGCGGAGGGCAGAGCGGGGCTGCGCGGAGGTTGTCCGGGAGAGGAGGGCCGCCTCGCCTCCGTCCCGAGATCTGCCTGCTGAGACGAGTGGCGCGCTTCCCGCTCATGCGCCAGGCGATCCGGGGGAGAGAAGGTGTCACGCCTGAAGAGGACGCATACCAGAACAGTCCCGGTGGAAGGGGCAGCGATCACGGACGAAACTCCCTCGGACGCCCTACACGCGGCACATGGCTGCATCACCACATGAGAGTAAGTGAAGAGCCTGCACAAGGAAGGGCTGGAGGCGCCTTAAACCAGGACTTATCCCCGTGCCAAGCCCTAACTGGCCCCCAGCACACAGCCGCCCAAATCGATAGGCTAAGGTGTTTATCGGACACATTGGCGACACATGTTACGCAGAAACTCCTGTGTAAAAACCTCTGACATGGGAAAAGAAAAATCCAGAAAAACCGGTACTCAAAGCAAAATTGACCAATTCACCACCGCTGTAGCGAATGCGCCATTGGAGCAAGACTGCAGCGAAACAATGGAGGAGGAAAGAGGAGCAATCTCTCTGAAGGACATTATGGCGGCGATCGCCGATTCCTGTGCCTCCATGGAACAGAAAATCAATGGAATAAGCGTGGATGTCTCGCTACTACGTAACGACCTTCAAAAGTTGACATCCCGCACCGGTGAGGCCAAGCAGCGCATATCTGGGACGGAGGATGGACAGAGGAACCTGGAGCAGCAACTGCATAGAACTACGGTCCGCCTGAAGGTACTGGAAGCGAGAGTAGACAAAAGAGAGGGCAGATCGAGACGGAACAATGTACGCATTCTAGGATTGCCTGAGAAGGCCGAAGGTGACTGCATGGAACTGTTCCTGGGGCAATCACTCATCGATCTATTCGATAAAAAGAGTTTCTCCAAATTCTTCTCGATAGAACGAGCTCACCGAGTGCCCACTGGACGTCCCTCGCCTGGATCCCCGCTGCGCACGGTGGTGACAAGGTTCCTAAATTACAGGGACCTGGACGCATTGCTGCAAATGGCATGCACGAGGGGCTCGATAACTCACAATGGCTCCAGAATTGCTTTATTTCCGGACTATACAAGAGAAGTGCAAAAGGCGAGGCAATCATTTGAGCAAATCAAGAAACAGCTGCACTCTCTGAATGTCAAATATGGCCTAATCCTTCCAGCCCAACTGAAAATTTTCCATAAAGGGACAACGGTCCACTTCACTGATCCTAAAGAGGCATGGAGGTGGGCAGAACTACACATAGATGGCGACTGGAGACCGAATCGAAGAAACAGACCCAGGCACCCTGGCAATCCTCCGGCCAGAGACCCCCCGGACCATCCACTGAACCGTGATGACATTATGCCACCACTTGAGGGTGAGGGTTGAGAGGGGAGACAAGGCAGCAGAGATCACCCAAGTGGCGGGCCCCAGGACGGGGGATTGGCATCCAGTGGAAGCAATGAAGCAAGGTATTTGACACGGATGAGGAAACATATAGCGCCTGTTTCGGACGCACGCACCCCCCTAGTTACTTGGGAACAGTTGTAGAAGTTGTAGGGGTTGTTAATTGTTGTCTGAGCAAACCGTTGGCGAGCTCGGACTGATGTTCGGGCGACAGATACTTCATGTTGGGGCGGAGTATGGGGAGGGGGGAGGGGAGTTTGAAGTTGCATCAAAAGTTGTTTGTTTGGTTTTTTGTTTTAAGATGGCCTGTGGCTCCACTCGGGCACAGAAGTTATAGCACACTTTAAGTCGGGTTCTGGCTCCCACCCGAGAGACAAGGTTCACTACCACAGGACACACAGCACAACCCGTCACAACCAATGCCTATCCGATATGATGGAATCCAACAATAGGAATAACACCAAGTCCATTAAGATTATGACCTGGAATGTGAACGGGCTGGGCAGTAGCATTAAGAGGCGCCTTGTTTTACAACAACTAAATCGACATGCGCCAGACGCAGCTTTCGTAATGGAAACCCACTCAGCGGGCACGAACTGCAACCTCTTCAAGCGAACAAATTACCGCATAGCATTGCATTCAGGCTTTTCCATGGGGGCCCGGGGAGTTCTGATCCTAATACACAAACGATTACCTTTTAAGCTGTTATCCGTTGCACAGGACACGGGGGGCAGATATGTACATATAACCGGGACTCTCTGGGAGTGCACCATATCCATGTTAGCCATTTACACAACACCGACCTTATTTACCCCCATAATTGACGACTTAACACCTGTAATTACTGCAGATCCCTCGAATTTGGTGATAGTGGGGGGAGATTTCAATGAGGTAATGAACCAGGAGCTTGATCGCAAACATGTCCGCGCGAGAAACCCCTCCACACGTACCAAATTAGCCACATTTACGGACGCCATGGGACTGAAAGATGTGTGGAGGCACCTACACCCTGGCACGAGGGAATACTCGTTCCTATCTGGGGCACATGCCGCATTATCAAGGCTTGACTAATTCTTTCTGCCAACATCTGAAATACGCCTAGTAAGTGCAGCACAGTTCTTACCCAGAGGCATATCAGACCACTCCCCACTCATGATAGAAATTAACACCGATAGAACGACCCCCCCCACCTAACTGGTGGCTAAACGGTTACTACCTGGGTTTCCCAGAGCTGTTGGAGCATGTACAAAAAACTACAGAATCGTACTTTGAAGTGAATGAACACTCTGTGGGCAGCCCAAATACCGTGTGGGAAGCATATAAACCGTTATTAAGGAGGGAATTTATCTCCTGGATCGCAGCCCATAAGAAAAGACAAGCTAAATCAATCCAGGAAGCGGAATTGCAAGTGCAGAAGGCAGAGGCAGCTCATATAACCCAAGGCCAACCAGAATCTCTCCGGGCATTGCAACTAGCACAAAAACAACTAGAGAATGTCGCCCTAGATAACGCCAAACAGGCACACACAGCAATGCGGGCCAGAGTGTACGAAACCGGGGATAAAGCAGGCAAAATGCTGGCATGGATGGAGAAGCGAGATGAAGGGCTCAGACATGTCAGAGCGATTAGGACACAGGGGGACACACTGTTAATGGTGGATCGGGACATCGTGGAGGGGTTCGCCTCCTATTATAGGGAGCTCTACAAAGCACCGACCTCCCCCATTGATACCACAATCCTAGCGGGAATCACCCTTCCCCCCCTAACACCCGAGCAAACTGCCCTCCTAGACACTAACATCACGGAGGACGAGCTGTCCGCAGCCATGGCGGACCTCCAACCCGGGAAAACCCTGGGACCCAACGGCTTCCCGGAAGAGGTGTGGAAAAAAATAGGCACAAACATAATTACACCACATTTACTGAAAATATATGAAACTTCACACAGTGAGGGATTCCTCCCACGAGACCTGAGACAAGCCACTATAGTGGTAATACCCAAAGCAGACAAACCTCCGGATAGATGCAGTTCATATAGACCAATTTCTCTTATCAACACCGAAACCAAAATCCTAGCGAAAACACTAGCTAACCGACTCCAGCCAATTATATCCTCCTTGATTCACCCGGATCAATGTGGATTCATGCCACAAAGATCCACGCGCATGAACATAATTCGTTTACATACGGCGATAGAAAACGCGCCCACCATTCAGGGCCCATTAGCCCTGTTGGCGGTAGATTTTGAAAAGGCGTTCGACTCGGTGAACTGGGAAGCGATCTGGGAGATCATGCAAAGAATGGGTTTCGGGCCCCAATTCATGAGCTGGGTCAAACTACTGTATAAATCACCAATAGCAGTCACAAAAGTAAACGGTTATGTATCAAACCCCTTTGAAATAGGAAAAGGAACCAGACAAGCATGCCCACTGTCAGCCATGATATTCGCGAGAGCAATCGAGCCACTCGTGATAATATTGAGAGGCAATGAGACATGGAAGGGCTTCCGTTGGTCAGAAAGCTGGGAAGACAAAGTCTCCTTATATGCGGATGACTTGCTTGTATACCTGCACGATCCAGTAAGATCCTGTCCCATTGTGACCGGATTGCTACAAAAATACGGCGCCTGCAGCGGCCTGCAGGTTACCTGGGCTAAGTCCATCCTGTTCCCGCTGGGACAGGTAGAACAAGCGATACCCCCACAATGCCCCTACCAGGTGGAAAGGGAGCAGTTCAAGTACTTGGGTAAACTCGTCACAAATAATCTTAATGATTATGTCCCCAGAAACCTACACCCAGTGATGACAAGACTCGCGGAAGACTCCCAACACTGGGCATCCCTCCCCCTGACGCTACTATGCAGAGCAGCGCTCTTTAAAATGATGTCCCTGCCCCGACTCCTATATATATTACAAAATGCCCCACTTCACGTCCCCCCAAACGTATTCGGGAAAATAGATCAATCAATCGGGAAGTTGCTGTGGAATGATGGCCCCCCCCGCATAGCTCTTGCCACGCTCCAAAGATCCATTTGGGAGGGCGGAATAGGGCTTCCCTGAATACAGATATACTATTGGGCCAACCAATTGACAACTGTGAATGACCAATTGCACGGGGACAAATCTGTGCCGCATAACCGTTCATTAGAAGCTGACACCCCTGAAAACCCTGTCATGCAATATCTTTATAGGAAAAGGGCCCGACCAAACACCTCCAATATGTGGACACATATAACCCAAATCTGGACGGACACACACAAATTTGTTGGATGGGGCAATAAGCTGTCACTAGCCCAACCACTGTGGAATAACAGAAATCTCCCAGGTGTATATAATCTTCCCAAATGGCCGCTCTGGTCCCAACATGGAATACTTACATTGGGTGATGTCATGAGAGAGGGCACCGTAATTCCATTCACGGAGCTGGCGCTCAGCCTCGCACTTCCCCAAACCGAACATTACCATTACACTCAGTTGCAACACGCACTACAGGGCAATCTCCCTGACATGACCGCATTGCCGGAATTTACCCCAATTGAAAGGAACCTTTTCCTGGAGCGAATCATTCAAAGAGTGACATTGGTCCTATATAGTGCCATAACCTCCTTTGGCATGACAGAATTGCGAGCACTACAGACCAAATGGGAGACTGATGTGGGTGCAATGCTACCGGAAGAATGGATCATGGCTCTGATGTTTCCTTGGGAGGTAGCCATATTGTCAAGGCTTAGGCTGATTCAGTTAAAGATACTGCACAGAGTATACTATCCTAGAGTGGCCCTCTATAAATGGGGAAGGATAAATGATCCAACCTGCCTGCGATGCAAAACAGAGGAAGGCACCTTCTTTCACATACTGTGGACATGCACACACATTCAGCAGTTCTGGGACGCATGTTGTACCGAATTATCTAGAGTCCTAGGCAAAGAGATTCCCAGAGATCCTAAGCTGCTGCTGCTGGGAATAGACAATGAAGTTGACCTGACAAGATATGAAAAGCTGTTTGTGTTCACCACTACCGCACTTATCAAAAGAAATATTGCTCAAAAATGGGGGTCGGAGACGACTTCGAGTTATGGACAATGGAAGACAGACGTAGACATCTGTGTTGCAATGGAGCACAGGGTATACACGGCCAGAGGATGTCCGGCCAAGGCGCAGAAAGTATGGCAAAAGTGGGAAGACGCCCATTGAAAGGTGACTTTGTATAAGTGGACAAGAAGAGAGAATGTGGCGCCCCTCGACATCCAGGGTACCATCAAAGCGGGGAATCAAATGTAGCTCCTGCAAAAGGGCAGTGAACTCAGATTTTAAATGTTGTCTGAAATGATGGTGGGAAACAATCAATGACCTGTTTAGACAGTGTGCTTATGTTGTTTGTCTCAAAATCAATAAAATGTATTATCAAAAAAAAAAAAAGAATTGGCCAAAGGGGAGGTTTTCTCTAGTATGTTTTGGGTGAAAATTCAACTGTGTGTCTATTTTTTTGTGGTAGAGTTTTACAGCCAGTTCTTTACTTGCAACACCAGCGAAAATGGTACTGTCTAAATAATCTATCTGTGAACTATTATGATTCATCGTGAGTTGTAGACATCTATCCTGGTTAATCAGCCACTCCACAAAATGAGTCATTGCTGCCACTTCACTCCCTTCCCATATTATGAACACATTGACGATGTACCTTTTCTAATGCAGCTAACACAAAGTCAAGTTTAAACCTTATGCCACCACCTCCTCCCCAATCTACTAGTGGTCACCTCTCCCTTGTGGCCGGCCATCAAATCTTCCAGCGCTTAGTGTAGCATACTGGCAAATGGCATGACCTCCACTCCAAGGATTACTGACCGATGCTAGAAGCCAGAAAGGAAATCGAGAGTGCAGTGATGGCAATGTGATCTGGGCTTTTGCCAATGGGCCACATATCCATGTGGAAATGGGCTTCGTTGCCCTAATACTGGTAAGGTGCCATCCTGACTACAATATTCACCTATGGTACAGTGAGTCGTGAAAAGTGATAGTGCTTGGGAATTTACCAGCTAGAAGCCCTGGTTATTCAACACATGAGCATGCAATGACTCCAAACCCAACATTACTGCGACAGCAGCAATTAGCAGGCATCACCTTGTGTGTTTTGTGACATGCTGTGCCTTGATTGAATGTCTCAGGGACTGAGGGCCAATTCATAGGTGGGAGGCATCTTGGGAATTACGCATGCCATAGTTTGCTTCACTGAGGTAATAAATAGGATTGCCTTGGCCGGGAGGCGGTTGTGGGGTAATGGTACAAGATGCTGGCAATGTTGTGACTGGTGACAGAAGGGCAGAATGAGCCTGCTGTGGATCCCCAGGGTCTTGGCATCACACATGCATGGTATTGCCTTATATGGGTCTTCGGTGATAAGGTGCCCAAATTGGAACCAGCCTTCCCTCAGCACAAAGCCATCTTGTTCCGGCGGGTCTGTTGCTCAGTGGACTAAGGCACCCACTATAGAGAACTGTGTTTGATCTCATGGTCACAGGTTCGAATCTGGGAAGGTCCACTCGGACCTTCATCCTTCTGAGGTTGAGAAAATGAGCACCATTACGTTGTGTTACAATAAACATCTGTTATCTGTCAATAGCGCCAAGATGACCCTCTGGGGATAAATACACGTTATGTTATGTCGGTGGATACATGTGCACATTGTTTGTTGATTGTCAAGCAATTCTACACAATGGATTTCCATTGTGTGCCCCTGGTAGTGGATTGTTGTATCCTGCATGTGATTGCAAGTTAAGAGCTTGTGACGTGTTGGGCGGGGGGAGGTGGCGTGTATGTGCAATGTGAGCATTCTAAGAGTGACAGAGAAGATGGGAGGTGAAGGAATACCTAGTGGCTGCTATTGCTGGAGTCTGCTACAGCTACATTAACCATTTCCCATTGTATATCCATGGCGTACTCTTTGGCTCCCAGCTTGCCTCCTCAGCCTACCCGCGAGGCAGCATCCTTCATTTGGTGATACGTCAGTGCTGATTCCGGAACCTGCTGTGTGGGCTAGACAGCTTCACTACCACAGCTCCCAAGTCTGGCATAACATGTGTCCTATATGCAGTCTTGCACCAGAGAACATCCCCACCTCGCCGACTCCGGCATTGCGGAAGCGTCCGACTCGCCGCATCCCGAGCAGCACATTGACCAAGCACCTTCATGAACATTTGCCTTTTCTGTGTTTCTTTGGAGGGGTGTGCTCTTTCTTGTGTTTTAGTTAGTTATTTGCATATTGTTTTTGAGCTAAAAGTCTATATTTTCATACACCTTCAGTTGCATATTGTGTTGGAGTCCTTGTACTAGTGCAGTTGGGCTGCTAATGTGGTTAGGTCATACCCCTCCTGAGGGTATAGCCTGAGCTCGGCCCGCGCTACCACAGAAGCTGAAGGAGACATCCCTTTTGGTTTGTGCCTGTTTCACCTTTATGATTGGGATCACTGCTACTTTAGTAGTAGAGTGGGGCTGAGTAGGAGTCATTTAATCACTGCAGCATCTCAGCACACTATCCTAGGCAGAGGCGTTGCAAGGTGGGGGGGCTTAGGGGGCTATTGCCCCGGGTCTTTTGGTTGTAGTCCTGGATAGAAGCTCAGGGGCTACACCCAAAAGGCTAGCTCGCCTCGAGTCCCGACATTAGCATAGCGCCAGACCTTTTCCAGTCCTAGCAACACCCCTGATTTGAAGGCCGCCGACCCCTTCCTGAATTCACTACAGCGTCACATGTTATGAGCACGCTCTATTACCGCGCGTTGACTGAAGAGACACATTTCTAGTAAGACCCCTCTCCGCGCATTGGAGTATGTGTGCAGTACTTTAGATGCCAGGTTAACCGGTGTACACTGGAGCAGCAAAGTTTATTCCCGCCATCAGAAGTGGTTGCCGGATAGAAACACGAGATGCACAGGGCATGTTTGAAGTAATCTATTTGTACAGCATCACTAAAGCAGCGCCTGATACTGGGTTGGTTGAAAATACCACGCATACATCGTATACCTTTGAAAATGATGGTACTTTTAAATATTGTGAGAGCAGATATATAAGTACCTGCCTCCTTGGAATCCCTGCCCTTGGGGGCTGTTTTCTGTATCCCTACAGCCCCTACCAGCAATTGACATCTGATGTCTGCACTTACCCTTGCACTTACCACCAGCTGGCCACACTTGTATTTTTGCTTATTACCTATTTATTTTTACTCTCCTTCCCATGTACTGCACTGCCCCTACCCCCTGTCCCCCCTGCACTTTTCCCCTTCCGCCCGCCCCTGCACTTGCACGATCTGAATGTCACCTGGCCTAGTAGGATCGTTGTCTCTGTCCTCCCACTGTTCCCCTGCCTTGCCTCGTCGCGCCTTGAAACACTTGTGTAAAGGTGCGTTATTAATGCCATATCATATCATATCCGTTTTAAATAAGGTTAAAAGACATGTAATGTACATGTCCTATGCTAGTTTATAATATGCAATCAGAATTGCTGTTCTATGCCAGTGCTGACACCACCTGTTAAATTCCTGCTGGAGTATATCTGACTGTTGTGCAAATAACCAAAGGTGCTGTCAATAAGATCAGGGTTGCTCCTAACAACATGAAGCGCCATGTGTCAGGCTTCTAGTGCTGCCTCTCAAACACATTAGGGGGTCTCAAATATGCCAGATCAAGCCTTTCATTTTCCATATTGCCATGCCAATTTACCATTTCCAAGTCGGTTTCAGATGTCCACGGTTAATTAAGAAAGCCCATGCCATTGTCAACATGCCAGCTTCACCAGCTCCCATTTGTCATGCAAGTAAATATATAATCTCCTCAGTTCTATCTGATGCCAGCTTTACATTGCACGCAGACAATGGTCATGCCAGTTCAACAATTCCATGCCAGGTGTGCAAGTTGAGCATGATCGTGCTAATGTATACATTGCCCCCATAAAACATACATGCAGTTCCACAGGACCGCCAAGAAATGACAATAGGCCAGCATCAGTGCCACATGCCAGGAAGTGCCATGGTTGACCTCCGCGGCCCAGCACAGACACACCCTACCTGGCATGTGATTGGGGCACCTGTCAGCCAGGTACCCGCCCTCACAGGCCAGGTACTCCCACAGGATGCTCCGAGAACCTGAAGCCAAACCGTAAGGTCAATGAATTGTATTAGCACCAACAGTAACAAAAATAAAAAAAAATAAAAAGGATTCCTTTTAACTGGGCCCAGCCAGCGGAACTCTCGATGTAAATATTACCTGGTCTGTCTTTCCATAGATCTGTGCTCCTCTGTACTCGCCTACTCCCCTAAACAACTCTGCTCTCTTGGCGGGGGAAAAAGTCCCTCGCAGACTTTGACATTGTCAGTGTCCAGCACTTCTTTTTCTTCTGTGTGTAGACGTTTTCCGTTCTTTGGTTAGATGTGCCAGGATGGTTCTCCTGGTCTTGTACCAGCAGCACCACCCTGGGTACCCTGGGTCTTCTGTACTGGGGGTTGGGGATCAGTTACTTTAGCAAGTGTTGGGGCCAGGGGTGTTTAGACTTCACCTCTCCTCCATGACCCCCTTTGCCATTTGTGGGCTATTCTAAACCCCAGTCAGGCCTTCCCACCACCGTTCCAGTTGGCACAGGATCAAGCGTCTGAGCCTGCCTCTTGCCGGCACCCTACACTCCTGCACCTCCTTTCTCGTTCTGCCCTTTTCCCTTAATAATCCTTCTATCCTTCTTTCCTCCTTTCATTCTATCCACTGGTTTTGCTCTTCCTACCCTCCTGGCTGGTCTTTCTCCCTTCCTGTCTCCTGGCTACTCCACCAATATCGCTCCACTTATTTCTTTGCTACCACCTTCTGTATTTTTCTAGGTCTCCCTTCCTCTGGCCTGTCCTCCCCATCCTTCTACAGTCATCTTTCTTTTCTTTCTTCATCCCTCTCCATGTCTCTTCTCTGCCTCCTTCGCTCCTCTTTCTCACTCATCTGACCCTCTCAGTCTCCTTTCCAGACCCTCTGCTCTTCTCCACTGCCTCCTCTACCATGCTCTTTTTTTTACTTCCTCTGTTAACCCTCTCCCAGTTCTCCTGTTGACGCTCCTTCTCCCACCTCCACTCCTGACTCTTTTCCCCACTTGCGCTTGCTTCCCTCTTTTCCCCTGCATGCCCTCAGCTTTGCTCCGCCATATATGTTCCTCGTTACTGCTCCACCACACAATCTCGACCGGACTCTCCGCACTCCTGATAGGCACAATCTCCCGTCCTCGCGATTGCCTTTTATTCTTACACGGGTCAGGGTATAGTTACAATGCGTGCAGGTGTGTGGGGTTACATGTGTGTCTTGTGGTTTGCCCCGACTATTTGTATGATGAGACTTCCAGATGCTGGCACTTGGCAAGTGGATTGCCCCACTCCGTTAGCCAACTTTGCTTTACCAGCGTCCACCATCTTGGATACAGACCACTTCGATGGTTGCTGTCCATGAGGACGGTCATGTCATTTAAACCATAACTACTCAAAATGTCGGGGTTTTGACCTATGTAGGAGCACTCAAGTGTAAAGAAGTGGCTCCAAAATGTCTTGAGTGAACAGCCCTCACAAAGTTTTGTCATATCAATCCAGTCTGCATCACTGTGTGGCTGACCCAGTGCTTAATATGTAACAAAAATAATTGCCAGGGCATAAATATCTTCTAGAAATCCTATGACACTGCGGGTGGGCACCATCTCTGCCACCACCGACAGCTGCTCCCCACAGTGTTGACATATTTGGGGTGACACTACAGTTCGCATCTGATCATTGTGGTTGATGGATGCACTGACTATCACCGCTTTATAATTAAAGTGAGTCTGAGACAATAAGTGCTGGGGCTCAGAAATAAGTGCCAGGGCTGAGCCCTGGCAAACACCCAACACAAACTAAGCACTGGGTTGATAAACAAATACGATGGCATATCCGTGTGCGCCAGGATTCTTTCCCCAACTCTAGCGCAGCATGTGTGGTGCGTTGTATTTTTCTTCACTTAGGGGTGTTTGGGACACTATAGCATGTTAAAAAAAAACAAGCATAGGGGTGAATTATGGAGCCTGGTCGCTCCACCACGTGCCTCTGCCAGGCTTACATCACGTGGTCCTCAACGTCAGGGGCACCTGACTACCATCCTCCAGCCTCCAGCATGTGACTTTATCAGAAAACACTCCCACTTGCATGCAGAGACACATACACATACATGGGAGGCTGCATACGTGCGCACACACAAGCGCGCCACACACACACACACACACACACACAATGTATAGAATGGTTGATAACACCGCAGCATGTCTCCCCAGCAGTAATTGGGTCGCTTGCTGGATGCTGGACCATCTATGTGAAGTCAAGAAACGTCTGCGGAGCTGTATGTTCTGTAAGGTTTTTTTACTGGGGTGGCCTAACTGGGGCACTGACCTATGCATGGGTGGCATGAAGTACAATCGCGCGCGCACACAGATAACGATCATAGTTTAGGATAATGGGGTGGCACCTGGGGTATTCAATCAGATTCCAGGGGTAGCACGTGCCACCCTAGGCCACTCCTTGGACACGTCTCTTCCTCAACCATATCAGCAGAGTGATTCTATGCATGTGAGCTGGGACTGCACCCCTCGGATGAGGTGACTCACCTGCACAGGAGAAGCACCTTTTACATAGAGATGGTGATACAAATGTATTTAACAAAATAGAGAGAATTCAGCGCCCTGCTCAGTCAGAGCGGGTGAGACAGAATAATACCCAGAAGGTGATCAGATCATAGGGGGCTAAGGAGCGGCCCATCAGATACTTGGGAGTTCTTCCAGATGGGAGGGGCAGTCAGAGTGTGGGTAACTACTTCCTAAGAGGAATGTGGTTAGCGAAAGAGGAGGCGATACGGGAAGGGCTGCTGGTGGTCCTGCTCAAATGTGGATTCATCATTCTACTTTCAAAGTGTCCAATATGTCTGGATTGCGAATACAGATATTAGGCGCTTTTGTTCTTAAAAAGATGCAATCCAGGGGTCAAAATAGCTACAATAATTTTGGGAAGCAGGGTCTGTGGCTCAGTGGACTAATGCATCCACTACAGGGACCCGTGTTTGACTCATGATAACAGGTTTGAATCCCCTTCCGAGGTTGATAAAATGAGTACCAATAAGTTGGGTAACAATAAACGTTGGGTAACAATAAACACTAGGTAACAATAAACGTCAGGTTATCCGTCAATAGCGCCAAGATGTACCTTTGGCTGAACGTGCGCTCTACAAATACGACTGGTAAATTAGAAGCTTCAGAGGAAGCAAAACACTGAATTATAGCCTCAAGACCACAGAATGCTTGTTGCTAAAGAGACAACTTTGATAGCACCCTATCACATTGGAGCTAGCTCGAGAGCAGCAGAGCACTGTCCAGAGTTTGGCCTAGCGTCTTTTAACAGTAGCGCAGTACTGCGAATTGCGGTCAATGCATCAGTCTGTGTCTATCGGGAGGAGTCCTTGATTAGGTGTTATTGATCAGTCCTGGATCAGGTGTTGTTGAAAAAGTATTCTGTAACACTTGGTCAAAGTCTTAAGTGCTGCAGAAAATGCGGCGAACGTCTTTATAGTCCAAGGATGGCCTGCAGGGCTTCCCCGTCGACTATTCCCAGCTGCAAGTCCACGTGGCCTGGCAGGGCACAGGGCGCAGCCGCAGAGCACGCCACTGACCTCGCCATTGACCTTGCGCACACGGCGGGAAGCCTGACTCATCCGCTCACGTCCGTCTTATCTCGGAGCACGTAGGCCTGCGTCGATAGCATTCCGCTTTCGTCATTCCGAGGCTGGGTTAATATTTTTACTAGATAGTAAAGGCGGCGCGCTGGGCTACAAGGCTGAAGGGGCCATCGAGGAAAGCCTTGACAATCCTGCCCAGCCGGAAAGGGAATGAATGGGCGATTAAGGGTTATGTGTTTAGAAATCAACCATTTTCTCGAGCTTTCTTCCGGAAGTTGTGCATATTGCTGCGGTGCCTTGTTTCGCTGCTGGAACGAGTGAAAGCGGTGGTTGAAGTCATGTGTAATCTCCTTATCAACTCTGGAGCTTCAAAGAGGAAAAATACAGAAGGCTGATGCTTGCATAATGCTACTGGGGGCTTCTTAAAGAGAATGGGGACCAGCATGTGTGGGCGTGTACTCACAACTTCCACACTGGTGTAATGATCACACCTTCACCTTAAGAAGCACACAAGCAATCACAACACGTTCAGATATAATGTAATGTAACTGGGTTTTTTAATAGCGTCACCTGTGCTGTTTGGGTGTCCTCTTGGCGCTAGATTCTGTAAGAGGGAGGTGTTAGAGTTAGTAAGAAGAGAGGGGGGAAGCTACTCCGGAGGTTTTGCTCTGTGCAGCTTGGAAGCGCCTGCTCTCTGTGTACTAGTAAGATCCGGCACGGTGCTCTCGCCGAAGGTTCACTTTCCATAAACTGCCCTCTACTAGATCCCATCCAATTAAAAGCCAGATTCTGGTCTGCAAGGCACTGAAGCACGACTACCTGGGAAAGATCTTAGCCAAGGCTGAAAACATGATATGCCACAGCCAGCAGCAGAGTACAGCGATAGCGAAGGTTGGGTAAGCCACAGAATAGTAGTCATTGATGGGCAATAAACCTAAGCATGTTGACAAACAACTGTCGACTTTTGTAACATAACTCCTTCAAGTGCCAGGCTATTATGCAAGTCTATGCAAAAAGGACGAGCATACTCGTCCTTGGCAGGTAAGGGGTTAAAACCCATATTTCCAAATATATACAGAATCGGAGTTCCTGTGTCGCCCCCGCCCCCACCCCATGTAGGATATGAGATGTTGGTGTTTGGCTCATGTCATTTTAATTTCTTATATGATACTGAAGTTTTCCCATTTCAAATGCTTGACTACGAAGATACAAGAAACACATTTGTAGAGCGATATGGGCGTAAGAGCCAGGACTTCCTCAATATCTAGCACCCGATACGGGACCGCCAGAAGATCTACAGAGAGGGGACTACATTCCAACCAGGCTTTTAGTATCACTAAGTGGTCCGGTGGTAGTTTTATTCTGTTTTTGCTATTCAGGCAACCGCACTTTGCATTCTGGGACTTGTAGTTTTGCTTTTCCTGTAACTTTGGAATCATGAATCTCCAAATACAAAGCACTGCTGGTTAAAAAGTCACTTGGCAGCTTCTTTCGTACCAGTACTCCGTCCAGACGGCATGAAAAGGAGGTCAGGCTGGCAGTGCTGCCGCTCATAGCATCGGGCAACTTGAGATTTCTGCAACTGTTCCCTGCTGGATTATCAAAATAAACATTGTTTGAAACAGGGCATTTGGCTTGTAGTTGAACATTTTGTTACTAAATTACAACATTCCACAAAACTATTTTTTAGATTTTAAAAACAGGCAGTTGAGTTTTGCAAATATTTACCTTTTTGGTCTGTAAATTTTATCAACTGCAGGGAGGATTGAAATGCAGTAGGCCCATCACACAATGACAATTAGCACTTTCATGGAAGATTTGGATTTAAAATTCCAAAAGGTCACTAAAGATGACTTCTCCTTGTAGGCATTGCACAATAATTGTGGTTTCATGGGCAGGCCTTGAAAGATGAACACCCCAAGAAACTTAAACACGGATGCACCGAAGTCATATCTGCAGAGGAGCGGATGTAAGCGCTCACACACAGCCTTCCAAACCAGACATGGGCATCATTAGTCGGTCAGTCCCGTAATAAAGTGCTGGTATTGATGTATACCGGCACTTTACCGCACCGGCCGACTACAGTTTTGCCAGAGGGGCACCTGTGCTACCTCCAGCTTAGAGCTGAAGGTAAGGCAGGAGCCCTACCGGCAAAAAAGCCATCATTACCAGCACCGGTATTGCTGGTGCCAGTACCGGTAATGACAGAAAATCATAAATGGGGATTAACATCGTCACTCTGGCACTCGTAAACCGGTGACAACGCTGCCGGACCCGATACTGACATTTGCCAGTATTCTGGCAGATCTACCACCAGCCTTATAATGAGTTCCAATGAGTCAGAAACCTGACTGAGCTACACAGCTAAAGGTGTGACACACCCCACACTAGGACCCCGGTGGTGGGGTTTTGTGTCGGTTGCTGGATCGGAGATGGGGTGCGGTTGAAGCGTTCAACGCCAGCGGCTGGCCTCTTGTAAATGCTTCGATCGTCTTGTGGGATGTTTTTACAAATGCATCCGAGCCCTACCACAAAAACTGTGCAGTACTGGCATTGAAAACATCATGATAGCCAGAGCTTCCCAGAAAATGCCCAGGGAAATGCATGAAGAATAGGCTGCCACCCATTTTTGCCGATGTTATGGGCACAAAAGGGCACTGCCTAAAACCACCATTGGACTACCCACACAGTAGCCTGAAACCATTGGGAATGGCAATGCTGATTGCCAAAAGCAACCTAGAACTGTGGGGAATTCATTTTCTTAAATCCCAAGAATGGTTGCATTACCAGTACTCACCACTATCAGAAAGCCGGCGTTTTAAAACCACCAGACCTTTGTGTAAAACTGAATAAATGAACCCAAAGCAGGCCAAAGAAAGACTTACTGAGAGGTGGATACAATGTAAAGTTATATTCTGAAGTGACTTGAATGTTCATAACAAGACTGGCTGAGCTCTGCAGGTCTGCAGCAGCCTAACTGAAACTGGATTTAAAACTACCAAAAATTGAAAATGTTTAAATTAACTGAGTGACCTACTTTTGAGTGTCATGTAGTTTGTCACTGTTGAAATGTCATAGTTTTGAACTTAGAATCAGCATTCTAGCTGCATATGTAAAAATTGTCTTGACTTAAACTGGGGAACAAAAAGTGACATTTTATCTGAAACCTGGCTTAATGAAACTGAATTCTGCCCACCAGCTACCCCCGACAGGAGTTGAGACTTGCACAACAGCTGTGTTCCCAGGCCTAGCTGCCTTTTGCTGTTCCCACCAAAAGGGATATGACACATCTCTGATTGAATTACCTGGGCTCTGCAGGAAATTGAACAAAGCCCTGTCCTGACTCAGGCAAATGTTTTATTATGGGGGTCGTAAAAGTGGCTTCCTCCTGGAAGGAAAGGGGAGGAACACTGCCTGTGAGAGCAAGCTGGCTTGGCAGAACTGGAAAAACCAGAAATTCAACCTTGTGCTGGGGGAAACCACACCCCTTTGGGGCCAGAACATAAATCTAAAAAGATGGATCATTCATAGAGCGGACTTGTGAAAATTTTATAAGTGATATCATTATTCTTGTGATTTTTCTGTGCACATTTGAAGACGTGGTAGGACCCGGTGGTATGTTCAGGGGGGTTTTAGCGGAAAAGAGGATGTTACTCTAAATGTATGTATGTTAAAAATCTGACACTCCACCACCTAATGCCCACATGCTTTGCGAACATTTGTGTAAATGCGGGGACAAATCCAATATTGGTAACCCGACCAAAAAGTGAAATATGTTACCATTTTTCAACCCAAGCTCCGAGAAACGACAGCATTGGAACAGGGGCTACCATCAGTAAATGCATGATGTGTGTATGCAATGCCAAACAACTGTCTATCAGGGAAGTATGTATTTGTATCAGATATAGATTGTGTGTAAAGTTGACAGGGGTGGGTTCTCTGTATCATAAACAGACCTCATCATGATGACACTTCATTTCATTCCCCCAATCAAGGGGAAGAGGAGGAAGTGGCCAATGACAACTGGAGAGGGGTAGGGCCTAGAAAGCTAGCCTCTCCACCCACTTTCAAAACACATAAAAGCAGACAGTCAGGACAGATAGGGACATTCAATTCCATTTGCTGCGGAGCATGCTGCCGGACCATACAACATCCAGAGATCCAGACTTCAAATCCATCAATCTCCAGAACCTGTAGCAGTACTTAGAAAGCAGAGCAGTATCCAGAATCCAGAGAGGCTAGACCAGCAGAGCAGAGCTGACCCAGACCGCTGTTCGCAGAACCAGAGAGCTGAACCGGAGTCCAGTCCAAAACCTGTTGACCAGATCCGTGGCGAGGCCTATTTCTAAATATATTGTGAGTACCTAGCAGAACTGTGCAGAACCAATCTCTTAGTTAAAATAATATAATCCAAACTATTTTAATCTAAGTAGAACTGCCTCCTAGTTGTCACCTGTCATTTGCAAAGCTGTCACCTGTCATTTTCTATCTGCAAGCTGTAACCTGTCGCTTTGAACTTTAAAAATTTCAAATCCGAAAAACTACCTTTATTTAATCGTTCGTATCTCTGGAACCGTTTGGACTAGGAACTTGGTTTAACTTTCCTCTGAAAGCTTAGGATCTCACCTTTTCAACAAGCCTAGAACCGACTTCCTACTCCTTATATTTTCTCCGTAATCACGATTCTCGAACTCGCGGATTTTACCGCGATTTGCGATTTGGTTAAAAATCCAGCCACGTGTGAAAACAGCAGCTTCATTGCTTTCCTTTGCCAAAAATTCGTTTAACCTGCTAGTTACTCCTAGATCCCTGCTAAAGTGAGCCTGAACTCATCCCAAGTATATTTCACTCACCCTGAACCTCCTAAAGGGAATTAAAACCATTTTCAGCATATTTCTCACTGCATTGTCACCATATTCAAAGCATTTTGCCTGTGTTTCAAAACTCCTATCTGTTGTATAAGCTGCTGGGATGGAATTGAACTGAATTCTATTTGATTGCATTCCTAAGAACTGTGTCATCTTCATCTCCTTACAGTGCATAAAAGGGGGGGGTGAATTGTCCAAGAAAGTGATTACATTGTCTTTTGCTGAAATCCTATGAAGTTAATTTCTGTACTGCATTTCATTCCACATTGCATCCATTTGAAACCATAAAAGTATTGTTGCTATCGTATCCATCCTATAACCACTCATCATTGATTATAAAGAAGTGTGCTAGTGCCGGACTATCCATTATTGATTACTGCTCAGATTAAGTGTGAGATTCAATTATTAATTTATTATAAAGTGTGATATATATATATATGGTTTAAATGATCAAATAAACCGTTTAAACTTGCAAAACAGAACTACTTCGTGGCTCAGTGGGGTCAGGGGGATTCCAAGAGAGGGGTGTTATATAGGGGTAGTCATCCAGAACGCATGAACTGGACGTAAAGATATATCAATAAGGGTTTCCATTCAGTATCCCAGACTAGGCATTGACTTAGCTGTAATGTTGAATTGAATCCTCTTACAAAGTGGGGGCTCGAGCCGGGATATTCTGGGTTAGATTTACCATTTGTGCAGATTAATACAGTGTGCCAGCTGACCAGATACACATATCCGGTCGGATCACCGCGCTGTGTTACGCTGTAAAGCACTCCTCAAAGGAACGCTCTAAGAAAAAGGTCTGTTTTGCAAAAATAAAATACTAATTTCTGTAAGTCAGGACAGAGACCAATCTCTAGAATGACGACCTTAGTAGACATGAAAATAGCCAGAGAGCACTTCTTACATAAGTTATTTGTGAGAGGTGAGTGGACTCACCAGGACCGCATGGTCTGGTTGCAGGCCATCACGCAACAGGTCACTGAAACAGGGTCAGATATATGGGGAGATCAGGGTCCCCTACATGTGGCCCTGAGTGAACTATACATGGCTCCTAAGGATGAACAAGACAAGATGGTTAGGATAGCGGCATACCTGTACCTATATATGGGAGAAATGCAGGATAAATGTACGGAAAGCCAAGATCTGGCGAACAAGCGACAGATGGCGTTAGAGAAGGTCCAATCTGACCTGGTCTCTTCTGAGCAGAGGCTGCAGGGGAGCCAGGAGTCAGAAAATGATAGTAGGCAGTATATCATTAAAATAAAAGAGGACATGGATATACTGCAACAGGAAAACACAGACCAGGATACCAGAATTCTGGCTTTGCAGAAGGAACGCCAAGACAGTTTGGACTCCCTACTGCAGAGCCAGAAAAAGCTGGAGCAACAGATCAATTTCAACAGGGCATGCACAGAGCAGGTAGCCACCCTGCAAATCCAACTAGACAGAGAGAAAGAGGAGAGCAATAAACTGATCCTGAAAGACCTGGATACCCAGGCAGAGTTTGATCAGGAGCGCCAGAAAGCTGGTGCCTTCCAAAGGCAAAGGGACGACCTGGCGTCACAAATTCAAGCTCTTGGTCAGGAAAGGGACACCTTAGGCCAGGAAGTCTGCCACTTAAGGAGAAAAATGGAAGAAAATCACCTGGCCCACCAGGGACTGGGTGACCTCCAAAAAGAATACCAGGACTTGCTAGAGCACACCAGGAGGGTGGAGGAGGCTCTGGCAAGACAGGAGCAGGCCAATAGGGACACAGCTCAGGAGGTAACCCTCCTGCAGCAAAGACTGGCCCAGTGCTCCAGGACCAATCAGGAAACGCAGAGAGAGAATGAGGCTCTCTGCCAGCACAATGATAGGCTCCAACAACAGGTAGCGATACAGGAGAGACTGATAGAGTCTAGTAAGGCCTTAACTGAGGAACTGAAGGCGCAGGCTCTTGCATTGCAACAGGGAGCAGGGGCGGATAGAGACCAGGTTCGCTGAGAAAGGGAAACTCCTGAGCATAACCTCAGGAGCCCTAGTACCAGAGGCCTTTATCTCTCTCAGTCCCTGGACTCTGCCACCCCCATTTCCCCTGGCACGCCTGAGCACCGGGCCACAGGGATGGCAGATTACTATCCAGCCAGAAGCATGGGGCTCATAGGCCAGTACCTCCCAGGAATGGATGGGCGGGCATCCGGGTATGGGCACCCAAGCACAGTGCAATTTAGTGGGGAACCCCAGGAGAATAGGCCCATTAAGGGCATCCTGAAAACTTCTGCCCAGTTAGGTCAGTGGGGGGGGTACCCATCAAATCCTGGCAGCAAAGAGGAATCTGAAGACTCCTCTGAACGGCGCAGGACACAGGAGACCAGGTCCCCACATTCTGCCAGCCATTCCCAGGCTCGCAGAATCCGGGAAAACCTGGAAGATCAGACAGGAACCTCTGGGAGCAGTGCCTCTGAGTCAGAGGATGAATGGACCAGGGTTACCCGAACCAAAAAGGCCAATAAGGCAAAAAGGGCCTTGCTTAAGGACCCATTGAAGCAAATAAAGGCAATAAGGAGTGTTATCACGCCTTATCATAAGAACGCCAAGTATTCCGTATGGGAACACTTGGAGCTCTATGAGCAAATGATGGAGACTTTCCATTTGAAGGACAGCAGTAGCTGCATCCAGTACGTCAAATGGACATTCTCACCAGAATACTCCAGTTTCTTTGCGGGGCTGGAGGACCAAAATCATTTAAGATGGTCCACCTATAAGGCGGTCATCTTGAAACATTTTTATGTTCACAGAAATCCTCAAGAGGCTCGCAAGGCAGCCTACAATTTGCAATGTGGGGAGGATCAGGCCCCACAAGAATTCGTGCAAGAACTGAAACGTGCCTTTGCGCAGACCACCAGAAGGGTGCGCACAGACAGCAGAGAATTTGTTAATACTTTTTTCCATGCCTTGCCCAAATACATAATGACCCAGCTCGTGAGAGATTTTCATGAGAAAAGATCTTTAGAATGGGTCATTGAACAAGCCACCCGCATCTACGAGGTGCAGAAACCGGTGGAAAAAAAAAACCAGCCCAAAAACCCCAAAACCAACAGCACCCCTGCTGCGGCCAAGGTGGCAGAGGTAAAGGTTGCCCCCGTTTTGGATTTGGAGATGGGGGGGCCTAAAAACCTACCTGCACCTAATAATGCTAGGCCCAGAAGGTCCTCGGGCCAGTCACAGACAGGGAGCCAAGGAGGCAGCCCCACAAATGGGGTCCCTCGCTCTCCTGATTATGTAAGTCCCCGTTACAAGGGAAATCGACCCATCCTGGGTTATGTGTGGACTCCTCCAGCCCAAGGGGGGGGATCCAGCCAAGCACCTAACCCAGGGAACTTCCCTCCTAACTTCCCGCCGGAGGGCAGAAATTCTCCAAATCCTGGGCAGAACTTTTTCCCCAGGTATCCACCCAATTTCCAGCCCCAAAATCATCCATCCTTCTTTCCCCAATTCCCTGAGCCCAGACAACCTAATCTGGGAGAGGGGAGGCCAAGGGTGGAGGGGTACCAAAATCTTCCCAACCAGGGGTACTACCAGAGAAGGGATAGCTACCCTTCCCGGGATCAGCCCAGGGGAGAAAATAGAGCCCCGTATCAGCCTGAGCGGGTTTCCCAGTTAGAGCGCCAGGTCCAAAATATGGCACGGGATCTGGGTCACATACTGAGGGCTCAACAGAACCCTCAGATGAGCGTGCCACCGCAGAATGCCCCAAACTCTGGACCTGGTACTCCAGAACAATGACGGGGGCAGCACCCCGATAACACACCGGTTCCTAGGGAGGAGGCACAAGGGTAAGGGGGGTGTAAAGCCTTGGAGGAAGCTTCCTTCCCAACTTGTAAACAGCCCCTGGAAAACCAGGAACCGGAAACAAAATCTCCTGCCCCTGAAAGCCCGCCTCCCAAGGAGCAGAGGGGGGGTAGGAGAAACAAAGGACCCAAACAGACCCACTTTGTGGAGGAGGTACAGGTCTTCCAATTTGAGGGAGAGGGATCCTCAGAGGATTCTGGGGAAAGGACCTTCTCCTTCAGAGATGGGGAACTCCTCCCAAGGAAAAATGGGTCCCAAGGGATGCCAATTCAGACTGGGGAGATATGGAGACTGAGCTACCGCCGCCCATCATCTCATCCCAGAACCCACAATACCAAAATCCTCTGGTTCAAACCCATCCTGATGACTGCCTCCAAAAAGGGGGGGGGGCGGCCCAGAACCGGAACCAGTGGAACCCACAATGGCTCTGATCTCCAGTTGCCAACTTTTTCTTTCAGATTCCCAAGGCTCTCCAAAGAATTCTGCCCAAATTTCTTCTCTTGCAATGTCCAAAACCAGAAAGTTAGCCCACCAGTTGTCCAGAAATGTGCATTATCTGTGCCCCCTTGAGGAGAAGGAGGGAAGATATTATACCCCGGTACAAGTACAGGGGCAGGGTACGATTTCAGCGCTGGTGGACACGGGATCTCAAGCTACCCTTCTGTCCAGAAGGGCCTTTGATGAACTGAATGCAGGAAGGGGAGGGAATTACCAAATTCCTCTCACCTCACTTCCTGGACAACTCCAGAACTTTGACGGGAAGGAAATTCCCGTCGAGGGGACGGCAGATTTGGACATTAAAATTGGGCGACACAAGTTGAAACACCCGGTCATAGTTGTGACTCCAGAGGGCACCCCTTGTTTACTAGGGAATGACCTCCTGAGAAGGTTGTCACCCCTAATAGATTGCGTAAACAAGGCCCTCTGGACCCAGACTAGCCGACCCATAAAATTTAAACAGAGTGTCAACCATGTTAGTTTAAACGGCACATGCCACATGGTTGAACAAAAATCTGACCAAGTAGAATTCCACTTCCAGAATAACCAAATTCCAGACGTGACAATAATAGCAGTAGGACAACAGACTGGTGATGGGGGGTCCTCTCTATTTCTGAAAATCAACCTTCCTTCCAGTGTAAAGTGGTATTCCACGCTGGAAGGAAACACTCTGAAATTCTATACTAATCCACAATCAGAAACTCCCCCTCCTATAGTCCAGAAAGATGTGAAATCAGCTCAGAGCCTGGCTGATATTCAGCAAATTGGAGAGCAGTTGTTCATCCCTGTTCAGTTAAATGATCAGAAGGACTCTGTTCTCGCTCAAGTGTGTGTGAACAACGGTAAGAGCTTCATCAGCGAAGCCATGTTCCGCCAACTCCCAAAAGATCCAGTCATTCCCACATTCAAACTGATAGACAAATGGGAAATGGACCTGGAAGCACCCAATTCCAAACATCTCCTGCCAAGCAGGTGTATGCTCAAAATCTCCATTGGCAACAAGAGCATAGTCCACAATTGTTGGGTCGTGCGAGACGTCACTGCCGCTTTTTACTTAGGCAGTGACATTCTCAATCGCTTTGCCATTAGTTTGGACCTAATAAACTTCAAAGCTTGGTCCAGATTAGCGGATAATCCCATGGGCTTTGATGATCCAGAAAAAGCATTTAGGTCAGCTCAATTGCTACCTTATGCAGTTGAAATTCAGATCAAAGAGGAAGTCACCATCCCAGAAAGGACCCGACAATTCTCCCTGGAAGTGAAAGCTAAAAGAGGACAACATTTGAAAAACCCTGATGCTTACATACATCTAAACGCTTCTCTCCAACAGCAAGGGTTGGGGGTAAACCCAACTCCATTAGTCAACATAGAACATGACACCATTCTAATAGAGGTGGATAACAGCGACTTAAAGAGTATTACTCTAGCCGCAGGCACCATTATTGGAATGGCGGTTGATGACCGACATTTTTCCATCGATTTAGGTAATGAACTGTTAGGGCCAATCCCCAAGGACTGCTTTGACAGTGACAGTGATGACAATACAACACCAGACAGGATTTTTACCCGGCATGGGGGGAACTTCCTGGTGTACACTTCTTGCCCTTATGGTAAGGATGATGTGACTTGTGACTTCAGGAGGGATGAGGTGATTTTCCAGGTCCATGAGGGCTGCCTTTCCCACCTGAAGCCTCCAGTCCAAATCAGCACTCTGACCAGGGACTTCTCCACCCAGCTGGAGGAGGCCGGTGAGATAGCCAAACCAGAAGTCTTTCCAGGCTTCAGGCAGATGGTGGAAGAGAGAGTCAACCTAGCTGATGCCTGTGTGACTCTGGAACTTAAGCAAAAGTTGAAACAAGTTTTCTTGGATTTCCAAGATCTCTTTGCGGTAGACTCATATGACTGTGGCCGCACCGACATCCACACAACAACAATCCCCACAGACCCTGGCATGACTCCAGTGTTTGTGAAGCAATATCGTTTGCCTCTCGCATCAATGAAGTCCCTTACTGAAATAATTAAGAACCTTGAGTCCCGGGGAATAATCCGTCCAATACACTGCACCTTCAATAATCCGGTGCTGGGAATATTGAAGCCAAACGGCCAGTGGAGACTCTGCGTCGACCTCAGGGAGCTCAACAAACGGGTCCATACTTCCCGATGGCCTCTGCCCTACATTGACCAAAGGCTGGCCCAGATCCAGGGGTCACAGGTATTCACTGCAATAGACCTGACCAATGGATACTGGACTGTGCCTGTCAGTAGGGAGGACCAATACAAGCTGGCTTTTACCTTTGGGGGCCAGCAGTACACATGGACCCGGACTCCCTTCGGATACCTCAACTCCGGCAATGAATTCAACATTTTCCTACACAAGGCCATGCCCGACCTGGGTGCAAGGGGTAACCTGGCTTATGTAGATGATGTCCTCATCAAAAGTTCATCTGTGGAGGAACACATAGCGGAGATCCGTTATGTTCTGACGCAGTTGAGGGCCGCCGGAGCAAAACTTTCCTTTCAGAAAGCACAGTGGTGTAGAACCCTTGTTAATTTCTTGGGGCATGAGATTACTCCTCAGGGTCTCTGTCCCCAGGAAAAGAAGGTGGAAGCACTCCAAAAACTGAAAGACCCCACAACTCTGCGGGAACTAAGGAGCCTCCTTGGACTGACTAATTACAGCAGAAAGTTCATTGAGGGCTACGCAGAAATCACCAGACCCCTGATTCATCTCCTGAAGGGGGGGGTCAAGTGGGAATGGGGTCCAGAACAAGCCGAGGCAGTAAGATAACTCAAAAGAAGCCTCTCACAAGCGCCCTGCCTAGCTTACCCTGTCAGAAACAAGGAGTTCTTCCTGGAGACAGGGTTCTCTAATACGTGCTTGACGGCAGTATTATACCAAAAGCATGACAAGGTCAATAAAGTAATCTCCTATGCGAGCAAAACTTTATCCTCTGTGGAGGAAAAATTCAACGATTGTGAGAAGGCACTCCTGGCAACGGTGTGGGCATTGAAGAATTACCGCCCGTTTATCCAGGGGGAACACATCATAGTGGAGACTCCACACCAGCCTCTGCAATATCTCCAAAGTGACAGAATCCGGGCCGGAAATGTGAGTAATTCCCGAATTACTTCCTGGATTCTGTCAATGCAAGGCTTTCCTGTGGAGGTCAGATATGGCCAAAACAAGAAGAGTCCCCTCGCGCAAGGTCTGGCTGACTTGCATGATTGTGCCAGAGAAAACTGTCTCTAGGACGAAAGTCTAAAGATCAAGGACAACACGGAGGCATACCTTAATTCCCCACACAAAGTCTTTGAAGAAGACAAGTGTGAGGGAATGCCCACTGTCTATGTGGATGGATGCTCTTACCATGTTGACAACGACGGGGAGAAAGAACTGGTGGCTGGCGTAGGGAATGCATGGGTGAAGGAGTTTCCAGAACCCTCCGCTGGATACAAAATTGGTCCCCGAAGTAGTCAGGTGGCAGAATTGATGGCTGTGCATCAAGCCATCCTCACTGCTGTCCAACATCAACTCCACGAACTGGCCATAATCACAGATTCTGATTATGTACGGAACGGGTTTGTGGAGCACCTGGTTAATTGGAAAACCAGAGGCATGTTATGTGCTAATAACAAACCCTTGAAACATGGGAAGTTGATCCAAAACATTGATGATCTGGTCACATCGAATGGGATGATCATCTACTGGAAAAAGATCAAGGGTCATTCCTAAGTAGAGGGACCAGACAAAACTGGAAATGACTTAGCTGATCAGCTGGCCAAAACCGGGGCCATCCAAGGGGATATAATAGAAATAGAGTCCCTGTCGGGGGAAATCCAGGTCACTGCTATCACTAGGTCCCAGACAAATGCTCACAGTGATCTTTCAACTGCCCAATGGAGCAAGGAGACCCCTGATGCTGATTTGATTACAGCTCAGAAGGGGGATCCAATTATTGGTAAGTTTTACCAACACCTTGAGGACCCTGAGAACTTTCCCCTGACGGATACCGATTACATTGGGAAAGAGGACCTAAGAGTGTTGATGAAATGTCCAAAAATGTTCCGAATCCAAGACGGTTTGCTGGTAAGGAAATCCAAAGCTGGCCACGATCAGTGGGTGGTTCCTACCTCATTCCGAAGCCTGATGTTAAGTCACGCCCATGATGCGGCCACCGCCGGTCATAGGGGGTTTCACACAACACTGGAAATCTTAAGAGAGGTTGCATACTGGCCACACATGGGGCAGGACCTTGACCAATACTTGAAGGGGTGTCTTGTGTGTGCACAATTTCAGCCATCATCCCTCACGCACCGTGCACCCCTCCAAAAGAGGGGGATGACACTGCCATGGTCAGATTTGCAAATCGACTTTGTAGGCCCCGTGATTCGCTCTGCTAGGGGGAATAAGTACATGTTGACTGTGACATGCTTGTTTACCAAGTGGGCGGAATGTCTCCCAGCCCCAAACTGCAAGGCAGAAACGGCAGCTGCCTTGATGATTAACCACATATTTTCCCGTTTTGGTCTACCTCAAAGGATTGAGTCAGACAGAGGTAGCCACTTCACCAGTGAAGTGATGACAAAGATGTGGGAGATACTGGGGGTCAAAAGGAAGTTGCATATTGCTTACCGGCCAGCTTCTTCTGGGGCAGTAGAGAGATATAACCGAACCATTGTGAGCATCTTAAAAAAGTTTGTGGCAGATTCTGGGCCAAGTTGGGATATCCGATTACCTCTGGTCCTAATGGCCATCAGATCTGCCCCTTCATCTGCAACCAAAATGTCACCATTTGAGTTGATGACTGGACGCAAGATGGTACTTCCTCAGCATTTGCTCTACAGAACCCAAGAGCAAACGTTGATAAATGCCTCCACAACTCATAGTATGTGGAGAATTTAAGGAAACACCTTCAGCATTCTTTTGCCTATGCTCAGCGGAATCTAGAAAGATCAGCTGAGAGTATGAAGACCCACTATGACCTGAAAACTTTCAGGAAGGAATATCAAGTGGGGGACCGGGTCTATCTATACAATTTCCAAAGGAACCAGGCCAAGCAGCGAAAATTTTTGCCTACATGGAAGGGATCCTATGAGATTATAGACAAGATCTCCCCTGTGGCCTACAAGATCCGCATCCCCAAAGGCGGTTTGGCAGAGGGGGAAGACAAGTGGGTACATATAAATCAGCTAAAGTGTTGCCATCCCAGGCACACTCTGCAACAACTGGAGGAATCCTCTGGAATCCTAGGGGGTACTGTCTCAGATTAATTCAGTTCTAACTTAAAATATCGTACATATCGCCTATCAAATTCTGACTTTCTCAATGTGGGTGTTTTCGTTTTTGAATGCAAAAAGAAATGTGCATGTTCATATGTTTTGACTATAAATTTATATGCCAACCCACTATATCAATGGTGAGGGAAAAATGTCTATGAATAGGTATTGCCGCTCTTCCTTTGTCGTCCTAGGAGAAAGAAAACCTTGAGACTGGCCAGGGAGGACGATCCGGAGACCGGGAGCAGAGACGCAAGGGGCCCGGGGTACCGCCCAATCTTCCCATCAGGACCGGCGAGGAGAACCGATCGATCCGACCGGATGGAGAAAAAGATGCTGAACTGTGCCATCTATTGGAAGAAGATGAGGAAACATCCCAGATCTTGCGAGTTCCATCAGTGAAACAGAATGGCCATCGCAAGAGGGGGGCTTGTGGGATGTTTTTACCCATGCATCCGAGCCCTACCACAAAAACTGTGCAGTACTGGCATTGAAAACATCATGATAGCCAGAGCTTCCCAGAAAATGCCCAGGGAAATGCATGAAGAATAGGCTGCCACCCATTTTTTCCGATGTTATGGGCACAGAAGGGCACTGCCTAAAACCACCATTGGACTACCCACACAGTAGCCTCAAACCATTGGGAATGGCAATGCTGATTGCCAAAAGCAACCTAGAACTGTGGGGAATTCATTTTCTTAAATCCCAAAAATGGTTGCATTACCAGTACTCACCACTATCAGAAAGCCGGCGTTTTAAAACCCCCAGACCTTTGTGTAAAACTGAATAAATGAACCCAAAGCAGGCCAAAGAAAGACTTACTGAGAGGTGGATACAATGTAAAGTTATATTCTGAAGTGACTTGAATGTTCATAACAAGACTGGCTGAGCTCTGCAGGTCTGCAGCAGCCTAACTGAAACTGGATTTAAAACTACCAAAAATCGAAAATGTTTAAATTAACTGAGTGACCTACTTTTGAGTGTCACATAGTTTGTCACTGTTGAAATGTCATAGTTTTGAACTTAGAATCAGCATTCTAGCTGCATATGTAAAAATTGTCTTGACTTAAACTGGGGAACAAAAAGTGACATTTTATCTGAAACCTGGCTTAATGAAACTGAATTCTGCCCACCAGCTACCCCCGACAGGAGTTGAGACTTGCACAACAGCTGTGTTCCCAGGCCTAGCTGCCTTTTGCTGTTCCCACCAAAAGGGATATGACACTTCTCTGATTGAATTACCTGGGCTCTGCAGGAAATTGAACAAAGCCCTGTCCTGACTCAGCCAAATGTTTTATTATGGGGGTCGTGAAAGTGGCTTCCTCCCTGAAGGAAAGGGGAGGAGCACTGCCTGTGAGAGCAAGCTGGCTTGGCAGAACTGGAAAAACCAGAAATTCAACCTTGTGCTGGGGGAAACCACACCCCTTTGGGGCCAGAACATAAATCTAAAAAGATGGATCATTCATAGAGCAGACTTGTGAAAATTTTATAAGTGATATCATTATTCTTGTGATTTTTCTGTGCACATTTGAAGACGTGGTAGGACCCGGTGGTATGTTCAGGGGGGTTTTAGCGGAAAAGAGGATATTACTCTAAATGTATGTATGTTAAAAATCTGACACTCCACCACCTAATGCCCACATGCTTTGCGAACATTTGTGTAAATGCGGGGACAAATCCAATATTGGTAACCCGACCAAAAAGTGAAATATGTTGCCATTTTTGAACCCAAGCTCCGAGAAACGACAGAATTGGAACAGGGGCTACCATCAGTAAATGCATGATGTGTGTATGCAATGCCAAACAACTGTCTATCGGGGAAGTATGTATTTGTATCAGATATAGATTGTGTGTAAAGTTGACAGGGGTGGGTTCTCTGTATCATAAACAGACCTCATCATGATGACACTTCATTTCATTCCCCCAATCAAGGGGAAGAGGAGGAAGTGGCCAATGACAAGTAGATAGGGGTAGGGCCTAGAAAGCTAGCCTCTCCACCCACTTTCAAAACACATAAAAGCAGACAATCAGGACAGATAGGGACATTCAATTCCATTTGCTGCGGAGCATGCTGCCGGACCATACAACATCCAGAGATCCAGACTTCAAATCCATCAATCTCCAGAACCTGTAGCAGTACTTAGAAAGCAGAGCAGTATCCAGAATCCAGAGAGGCTAGACCAGCAGAGCAGAGCTGACCCAGACCGCTGTTCGCAGAACCAGAGAGCTGAACCGGAGTCCAGTCCAAAACCTGTTGACCAGATCCGTGGCGAGGCCTATTTCTAAATATATTGTGAGTACCTAGCAGAACTGTGCAGAACCAATCTCTTGTTAAAATAATATAATCCAAACTATTTTAATCTAAGTAGAACTGCCTCCTAGTTGTCACCTGTCATTTGCAAAGCTGTCACCTGTCATTTTCTATCTGCAAGCTGTAAACTGTCGCTTTGAACTTTTAAAATTTCAAATCCGAAAAACTACCTTTATTTAATCGTTCGTATCTTTGGAACCGTTTGGGCTAGGAACTTGGTTTAACTTTCCTCTGAAAGCTCAGAATCTCACCTTTTCTCCTTATACTTTCTCCGTAATCATGATTCTCGCACTCGCGAATTTTACCGCGATTTGCGATTTGGTTAAAAATCCAGCCACGTGTGAAAACAGCAGCTTCATTGCTTTCCTTTGCCAAAAATTCGTTTAACCTGCTAGTTACTCCTAGATCCCTGCTAAAGTGAGCCTGAACTCATCCCAAGTATATTTCACTCACCCTGAACCTCCTAAAGGGAATTAAAACCATTTTCAGCATATTTCTCACTGCATTGTCACCATATTCAAAGCATTTTGCCTGTGTTTCAAAACTCCTATCTGTTGTATAAGCTGCTGGGGGGGGAATTGAACTGAATTCCATTTGATTGCATTCCTAAGAACTGTGTCATCTTCATCTCCTTACAGTGCATAAAAGGGGGGGGTGAATTGTCCAAGAAAGTGATTACATTGTCTTTTGCTGAAATCCTATCAAGTTAATTTCTGTACTGCATTTCATTCCACATTGCATCCATTTGAAACCATAAAAGTATTGTTGCTATCGTATCCATCCTATAACCACTCATCATTGATTATAAAGAAGTGTGCTAGTGCCGGACTATCCATTATTTATTACTGCTCAGATTAAGTGTGAGATTCAATTATTAATTTATTATAAAGTGTGATATATATATATATATATGGTTTAAATTATCAAATAAACCGTTTAAACTTGCAAAACAGAACTACTTCGTGGCTCAGTGCGGTCAGGGGGATTCCAAGAGAGGGGTGTTATATAGGGGTAGTCATCCAGAACGCATGAACTGGACGTAAAGATATATCAATAAGGGTTTCCATTCAGTATCCCAGACTAGGCATTGACTTAGCTGTAGTGTTGAATTGAATCCTCTTACAGTCTGTAATCTTGTTTGATGCGCTTAGTACCGGAATGCAGGATCAGGTTTTGAACCTGTGGCGCTCTGCATTGTCTTGCTTCCAAGACAGGCGCGCTGCCCCTGAGCTATCCTGCCGGCTTTCACATGATCCAGCATTGGAATGGATTGGTTGATCCACACATGTGAACGCCCAATCGATGCAGCCACAAGTAAGGCAGTTGTATTGCATCTGACCATCCCGGACACCCACACACTGAAACAAGAGATGTGCATCACACGCCCAGATGCCACACATGTCCCTCCTTATTTATTTATTTAAGTGCATATGGCTAGACCACTCAAGCCTTTTGCGCTAAGACAACGTTAAAAAAACATAATACAAAAGAAGAATACAATTATAATATATTCTGTTATTAAACAAGAATGGACACAATAGAAAACAATAAGACACATTAAAATCAAGTTACATTCAACGCAGCACAGTGCATACATTCCAATGTGCTCTTAGGATGCCCGAGACAAGGACCAGTGAATAATGCCAATACAGTGGTGGGGCGATACAATGGGCCTCATTACGACCCTGGCGCTAAGGGGTTAACAGCGCCGTAAAAGGCTGCGGTGCCGTTAACCCCTTAGCGCCTAATTACGAGGTCCCTTTGCAGCTCCTGTCCTTAACGGCTGGTCTGGACCAGCCGTTAAATTAGGGACACGCAAAGGGACCTTGAAGGTAATTACGGTACCGCAATTTGCGGTACCGTAATTACCACCTTCCCTATTCCCATTGAGCCCTATGGGGCAAAAATGGGAATGGGGAAGGGCCAATGGTGCATGGGGAATTACCGCCCCGCCAACCTTGGAATGGGGTGGTAATTCCCCATTGCACCATGGAGGACTCGTTACAATACCGGCAGCAACCATGGTGCTAATAGCGCCATTGGTTACCACCAGTGTTGTAATGAGGGCCAATGAGTCGTTTTAATACCCGTTCCCGAACATGGTGCCCCGCGCAGGTATTTACAATGATTCTGCACATAATCTCAAAACTGATGAGAACCAAGACTGCTTGGAGAATTCAAACATTTTCCATATGTCTCAATATAATGGTCAGTCAACTGCGGCAGTCAGTCAGTCAGTCAGTATAGAATGTATCACAAGGGGAGTAGCCGCCAGACAGAGTTAAAACATACTACCAATTCTGTATGTTACTATTTAGAACAAGATAATCATGGTGTTCTATAAATCACCAATCAGTCAGTCAGTATAGGTCTAGCACTCTCAATGCGATTCCTAGTAATGCGACATAATCTAGCGGACCGAGGGATGCTCTTTCAGGCACCAGTGTATTCCGATACAGGGAGAATATCAAAACGTGAACACCGGATGAAACGCAGCAAGGCTGGCTTGCGTAGCTTAATAAGATATCCGCAGGGAAGATTCGAAGAAAATCCCAGCATGTCATAATGAACATATCTCGCTTTTCTCCAGATGATTTAGATAAAGACTGAGATCGATCCCACATCAGAGTCTTGTCTTTCAATTTGGTTAGGAAAATTGGGACTTCGTTCTCGGCGGGCAAGAAAAATCCTATGGTTTCCAGGTGCTCTTTCACTGTGATTATCAAGTCCCCATAAGCACGATATCCAGGCTCGAGGCGAGCATGATCAACAGTAAGGCCCAGTAACGATAGGGCTGACCCAGCGGCCTGATCAATTGTCACCACCAGTTTAAATCTCGCCAACCTCAGTGCATCCACCGGGACTGCCGAGGGTAAGTCCAACAAGGAGCGCAGCCGTTTCCCCTCTACTTTGCCAAGCCAGTTTATATGGCTAGCAGATAGAACCTCTAGGTTATAGAAGATCCGGGGAATAATGCAGACCTCAAGCAATCCCTTGATGGAATGACCCCCTCCCTTATGCATCAAGCTTTTGCTAGCCGGCCACTTCCTAGTTGTCTTGGGTGGTAACACCTCCATGTAGAAGGCAGGCATGCAAATATCCCTCACAGGTAACCCCAGGTAGGTATAAGCGTCTACAATCTCAAGACATTCTCCACCCATGTGCCAGGGGAATTTAATCTTGCCACCCGCTCTCTTTCCAATTACCATGATTTTGGTTTTGCTCACGTTAATTATCACCTTATTGGCTGTTAGGGAGAATTCTCTGTAAAGGCTAATTTCCCAAACCTAGTGAGTCCTCCAGCAGCTTTGCTGGATTTTTGGGGTTTCTTTTTTTCTCTTGCTAAGAGTGAGACCCTTTTACTCCCACTCTTAGACATGATTTGAGGTGTTCCTTTGTCTTTCCATGTGTTTTATGGGCTATGGGGTCTTTTACTCCATAGGGTCTCATGTGTTTTTGATGTGGTTTACACAGCACCCTCCATGCCGTAACCCAGGGGTGTCGTAGCGACCCCCAAACATAGACTCCATACCCTAGGACTGACTACTGTCTCCCAGGACATGTAAAGTCAACATTGGCTTTACAAGTCCCAAATTATGAACAGGAACCAGTACAAACCATCCTATTGTGGATGTACTGGTCGGGGCAATTCGATTGCCCCGGGGTCTGTTGTTCGAGGGGGCACGTCTCCGTCCCCCCTAATCGAGTTTTGGCTGGTGGCAGTGGATACTACTTTTTATATTGGACCGCGAATATATCTCTATGGGATTTTCCCATTGTTCGAGGCTACCAACTTTAATTATTTAATTCTTATAGCCTCGAACACACCGCCGGTTTATTTATTTAATATTAATTCACCGGTTGGTATTTTTTGCCAGAACTCGATTCTAAAATGGCGTTTGTGTTCTCTTCTGCGACTCCAACCCAAGTCGAGCCCTTTGTTCCACTTTTTTTGCGGGCTTCTCCACAGCAGCCTCCAAACGTGGTGCCACTGTGTCTGGGTACAACAGGGGGTGTGGGAAGGGGTTTAGGCACCCTGGACTGAGTTGCCTTGGCAACTCAAGTCGCACTCTTGTGTGATTGGCCCAAGTGGTGAGCCGGCCGGCTCACCACTTAGCATGTTTGATTGACAGCTAGGCTGAATGAATGGGGGTGTGCTGTATAAAAGCAGGGCTTTGGGGACTGGAACTTCAGAAGTCGCCACAGGACCTAAGAATCCGAGGAGGGAGAAGCTGAGCCGGCCTGCAACGACGACATCACCGGTGGAGCCCTGCTGAACCGTCTCACCACTTTTCCCGATGACAGAGGAGATCTCCAGTCCAGAGAGTCTTCTTCCTTTGACTGGTGGGGATAACCAGTTTTGCCTTCTTTTCACCTTCCTGGAGCATCTCGTTGCCGCCTTGCCCGTGCCAAGCACCCTGGCAACCGGAATACAACGGCTTACCACTAGCGCGAAGAGAAGGGTAGTACCTTTTAACCGAACAAACTCCGCGGCTGGTTTCTTCCCTGGCAGTGCAACGACCTTCATCTTTCCTCCACGGCGAGACCTCCTCTTCCTCTGGACGAAACACCGACTTGCACCCGCTGCCAGGAACAACTGCCCCCGCTGGAGCTTCCTTCACACTTAAGGTACTGTGTCCCGCCTGGCTTCCCTTGCGACAGATTGTTCGGGGTAACAGTAAAGCCTCGACTTTCTAACCTGGGCTGGCCTGGGACAACCTAGCTAACTTTTCCTGACTTTAATTGCATCCTTTGTGTGCAAATTATCTACAAGACTCTTTGGGCATAACCCCACTGTGTGAACCTGGACCCCTTCTGCTTGCTCTCTCCAAGAGCTGGGCCTTGCAATTGACTTCCTTGCTCTCCAGTAGAACTCTGCCTATCCTGCCTTACTGTGGTTCTTTTAAAAGTATTGAAATTGGTGTGCTTCCATAACTCTGCCTTTTTCCCTCCCTTTTTAATAACTTATTAGAGTCCCATCTTATGTTCACCTCTGTCTGAAAATAAGTGGCGTTTCTCACTAAGACTTGTCTAATAAGTAATTAGGGTTGTATATATATAATAGTGACTGTGTGCTGAATTTACTTACCTCTTTGTGCTAGTGTAATTTACAAGTGTGTCTTTAAAATAAATAATTATATACTTTTACACCAAAGCTCTGGTCAGTGTTTGCTTGTGCTACTGTATCTCTGTACCTATTGTGTATACTCTATATACTGCCTAACTCTTCTTGAGGGAAGTCTGACTGCTCAGCCACAGCTACCAGGTAAATCTGGGTGGTGCAGACTGCTACCAGGTGGGTTTACTACCAAACACCTGTAGTCTTAAATCTTTTGCAGTGGTCCCTAAGGGAACTGCACAGGTTTCTGCCTAACATTGGCTACCACAGACTGATGGAGGGCTTCTAAGAAGTGCTTCAGGCCAATGGTTGTTTTGTCGAGCAACACAGTATCGTCGGCATACGAGAGCCATACAGTGCTCTCGTTCCTAAGCTTGGGAGGAAAATTACGAGCTGCCTGCAGTGCATCATCCATGACAGCAACATATAAATTAAATAGCAGGGGCGCCAATATGCAGCCTTGTTTGAGGCCAATGTTAGTGACAAATGATTCTGATGTGTGGCCCTCCTGGGTCAGCCTGATGGTAACGGAAGTTTCAGTGTAAAGTAGTTTGATGAAATATAGTAAAAGGGGGTCCATCCCCTCACCCCCCCCAATGCTCCAGCTTATCCCGGTCTCGGCCGGGACAAACTGTCAAACGCTGCCTTGTCATCCACAAAATAGAGGTATAGATGACAATCTGTATGGCAAACGGCATCCAACATTAAGAGTGGTAAGGCCCATATGCTCTGGGTGGTACTACAACCTTTTCTAAAGTCAGTCTGCTGGCGTTTGATTAAATTAGCTGACTCTGCCCACTTATTCAACCGATTCAATAATATAGTGGCAAAGATCTGCCCGCTGGGATCCAGCATAGCCAGTAGACGAAAAGTTATTTGGACCCCTTTTTGTGCACCGGGACGAGTATGGATTTGTGCCAACTCCTTGGGGTCTCACCAATTTTGATGACATAAGCAAATAGTCGGTAAAGGAGATGAGCCCAGAAGCAAGGATTTCTTTTGGTCACAGCATTGGCTATCCCGTCCAGCCCGGGGGCTCTGGAGGCCTTGATCTTGCGAATGATGAGGGAGATATCTTCCAAATCACATAGAATGGATTCATCGGCCGCCGGCTGAACGAACACTAAAGGCTCTGTACGTGCCAATTGCACACCCGATCGATGCAGCCGCACTGCAAGGCAGTGGTATTCCAACTGACCACCCTGGAAACTAACACACTGAAAGGCTCGAGAGATCTGCATCACGCAGCCAGATGCCACACATGTCCCTCCTTAAGAAGTACTATAAAAAAGGCCCATTCTTTGCCAGCTACCACACAATGATATTGACATCCATGTATTTTATATATATATTGAAATGTTTCCACACCACTGTGGAAAAAGCAAACATGGAGAATGAATAAACTGAAACACTGGTAGGACAGATTGGGAAGATACCGGTGCATCAATTAATCTTTTCACCTGTAGATTACCAGCATACCTCACTGTACAGAACACAAAACTCAAGAGAATACAGGCTCACAGCAGATCCGTCCAATGGATTCCACAAGTGTACCTAGAGGCTGCTGCAGATGGTGGAATGGATCCATTGTTGGGATGTGTGCGTCGCGGTACTAGAGTTAAATCATGGGAGAAAGCTTTCATGCAGGAACTTCCCCTGCACCGCAAACAGTGTCCAGTCTAAAGCCAGCCCCAAAGAGTGGGTTTCTCTTCTTAATAAATAAGCATGGGCAGGACGGCTCATGTAAAACTGAACCCCTAGAATTTCCACAAGGTAACATTTGATAGGGATTTCCCCCAAGGTTCGAACAATCCACTGGGTTTGACGTCACATCCATGTGGCGGCAGGTGAGTCGACCCTCGAGAAACAGTGGAGTTGATGTTTGACGAGGCAGGAGAAATTACAACAAAGCTCTAGACAGTTTGGGTAAGAAATCACAAAGTAGTCTCACGCACATGTGAATTTTGTATGTTGAGGGAAGATCTCAAAGCAGTCTTAAGCACACATGGATTTTGTAGACAGAGGAGCACACCAAAGCAGTCTTAAGCATGCATGGATTTTGTAGACAGAGGAGCACACCAAAGCAGTCTTAAGCACACATGGATTTTGTAGACAGAGGAGCACACCAAAGCAGTCTTAAGCGCACATGGATTTTGTAGACAGAGGAGCACACCAAAGCAGACTTAGGCACACGTGATTTTGTAGGTAGGAGACTATGTTAAAGTTTTCTTTGGTACACCTGAATTCTGCATGTGGAAGTTGTTGGTACCCCAAACTAGTCTTCTGCGCGTGTGAATTTTTTAGGCAGGGGATTCCACCGAAGCAGTGTTGAGTGGTCTGCTTATTGTAGGGAGGAGTTGAATAAAATGAACATGTCTGAATCTGCTTTGGTACCCAAACGCGATAGGGGATGAGGAAGGGGCGGAGCAGGCATCTATCTGTTGGGTGTTTTTCACCTGCTACATCAGCAGCTGGCTGCACTGGAGAAGCACAGATAGTATGTGGGTGTGTGCCGGCCACCCCATTCATCAGGCCTCCCACTGTACATACTGTATATTTGACGTCTCTGCCAGTCAATGCATTTTCTATGATCTCTGTTACTATTCTTGCTGTAAATCTTGTATATATAATGTAATGTAATATTTGTACCTATCTTTGTAACACTCTTCTGTAACCACCTTTCTAAACATGCGCCCTGATGCCCTCGGGCAGGTTGCGCAATACAAATAAACAAATACAAATACAAATACAAATACAAATGCAGTAGCCACAAATCTCTTCCTCTGCATAAAACACAGGCATCCGTCTCAAATGAATCTGGTGAATCGGGAAGAAAGATGCATGCATCTGTGCTGCATTTCCATTCAGCAACAGAGGGCAACGTTCAAGGAGAGGAGAAGAAAGTTTAACCCCTCTACCCTCTGAGATACACGCGAGAGAAGAGATGACATCAGCTGAGCAAGAAAGAGTAGTCTGCACTCAATAAACAAGAAGGGACTCTGAAAACATCCCAAAACTAATTTTGTTCGGAAACAGAAGACAACGTAGAGCATGACGGAGATGATGCGTCATACCCTGGTTCAAGATGGAGACTCAGGCACTTTTTCTTTCAAGATACCATGGATTGCGAGGGAGAGAACGAGGTAGAGCAAGAGGGGGCAGACATTGATTTACTCATAGAATTATCAAGTGCAAGAGCGGAGCACCGAACGCAAGCGCCAGGCACTCCCTATGAGCCAGTAGAGGTCTGTTGCAAGAACAGTACATCTGCTAGTGGTAGTATAACATTGCAGTCAGTCACATCAATAGCAACACCCTCCTCAGTCAACAATAGCCCCCATACGACACCCCCTGCAAAATACAGCAAGCAGAGCCAATGAAGAAAGAAGAAGTTAAGGTCCTCCCCAGGCCACACAAATAATCAGGCTTGTGAAGTTATTTGACAGCAGAACATCAGTAAAGCACGTCTTGCCACTGCCATATATGAGAGTACGTTTCTTGCGAGGGGAGCCAGGAACCAATTCGGGCACCTCTTCTTGCTGGGCCCACTTAAGATGGCATCATCCACATGCTTGTCAAAAGTAAAAGGAGATGGGTCCGTTTATCACGCCTCACCGGCCGTAAACGGGCACAATATCGCCACCATCCCATGCCACTACACCAGAGTGTCTTGCCGATTCCCAGGTTTTCACCTGCTATGACGGAACACCATCTACACCAGCAGACCCCACTGCACGCGGATAACGTATTTTCCCCACGATGAGCCAGCTCTCCATGTCTGAGCATTTGAGCATGTTCAACATATTGCCAGACGCTGTACATTTAATGGCACCCTTGTGGAATGTTGGCAATACAAGTACTGCTCTACTCCGTCATTGAGATCTATGGCTTTGGGTATCTCCAAGGCCTCATGGAACCCCATGGTTCTATGTGATTTCATCGAGGAGATTGGGTTGAATCCAAATCCATTGAATATTGTATTTCTTTTAAGCCATTTGAGCGAAAATATATTCTGAGGGAGAGCCCCGGGCGTCCCTTTCTTACGCCCCACCTTAATTATTGCCCTTACCCATTCCCCACATATATTTGCGGACAAATTTCAGCCGACAAAATTCGATGGATTTGGCTTTGATCAAATCTCCTGCGATGAAACATCCCTATCCCGATCCCCAGTGCCAATTCAGCACTACTTCACGTGAACATCACAACCATTTGCGCCTAGAAACACTTATATGATATGATATGATATGATATGATATGATGATATGATATGATATGATATGGTATTTGTAACGCGCCTATACACAAGTGTTTCAAGGCGCGACGAGGCAGGGAGGGGGGTACAAGGGGAGACAGAAAACGATCCTACTAGGCCAGGTGTCATTCAGATCGTGCAAGTGCAGGGGTAGGGGAGGGGAAAAGTGCAAGGGGAAGGGGAGGGGGGAAGTGCAGTACAAGGTAAGAGGCGTACGTAATAAATAAATAAATAGGGCCAGCTGGTGGCAAGTGTGAGGTAAGTGCAGAACAAGTGCTGGGGGAGGGGGGGCTGTAGGGATACAGAGACAGACCCGCAGTGCAAAGGGGTTCCAGGGCATCAGTGCAAGTGAAGAGTGGCAGGGCCCAGGACCGAGGCCGTTTAGAGTGGTCCAATTGCAGGATCAGTGCAGCTTCAGTGAAAATTAATTAGCCGCTCAGCAGGGGAGAGGGAGAGGGAAAGCAGAAGCAAAGAGGAAGGTTTTGAGGTGCTTCCGGAACCGGAGATGGTTCTCCTCAAGTTTCAGGGAGGCAGGAAGGCTGTTCTAGAGGGAGGCCCCTGCCGCGGAGAGAGATCTACCCCCAGCTCGTTGCTTCGAGAAGCGGCTAACCCTGAGGGAGTTGGAGGCGGATGAGCGAAGGGCTCGGGAAGGAAGATATTTGGGAAGAGAGAGTTGAAGGTATTTAGGACCCAGGCCCCAGAAGGCCTTGTGGACAATGCAGAGGGTTTTGAACTTTATCCTCGCAGCCACTGGGAGCCAGTGTAGAGATTTCAGTCCTGGAGAGATACGGTCCCTGGGCTTGAGGCCAAGGACAAGTCTCGCAGTTCTGTTCTGGATGAGTTGCAGAGGGCGGAGAGTGGAGGCAGGCAGATTAAGATAGAGGCTGTTGCAGTAGTCCAGCTTCGAGAGAACCAGGGCTCGGGAGACAGTGAGCTTCTGGGGGAAGGAGAGGAAGGGAAGAATACCTCTGAGGAGGTGCAGCTGGTAGTGTGACCTCTTGGCGACGTCAGAAATATGAGGAGAGAAGGAGAGTGTGGAGTCGAAGATGACCCCAAGGTTTTTTGCCTTGCAGGTAGGAGCAGGGAGGGGGCCAAGGGAGGCAGGCCAGAGAGCTACAGGGAAGGAGGGAGTGGGAGTACCGATGAGTAGAATCTCAGTCTTACTGGCATTAAGGCAGAGGTCATTGGCGGCACACCATTCTTGGATAGCAGACAGACAGTCAGAGATGAGGGAAGGAGAGGGGGAGGCTGAGGGTAGCCTGAAAATGAGCTGGGTATCGTCCGCATAGCACTGGAAATTAGGGCAGAGAGTGGCGATGCGGTGGGCAAGGAGTGCCAGATACTGGTTGAACAGCCAGGGAGAGAGATTAGATCCCTGGGGGACACCACAGGTGGAGAAAAAGATGTCGGAGAGGAAGGACCCCAGTTGGACCTGGGAGGGTCGATTTGAAAGGAAAGAGGTCAACCACGCCAGAGCCTGACCAGTGATACCCAGGTTTTCCCGGAGACGGTTGAGCAGGATGGCATGGTTGACAGTGTCAAAGGCAGAGGAGAGATCGAGCAGAATGAGAGCACACGGAGTGTTGGAATCAAGGTTCAAGAGCAGGTCTTCACGGATGTTCAGGAGAGCAGTTTCCGTGCTTCTGGCAGCTATGAAGCCAGATTGATGGTCATGAAGACTACCAACAGATTCAGCATGGAGGTTAAGCTGGGAGATGGCCAGTTTCTCCAGGAGCTTGCCCAGGAAGGGAGTGATGGAGATAGGGCGATAGTTAGCCGGGCAGGAGGGGTCGGAAGAGGGTTTCTTGAGAAGAGGGTGCACAAGGGAGTGCTTGAGGGGGGAAGGGAAGACTCCAGAGGCGAAGGAGTGGTTGCAAAAGTCAGCCAGGGCAGGAGCCAGGGAGTCGATGTGGTCCTTGATAGTTTTGGAGGAACAGGGGTGAACCTGTTTAGACGAGACTTTCATAGATCGGACTTGTCTGGAAACCTCGTCAGCAGAGAAAGGTGGAAAGGCAGAGAAAGAGGGAGGAGGGGTGACCGCAGAAGGGCCAGAGGAAGGGCCGGGTAGGGAGGGAGGGAGGTGAAAGGAGGAGAGCGAGGACAGGATGTCCTGAGTTTTAGAGATGAAGTGAGAGGCCAGTGCAGTGCAGAGGGCCTGGGAGGGGACAGGAGAGGTAGAGACTGCAACAGGGTTGGCCAGCTCCTTGCAGATTTTAAAGAGTTCGGCTGAGTTGTTTGATGCCGCAGAGATGCGGGCTTGGATAAGGGCTCTCTTCTTGGTGAGAACGGAGAGCCGGTACTGCCTTTGGAGCAGGCGGCAGGCCAGTTTGTCAGAGGATGAACATGAAGCACGCCATTTCCTCTCTGCAACCCTGCACTTGCGTTTTAGGGTGGCGAGATCCGAGTCGTACCAGGAGTTACATTTGGCTTTGGGCTTCAGGCGGATTCTCATGACGGGGGCAAGGAAATCAAGAGTAACAGATATAGCAGAGTGGAGCATGGAGAGGGCTGTGTCAGGGTGGGAGTCAGCCGAAGGGGCAGGGGGGGGCGAGAAGGTAGCAGCGAAAGCCTCAACTGACACACGCTTCATGGGTCGGATGACCGAGAAGGTGGGTGGCAGTGATGAGGGTGGCTTTACCTGTGGGGTAGGCAGGGTGAGGTGGGAGGATAGGAGAAAGTGATCACTCCAGGAGAGAGGAGTGGAGAGAGGGACGGAGAGGGGAAGGTCAGAAGAGATCAGAGCATCAAGAGTGTGCCCAGCAGAGTGAGTAGGCCCAGATGGGAGAATAGAGAGTGAGAGAGAGTCGCAGAGGTCACAATACTTGTGTATAGGTGTGTTATAAATGCCATATCATATCATGATTCTATGACCATTTTATGGAAGTAGTGGGAATGGAATGGAATGGCGCTGGGCCATTGTGAGAGTAAGAAAAATAACTGGCCATGGATGCTGTGGACCTATACTAAAGACACGTGGTTTCATATCCATCACTGGATACTGCCCGACCTCCACCCTTGCCACTTGCCAGCAAAGCCCAGGAGACCACATGGTGCACACAAGGGTTTGACAGCAAGTCCCAGAAGGAAATGGATCTCAGAGAGAAAGGAAATGAGATTGAAGCTCCTCGTCTCCCTGATAATGGTCTAATGCAGTAGCTGTCCTGTGAATAGGCGAAACCATGCACAATTCCTTGTGCCGCTAATGTTCTCTAACTAGTGGTGACCTACTTCATAAGCCAGTACCTGTCACTGGGTGGCATGGTAAGTGTCGCCCAGAACAGCTGCATGCATTTTAGTCATTCCTACATTGCCCAAAATAAGTTAGGAAAGCCAAAGCTATGCCAACAGCCCCCTCAGAACCATCTAGAAATCAAAATGCTGACTCAGTGGAATTCAACCCTCCATACGCTGAAGCATCTTATTTATTATTATTATAATTATTTATTACCTTTAACGCGTAACACGCCCCAGGCCTCAGTGCATTCACAGAAATAGCAACACAGTGACCGACTACTGCAAGAGGGAGTTATGTTTGGGGTGAATCTATGAGTCAAAGTGTCTACAAAAGTGTTGACTGCCATTTTTTCCAGATCCGCCGAATTTTCTTACAGTTGTAAGGCAAATCTGTAAAAGAGGTAGGACATATTACATCTGTCAGCTGTGCAGGCTCCACTCTACAAGTGAGGCTGCATTAATGTCAGCATGTATTTTCATGCAGGGGGCAATGCACTGGATGCCTATGGAATCTGCCTGAAATGACCACCTAGTAAAAGCAGGTGGAGTCCATGCGAAGCCCTTATAAATGCCTCCCGCAATCGTTAGTTGTGGTAGACAGCAACTTTTTGCTGCCGACTTAATGGAAAAGTGAAGAGTAAAGGTAATTTTGCCTATATTCTAATCTAACCACTAAATATTGGAAAAATTGCAAAGAGCGCCCATTTTGCACTTAAACACTCCACACTGACAGCAGTGGCTCATCAGCAATCTTCCATGACCATGCAGCACTCCATCTAGTCAGATACGCTGCGGCGTTGCTAGGGGTGGGGGCTGCGGGGGCTATATCCCCAGGTCTTTTGGGTGTAGCCCTGGATAGAAGCTCAGGGGTTACAACCAAAAAGGCTCGCTAGCACCTAGTCCCGACAGTCCCAACAATAGCGTAGCCCCAGATCTTTTACAGACCTAGCAACACCCCAGAGGCACGTGAGTGCACTGCAAAAGTAACATTTTAGTTTTCTTTTCATCCAGATTCTATTTGGCTCTACAAATGTTTAAGACATTTACATTTAGACACAGGTGGTAAATCAATGGTGGGCGGTACAGAGATCAATGTTCTCATTTTAATACATTTTTTTACCGGCAAGGAAGCCATTTTGTTTGGCTCCGCCAGCCAGCGGAGCCACACAACATCTTCTACATAGTGTTACATTCTTGTCCTCCACCGTCCGATTAATACCAATATTGTATTCATGGAGCATCTGCCGCAGTCTATTTAGCTCTATCAACCAATGGAGCCAAAGTCCTAGCTACCACACTCCTAACACCCTTTAGTTAATGGTACATGTTTTATATAGTCCAGGTAAAATCAACTTTGACTCGCCCATTTTTCCAGGTCTTCCCGGGGGAAGGGTCAGAAAAACCATTGGGATGGCCCAGAGTCAGGGGGATCGAGGTCACTTGCAAGTGTGTGTCAGTGGATGAGCTTTGAGTGTCCTCCATCACTCCTGTATCACCGCCGTCAACGCTGGAGGAGGGTGTTGCACTCGCAGGGATTGTGGCACATGATGTGCGCTCAGCGTGCCAATCCTTGTGCCACAGCCAACAAAGCTTGATCATCAAGAAGGTGCCCAGGGCCTTCTTGCTTCGGTTACCATGACCCCCTCCCACCCACCTGTCACACCCTACAGCAAATTGAAGTAGCCCAATTACCAGAACAAGCGAGTTCTGACCCACCTTAAACTGCTAAGGATATTTATACCACGCACTATCACTCTAGTGGTCCCATGGCACTCTAAGGGAAGCTTTGCCTTCCATGCCTGCTCAGCAAAGGCTGGCATTGCTGCACTGGCCCCATTCTCGGGTCTACTGAACCATCTGCTCTGGGAACCTCTTTGGCTCCTCAAAATGGTGCTCTCCAGTTTCTTTCAGTACACCACTTCCAGCTCTCCCCATCATCCCCATCCACCTCTGGCTCCCCTTCACTGCTTCTGTGGTACCACTTTCTTCCACCAAGCTCAAGTATCGTGTAGTCACCCACATTCAGCAGGAACCCTGTCTCTGAAGCCATCACCCCCAGCACCTCACCAGCTCCTTCTAGAGTCCAGCCCAAGCTCTGTCCCCCTCGTCTTGCCCCATTTCGAAGGATTAGAATCGTACAGCAGCCCCTCCTCATGCGCTCTCTCAACTTCTGTCTGTGCCTCCTCCTCCTCCTCCTCCTCCTCCTCCTCAGTCTCACCCTCCTGCCTGATTGCCTTCACCTCTGATACGGAAGTTGAGGAGTAGTCCAGCTCCTCATCTTCTCCCCCACCACTCCCTCAAAATAAAGGGAGATGTTGCTGAAGGTGTCAATGTGCAACACACAAATGTTTCTAAGGTGCCCAATGTGGCTAAGGGTGCCTTGTGTTTCCTGCGGTGTCAATGTGCAAAATACAAAACAAGGGAGAAAGACAAACAAAGGGATTCACGCAAGACTCACAATGGAAACATGTTCTCAGAGCATACACAAAGAGCAGGAAAGCAGACGTATACACAGCACAGGAAGACATTTTGCATTCACACACATAGTTCACATAGGAAAGGAAAGCTGTTATGAAACTGCATTTGTGTTAATATTTGGGTGACACCAAGAGGGGAAAAACAGAGCACGGGGAAGCACATGAGATTTTATTTTTAAAGGAGTGTAATATGGGGCCATTAGAGAGGCACCCCAACAAAGTCACACAAGTGGACAAACTGGAAAACAACCAGGATCGACAAATATCAAAATCACGACCATAAGCTATAGTCAAACAAAGGTTATTGTACAAGTCTGGAAAGTGGTGTCTGCTAGGTTGGCCGAACAGGGATTTAATTGATTTTAGCTTTATAACTGCTTTTTTCTGGGTAAATGAAGATGGTATATGTTGCTATTGTTTAGTTTTATTGAACTTTTAATTGATTACGAAATGCTCTATATTTTATGATATACTACACTTTGATTTTCTTTTCCTTTTCTTTTTTGAATTGAATGCATGTGTAAAGTTATGCAACTATAAACATGCTAAAAAAAAAGGTTATTCAAACAGCTATCAGGAAACACAACACACATTACACATAAGTAACAAATTCCCCCAAAACTCTCAAATTCTCCTAATCTCAGCAAAATGGGCCATGAGCTCCAATTGGCTGCTCGAATTTAGCTCGAGTCTCGGGTCTCGAACCCAACCTTAAAACGAGAGTCAAGGTTTGATATTTTGCCAAACCAGCAGGAATCCAAAAAGACGGTGTGAATGTTTCGGTCACTTAAGTCTTTAGTGAACTTTATGATTTTCCCTCACCTCTATGCACTTATAACAAATAGTACTCGTAACTTAAGTGCGGACACAAACCGGGGAAAATCACCAAAAGAGAAAAAGTACCTTTGTGGTCAGTTATGTTCCAGAGGACATTTGTGGATCCTTCTGGCCACATGACAGAAAAACAGCGGCACAGGGTAACACAAATAATGCCAAGAGTAACTTAGTAGTCATTCAGGAAAACATAATTGGCTTCAGATGGAGAGCTTCACAAAGTCCTCTCAAATGTAGGGAGCACATTTCCAGAACAGTAATATTCGTTGAACCGATTAGAATTATTAAAAAATAGCTGAGAACATTCCACACCCTCACTGCTTTTCCTCACCAAAGCCATGCAAAAATAACAAATAAAAAAACTTCATGAAAAAATCCCATACTGAAAGATACCATGTTGTATGTACTCAACAGATGACTTGAGATGCAAGTATTTCTAACAAAAAAGCTTTCATTCAGTCCAAGCACAGATGTGGGGGCAACAATGTAACCAAGCAGAGATTTCCACCTCTCTCCGAGTATAACCTATAGGGTTCATGGTCGGGCAGGATTTCTATGGGTCATGGATTTATGAGGGACCCCATTCTCCTTGGAATCAGTGGGCCGACATAGCAGCTGCCTGATTCTGCCATGGTTTTGCTGAGTGAATGTGGTCACTGCCTGATCTGTCTGCTATCCCCCATACAGTGTATAGCAGTTGTGACAGGGCCAGCGTTGTGGCTCCACACCAACCCAATGCGGGTGCCTGAGTGCAGGAAGGCCCCCTCCATACCCCTCTTTACCTGCGGTAATGGCGCAATTGGAGTGCGGCTGCCGGCCTCAGGAAATAGCAGAGGCCGGCGGCAGGGTCAGGAAGAGCCCTGCCGCGCCCAGAAGACATCAAAGATAGCAGCGGCATCCCTGGCAAAGGGTGCCGAAAATGGCAAAACACCTGCCGCAGGATGCGGCAAGGATAGATGCAGCACCAAGGGGTACCACATCCATCACAACACTGGCAGGCTCCAGCAGACTGTCTAATGGAGTCTGTACCCACAGGGGGACTGCTAACCCACAAGTGATAATTTTAAATATTAAATAAAGGCCTTTTCCTCCACTAGCCCACCAGGGAATATGATTATTTTTAAAAGGCCCCACGGAGGCTCTACATGCAACGGCCAATGACCATAGCAGTGTCCATCCCAGAAAAGGGGCCAGGCTTACCAGCCCTTTTAAGCCTTCCCCCATCACACCCCCTGGAGCCAGGTAAGCTATTAGCTAAAGTAAGTGGAAAATTCTGGTAAGGGTGGGGTATTTAAGGAATCCTGAACAGGGCGTGCCAAACTCTCGCCACTCAACTGATATATAGATAAAATGGCAGGTAGGTCAAATAGTTCACTCTCCTGTCCATCATTTTAGAAATCAGGATTAAATTGCCTTTTTTAAAAAAAGTAAAGAGTACATTAGCAATAAGGGATCACTGCACACACTTGGTTTGGGGTGGCATGGGAAATATATTATACACACTCTATAGGTGCTAAGGGGATAGAAGAAAAGCACAGTGTCAGATATATATGTAATTTAAAATGGATACTGAAGTGCAAATGGTTTTCAGGCCTATAAAAGACAGGTATGGGGAACTATAAACCATGGCAAGGGTTTTGAGATAAGCAAGAAGGACTGACATACGGATTACAGCAGCATCTTGTAAGAAGATATGTTGTTGGTAGGTTGAAAATGGAATTGGCATAGAAATCAGACAAGAATGAGAAAAGGCTAGGCAATTAATAAAGGCTTCTGACACATGTATCTATGTTCTTGAGTTCTTGTGGAGAACGTGTACAAAGTGTGCCATCAAAATTAGTTTCAAAGCTCAGCTGTATTATTTATGGTGCCAAATAAGAGGATATATATTCTCTAACAGTGTTGTGTACCAGAAAACCTGGCATAACCTCAGAAAATAGATAAGGTGCAGATATTGACGCATGGCGAATGTTCTTGGCAGGAGTTGAGCACTTTCATAGTTGTGTCTAGCCAAGTCTAAAAGAGGCTTATTCATTTTGTGCGTCAGAGAAAAATTGTGGATGCCAGATATGCTAATGTAAAAATCTTGTGTTAATGTGATAAAGTTATCCAATGGTGAGGGAGGGATGTTTGCCCTTTAACTAACTTCGCATATCAAAGCCTACCATTCACAAGGTGCTAATTTGCATACAAATGTTGCATAATCTTAGAACATCTATAAAGATAGATTGGTTGCAGACATGCATGGGGTGTGTTCTTTTTTCTTTATGACTAAAGACATGTTTTGACTCCCAGGTGTCTGTTTTTACCTGTCTCTGTCTGATGGATGGGAGCATGAGAATCCATGAATGTCTGATGGAGCCGTGGGGTGTGTGTGGGGGGAAGGACCCCCTTTACAATCCTGTGTGCATGCTTCAATGTGGGTCCGTTCGGTGAGGACACGAGTTGGTGGAGGACATCCAAAAGACCAGAGGAGGTGAGAGTGAAAGGAGTGCAGAGTATATTATAAGAAGGGGGGCTGTGGAGTGTTTTAGTGTGAGAGTATAGAGTGTGAGTAGTAGTGGTAGAGTAGGAGTAGCAGAGGGGTAGTGGTAGGAGTGGCCAAAAGGGAAAAGGAGTGGGCAGGGCACCATATCTCCAGGATCTAGGATAGTGGAAGGGGTGAGCAGGGCACCATATCCCTGAGGTTCGTGAAGTAGTAGTAGTATTAGTAGTAGTAGTAGTAGTAGTATTAGTAGTAGTAGTAGTAGTAGTAGTAGTAGTAGTAGTAGTAGTAGTAGTAGGGAGTAAAGACAGTAGGTAGCCAGAATAGTGGGGTAGCAATTGAGAGAAACAAGCAGTAGAGTGGTTATTGGTAGCAGAGGGTGATAGCGAGCGCAAGTGAATAGAAGCGTCTGATAATAATAGTAGTAGGAGGTAATGGTAGTACAGGGAAACTGTCAGCAATGAAGTGAGAAAAATATTAGATGGAGAGTGGGAAGAACAACGGTGAGTGGGGGAATAGGAGGAGCTTTTGGCATAGAGTGAAAGATTATAAATAGATGAACAGTAAGAGGTGGGAAAGTAGAGTGAGAAGAAACAGGGAAAGGAGGTAACAAAGGAGGTAACAAGGGCAGATGGGTAGTTGGTATGAGCAATAGTAAAAACAGGAGTAAGAGAAGAAGTAAGATCAAAGGGTGGAGTCGGAAAGCCACAGTGAGAGATCGAAGGGACCGTAACGTGGTGGGAGGAGAAGATCTTTAAGAGAACAGTATAGAGAAGGGTAAGGCAGGAGCAGGTGTGAATGAAGTGAACATGAAACCGGGTGGAAGAAGGCACCATCCCTAACTTCCTAAGATTACTAAACGGCTAGCTTAGGGAAAGCCTAGAAACCGCTGGAGAGACAGGTAGCCATTGTCTTCATGAAAACATCTGTTGTCCCAAGTCAGACCCAGGTGGCACTGATCAACTGTTACTAACATCCCCATTAGGGATGCCTGGGATAGGGACTTGGGGAGAAGACAGGGGAAGTTGAGACAGAGAGGGACAGCTCTAGCGTCAATTCTCCCAATAGGACCCAAAACGCCCAGAAGAACCTTAAACCCTGGGGCCATTCTGACGTTTCGTAATTTGAATAAACACCCTTGGACTTCCTAGTTGATCAGAGTGTTCTTTGTGGTGAGCCGCCCTGCCGCACAGCGGTCTCTTTTTCTACTCCTGCTGGCGCAGATTCCTGGTAAGACTAAGTTTGTGATCAAGTCTGACCAGAGGACTGTGATGGTTCGAAACACCCCTCTACAACATCCTTTGCTTTTCCCATGGTTTGCAATCATACGCCGCAAATGCTGCTCACCAGAGTTGTCACCAAGTAGTGTTTTGGGGCTTTATTTATGGGTTGGAATATGGGTGGGGTGAAAATGGGTAGGAGGACTTCGAGATCCCCTAAGCAGTGCCTCCGGGGTCAGCATTGTTCAGCAGGCCAACTTACACAGCCCCAAAAGTCCCTCTCACCATCTAATAAGGCAAGGATTGGCAACTTTTTCTCTTCACTTACTAACAACACGAGAAACTCTCTATACATCATTTGGACAAATTACGGATGCGACAAGCCCAGCCTTGAAAAGGACTGTGAGAAGGTCGAAACAAGTGTTGGCACTTTTGAGTATTTGTAATCTTCATTAACCATTCAGGATTTTGGTTGCAATATGGAATAAAAACTTCTACAAATTTGATAAACATCTAACTTCCATCAACAAGTCAGAAGACTCAATTTCAAAGACTAACTCACATCCCTCACTCAAGTTGAGTTTCAACTATTAAGCCACTAGTGTTTAAGGATATGCACCTGGTCCAAGGTGTAATCTTTCCTCAAGTAACTGTCTAGTGACTGAGGTCAGAAAACAGTATGAAGAGCATCCAACATCGCTGCCTTGCATGTATCCAAGATGGACACACTTCCAGAAGTTCTCAGATGCTCCTTGTGCACAGGTGGACTGAGCCTGAATGAAATATGTGAGGAACTGAAACACAGTGGATTTTGAGAAAGGGAAATTTGCTAAAAATAGGGAGACAATCCACAAGAAATCATTGCTTTGGAGGTCTTTCTGCAGAGGTATGGCCACCATAGATTACAAAATGAGCTTTTGAATCAGAGCCCTCGTCTGCTGAAAATGAAGAAAGCCTTAGAAATAGGAACTTATCTATAGGAAGGAATGGGAGACACAACTGAGTTGAAAGGTTTTCCAAGTATTTGTATTAAGCCACACGCCTTCGGCATAACTTGTCCAACTAAAAAGCGCATAAGAGCTTTCGCCATTACAAGATGGAACGTTTGGGAATCAGAGATTGAGGAAAAGATGGGGACAGCTAGACTCGCCAGAATGTTCAAATGACAGCAATGAACCCTAAAATCTGGAACACGGTCTGCCGGGGTGCCAATGGTACCATCACCCAAGGAAGAGGCTGTTGGCGAACCATGTGTACCATGCAGGTCTGACAGAACCATCAGACTTAATGATCTTTCTCTTAGAGAAATTATCTCCAGACGTCACTCGTACAGTGGCGGAATATCTCAAAGCGGACTCGTATCCCTCCCAAAAGCGTTAAAACTCTACAGTCCAGTCTGAAGCTTGCAAACTGTCAATGTATAAATGTATTGCCTCCGCTCCTCAGATTTTATCTCTGATCCACCCTTTATTTTTACTCAACTTTATATTAGGTTTAGTATGCAAACTCTTACAGCTGAATGCATCATAAACAGACACCCCCGCATAAAGCGATTTTGCGATCCCGCGAAAACGGCAGTTTTCTAAAAAAGGCGTGAAAACGGACAGTTTTGCAAAAAACGCTGTTTTAAAAAATAAAATTACACAAGGGGCCACGTTCTCAAAAGGTTTTTAATGGTACAATTAATTAAATGCGCTAGCACATCTCATCACTTGTGCCAAAAAAAGTCCAAAAAGAATACAAAAAATAAAACTAAAAAAAATTTAAAAAAAGGAGCAGTCCAATCCACAAAGGACATCAGAATGGGCACCCCTTACATGTGTCCATTTGGATGTCCCTTTTCTCCGCTTTGTGCATTTCAGGGAGCATTTCTGTGCATTTTAAAAATCTGAATTTACAAACAGGATGCGCTTTGAAATGTGAAGAAAACTAAAGAAACCCTGTTTTGAATGTGCAATGTAAATTTTTAAAGCATTTTAAAAATAGTCACAAAATGTGGGGAAAAGGAGAAGTAGATGGAGTGAAGGGCCAGATTTGGAGTGATAAGCAAGAACGCAGAGGGAGAGCAGGGGGCCACAAGGGGAAGGTAGGAGCCAGAGCTGGAGTGCTGGGCCAGAAAGCAGGGAAGTAGTGTGGGCTACACAGGGAGTGGTGGACCAGAAAGCAGAGAGAAAGTGGTTGGGCGGCGGAAAGAGGCCGTGAGCTACAGATTGGAAGAAAATATGAGAGTTGTGTGTGATAGACTGGTAGAAAGGATGCAAGATGCAGAAGTAGCACGAAAGGATGAAGGACTGTGGACTGCGGGATAAATTGGGGAGCGTAAGGTGTGTGTTGGCCGTATGGCTTTGAGTGTTGCAGAGGCTGGGGGAGTGCGAGCTGTGACTTGGAAATGTGATAGCACATGTGAGTATGCACATGAGTGAGAGATTGGGGGGTGTAAGTGGTGATGAGGAATTGGCGAGTGTAAGGGGTGTTGGTGGGAGACGTGTGTGGACGTTTGGGGATTAGAGAACATAGAAGGGACATATTTTCACCATTACCAGTGATAATGATCAATAAAGTTAATAACATTAAATAGGCATGCACATAAAACCAAAAATGTAGAGCAAAACAAATCCTGTTCTGTCAAGCCAGGGACATCTAGGTCTCTTCTATTAACTTCACCCAAAAGGTACAAATAATGACAACCTGGCTCTCTTGTAGCCTCACACAATGACTCTTTCCTGCAATATGCCAATCTCACACCCTCAAGTCATTAAAAAATGTACCGCAAAAATGCTGCAATAAGTACAATTTTGTGCCGCAAAAGTTACTTTTTTGTGCTGCAAAATTGTCAATTTCATGCCGCAATATCCTGAAAGGTCTGAATAAACATGTAGTATCCAAAACACACACACACACACACACATACACGTTTTGCCTACCTTGTGGGGACTATGTGTGGATACCTACCTTGTGGGGACTATGCTTTGCCAATGTTTTAAAAACATGCAAATAGCAGAAATATATTCAGAAAAAATTCATAATATAGGATCCAACTTTAAATTTGCAAATATGGCTATTTTTAATTACGTGTCCGGTACCATCATTGCTGGGACTTGAACATGTATTACCATCCTTGTGGGGACTTATTTCATCATTCTTATTTGGAATTAAATACATTCATATGCAAATGACTAAAGGTTTTACAGCACTCTTTTTACATTATACTATTCTATTTCTAAACAATTGGTACCTCCCCGCCTCCTAGGGATGCTCAACAGATAGATGGTAGAGGTAGTGCATTTCTTATAAAATATTCACTTAAAAGCTCTTAATTCTGGTATAAAATCCTATTTCAAAAAGACTGAAAGTTTCAGAAAAGAGACCTGGCACAGAGAAGGATGGCATGCATTACCAGGATCATATACTGTCATCAAGACTGGAAGCAGTGATTTGAATTCAGGTTTCATTGTTTCACAGTCGCTATCTTGCCCAATGATCTGTATGATTAGTATGATGATCCAAATGTCACTTAATACTTTGGGACTGTATCTGATGATTGTGAAGTAAATTTCCCAATAGTGATACTGCATGATTGTGGTAAAGGGAATGTCCCCACAAAGACTGAGTGTGATAATATTGTTATTGAAGTCCCCACGGAGATGGTGTGTGATTCATATTATGCTAAAGTCCTTACAGAGATGGTGCTTCATAAGTGATGTTAGCATCCCCCACAGATATAGTGTGTGATAATAATAATGTTCTGGTTCCCATAGAGATGTTCTGTGATGATAGTGATGAAGTGCCCACTGAGATGGGGTGTGACAATAATGATGGTAAAGACCCTACAGCGATGCTGTGTAGTAATACCACTGTTGAAGTACCCACAAAGATGGTGTGAAATGATTATGATGTTAATGTTCCAATATACATAATGTGTGACATAAGCGATGTAGAGGTCCCAATATAGATTGTTTGTCATGAATCTGATGTTAAGGTCCCCACAGAGATGCTGTGTGATGATACTGATGTTCAGGTCCTCACAGAGATGCTGTGTGATGATACTGATGTTTAGGTCCTCACAGAGATGCTGTGTGATGATATGCTCAGGTCCTCACAGAGATGCTGTGTGATGATTCTAATGCTCAGTTCCTCACAGAGATGCTCTGTAATGATACTGATGCTCAGGTCCTCACAGAGATGCTGTGTGATGATACTGATGTTCAGGTCCTCACAGAGATGATGTGTGATGATATGCTCAGGTCCTCACAGAGATGATGTGTGATGATACTGATGCTCTGGTCCTCACAGAGAGGCTGTGTGATGATATGTCAAGGTCCACACAGAGATGGTGTGTGATTATAATGATGTTTATGTGCTCACAAATATATAGTGTGATAACAGCTATGTTAAAATCCCCCTCATACATAATATGTGAAATTTGTGACGTTAAAGTGCACATAGAGATGTGTGATGATCATGCTTTTAAAGACCCCACAGAGCATCACTGTGTCTTGATAGTAAAGTCCCAACAGAAATGTTTTGTCCGAATTGTGATTCTGAAATACCCACAAAGATGGTATGTGATAGTAATGATAGGACAGTCCCCACAGTGATGGTGTGTAATTATGATATCAAGGTCCCCACAGAGGTGGTGTGTGATAATGAGGATGTTGAAGTCCCCACATACATGGTGTGTGATAATAATGTAAAAGACCCCACAGAGATGGTGCGTAATAATGCTCATCTTGAAGTCCTCCAGAGAAATTATGTTAACAATACTGATGTTAAAATCCCGTCAAATATGGTGTGTGATGTTGAAGTCCCTCCAGAGTGTATGTGTAATGATAATGCTGAATATGTCCCGACATTAATGGTAAGTCATGATGGTAATATAAAAATCATTGAAATTATGTTTTCTAAGATGGTAAAATTGTGTGCCTGTGTCACAAAGACACAGGATCCAAGGGTTGAAGCCAGGAATTGACAAGCTGTGAGCTTAATTTTTCAACAAAAGTATTTGAACTACTTTTTGCTGTGCCAAGCAGAACATCTGTCTTTGAGGGATTACATTTTAGTCTATTACTTTTCATCGTTGGCCAGTCTCCACCATGCATTTCCTAAAAAGATCATCCGTCAACACCAGGTTACTGCAAAGTCACCTCCAAGTCAGAAGACCCCCTAGGTATCATTGGCATACATGAAGAAGGTTAGCAAGTGGGAATGGACAAGATCGGCCAGGGGTCTTAAAATACTTAAATAACCACAAGTCACTGACACTGGACTCCATGAATTAATCAGAATAGTTCAGCTTGTCTCAGAAGCCATTTCAATGCCCTAAGATCTGGAGTAAGCCAAGGTTTACTAGTAGGCTGCTTTTTCTGATTCTTCAGAAGCTTGAATGTGTCTAAATGCACTTAGCTGCTTTTTGAGGGTAGGAATTCTATTGTACTTAGATAGATTGTTGAGGTATGAAATGTGTGACCTCGCTGTATTTTGGGGGCAGGATATTTTTTGCACCTAGATGAATTGCTGGAGGCATGAAATATGTTACCGTAGCTGTATTTTGGGGATAGAAAAGGTATTGTGTTTAGAGAATACTATTATCCTAGATCCAAGGGTAGCCTGCCTGTCACGCCCAGTAGAGGTACTAGGACAGCCAGTCCATTGCGCTTAGTAGACTTGAGGGTAGCCTGCTCATAGGTCCTATAATGGTCGCTGTTTTTTCCCCACAGACGATCTGATGACACAACAACTTCTATCAGAGCTTTAGGTACATATAAACGCAGCACCTCAGTGGGTATCTGCCGCAGGCACGGCTATCTATCCACACACATTAATTAGAATGTAGCTACGAACTACGACAAAATTTGGTCTGGCTGGACACTTGAAGTTTTTAAGCCTACTGACCCCAGACTTGCCTCAACACCTCTGCCACTAGGATACAGCGACAACCTATGACAAAATTTGGTGAAGCTGGACACATAACGAGTCTCTCGCACTCGCACACACTTGTGACCCCCCCTCAGCACCCACCCACATGCCTGACCTCTTGAGTTGCTTACTGGAGCCTAGCCAGCCCATCTAATCCCTAATCTTGGCCAAATGCACACACGCATTCTAAGCCTTTTGAGCATTTTCCCATACTTGAGATTCGGTCCCCAAGGGCGTTCCCACCACAAGCGCGTTGCGCCCATAATAACAGGAAAAGGTGCTATATAAATTACTGCTACTACTGAAGTATCAATAGCAGTGGATATTTTCTCATATAACCTTTTCTGCATTTTGTAAATGTTGGGATCTATTAAAAAAATGGTTTCAGATGCTCAGGGGTAATATTAGTGGCAATCCCCTACTGCAAGGCCTTCAAGTGATAACCTTGGCACCCCTAAGACATGTCCTACATGCTGGATCATGCCTCATCAAAAGTCTCTGCAAATTTGACCACATCATTGAATGTCCCTGGCTCCCACTGCAATTATGTATCAACTTCAAATCCTGTTGCATCTTCTGCGATGCCATAACCCTCAAGTCCGCACAATATCTCATTGGGAAGTTCAGGAATTGCAGATGGTTAAGATCCATCAGAAGCAAGGACATGTGCAGACATGAACTCTGCCAGTGCAGGAAGGAAAGAACCAGAAGACAGGCCTTAAATATCTATGCTCACAGACTCTAGAATCTCTTCCCACTCAATACCAGATTCCTCCTCTCGCTTCTTAATTTCAGGAAGGAGCTCAAGGCCTTGCTCCTCCATGGAGACTGCTTTGGTCTCCTTTCATTTATTGGAACTACGTCCAAAGAGTTCTATTATTCCTACCTTCATGGGATTAGGGTTGTTTGCCAATAACAGAAAAAATCACGGCCGAAAAGACCGTAGCTAACTTGACCGTTATGCTCAAACAACCCATACATTAGGAATACACCTCCCCCATCACCTTCACTTACCTATTTACAGCACACCTCCTTGGGTGCTTCAGTCAACTCCCCTGACTCTCTGCAACACCGGTTCTCTGCACTTACGTACTTGAGAACCAGAGCCACAGGGTCCTTTCTTTTTTTTTTACATCTTTTTATTAATTTACGCGGGGGACACACCCGCTATCCCAATTCTGATTATAGTAAACATGGGGAGCAGGGGCAATCCCCGCAACCCCGTTCCCCTTATTTGCTATAATAGGTTTGAATGGCATATTTGATCAAATGTACCTCGTCCAGTGTTACGAATGTACCTCCCGGAAACATGTCTCCCACTGTCAATTGCATCAAGGGATCCAAGCCCTTTGTAGCATTGTGTCAAATGTGGGGGCAATATCTGGGTAATGCCATAGGGGGGAAGTGGTGCTATATGGTTCTCTGCTCCCTACCCTCTGAAATAGCCTGGACCATGCTCGCACCGTACAGGCAACTCGATCTACCTCCTTAATCTTGCCATATGGCTTAGTAAAAATCATGGAGCATATGTCTGTGTGATCGGCTGTGTACTTCTCCACTTGTATGTGGGCGTATTATTCAGTATTTTGAAACCAATATATTGCGAATTGCGCTTGTGCAGCATAATAATATAGTTCGAAATCGGGGGCGACAAGGCCACTAGTGTCAAACCTTTCACACAGCTTTGCCCAGCTCATTCTCACAACTCCCAAACAAAGTTGGATGCTAACGTCCATAGCCTGACAAAAAGTGCTTTACCAGGCCAATCGTAATGTTACTGAAAGGGTACAGAAATTTTGGTACCACTACCATCTTCAGCAAGGCTATACGACTATGCACCGAAATCGGTAGTTTGTTCCAGATTTTCAGTTTAGATTCCAGCTGCAAGATGTATGGTTCATAATTGGCTGTGTATAGAGTGTGTTGGTCCATGGCCACGATACCCAAGTAACGAGAGGAGCATGGGGACCAGCGAAAATCTGCCATGGAATCCGTATGTTGTGTCCCGTGTGTCAGTGGGAGGATTTCGGATTTGGCCGGGTTGACTCTGTACCCGGAGTATTTGGAGAAATCCTTTATATCTGACATTACCAAGGCTAAGTTACTTTCTGGGTCTCTAATATATAATAGGTCTGCGTATAGCGATTTCAATTGCAGGGGGGGGCACGTATCTGACACCCTGACAAGTGTGTCTGTGCCATATTAATGCTGCCTTACCTTCTATAGCGAGGGCATAAATGAGGGGGGATAGTGGGCATCCCTGGCGTGTGCCCCTGTGTAATGTGAAGCCGGGTGAAAGGGTGTGGTTTGTTTTGATTGTACCACTTGGGTCCTTATATAGGGGTCTTATAAAACCCAGGAACTGGGGTCCGAACCCCAACCATCCCAGCACAGCATACATATACTTCCATAATACCGAATCGAACGCTTTGTCAGCGTCGAGGCAGATCGCTATCACTCTTGCCTTGGGGTCTAGTTGGGAAATTATGGCAAATAACCTGCATAGGTTTAGGGAGGTGGACATAGTGGGGATGAATCCCGATTGGTCGGGGTGTACTAGTTTAGCCATTTGGGGTAATTCCCTGTTCGCAATAGCTTTGGTGAATACTTTAGTGTCAGCGTTTATCAGCGATAAGGGGCGGTAGGATGTGGGCTTGTGCAGAGGTTTGTTCTGTTTGAGTAGGACTGTGATGACTGCTCCCCTCATGGTCACGGGGAGTGTTCCGGTTGACAATGCCTCCTCCCACACCGCCATTTATTTGGGGGCCAGTTCAGACATGTATCATTTATATAGATCTACCGGGAGACTGTCAGGTTCGAAGGCCTTACCTGCTGCCAGGTCTTTTATTGCCTGCCCGATCTCCTCCAGTGTTAGGGGGAGTACCAGTTATTCCCTGTCCTCTTGTGCAAGTTTGGAAAGCGAAATCGATTCCATGTATTGGTCTAATTCGCTTGTGGATACCTGGTCTGAGTTTGTGTATAGGGATAAATAGAATTCTAAAAAGGCGTTGTTGATTGCACGGGCCTCCGTGTGAGCAGTACCGTCCCCTACAACGATACTGGTAATGGGTTTAACATGGTGTTCTGCTTTAATTAGTTTGGCAAGGGTCTTACTTGCCTTATCCCCCTCCCGTATTGCCTGCCCTTGTCAGGTGAGTAATATATAATATTTCCCGGTCTGCTAGTCTCCCATATTCCTCTAATTGCGCCTGTAAGGGCGCAAGAGCATCCTCGCCAGGTGATAGGGCATGTGCGTTTTCCTGGGAGCGCAGAGTGAGTTCAGTGTGTTGCACTTCCGTTCTTATCGCCCATAATGTAACATGAGCCAGTCACAGTAGATGACCCCGCAACCAGACCTTGAATGATACCCACACTGTGGCCATGGATCCCACTGACCCCATGTTACGACCCTGTACTCTGTGTTGTTGACCCTAAGGGGTTCTATAATAGCATTGTCCTGTAACACAGACAATGGCATCCGCCAGAGATGGGGGCCCTGCTCAAGGTAGGCCATTCCAACCTCCAACAGCACCAGCGAATGATCAGACAGCGTACGTGGGAGGATGACACAATCTTCTACATGGGGAATCCATTAGAGCAAACACAGCCAGAAGTCTCTGCAGGAGCTTGAATTATGCACAGCGGAATGGAAGGTAAACTCCTCTTCTCGGGGTGTGGCTTTCTCCAGGCATCAGTAAAAAGTCAGTAGGACATACCCGGAAGAATCGTGTGTGCAGCTTTGGTGAGCGCCCGAGGGGCCTTAGTAGTTCTGTCCCTATGTGGTCGAGAATGGTGTTGAAATCGCCTCACCATATAACTTTGTAGTCATCCAGCAGCGATATCAGATCAAAAATGTGCAGATACACATAGGTTCATCCACATTTGGGCCATATGTATTGACAAGTACGACATCTTGATTGCCCATTGATCCCCAGATAATCACATAACGCCCCAATGTGTCCATTATGGATTTTGTAAGTTGAATCCCTGTGTTTTGGTGTACAAGGGTCATCACACCGCTGGACTGCGAGGAATAATCAGTGCTCAGACGCAGCGGACCCCAGTCACGCGCAAATGCGTCCACCACCTTATGCTGCGCGTGTTTCCTGCAACATCAGAATGTGGATCTTATGTCTTTTTGCATAGGCCGGAATTTTCCGGGCTTTGATAGGATTGGCCAACCCTTTAATATTCCAAGTGAGGAGCCTAAACATACGGTCCAGCCCGGCCATCGCCACCATAAGTCAATATATGAAGGGTAGTCAACCGTAATATAGTTTATTTCCAACAAAATCGACAGTTTTTCTGAATAACCATTCCTCAACTACCTCCCCTCCCTTCCCCCGTCACCATCCCTCAACTGGACAGTGTATTCCCATTCCAAAACTTCCATGTCTTTAACAGTGGGTAGCAGCGTGTGGCCACAACTGGTGGCATTCATTCTTTGAACCAATGTGAGCTGCACAGTTTGATTCAAGCGGAATTGGAGATCCTCTCGGGAATATGCCCTTGTGGGCACAGCGACTGTGAGCTCTGCGTGACTGTAGTGGATAGAGCCAAATGTCAGTTGTTGCCAGATTGTGCTGGAATGTTCCGCTCAATGTATGCCATGGTCTCCTCTGGGGATTCAAAGAAATGGGATCAGCCTGAGTGCTGCACTCGGAGCTTAGCTAGGAACATCATGGCGTAAGGTATCTTCACATCGCTGAGCGCTTTCTTGACCTGGTCATATGTTCGCTGGGCCACCTACACTCTGTTGGAAAAGTCAGGGTATATGTGGACTCTTGCAGAACCATAGGTCAGGGTGCCCTTTTCGCTCGACATCTGGAGTATCGGATCACGGTCGTGATAGTTCAATAGACAAGCAATGTTAGTGCGTGGCGGGGCCTCTGCTTTGGGTGGTGGGGCCAGAGATCTATGAGCCCTCTCCATGAGGAATTGCGTAGAGAACTGCGCCTCTGGGAACATTGTGCGGAGTGACTCTTCTAGGAACACTTCCATTGGAACATTTATGGACCTCTCGGCCATGCCCACCACTTGTTACGCCATGACCTAGATTCCAAGTCGTCACATTTGATGCAAACAGCTTTTAAACCTTTCTTTATGTCTTCAGTGTCCTTGCCATGTGCGGCTGATGTGTCCTCCAGTGTGCTCATGTGGGTTTCTGCCTCCGTTACTCTTTTGATTACTTTCTGCAGGTCGGCCCTTAGTGAGGCAATATTGCTGCCTATATCATCAAATTTGCAGTGCTGTCATGTATGTGTCCATGTTCATTTCTGCAGGAGCCTGGCTCGCCACCGGGGTGTTCTATTGGATGAGATCTGGTTCCTCCACGGTGTGCATATTTGTAAAAGCATCCATGGGGGCCTTTTTGTTGCCTTTCGTGCCACATGTCATGCACTTGTATGGTAGACCGGCTGAGAGTGAGGCTTTTTGCTATGCAGGCCTGTATGTGGCTTTTAACCAATTACGTCAGGCAGGGTGTATAGTGCTGCAGATATGTGACACTCTTACCCTTCTCTCCCAGCTGGGACCGTGTTGTTTTGAAAGCAGTTACCCGCCGAAGTGTTCCGGTTGCATTCTTACGACGGTACTAGTGCCCGCGTGTGATTGCTACAGAGCTCCGCTTGTGTTAAGTGCAGGGCTTCGGTATTAGAGGCCTGGGACCGTGTTGTTATGGAAGCACGTACCTGCCGTAGTGCTCTGGTAGCGTTCTGGAAACTTTACTACTGCCAGCGTGTCCCTCACCGCTGGCTCCTATCCTACCGTGTATGTGTGTGGCTTCAAACTGTGTGTCACACACAAGGCGTTCAGTGTCTGCAGACACGGGGCTCAGCCACATACATTTCATGTCTGCCACTCTCTGGATGGCCTCTCTTGGCCCTCTTCCTTCTCCCACTTGTGAGGCACAAAACCTAGGGGTCATCTTCAACTCCACACTCTCCTTCTCTCCTCACATCTCTGACGTCTCTAAGAAGTCACACAACCAGCTGCACCTCCTCAGAGGTATTCTTCCTTTCCTCTCCTTCCCCCAGAAGCTCACTGTCTCCAGAGCTCTGGTTCTCTCTTGGCTAGACTACTGCAACAGCCTCTTTCTAAATCTGCCTGCCTCTACTCTCTGCCCTCTGCAACTCATCCAAAACAGGACTGCAAGACTTGTCCTTTGCTTCAAGCCCAGGGATCCTATCTCTCCAGGACTGAAAACTCTGCACTGGCTCCCAGTGGCTGTGAGGATTAAGTTCAAAACCCTATGCATTGTCCACAAAGTCTTCTTTGGCCTCAATACCTTCAACTCTCTCTTCGTAAATATCTTCCTTCTAGAGTTCTTTGCTTATCCAACTCTAACTCCTTCAGGGTCAGTCGCTTCTCCAAGAAACAAGTTGGTGGTAGTTCTCTTTCTTCAGCGGGAGTCTCCCTCTGGAACAGCTTCCCTGCCTCTCTGAAACCTGAGATGAACCCTCTCTGGTTCTGGAAGCATCTCAAGACTTTCCTCTTTGCTTCTGCTTTCTCTCTCTTCCTCTCCCCTGCTGATCACCTGGCTGAAACTGATACTGCCTGGTCATTTGGCAACCCTCTGATCTCGGGCCCAGGTCCCCTCCCCGCCAGTTGCACATCTGGACTACCCCCTTGTCAACCCTTGCACTCAGGGGCTGTTTCTGCATCCCTACGGTCCCCCACCAGCACTTGACACACGATGTCTGCACTTACCCTTGCACTTACAACCAGCTGGCTGCCTTTTATTTTATTATGTTTTATTTATTTCTACTGTTGTGTTGATCCCATGTACTGCACTGCCCCCTCCCCCTCTCACTTTTTCCCTCCCCCTTCCCTACACTTGTGCGATCTCAATGTCACCTGGCCTAGCAAGATCGCTGTCTGTCTTCCCTCTGCTCCCCCTCCATTGCCTTGTCTTGCCTTGAAACACTTGTGAATAGGCACATTATTAATGGCATATCATATCGTGTTCCATCATGGTCTTACATTCAAGATACGGATGGCTTCAGTTTAGAACACGTGGCAGCAGTGTGTACATACACGCAAGCCCACCGTCATGAGGCCCCCCCGGCGGCTGCTCTGGCAGTCACGTCAGACTCAGCCCCCGTTGTAGTTGTCATTGGGATGCCCTATTGTGTTCTGCTTTATGTGGAGTTCTTTTAATTGTGGACCAATGTGACTGGGTTTACTTTGCACCTTCTGTCAGGTTAAGACCGCGCCTGTACGTTGCCAGTATATTTTGTTCCCGGACCTCTGTAGCACCAGGTATGCACACCTCGCCAAATTAAGGAGGCATGCAAGCGCAGAAGCTTTTGGATCTAAAAGATGGCGTGCCCTTGCCACCGCACTCCAGTGCATGACCCGAATGGATTTTTAAATGTAAAAGAATAAATGCATTGAAAAATGACATTTTCTCTGCCCCCAAAATCTGCAAAGGTTTACCGTGATTAGGAAGTAAAGTCTCTCTGCCGCATTTACGCTGCTCGCTTATGGGTAGGAAGCACACTGCTTTTGAATAAGGCAGAACGAATGTACTTGCAGGATGGCTCCCCATACTAAAGTCGCTTACCCTTGTACCCAGGGGTCAGGAGTGCCCCAGATGCGGAGCGCTTGCCCACAGTAGTGAAAATGCGGTGGCAGCATAACATACCAGCATTAAGATAGTTTGGCAGTTCATAGTACTTTGAGGCACTGTATGGATCGAGCAAAGGCTTTGTGACATTGCTGCCAGCTTCAACGCTAATTCTGATAGTCCGGAAACATAAATGACTTTAAGAAACTTAAATATCAGCAGCATTTAATGAAAAAATGCTGTTTCCCCACGAGCCGTGAGGCCTGGTCATTTCATGGCATTAATATTTAAACTATCTGCCAAATGTTGTTCCCATCAGTGTGCCCGTGCTGCTTGTCCTTGGTGTGCTGGGCGAGCCTCCTCCTTTGAAGAAACATTCCAATTGCCATGGATACCAGGGAGTTAAGGTGTGAAGGGTGGCTGGCAAACTCTCCATAACAAAGGCTGTACGCAATTACGCCTCATCCCCCTCTCTGCTCTCCTGGTAACTGCATAGCACAAAGTTCTCCATGTGAATGGATGTAAACTCGCTCTACTTGGGAGGTAACTTTAAAGAAGGAACAAAACAATTGCTATGGACTGCTTGTATTGCAAAACAAGTAATCAATTACTTAAAAGTGAAGTGCAGCAGCGAATTCCTTGTTCAACCCGCACACACAAAATAAATGTATATCACATTTTAAGTTAACAGATAAGATTGCTCTTCTTGCCAACTTCAAAAAAGAATCACCCTTCAGTATAAACATGTAAGTAGTAAATAATGTTATACAATTCAAATTGAGTAATATTATTACTTAAAGAGCCCCAAATTGACAAAAGCTGTTTTAAGTTATTATTCTTATGAACTCTGGGCCACTATAGTAGCCAGACATTACCCTTGTGATGTCAAAACCAGCACATCTATTCATTTATGCTTCTTGTATAGCGCCCAAAACCCGGGGGTAACAAGGCACTTTAACCTATGGAAATAGTTTCATAAAGTGCGAGGTTACAAAGCAGAACAAAGCAGAAGACATGGAACCTGGAGAAGTGCATAAAGTACAAACATAGGAAAGCTCGCCTCTTGTTACGGGGAACTGCATCAGAGTACAAATAGAGACACAGTCAAATCAAGGGCAAATACACGGTGCCTACCCCATGTTACAGGGAGGCAGCAGCACACAAATGCGGCAGCAGCACACACATGAGACACTGCAGTGACAAGCAAGCATACAGCATGTCAGTCACACATCCATAGGACACCAGAAGCTTTCCTGGTCTGAGTGCTTTTGTAATAGTAATGTATCTGTTCCTGGAAATGCAGCCCCGTGCCACAGAACGGCATGTGCATGTTTCCACAATATTAGTGCTACATATGAGGATCTTTATTATAGCAATGGAACATATAATTGTGTTGTATCTGACATATGACGTGCACTTCAGTTTTAAAAGTAGAAACAAAAAATGCATATTTAGGAATCTTAAAATATACTATTACATTCGGAGGATTGCTCATTAAAAAAGCTTACATTGTTTTCATTCCCGCAAGCAGTACTCCACGTGATACTGTAGGCATTATGACCATTTCCTTAAACCAGATGCCACAATAATGTTTTGATGGGACTTGAGATTCTCAATGCTCACTAGGTTTTGCAGCACGCACCTTACCATGCAACTAAACTCACAGGCATGTCATGCAATTTAAAGGCTCCCTTTAAACCCATGAGGCACAGGGCCTCATTACACATGGCCCTCATTACGACCCTGGCGGAATCCGCGGTGCTAAATGCACCGCGGAGCATGGCGGAAAGCCGCCGATAGCGCCATGGGGGTTGGCGGATTTACCACCCCATGCCGACCTTGGCGGAGCGGTAAATCCCCAATCCCCATTTTACCCTTCCCCATTCCCATTCTTGCCCCATAGGGTATAATGGGAGTGGGGAAGGAGTTAATTACGCCGCCGTAAAGTACGGCGGCGTAATTAACAACGAGGTCCCTTAGCGCCATGGTTTTCTCCGCCCGGTAAAACCAGGCGGAGAAAACCTCCATGGCGCTAAGGGAACTCGTAGTACGGCGGACGGGTCCGCCGCGATTAGCGCTGGCGGAAACCCACTCCGCCAGGGTCCTAATGAGGCCCATAGTGCGGTAAACCATGGTGCTATTTGCACCATGGTTCATGCCAGTAATTTACCGGTACCGCCTTGGAGGAAAGGGGAATTACCGCCCTATTCCAAGGTTGGGAAGGCAGTAATTCCGCCTTCCTCCATTGCCCTTCCCCATTCCCATTTTTGCCCCATAAGGCTCTATGGGAATGGGGAAGACGCTAAGTATGGTACCGCAAATTGCAGTACCGTAATTAGCACCCTGGTCCCTTTGCGGGTTTGTTTTTAATGCCTGCTAAAAAGCAGGCGTTAAAGTACCAACCCGCAAGGGACCTCATAGTAAGGCGGTAAGGGTTTACCGGTACCGGTGTCCTTACCGGTACCGGTAAACCCTTACCGCACTACGTGTAATGAGGTCCACAGTCTGTTATCAGATCTTTCTCTGGCTGCTTTTTCTAAAATAAACAGTATGTAACCTAAAGGGTCAGAAAGCAAACAAATACACATTAGTTCACATGAAACATTCCGGATTTAAATAAAAGGTGTTGGAAGCATGCGTAATGGATCGGCTTATGTTTTCATTGGTGGTGTTTAAATGTTTCCAACAAATATGCTTTAGCAGATCATAGCGTAGTGAACAACCAATGTGAGTTCAGGGAGGTTCTCCCCCTGAGAAAGTGTTACAATTATGCATTTTACACTACACTTCCTACAAAAAAATTGGTAAAAGGCAATGTTATTTCCAAGCACTTCAAGGGTACTATATGAAAGAAGCTAAGCCAAGTAACAGACAGTGCACAGTACCATTTGAAAAAACATGTTCTAGATTCCTTTGCCCAGAAAATATGCCACTGTAAGAAGACCATTTCTTACTGGCTGTGGCAATGTATGGCAATATTGCTATATGTTAAATGTTAGAGGCATTTGTACCGCGCACCGTCACCAACAGCGTCGGTCCCAGGCGCTCTGGCGTATCTGCAAACGAGAAGGTGGGATGGGTTAGTAGGGTGAAGAGGGAGTAGGATAGGGAGTAGGATAGGGAGAGGAGTGGTGTTCTGTTTGCAGCTTCAACTCGGTATACACCGGGTGCTGAGCTTTTGGTGCGAGTATCCGGGCAATGTCGGGGCAATGTCAGTCCTCTTGTGCTGTTGGTGTGCTGTTGGTGTGGTTTATGTGTTCTAGCTGTGTGGTGAAGTGCATGCGGATTGCGGTGCGAGAAGTGGTTGTGTTAGTTTGAGTGAGATAAGTCTGTGGTCAGTTAGAGTATTTTTTTAAATAAGAACACACTCATGTTGGATTTGCCTATATTGCAAATAATGTAACTGTAAGAAAACAGGTCAATGCAGCTTGCACATATATATGCATGTATACCCATTAAGAACGCACCCATGGTGGCATTGCCCATAATGCACTAATGCCAGGGTGAGAAAACATACACAAACAGGCTAAACCAATATATGCCGCTGATCCCACCTGACACATTTGTGTTGGCTTTGCAAGTAATGCTGTAATGCCAGCGTAAGTAGACATGTCCATGCTTGCAGTGGCATCACCAATATTATGGCAGTATTGCTACCTAAGGATGCACACACTCATGTTGGTTTTACCCATAATGCAGTAACGTAAAATAAATTATCCAGGCTGGCTGCACAAATATACACCACCATTCCAATCTAGAGATAACATAGGGATGATAGGCAGATGGGGAGTAGGTGCAAGTGGATCTAGGTCACCTGGCCTAAGCCCCGCCCACTTGGTGCCTTCCTGCCTGCCGCTCCTTTTCACCACTTAGCAAGCCCCGCCCAAATGGTGCCTTCCTGCTTGCTGCTCTTTTTCACCACTTAGCAAGCTCTGCCCACCTGATGCCCTCCTGCTTGCCGCTCCTTTTCCCTACTTAAGGAGCCCTCCAGCCTCTTTTCCTTTGCAGATGGGGAGCAGGTGCAAGTGGATCTAGGTCATCTGGCCTAAGCACCACCCACCTTCTTAGCCCTGCCTCTTCCTTCCTGCTCTTAACTATTAGATCAAGGGCGTCTCTCGCCTGGGCGTCCGAAGCAAAGGGCAGATGAAGAAAAGGGCAATTCCTGTTTGGACCTGTTCGGACCAGGAGGACCCAGGGCCCGACCCCCTGCTCAGACAGCAAGTAAGCATGCACCAACATGTGTTTACTCCCTCTGTCCCCAAAGGCCATCCCCACCCCCTCTGGTCCCCCTTGATGGTCCCTTGTTCCCCCACCATTCTCGCACACAGGTGTTGCCTGTTTTGCTTGATTCTTCTACCCTGTTCTCCCCTAACCCCCCTCAATCCTACTTCTGCAGGAGTCTGTCCTGATAAATTCTGGTTTCACCATCCCCGTCTTGTGGCCAATGCTGGATTTGACTTTTATGGACTTCATTCATTCATGGTGCGTCACCCTTTCTCAACTCTCATGCTGAACTTCCTTTGCATCTTGTACTGGTGGACCTGATTCATGCTGTTCCCATCCTCATCTTGTATCCTGGTTTGCAACATTATGTGTTACTACTGACTTCTGCAATTGTATTCACTCTTTCCTCTTGCTTCTCCACTCTTTTGACTGCTAACTCTCTGTTCTCTACTCCTTTCCCTTCTCCCTTTTCCTATCTCCTCCCCTTACTTTCTTCTATGCACTTACTCTATCAGAATTGTCCCTGGACCTAGTATGTTAGCTACCTCGTCTGTCAACTCCCCCCTCCCCTTAATGGTTTTTTCCTCCCCAACCCCCTCCAGCACTATCTGAAATGTCGTCAGACCTAGTATGATAGTCGCTTGTTTTGTTCCTCCCCTACCTTTCTGCACCCCTCTCCCTCACCTTTTTGTTTTTCTCGGCTCTACCAGAAATGTCGTCAGGCCTAGTACGGTAGTCGCCTGTCTGTTTCCATTTCCTTCCCACTCTCCCCTTCCCTTCCTTATCTATGTCTTAGCTCTTGCACTATCTGAAATGTCGTCAGGCCGAGTACGATAGTTAATTTCATATCCTTACTGTTCATGGCCTGTAATAATGTTGTTGTATTTTCCCTTGTTCCCTCCCTTGCCTTGAAGCGCTTTGAAACTCATTGTGTATAGGCGCTATATAAATAACTATATCATATCACAGCACGGTACATACCCCTGCATCTACAGCTCTGGTGGACATTTCTCATCTGCAGCACAGATCTGCAGCCCTGAATTGATTGTGCCTAGCCCTGAATTGATTGTGCCTGGCACTGAATTATGCCTAGCCCTGAATTGATTGTGCCTAGCCCTGAATTGATTGTGCCTAGCCCTGAACTCATTATTGCCTAGCCCTGAACTCATTATACTTAGACCTGACCTCATTATACCTAGCCCTGAATTGAATGTGCCTAGCACTGAATTGATTGTGCCTAGCCCTGAACCCTTTATTCCTAGCCCTGAAATCATTATGCCTAGCCCTGAACTCATTGTGCCCAGCTCTGAACTCATTATACTTAGACCTGACCTCATTATGCCTAGCACTGAATTCATAATGCCTAGCCCATAATTGATTGTGCATACCACTGAATTGATTATGCCTAGCCCTGAATTGATTGTACCTAGCCCTGAACAGATTATGTCTAGCCCTGAACAGATTGTGTCTAGCCCTGAACTCATTATGCCTAGCACTGAATTGACTTTGCCTAGGCCTGAACTGATTATGCCTAGCGCTGAAAAGACTATACCCAACCATGACCTTATTATGCCTAGCCCTGAAGTCACTATGCCTAGCCCTGAATCCAGTATGCCTAGACCCACTGATTCATTTGGGTTACCCAACCCCACTGAATATGACCAACTGCCCGTAACCCATACTCTACCTTATGCTCCACCCAGGCCAGCCCTCCAAAATTACACCTGCTACCTAACCCTACTAAGCATGACTGTTTGCTCTCTGGCCCCGCTCAAGCAAATGTGCAGCCCAGACCCAGCAGATGGGACCAACAACTTACTACAGCATCCAGGCCTAAGTTGATACCTGGCCATACCAAAACCATTCCAATGTTTAACAATCCCACTAAGCCCAATGATGCACTGAGCCATACTATTCTCTCCCCATCACACAACACCCCAAAAGACACTCAGACTACCACCATCAGTGAAACCACCATCAAGGGCGGTCTCTTCAACGCTAGATGACTCCTAGCACATGCCCTTGACATATCTGACCTCATAACTACGAACCATCTTGACCTCCTAACGGTCACAGAAACCTGGCTGCACCCTGCTGCAGGCCCTGCACTTTCTTTAGCCATACCAGAAGGATTCACAATTTACAGAAAAGATAGAACCGCCACCAAAGGAGGTGGAGTTGCCCTGATTGCTAAATCTGACCGTTCCATTAGAGAATCACCTGACCAAGCTTTCCCCTCTGGGGAACTTCTCTCAATCAACCAATCTCACCCTAACACTGCAACCACCACCATGCACATCATATACAGACCACAAGGCCCACTACAAACCTTTGACGAGGATATAACTCTACTCCTCTCAAAAAACACAAAACCATCCTCACGAACCATCATTCTAGGTGATTTCAACCTTGGCCTCTACAACAGCCTAGATCCCAATGCCACAACCATTCAAAACACAATGGGCCTCATTACGACCCAGGCGGTAAGTTACCGCCTGGGTCGTACCTTTACCGCCATGGCGTAAACTACGTTTACGCCATGGTGGTTGGCGGATTGACTGCCCCATTCCAAGGTGAGTGGGGCGGTAAATCCCCATTTCCCATTTACCCTTCCCCATTCCCATTTTTGCCCCATAGGGCATAATGGGAGTGGGGAAGGAGATAATTACGCCACCGTAAATTACGGTGCCGTAATTATCTCCAAGGTCCCTTAGCGCCATGGATTTTAACGCCTGCAAAAAGCAGGCGTTAAACTCACCATGGCGCTAAGGGACCTTGTAATCAGGCGTTAAGGGTCGGCGCCGTTTACGGCGCCGTAAACCCCTTAACGCCTGGGTTGGAATGAGGCCCAATGGCCGCTCTTGGACTTACTCAACGAATTGAACAAGCTACCCAAGACAAAGGCCGTACTTTAGACTGGCTTGCAGACCTAAATTTAACAACCAATATTAGAGCTACTTCCCCTTGCCCCTAGTCAGACCATAACATCATCACATTCACTATCCCTAGACAAACCCAACACAAAACTGTTTCACACTTAACCCCAGCTACCCGTGCAAGAAACACGCGTAACATCAAACGCACAAACCTGCTCCCTCTATTAGGCCCCATCACTGAAGGTACCTACTCCCATGCCAACCCATCAGTCATGGTAGATCTCTACAACCCTACTATCCTCCAAGCCATCGACAAAATTGCCCCACCCAAACACTGCAAACCTAAACAGACAGCTCACCTAAACTCCTGGTTCACGCCTGACCTCAAGAATCTTAGATCTAATAAATGTGCCGCTGAATTAATTTGGAAAGCTGCACCATGAAAAACAACATGGATCTATTCATCTCCTCCACAAAACAATACAAACAAGCTATACGGCTTGCTAAAAACGCCACATACATTAAGCGCACAGCAAATGCTAAATCTGTCAGCAAGGAACTATTCACCATCCTGAGGGTACTTGTGTCTCCTACCAGCCCACCTGACACCTGTCAGAAAGACGAAACTTGGTGTGCTAACATACAGCATGCACTCTTGGACAAAATAGCTATGCTTCAAAACAAAATTGCAAACAAAAAAGACAAGGTATCATTGCCAGTCATAAACACTGACCCACCAGATTCCCCTGCCTCCTGTGGCCAAAATTAGCAAAACACCCAAACCAGGCAAACAAGGATATATTTCAACAATGCTGCAGCCTGCTGACAAGATCAGGCATATTGAAGTGGTAACAGCCCATGTCCATGGGGCTGATCCGCTTCCAGCCATGCTCACACAAATGTCCAGCAAATCAGATTTGCAAGAACTACTGGTGGAAATTTGCAAGGAAATCCACAAAAGCATGGAGGAACTCTCCCAAAAGATTTTGGCACTAAATAAGAGGGTCTCAGAAGCTGAGCTGCGGGTTTCTGAAGTAGAGGACACATTATGTGAACAGTGCTATGAAATGGGTGAGTGCTCTAAATAGATTGGAGGCCTTGGAGGTACGTGCAGACGCCCTGGAAGGTAAGCAGGAGAATGGGGAGAATCAATCCTGCAGGAATAAAATTCAGATCCGTCGCATCTCTTCTGTGGTAAGGGATGACGAACTCCCTGGTTATGTGCCAGTCATCTTTCAATTCATTTTGAAGCTACCCGATGACTCGGCTATCGAATTGCACCAGGACCAGGATGTATTCAGCACAGGACAAGCTCCCGGACATATGCTCATGTGTCTACTTTTTCAAACTGAAGGAGCGCATAATGACTGAGGCCCGACCCTTGTTGACTGTGTCCTTCCATAACATGTCACTTTCCTTGTTTCATGATCTGGCATCCATGACTCTGGCGAAGCGGAGGGCGCTCCGACCACTGGTTGCGCAGTAGAGAGGTGTCCTACAGGTGGGGTTTTCCTACCACACTTAATTTCGCTTACCAAGGAAAGCGATGGACTATTTGGACGCTGAAGGAAGCAGAGGACTTGCTGAATGCCGGGCAGGCGGGGGCGGGGAGCCTGAGGTGGCGGAGTTCAGGTCCTGGTCTGTAAATTTCACAAAAATGGATGAAGGTGGGCAGGGGGAGGAAGGTGAAAGGTCCGGTCAAGAAGACTTGCGCAATCCTACAGTTGCTATGAGAGTTTGGTTGTTGTGGCGGGGGAGCTAGGGTGTGGTTTTGGAGTATTTTATTACCTTCCAAGTCGGATTCCCCTGTGGAAGTAGAGATATCTGTTTTTTGCTCCTGTTTGAGCACTGTTAACTGTTGGGTAAAGGGTGGATTGGGTTTTGGGTTAAACATTTTTACTGTGGGACTGGTGTTGTATTACATAACCTATGAAGGAGCGTCTCTAGATTTGATGAGGGGGTTGGTATAGCCTGCTCATATGATGTGTTCTGGATAAGGTAGCCACTTTTTTGGGGTTGGAGGACCTAATTATGATGGGCACATGGAATGTGCAAGGGTTAAATTCCCTGATGAAAAGGAAATCTATCTTTAGTGAACTGAGAGATATGTCTCTCTCAATAGAATTCTTACAATAGAATCATTTGCCTTCTGGGGCTGAGAAGCGGGGGTGGTGATGCTGATTGGCGAGCAGATCCCGATATTCAAGATTAAAATCCTACGAGATCCCCAGATAAGATTTCTGTGTATGCGATGTTTACTCTGGGAACGCTTTTTCAGTTTGCTTTCCTTTGTGTGCCCCTAATTCTGGGCAAGATCCTAGACAATGTTTTCCTTCATGTGCTACCCTTTGAAGAAGGGCTGATTTTGATACGGGGTGATTTCAATCAGGTACCCAATCATCTGGTGGCCAATACTCTGCCAGTTGCCAAGCTAGATTTCAGCCATGCGCTATCCTTTGGGTCTTTTATTCAGGAGTTGGGGGTGGTGGCCTGGGGCTGTTTCATGGAGAGAAGAAAGATTTCTCTTTTCATTCACATGTTTATGGGGGCTTCTCAGATTGGATCTCATGCTGGTTCCCAGCGCATTCTACCCATGCCATATCCCCTCTCTATTTAACCATCCCACCCTATTCGCTCTCTCTACCCCACCCACTCACTCTACCCCGCTCATCCTTCCTCTCACACTTTTGTTTGATTTCTTAACCAATCACTTTCACCCTTTCTTGCTCATATTTCCTCTTGCTCATCATCAAGTGAACCCTCTATCAATGGATTCCCCCCTTGCTCTATTCCCCTTCTCATTCACTTACATACCTGCATCCCTTCTCGCGCTCTCCTTGGAAACTTTACACTCTTCTCCAGAGGCGTAGCCAGGTTTGTCTGGCAAATGGGGCCTGAATCTAATGTAGTTGGGCCCACTGCACTGAAAAGAAAATCTGTAAATGCCCACACAGCGCTGCTGAGTGGGCATTTACAGATTTTGGGTGAGCCTTGTCCCTCAGGCCCTACCCTGTCTACGCCTCTGCTCTTCTCCTTGGACCCTGGTGCCTATAATTACAAAATGCCAATGGTTGTGTTTTATTATTACCTCTTATTTGAAATAGGTTCCAGCAATCGCACTAATGTTGCTTTTCATTATTAATCTGGAGCTTTTAATTTCAGAGGTAACATGCTCACAATATATATAGGGTATTCATTTAGAGAGGGTGTTTCATTTTTATTTTTTTTTACTTATAAGTGATATATTCTTTATATAATTTTACATATTTTGTAGCATTTGGCGGAATGAAATACAATGCTATTTAACCATGCATTTAAGTTGAAACTATCAGCCACCACGTTTTTGCTACAGTCTATGTGTCGAATTATAAATCTGTAAAAACATCAGTGCAAACAGAGGAAAGAAGAAAATGCATTTGATTTTGTGACTGGTAGAACTAACATTTTCAAAAACGTGGTTAGTTGCTCAAACCTGAGCTTCCCCCTCCTCCACCTAGCTCTCAGCTCAAGGCCATCAAAGAGGTGTGAAATTCCAAGCAGCACAGAGTTTAAGCACGACAATGGCTCTCGCCTTGGTGTAATCTGATCCCCAATCAAAGCCAAGGCAAGCTTTGGGAGACAAACAGAATGAAAGCCTCCTATCTCGGCTGTTTTAGCAATGTAAATAAAGTAGGAAAGAACACGGAAACATTTAAATGCACAGTACTGGAATCTTTTCCTTTAGTTTAATTAAACATTTTCTGGTTTCCTTTTAAATCAATAAAATACCGAAGAATCGGCCCGCTGAAGAACTCACTTTGATAATCATTTCAACAATTTACATAAGGGCTCACTGCTGCCATGTATGGCACAGCACGAAGGGAAGAGAATTAGGAAACCAATTCAGTGCAGGTGAAAACCTGGAGATTTAAAACAGGGCATGAAATATTTATTTAACCCTGCCAAACATTTCTAATAAGCCTTTGCCTAACATAAGACGCAGAGCTTGATTATTTTTTTTCTGCAGCCTCAAACGACCGCAATCCTAAATTGTGTTGTGGGATGACATGCACAGTTACAAACGTTTGGGAAATCTGACAGAGATTACCTGCAACGGAAACCTGCCATTTACAGGCCTCTCTCAATTCAGATACAGGGTCTCAAAACTCTGATATGTTAAGTATTAACATAGATTGGGATGGTCCTGCATGTATCTTCCACTCCAGCTGAAATTCAGAATGCTTGTGCTAGTTTGTCACATAGCTGTTAACCTTACAAATAAATAATTTGCGTTCTTAGGTAGGGAAATCCTTGTGCCAGGGCTGCCCTTACAAGATCTTCTAAGTTTCATAATGGATATGTGCGGGTGCTGTTGCTAATGCACTCGCACGTTCTCAATGTCACTGGGCCTAGTAAGATTGTTGTTTTGTTCTCCCCTTTTTCCCCTCCCTTGCCTTGTCGCACTTTGAAACACTTGTGTACGAGTGCCATAGAAATATATCATATGTGGTATGCTTTGTAAAATAATGCAATGAGCTACTTTGGGGGCAGCATTTTGTAGGGATGTATACTTGTTCATATGCTGACTGTTTATTTGGCATTGGTTTAATATTGAACATTTTAAGAGTGGGATGAAGCAAGTAGGAATGCTGATATAATTCTGCACAATAACCTCACCCATCATCCAGCCAGTGTTGGGATTTTTTTTGTTTTACATTTGCTGAACAACCGTAAGCAAATATGGGCAGAGTATCAACTGGCATCACTTGACAAATCTCAGTTTTTGATTTTCAAATGTAGGCAGGTCTGGATGTCCCTGGAGCTTCTTGTTAAAGTTCCCACCTATAAATACTACTTTGTAGCGCTCTGTTTTTCCCAAGAACATTCAAATCTAGAGTGCGACCCAGTTTACTTTGCATTGTTTGGCACAACAGCTACCTATTGGACAAACCACTGCACTAAGGGTATGTACAGAGCCCAACTTCGGAAAGTCAGGAGAATATCGTTCCCTTTCATACACATTTCTGCAAACCGAAAGCTGCCTCCCACCTCTACACCCTCCAGACCTGCCTAGTCTTTGGGTTTAGCCCATAGACTCTGGGTTTTTATGCTCATCTCCAGGTGTCTGGGGGAGAGCGTGGGGTCTCCAGGTTTTCTGCGGCAGGCCCAGAGTTGCTGTGGCACCACCCATGCCTCCTGGCTACAAAAGACCAAGTAATGGCATAAATATCGGGTCTTGTGACAGGCCGAGCTGGGTAAGTTATAGCTATCGGACGTGTCACAGTGACTAACTTTGCGACTGCAGTATCTCTTGTTGGAGACAGTTTCTGGCTTGTCTGTGCCCACGTAACCCACCAGCTCTGGCTTCCCTCGGGCCATAGCCGAGCCTCCCGAGCGGAGATCCATTCATCATCATCCGTCCGCAGTGCACTGCAGGCCGCTGCAGCTGATCTGCCCGTTGTCAGACTTGTGCTGTGTGTGTGGGCCTGTGAAAAATGTTTGTCTGACTCTGGTCTCAAGATGACTCGTAGATGCACAGTCAGTCAGTGTCATACTGTTATATAATGAAATCTGTTATGCATCTCTGGGATGCTTAGAACAGAAATGTTTCTAATGATAGTCGAGGTGATGGTTTGATTGTACTAGCGTTCTTGTCAGTGCTTCAGCCTCTGATCTGAGGATATGAGCTTTAGCACACAACAAGATAGGCTCTTCTATAATGCAAGTCAACATAATGAGGGTCATCATGGCTTAGTCATTAGGGTGTTTCCATTTAATTTAAAGCCATTGGCCTCGATGTTCAGATGATAAAAGGGGCTCTCCTTTTAGTGTTTCTTTCTTAAACTCTTACTTTATAGCCTGGTGCCAATATTATTTTGGCTCTATCTCTACTCAGTGCGGATACTGTGTACTTACCTAAGCATGCCACTTCCTGCTAATTCACTCGATTGGCCAGTACTTAGGAGTCACACAAAATAGTGAATATTTTGTACTCTATTTATTTATTTATTTATTATTTGTAAAAGGCTGAAACAAACGGCCTTAAGAGTGCCAACAGGACAAACATGACGAAGAACAGAAAATATACCAAACAGATTGGTAGCATATTAGGGAAGGGGCAGCATGAAGAGTCAAGACAAGAGCACAGTCTTTAAGCCACGTTCAATGCAGCCAAGAGAGACACATGCCCTAAGTTTGGCGGTGTGGGGCATTCCAGCATTTGGGAGTGATATATGATATGATAGGTTATTTATAATGCGCTTAATACCCAGAGGTTTCTAAGCACGGACCCGGGTATCAAACCTGTGTTGCTCCATGTCGCTTTGCTTCCAAGGCGAGCACTTTGCCCCTGAGCTATACTGAAATTCTCCCTGATTGACCATGGTCAATTTAGCTCTGGGCATGCACAGAAGGTGGGTGCTGTTAGACCGCAATGCTCTGTGAGCCAGAAACTAGGACAACCTGTTTGACAGATACGTTGGGTTAAGGCTCTTCAAGTATTTATGTGTTAAGGAGAGCAGACAAAAGGTGATCCTGGCATGAACTGGAAGCCAATGAAGCGCTCTTCTAGTTCAGAGATGTGAGCTCTTTTTTTACCTAGACCTTCTACTGCCCGAACACTGCTGTTTTGAGCGGTCTGGGGTTTGGTGGGTGCTTCTTTCCCGATGCCCTTCAACACACTGGCACAGTAGTGTATTCCTGAGCCAAAAAAGGCTCTAGTAATAGTCATGCTGTTGTCATGGATCATCAAAGGTCTAAATTGAGTCAACAACTTAATATAATAAGACGAGGAAGAGGCAAGACTGTTAACATGCACCTTCATATTAAGTTCTTGATCAAAGACAACACCCAGTGTCCTTACTTTGGGAAGCGTAGTAATAGATCCGCCAGCTGTAAGGATCTCCCAGTATTTGGGGTCTAACTTCTTGAGCCGGGCTGCTGTACCTGTTCTAATCAACTCTATCTGGAGACATTAAGAGCAAGACTATTGTCCATCATCCATGATTGAATCATGATCAATGGGGGTCAATGCTGGAGACCTCGAGGTGAACAGTCAATGAATGTAGATCCTATTTTCCAGTAGTTCAACAGTGGGTTTGGCGCTGCTAAAAAATGATCTTTAACAAGCACAGCCATCAGGTGGCTTGTGATGCTTCAGTGCCTAAGAACAGAAAGTGTGCTGAAGGTTAGGTACAATTCAGATGTCTGTTTATTTGGAGCCATGGCCCAGCACCTAAAGTACACACATGACTGGCTGCCTCCTTATTTGCGTGGTTAGTCAGTTTTCTAGGAACTGTAGTGGAGGCTGGCACCCACCCGTAGTGGTAGCGCTCATCAGCTCCATCAATCAGGGGTCCAGAAGTAGATATTCTCCTGGAGTGGCCCCAGCACACAAGCCCATCAAAGCTCCTCCAGCAACAATCAACAATGCTTACCACTGCAGGTGCAATCTTGCTCAAGGCAATTCTTCATTCAGACAGCAGTCTCCCTTTCATGGGAGGGGGAACTGGACCGGGATAGTCTAATCCAGTGATCCACTACTAGTGTCTTCTATATTATACATGAGAGTAACACTGCATCTACTACACTACTCCACAATGTCTCTCTGGTATTCTAACCATAGACCCCATAACTTTAAGCTGTTTATCTCACCCACCAGGCTACTAAAATCAGCTCAGATCAGAATGGGGACCTGCATGGAGAATGTTCACATAGGCCCCTGTCATGAATATGCCCCCTTTTCTCTATTTCTATGAAGCCACAAAATAATGGTCATGGACCCATGCTGTGGTTAAAGGCTTTGTATGAATTTGAAGGGGATTGGATGCAGTATTTTTTAGGCCACAGACAATAACAATGTAAGGAAAGGCTCCAAATTACCCACCGGATTAGCAGGACTAACATTGACAGAATTCCCAGGTCCAGGCAGTTTGAAAAACCTTTTAATGGTGTCTTGTGCATGACAAGTTACATTTTATATCCTATATTTAAAAGCATCCTAAATAGTTATTTAATTTCAGACTCGGAGAGAGGGAATACGACTTCAATTCATAAAACAGGCTGCTCACATAGATGAACTTTTTAGACCATTTTATTAAACCTATCCTGGCAGAGTTGTAAGTGTGAAAAAGTAAGAATCTTATCCAAGTACAAAAGGCATGTTTGCAGAAGCGCTTTTCCACCATTCATTTTATTTTATTGTTTAAAGCAAAGACCTAGCTCAAGAGCAGTGCAAGGCTTCAGGACAGATTGCACAGGAGCAGACAATGCAGGTTCATAGGGGTCTTCTAAACTGGTTTGGCAATGTATGGTCAGAAATTCATGAAGTAGAGAGAGCCACTCCCTGGGCCAAGTTAGAATCCTGAAGTATCTAAAGGGATCGTTTTATAGCATAACTTTATCTCTCCACTTAAATAACTACACCAAAATTAAAAATACAAAGCATGGATTTTTAAACATTTGTTTATCTGTCAGGTGTCACTAATGAATTGGGTCAGGACTATGTTCTGCCCCACATCTTGTCCTCTTTTCCTGGCAGGTTTGACAAAATATGTGCTACAGAAACATGCAATTAACTATAGGTTATGAAACTCTTAGATAGCATGCTTATTATATGCGGATGAACCTGTAGTCAATGTATACCTATTATTTTGCAGAGGCAACTATGAATATAGGTAGAAAGCATTCTAGAATATTGGGATCAGATGCTGCTCATTTAAGAACGTACCCTCAGATACCCTAGAACATAGTTTTGTAATACCAGCAAACAGACTACAATGTTGACGCCTTATTAACAACCTTCAACCAAACCATGAAGGAATTGGTAGACATAACACTATGTGAATACAAGAAAAATGCTGGTGAAAAGCACATAAACCCAAGGACCTCCTCCCTTTAATGGCATGATGTAGTACATGCTGGGCACTCACCACTAAAGCTAAAACTCTGTTCGACATGGCTATCACAGAAGCTGCTAACAGGACACAAGCCCTCTTTGTGCCAGTCAAACACTGTTCCAAGACATTGACTTACACAGTAATTGCAGTTCCACAGAATGTAACACAATTAACACATTTTCCATCACCAACATATATAAAATCAGGCAACATACCGCTCACGATCAGCCCTCATGCAATACAACCCCAGACATCCTTCACAAACCATATTCACAAGGACTTCACTGATACCCTTCCATCATCAACATTGGCCTCATACAAAGACCATCCTTACCACTTCCATCATGAACTAGTTCTCAAAATCTGCCCTTACCCTAGACTCCAAAAAGACAATGCCTCACTCGATCTAGCCAATTTCCAGAGCACCTTAAAAGAGCACCTTAAAAATAGGGTTAATGTGCCCAATCCTCACAAACCCCACTCTAAACTCAGACAGCCTTACTAAATACTGACCAATCAATATCCTTTGGGTCATTGGTAAAATCATAGAGAAGGCAGTTTCCAATCAACTCTATAATTGGATTAACCAATATGGCCATGTGGATGTAGACCTGGTGAAACTGAGACATCCAGGTCATACATGATGCTCTCCAAATCATAATTAAATAGGACTCCTGCCTCTTGGTTTTCCGTAACCTCTCTGCCACGTTGAACACGGTTGACTATTGCATATGTACAAGCCTGCTCTTAGATAGAATGTGGTTCATAGGTACTGTTCTCAACTGGTATGCCTCCTATCTCTCGGAGAGATACATTGCAGTTCAGATGTGTAACTTCAGTTCCGACCATCACACAGTCACCTGAGGAGTTAGGAGGGCCTCAGTCTCTACCACTCATATATATGCCTTTTTGCATCTGAAAGGTACAGCTGTCAATCACCTAATGCCTGCTGCACCATACTCTGGCCAGAATTCTATAATTTTTTCCAGGGTTATTTGACTAATTGCAGTTATTCATCCCTTTGCCCCAAGGGAGAGCCCCCCTGTGAGGCTAGAGAGATGTGCCCACACTGCAAGACTTCCCTAGGTGTCGAGGCAATTGCCCCCTTTGGGGACAAGGACTCCCGTTCCTTTGAGGAACTCCCTAGGCCACCTACCATGGCTGCATACATGTTAGATCAAATAATGTGGCATCTTTACTGTTGGCTGAAGGCAATGCAAAAAGAAACCTATTTGTAAGAGAAAAGGAAGATGTCTCTTTAACAAGAGAAATATATTACATGGGACAAGTAGGAGAGAAGGAGGAGAGCCTTGTGCGCAGGGAAAGCCCCCTGACATCATTATGCCTTGTGGAGGTCGAGCAAAGGCATGTCGCGGAACCCGCAACTTTCAACTTGGCAGATAACGCCAATACGAGACGCCGGAGGTGTGGCCTGTGCAGATGCAAGGAAAGCATTGTGAAGCAGGAAAGATGAACAATCCAGTTTAATCATTCCTTAAAAAGAATTTTGCAGAAACTGGTGGAATTCAATGGGCAAAATTGGGAAGTAATGATACCCAGGGTCTTATTCGCAGTCCAGAAGACTGTCAGACTTCCCTGGGTGTTTTCCCTTTGAGTTACTGCATGGAAGGGAACCCAGGATGTTTTGGATATGTTGAAGAAACCTGGGAGGAGAGCGGGGAGGCCATTTTACCCATTTCCCAAATGGCCCAGAAATTAAAAGCGCATATGGCATCAGTAAGGGAGATTGTAAAAAGACACTTAGGTCAAGCTCAAGAACAGCAAAAGGCAGTATATAATAAACATGATGTAACCCGATCCTTTTCTATCAGGCAATCAGTTTTAGTTCTCCTTCTGACAGTGGATAATAAGATAATTTCCTATGAAGTCCTAGAAAAAAAAAGTCCTCTGTACTATCAAATCTCCCAAGCTGGTAGGCGTCAGAAAAACCAAGTCTATCTTGTTAATCTCCTGGAAGAATGGAAAGTAGATCCCAGTGAGACACCTACAGTCACTATGGCCACCCTCCTTACTGATCCAGAAATTTAGACCCAATTGATTTTACCTGAGTTGCCATTATCCCACCAAGAGGACATAGGCGACTTACTGGCTCAATTCCCTTAAGTGTTTTTTTAGAACAACCAGGGAGGGTCGATAATTTGTTCCATTTCTTCTGCACACCGGCAGGGAAAACTATCAACCTAAAGCCTTATAGGATCCCTGAAACCAGAAGAAACATTATTGAACAGGAGATAGAGGAGATGCTCAAGGCTGATATCATTGAGCCCTCTGAGAGTTCTTGGTCCTCCCCTATTTTCCTAGTTGCCAAACCTGATAACTCGTGGCAATTCTGTATAGATTTTAGGAAGCTGAACTCAATCTCCATCTTTGACAATGATCAAATTTCATGCATTGACGATTTAATCGAGAAGTTAAGGACAACCAAGTACATATCTTTTTTCGATTTAACAAAAAGATACGAGCAGGTCTCCTCAAATTCAGCAGATAAGGAAAAGCAGATAGGGCCTAGCTTAGCTCGGCCAACCATTCTGATTGCTCCCACTGCCAAACCGTGTCTGCGTTTGTGCCTACTTACCTTAGCATTCCTAAAAAATGTACTTTCCCAGGAGGCCACTGACTCGCCTTGCACTAGCCACTACTTTGATAGCAAATATATTGGTAAACTACCCTTACCATAGCCACCCTAACATTACACTAGCATCTTGTACAAGTAAAGAAAAGTTAACTAAACCAACTATGCAAGAACTATTGATAACACAACCATGTACTACTTTTGATAGAAATAGAAGACTCTGTGCAAGACTCTCTAAATTGTATGAACCCTTAGCTAGAACTTTAGTACCCGGTAACAACAGATCCACACCTGCCCCTGACACCCATACTCATAAATCTAAAGACAACCCTCTACAAACTACATAGAACTTGTCATCCATAGTCCCACCCTGCCATACTCTCAAAGGAGCATTAATAAGTGCGAGATCTTTGGTCGCCCATGCCATTGAGATAGCGGAGATCATGCAGTTAGAACAACTAGACTTTTTAGCAGTCACTGAATCCTGACTGCAAGCCGCTGCATGTCCAGCGCTTTCATTAGCTATCCCAAAAGGATATACTATCCTAAGATCAGACAGAGTTGATACACGAGGAGGAGGTATCACACTCATTTTAAAAGACAATTTACCAATTAGACTCACACCCCATCTGCCTTGCCCGAACAAGATTTCGCGGAGGACATCATCAATGAAAAACCCCCAGCAAGCCAGTCTATACCCCTTTTGAGTTTGGTCACTACTCACACCCGCTCAAACTAGGGCTGTGAACCCGAGGGTCGAAAAGCTTTTCCGCCCTTCTCCCACCGACCCGTTGTACATCAAGGGACATGCGATCCCAGACTCGCTGGTAGTCACTAACACTCGCAAAAGAGCAGGGGTTCCCCTCGCCACGGGTGAATCCCCCCCGGACAAGGAGTCTAAACGGCTGTATGCCTTAGGGAAACGGATTACGTCTGCGGCGGCTTATACCGCTCAATTGAATTGAACCTACTCAAGGAAGGCCTTCAAGAGGTTCCTGAACCTACCAGAGCCAAGCTTCTAGCTATTGTCTCGGAAGGTAAATTGGCCAATCAAAATGTGGTGAAGAATACCTTCGACTCCGCAGAGACAGCAGGCAGGTCTCTCACTCAGGGTACTCTCCTAAAACGGCATGCGTGGTTGCGTACGTCGGGCTTCAGGCCCGAAACCCAGGCATCCATTATCAACAAACCCATCGAAGAGGCCAACCTCTTTGGGAAGGCGGTGGACGATGCGTTGGAGACGGCCAAAAAGGAGCATGAAACTATTAAATCGCTGCACCAGATTTCCCAGAAACCCTCTTCGCATAGGGGCAATAATTCTTGGCGGTCCTTTCGAGGACAAGCCCGCGCCGCTCAGAACAATTTTGGCACTGGCACCTTCAACGCAAGTCAACCTTCTACAAGCTCCACCTACTACCCCCAAAGAGGTCAGAAGCGGGGTAGGAACAGGGGCAGAGGCTCCAATTCCAAGGGAGCGTCTACTGCCGGTCAGAAATGACCACCAAGTCCAGGTCCCCTCCCATGGCTCCCCGGTCAGGGGGGGTTTAACTTCTTTCCTCAAGGCATGGGAGGGGATAACTTCAGACCAGTGGGTCTTAAAGATGGTCGCCCACGGTTACTGCGTGGAATTCGCCCGATCTCCACAGTTCAGACCGCCGAAACATCGACGCCTTTCACCGGAACATATTCCAGTGGAGGAATGGGTAAGGGATCCCTGCTGCATCCAACTTAGCAGGAGCAATGTGATCAGGAATAGTCTCAAATGAACACTCTCAGATTCAGGTTCACGTCCTCTCCTCTCACTGCTGGTGTCAGCTAAAACACATCCTGGACTTGGAGCAGATGGTTCCGTTGCAAGGTCTTGATGTTTCTTGGCTGTCCTCCTAACCACAGTCAGTAGACATTCAGCACTCCCAATTGATGCTCAATGATGAATGGTTGAGACTCCCACGTGTGACTCAGCTTGTTCTGTCCACTCTTTCCCAGGGTGTGGATCAACACACAATCACTAGGCAGAAGACTTGCATCAATGTGCAAGATGCAAGGCAACTGAGGATCCGTGTAGCCCAGAATTGGTTTGAGGATTCGAGGAGCTCAAGTAGTGAGGGGCCACGTCTCCTTGAATGCCTCCTGGCATTAGTCGGTCCGCCTATCATCAAAGGGCTCATGTGGATTGTGTAAATGGTCTGCAGAGTTGATGGTAATCCTGCAGCTCATCTAGTTAGGCAGGTATCCTTTGATGAGGACAACAAGTGGTTGTGCGATGTTGGCAAATCCCACAGCAAATCTACATAGCAGTTAAAGAATTCAAGGAAACTCTGTGACTCCTTCAAGTTCTGAGGTCTTGACCAGGTGAGGAGGGCTTCCGTCTTTGCGGGATCTACAGGAATGCTGTCTACAGCGATAATGTTTCCGCTGCATTTAATGCTTGTTCAGCAACACTGGCATTTGTTCACACTGACCTTTAGCCTTTGCTCACTTAGGCGATCAAACACCTTCATGAGCCTCTTGTTGTGTTCCTCCAAGGTCCTTCTCAACAAAATAAAATCATTCACGTAAACCATTGCCTTCAGGTGGTTCATGTGACTGACAATCTTTTACATGAGGTGTTGGAAATTTGCTGGTGCACCAGAAACCCCTTGTATCCTGATGAATTTGTACAATCCAAGCAAGCAGGAGAATGCCGTTTTCTCAACACCCACAGGATGCATTGGGATTTGGTAGTACCCACTCCGCAGGTCCATGACCAAAATCGGTTTTCCCATCCTGATGTCCACCAAGAACGTCACATAGGACTACCATTTTAATACCAATATAGCTCAACATACGAAATATTTTCCATAGCCTTTATTGATGGAACTAATGACAAATGTTGCCAGTACTTGTAACATAACCATATGTGTTTATAGCTTGCTTGCCACCTCTTTGATATATGAAAATACATGCAAATATCAATGTAATATTGCAGCCGCGTTCAGCATATAACTGGTATTTACTGCTTACTGTTATTTCTACGCCTTCCCACAATTGCTGATTCTTGTGCATGTGAATGTATACTTGCATGATCAATCCTTAGGGAGTCTACTTTACTCCAATCTCATTAGGACACCCAATATCCTGCCATATGTATTGAGTGATTTTAGCCTTGGTCTCCACTTGCTAGGATTCTTTGCCAAGAAGGACCCTTTTTGGAATATTGATTTCTCTGTACCTAATGGTTGCGTTCACCATATTATAGCCAACCTCTTGATACCTATCCACTGTGATCCTGATTGAGCCCCGCTTTTTGACTACTGTACTGCTGTAATCCTGGGCGAGCCCCACATTTGCCTTTTGTATTACTGTATCCCTGGGAGAGCCCTGCATTTCCTTATTGCACTATTGTATTCCTTGGTGAGCCCTGCATTTGCCCATTGCATTGCTGTATTCCTTAGGGTGCCTCAGACTGAGCCACTGTATTATTGTACTATTTGGTGGGCCCCACATTTGCCTACTGTACTGCTGTATTCCTGGGTGAGCCCCACATTTGCCTATTGTATTATTGTACTAATGGGCGAACCCAGCATTCACCGAGTGTGTTGCTGTATGCCTGGGAGAGCCCCACAGCTGCCTATTGTGTTATTGTATTCCCTAGTGAGCCTCGCATTTTGAGCCCTACATTCCTGTATTCTATGGTGAGCCCCGCATTCGTCCATTGCATTGCTGTATTCTATAGTTGCTTCGCATCGAGACACTGCATTGTGATACTCTATGGTGTGCCCAGCATCTACCTATTGTATTGCTGTATTCTATGGCTATTTCTAAAGGTTTTATACTGCCATTTGAACCGTGCCACTGATTGTGGGACAGCTCTACTGGCACAGTAGCATACCAGACATCATGTCAGACACACCTGCTTCTGTATCGCTTTGAATTATGCCTCAAATGCCGCGCTACTGCTTCTGCAAACTTTACTGAGCTGTATCTCACCTGCGTACTGTATACCCCATGTTATCACCCCATGGGGAACATCCCCCCTCTTATATCTCCCAACCACAACATGCATGTTGCCTGCCTCCTCCTAGCTACCTTACTGTTCAGTCTAGCTCAGGCTCGCCATCACCTCACGCTGACCTATCATTCGACCTCAGAGCTTCCCAAAGTCACAACCATTATGAGCCTGCCCCCTTCACTAGGGATCAAACCGTAGAAATTCCTACCTTCCCTTAACACCAACTCATGTCACCTCAACATCAGACCCACAACATTCTTACCTGAACTGTCCAAAACCCCCAACTCCTCTAAGGTCAACACCAAACCGGATAGAGTAGCAACCCTAACTCCAGCACAATGAATTAATCTATATGCCAGGAAATGCACTCCTAACCAACCTTGCTCTACTATGGTCAGAAATGACAGGCTCTGCTAGACTTAACAATAACCTTGCCCTACAGTCTAACCCGCAAGACAAACCTTGCACTCCTAACTTGATACATTTCGCAACCTCAAAGACACCCAAGAAAAATAGACTCTCTAGAAAAAATTTAAACCAACCCCCCCGCCCATGACTATCCCCCATCTAAAAGGAGGTCTAATCAATGCCATGCCACAGACATAGTCTATCTAATCACCACAGGTGACCTAGACTTCCTAGCTGTATCCAAGACCTGGCTACATGAAGCAGCAGGACCCTCCCTCGTGTTGGCCGTACCAGTCAACTTCACCATTGTGAGAGCTGACAGAGTCTCGTTGCAAAGGGAGTGGCATCGCCTTTATCACCAAATCTAGCCTACGGCTCAGAGCAACCCCCTCGCCCACTCTTAAGTCCTGTGAACTACTTACAGTTAAGCTTCCCACGTCCAAGACTAGCACCCTTACAATTCACTTAATATACAGACCCCCTGGCCTTATTGGTACCTACGAAGAAGACGTCATGACATTACTTTCAGACAACATCAAGCCCTCATCCCAAATCTTGCTGCTAGGTGATTTCAATTTGGGTTCTTCATGACCCTAACCATACACGAACCAAGGCACTACACAACGTCTTAACTGAACTGGGCCTTACTCAAAGAGTCAATCAACCTACTCACCAGAAAGATAGAACTCTTGACTGGGTAGCGGATATCAATACAGAGACACCCATATCATCTATCCTACCCTTAACTTGGACAGATCACCTTCTCATCTCCTTCACCACTCAGACCAAACGAGTAGAAACCAAAACCAAACTGATAGTGCCGGCCCTCCCTACGAGGAGCAAACAAAATATAACTACCGACAGGCTCTTGCCTCTCCTACTACCCACCTTGAACACCGCTTCAGAATCAGTGGACCCAGCCAAACTAGTTGAAATGTACAACGCCACCATGACCTCTGCGCTAGACGCCATCGCGCCTCTCAAACTGCGTAAAGGCAAACCCAAAGCCCATCTCAACACCTGGTTCACCCCACAGTTACAAATCATGCACGCAGAAAAAAGAAAACTCGAAGTTTATGGAGAAATCTCCCATCAAAAGAAAATAAACTCCATTTAACCGAATCAGCAAGTAAATACAAAGCTGAAATCCTTTGAGCTAAAAGAGAAACTTACAACAACCGGATCAGCAAAGCCAGTTCCAACACCAAGGAAATCTTAACGATCCTGAGGGAACTGGAATCCCTCATAACCCCTGAAGATCCCTGTACCAAGGATAAAATATGTTGCAGAGACATTCAAAATGCTCTGCAAAAAAAAATAGACACCCTCCAAAAAAAGATTGTAGCCAAAAGTCTCAATTTTGCCAAACCTGACTCAGACCCAGAAACGGCAAAACCCCAATTGAAATGCACTCCTGAATTCAAATTCTCACGAGTTACAATCATAGAGGTGGAAAAAACCATCACATCTCTCAAGCCTTCCAGATGCTAAGGCGACATCTGCCCCCCCCCACAAATAATTAAAGAAGCTGCCAGAGACCTTGCCCCATTTATGACAAAATTAATAGACGCTTCATTTCGTACCTGCAAATTCCCAACCAACCTGAAGGACGCCTGGGTCATACCCTTGCTAAAGAAAGCCTCCCTAGACCCAACCATCCCCACAAATTACAGGCCAATTACACGGTCCCATTCCTCATTAAAATTGTAGATAAGGTGGCCTACCTACAGATCCAGCACTTTCTGAAAACAAATAACCTCCTAGGACTCAGACAATCAGGCTTCAGACCACTTCATGGTACTGAAACCGCCCTGATCAACCTAAAAATGCAAATTGACTTACTCAAGGACAAAAGGCAATATGCCCTGCTCCTCCTACTTGACGGCCGCCTTCGACTTGGTGGACCACACTATTGTCTGCAAGCACCTTTCCACTGCGGCTAACATCTCGCACGAAGCCACTGATTGGATCCAACCCTTTCTTAACAGGTCGATGAGGGTCTTCTCTCAGGCACCTGCGCTGACCCCTCCCCAATCACATGCAGTGTGCCTCAGAGATCTTGTGTGTCCCCCATGTATAATATATTCACTAAACCGCTATTCGACAAACTGGACCGTCTACGGATCATCTACACCAACAATGCAGATGATACCCAGATACTACTCCCACTATCAGGCGACTACGACCGAGATCTAGCCTTCCTAAACAACACCTACCAAGTCATGGATGGCGGTCCATGGATTATGCCTGAATGACGAAAAGACAGAAATCCTAATCCTAGGTGCTCCAGCCCAACTCAATAAACTCGATGCACAATACTCTGCATTATTATTGATGGCATCACCATCAAAGTGGCTAAAGAGACTAAAACCCTAGGCTTCTACTTAGACTCCACCCTGAACATGGGAAAACAAGTCAACGCCACTTCATCCACCACAGCGTACACTTGTAAGCCTATACATGCCTGAAAATCTTACTTATCCACTAAGAGCAGCAGCACCCTAGCGATAGCCCTAATTATGTCGAAACTCGACTACTGCAATGCCCTCAATGCCTGATATTCCTCTTCACATCTCGTGGTCGGTGGCCCACCTGAGTAGGGTCTCAGGCAGATATAGGGTCCATGTTCTGCTGGTGTCATGATACCCTCATTCAAAATATGCTTGAAAGCATTTGCCATGGAGGAAGAGTTCAGTATGGTGCCTCTATCCTCTGGTGTAGAACTGGTGCATGCTACACCCAGGTGAACTAGGGTTGCTTGTTGGTGCAGCTATGATGGCACCTACAGCGGTCACTGCAGGGTGAATGCATGCAGTGTTGGTCAAGGAAGGGCAGGGCAGGGCCTGAGCTAGGCATAGGTGGTGTGGATGGTAGGCTAGCCTTTAACAGTGGCCAGGTGTTTAATGCCCAAAGAGGATAGGACAATATTGGGTAACACCTGTGGATGGTAAGGGGCAATGTCTCAGCGTCGACTTTCATAGGGCCATGGCAGACCAGGATGCTGGTCCCTGCTAGGCCAAGGTCTTTACCCAGGCACTTGACCTAGCCTGTGAGGGACTCGAGGGACTCTAGGGACACCGTCATTTTGAGCACCTGTTGTAGGGGTGTGCTCCATGCGACATCACCTATAATTAATTAATGGTCAGTCTTAAACCCCTCACGCTCAGCCCAGCTGGCTGCTGGAACCCCATTAATGAAGATGGTGCCTTTCTATCTGCTGTGGTGGCAAATCACAATTATTACAAGAATATAATCAAATCCTTTTCCACAAATGTGCACAAAATAAAAATTGAAATTTACACTAGAAATATGTACACTAACTCAGAGTAGAGAAAGAGTAGGTATGCCTAGGTCGGTGGGTAAGGTCGGATAGGTATAGGCATACCAGAGGTGAGCTCAGCATTGCCTCCAAGAAATGTAAGAGGGGTGGTCTTGCCGTGCTCCACCCATGCATCTGCATAAGGTTTGGTGGTGAAGGTCATGATGGCTAGCTTCCAAACCACATTTTCCCCCTTTTGTCTCCTGACAGGGGGAGCAAGAGACTGGATGCTCAGGGGCACACGATATTAACTACGGGCATCCTTGCCCTGAAAGCACTAAATGCACCCTGCACCTTGGCCAAGTTATCTTTTGAATTTTGGGCCGTGGTCTCTGAAGCAACAACAAATCTCCTAAATGGAGTTGAGGGACAGCTTCAACATGCTGGTAAAGAAGGACAGTCGTGAATTTCATGTTAAATAAATGGGCACAGTGAAGTAGGTGAAATGTGGCAGATGTTTGGCAGAAATGTAAAGGATTCACCTCCAGCTATGAACTGGAGCTAACTCTGCTGACTTTCTACCCATTTTCAGTGAAATTACTGCGGCAGAATTACTGCTGCAGTAATTCTGCCAAAAATGCCCCATAGAGTCCAATGTGAAAAAATGGAAACATACTCTGCCATCACCACGTGTAATCCAGCGCTAAATCTGCCAGACCAAGTGGAAGTAACCGAAAGTCCAGTGGATTTACAGACAGAATACTGCCCAACTCGTAATGACCCCCATTGTCAGGTGAGATTTCGTTCGATTGCTGATTTGGTCATGTACTAAGTAGAGCTTGATGTAACGTTACCATTACATGAGTTCAAATTAACATAAAACACACTCGGGCCTATAAATACTTTCTTAAATTATTTCAACATCTTCACAAAACCTCTCTTTTTCTTCCTTGAAGCATAATATATCTGTAAGGCATGTAATGTCAAAGAGCCCACGTATGAAAACTTTAATATCATTATACATCTTCATTAAGGAGACTTCAACATCATCACACACTATCCATGTGAGGACTTCAATATCATCACATATCAACCCTGTGGGGACCTCAACATCAGCACACACCATCCACGTGAGGACTTCAACATCATCACATATCATCCCTGTGGGGACCTCACCATCAGCACACACCATCCATGTGAGGACTTCAATATCATCACATATCAACTCTGTGGGGACCTCAACATCAGCACACACCATACACGTGAGGACTTCAATATCATCACATATCATCCCTGTGGGGACCTCACCATCAGCACACACCATCCATGTGAGGACTTAAATATCATCACATATCATCCCTGTGGGGACCTCACCATCAGCACACACCATCCACGTGAGGACTTAAATATCATCACATATAAACCCTGTGGGGACCTCAACAACAACACACACCATCCATGTGAGGACTTAAATATCATCACATATCAATGCTGTGGGGACCTCAACATCAGCACACACCATCCATGTGAGGACTTAAATATCATCACAGATCATCCCTGTGGGGACCTCACCACCAGCACACACCATCCATGTGAGGACTTAAATATCATCACATATCAACCCTGTGGGGACCTCAACATTAGCACACACCATCCATTTGAGGACTTAAATATGATCACATATCAACCCTGTGGGGACCTCAACATCAGCACACACCATCCAGTTGGAGGATTCAATATCATTGCATTCCAACTCTATGGGACCTTGAGCATAATTACAAACTATTCTTATGGGGCCTAATATGCCATGACACACCATCCCTGTGAGGACCTCTTTGTCATCAAACAACATCCCAACGGAGACCTCATCATGACCACGCACCATCCTTTTGGTGGACTCAGTACCATCATATCAGCTCTTTTGGGACTTCAGCATCATTACATACTATTCGTATTCACATACCCTTGTATGGCCAATTGGGTGCATCTGTGGCTTCATTTGCATCACCTGAATGCATTTTCCTTCGCCTTTTGGGTATTTTTGGTTAAAATCGGCCACTATTTTTGGCTGTGTTTCGTTCAGTATTTTAACCTGAAGATAGGATGGAATAAGCATTTTTATTTCCAGCTCTAATTCCACTTGAGGATGTATCCCCGGGGGAATTATCACTGGTTTTCATGGCTTATTCCTCCAGTGCTAAATTCTTCAGGGTTAATTCCACCAGAGGAATTAGCGTCCATTTTCAATAACCTGTATATCAGCAGACTGATCAAAGTGGCGGCAATTCCACTACTGCCACTTTGGCCCTTAGAGATGAACTTGTAATGAAACCAAATTAGTATCAATTAAACATTAACCCTGTGAATATGTTTGTGTAATCAGACAAAATGTGATGCCAACATTCAATTAATTCACATATCAGACTATAGACAAGATGACATCAGTGCACATAATGTGTTGTCTTCACAGTGTGGAATTCAATATCATCACACGCCACCCCTATGGGGACTTCAACAAAATCACAGAAAAATAAGGAACTAAAGTAAGTCACATTGTGATTGGTTTGTTACAAAGTAGCCAATGCTTAAAATGAATCTGGAAGTGTGTTGTGCAATGAGGGAAGACGTATGTTGCGTATCAATTATATTCAATTCTGTAAACATACAAAATACACAAAAAACAGCTTAATTTCATTCTTTTACATTTAAACGCAGAGTTCAGGCCATTTAAAACACAATTGAATTTGTGTATAAATGGTTCCCATGAATCTGCTGTCTAAGTATGTAGGGCATCTGATTTATCAAGTGTGTTTAAATTCCTGTCCGTGTGTTGATGACTGCAATACCACACCCAGCCTGCGGGGGCAGAGCTGAGTAAAAAATCAACACACCAAAATAAACACAGGTCCCCACAAAGCCATATTTTTAAAAGTTCTAAAAATTGGCACAGATGTCTTTAAGTTGTTTTAAGTCATTTGGAAGGCAGTACCATGTGGGGACTTGGGTTTAGGTCCCCACAGTGAAATCAAGTCCCCACAGCATGTGCATGTTTACACACCCGAGTCTCTCTCTCTCTCTCTCTCTCTCTCTCTCTCTCTCTCTCTCTCTCTATCTCTCTCTCTCTCTCTCTCTCTCGGTACACTTCAAGTTTGCCAGTGGGGGCCGCGGAAGGCCTGACCTTCTGTGAGTTTAGGCCCCTAACGGCAGACAAATGTCTGACTCACCGGCGCTGTTACTAACGGTGCCGGTTATTTAGGAAGCCCCTTCCCACGGAGTCCTATAGGACTCCATGGGATGGGATTTCCCAAATCATTGTGTGAGGCTATAGGACTCCATGGCAATGGGACCTTACCAGCACTCCACTGCCTGTAATATCCCAGTAATGCTGGGATATCGGGTGGTGGAGACAGTAAGTGCAGTTTGCTGGTACCGGCAGAATACCTGCAAACTTATAATCAGGGCCATGATCTCCTTTGAAGAAAGAAAATAGCCGGGTTTTTAGTTTACTTGTAAATGTTAAAAAGCCTAGTTAAAAAGGCACTGAATTCCATAGACGAGGTGCTAGAACCGAAAAGGACAGTCTTATTCTTCATCATGTGCAGTACCAAGAACAGACACGGATACAGAGTGTGGCCAAGGGAATAAAGGGGAGGTTTACATATCAGAAAATAAGGGCCCTACTCATGACTGGCCCAGTGAATTAAGCACAGACATATTAATCAAAGGCAGAACCCTCAATTTTACACCTATAATGGCTGCCAACCTGTGACAGGCTTTGAGGTCAGAGGAGAAGTGGCATCACTCAACTTCACCCACCACCACCCAGTAGGTTGCTGCGTACTTCACCAACTGAATACTGCAGAATGTACTTTGATTGCCCAGAATCAAGTGTGCTATCATAAACTAAAATGTGTGTTATCATAAACTAAGAAGTGTGTTATCATAATCGAAGAAGTGTGTTATCATAAACGAAGAAGTGCGTTATCATAAACTAAGAAGTGTGTTATCCTAAACTAAGAAGTGTGTTATCATAAACTAAGAAGTGTGTTATAATAAATGAAGAAGTGTCTTATCATAAACTAAGAAGTGTGTTATCATAAACTAAGAGGTGTGTTATCATAAACTAAGAAGTGTGTTATCATAAATGAAGAAGTGTCTTATCATAAACTAAGAAGTGTGTTATCATAAACTAAGAGGTGTGTTATCATAAACGAAGAAGTGCGTTATCATAAACTAAGAAGTGTGTTATCCTAAACTAAGAAGTGTGTTATCATAAACTAAGAAGTGTGTTATCATAAATTAAGAAGTGTCTTATCATAAACTAAGAAGTGTGTTATCATAAACTAAGAAGTGTGTTATCATAATCGAAGAAGTGTGTTATCATAAACGAAGAAGTGCGTTATCATAAACTAAGAAGTGTGTTATCCTAAACTAAGAAGTGTGTTATCATAAACTAAGAAGTGTGTTATCATAAATGAAGAAGTGTCTTATCATAAACTAAGAAGTGTGTTATCCTAAACTAAGAAGTGTGTTATCCTAAACTAAGAAGTGTGTTATCATAAATGAAGAAGTGTCTTATCATAAACTAAGAAGTGTGATATCATAAACTAAGAGGTGTGTTATCATAAACTAAGAAGTGTGTTATCATAAACTAAGAGGTGTGTTATCATAATCGAAGAAGTGTGTTATCATAAACGAAGAAGTGCGTTATCCTAAACTAAGAAGTGTGTTATCCTAAACTAAGAAGTGTGTTATCATAAACTAAGAGGTGTGTTATCATAAACTAAGAAGTGTGTTATCATAAATGAAGAAGTGTGTTATCATAAACTAAGCTTCTCCACTAATCTCATGATTGAGAAAGACAGGAGTGCAGAAATCTTATTGAGAATTTGCCATCGGTAAAAAAAGGAGGCAACTCTAACTAAGACTTTAAACGTACACCAGAGCTGTGCGGTGAATTTGCAGACAGACGGAAGCGGTTCATGGAACTTACCCAAACTGGCATGACCATAAATAAGAGCTACTACTACAAGGTGGATCTCAGAATTGACAGCATTAACATTTAACCAGTTTGCACCCCTCCAATCACTGGTGACTCTTTAAAAGGCAGGGAACCCAGATCCCATCCAAATTGACGAGGACTTGAGTCTCATCTACAAAGAGACCAGAAATCACCGGAAGAATTGTATGAGCACAAACAAAGGTTATATAAAAACAAATAAAAAATGGAACCTTGTGGGAAAACAACACGAAGAGGGTGATAAGAAAAGACAAAAAACGATAAAGCCACTCCCTGTAGGTCAACAATCAAAAATGAGGAAATCCACTCCAAGGCCTGCCTCCAGTCCAGATTACAACAGATCTATATTGTATTGCCTTAAACATGATATAATGCATTCAGACTACATGAAGGCTTATGCAGGCTACAGAGCATGACTGCTGGCACTGGTCCTGCTCTCGATGCAGGTGGGGACACTTAACGCAGGAGTCACCTGCCGGAAAATTTCAGCCACCTTAAGCATGAATCTGAAGAAACAGGAGAACAGCTTACCAAATCCGTCAATGTCCAGGTTCTGCTTCATGACCACGTCGAGAAAGCTTTCCCCCACCTTGCCAGTGGCGGTCAGGGTCTCTCCATCCCTGTTGATGAAATGCACTGTGATGTTCTCGTCAGATACCCTGCAGAGAAAGGTAAAGGTAATCAGGACATATAAATCAATGCTAGCATGGAATATTATCCTGCATCTGAGATCACTCTGAATGGCCCAATATTAGGTCATATTGAGCTTCCCAAATGATATTCAGGGTACACCCTTTACAAAAAAAACATACATCTTATTAAAACACCATACCACTAAGTCAACCATTCATGCCAGTACGCTAATTGATATTGATATTTTATTTCGATCGTGCTCGGTCACAAGTGTTTCAGAGCGCGACAAAGCAAGGGAGGGGAACAGGGGAGAACACAACAGCGATCTTACTAGGCCCAGTGACATTGAGAACGCGCAAGTGCAAAGGAGAGGGGGAGGGGAAAAGTGCATGGAAGGGGGATAAGTGGAAAGTGCAAAGCAGAGGAGAAACAGATAAATAGCAATAAATAAATAAATAATAAAGGCAACAAACAGTGGTAGTTCAGCCAGCAATTTGCAAGTGCTAGGTTTAAGGCAGCAGACAGGGTAGGTATGATAAGTGCAGGAAGAAAAAGGGGGGGGGGGCTGTATGGGTACAGATACAGACCCCAGTGCAAGGGGTGGCCCGGAGGCAGTGCGGAAGGGTGAGCAGGTACCAGGGCCCAGAGGACAGAGGGTGGCCAGGTGCACGGTGCCAAGAGAGAACAGATCAGCAGGGGAGAGGGGGAGCAAAGGCAGAAGAAAAGAGGAAGGTCGCGATGACATTTTGAGCAGAGCCGCTGTGTTAAATTTAGCTGCATTCATGTTTGAGTATAGCCTCTCTATGCATACTAGATGCATTTCTTTTTAGTATGATATGATATGGCATTTATAACACGCCTATACACAAGTGTTTCACTATAGCCACTACCTTGAATTTAGCTGCATCCCTGAATATAGTCATTGTATAAATATTAGCTGCATCTTTAAATGTAGCCTTTGCTTCGAACTTGGCTGAATTTTCGAGCATAGCCACTGCGTTGAATTTAGTGGCATCTTTAATAATAGCCACTGTGTTGAACTTAGCTTCATTTTTTAGCATAGCCACTGTATAAATACTAGCTGCATTTTGAGTATAGCCTCTGTATAAAATGAAATTTAGCTGCATTTGAGTATAGCCACTGTGCTGAATTTAGCTGCATTTTCTGAGTATAGACTGTTCGGAATTCACATCTGGTTCCCCGCTACCCGGCGTACTACTCCAAGGCTTACCGCGTCCTGTGGAGTGTTCCGGTTCTATGAAGATTGGGGAGCCTGTGGCTCAGATCCCAAGAAGTACGGCAGTATTGACATTACAAATCATCACGTCAGCATGTAGTACACTATGGAGTAAGGTGCTTTCCTCAAGCTGCAAGGCATGATCACGTGACACTGATGCGTCATACCAGGAAGCACAAAAGGCACAACGAGACACCACTTTTGGTGTTCTTGCACCGGTTTTGCTCTCTGGAACCCAACAATGGAAGTAACAGACTTTTGATAAACAAGTTAGTATTAGGTATTTAGTTAGTCATTTGTTCTTGTTTTGGATAATCTTCCAGTCTATGTTTTGCTATACTGTGAGTGTCTTTGGAAGTAGAGCGTTCATGATAGCAAAGAATTAATCAAAATCAATTTTATTAAACTATGACATAGATTTCTAAAAATGTCAATAAATCAAAACAGGAACATTCACTGAAGAGCCGGCAAAAACAGTACAGAGACTGCCTTAAGGTGCACCAGGCAGAGGGCTTTACTCCAGCCTTCAGATATATGAGCAGCTATCTATGCTTGAAGGAAGATACAAAACGAATATCTCGGCACCTGTGCCTACACAGAATCCACCTGGAATGCTAACCCAAAAACAATTGGCATGTAAAGCCTTTCCAATAAGATACTAAAATTCAGACCCACATCCTGAACATGAAAAGATGGATCGGGCACAGGAAATATGTTCCTGTTGGATTACTCGATGTAAACTTGCATAAGACATCACATCAGGAATAACACCTACAAAAATGAGCAGGCAATTCTCTTGCGGACTCATCGCGAACCTATATGGATCTCCCTACAAGTGTCGGGCAGTTTAGGTGTCGGTTTTAAAAGAAAGAATATATGACACACAGATTCATTGTTTGCAAAAATACATATGCACTTTGTTATATCTACTCTTTTCCATATTTTTGTAATTTACAGATCCTGACTATGAAAATAGCTCCTGGGGAATTATCAGCAAAATAAGCACAAGAACAGAAACATGTAGAGCAAATGGTTATATAATGCTCTATAAGACCACGAATGTAATACCAACCATAATCACCTCCTAGGATAGGAGAGAAGATGAATTACTGTATCTTAGTCATTTGAGAGGTTCATAGACACTTTTTGAGATAATTATTCTGTGTGACTATAACAGGAGTCATATTTAGACCTAGTAGAATTGCACTAAAGCACTTTGTGCTTTGTTTATTAATTTGCTATGCAGATTTTTCTGTTTGGATTAAACGAAACTTTTAGAAATATATGTCATTGTTTAATACAATAGATTTTTATAGATTCTATGTTTTCATGAACGCTCTACTTCCAAAGACACAGCCATAAACCCCTATCTACCTTAATTAATAGTATTTCAAGAACCTGGGTCTGGGTCAGGTATCTACACTATTCCCCTTACTTTTCTTAGCGTCTTTGCTATACTGGGATCCTTCACTTAAAGAAGGAGTCCCTAACGTGAAGACCTTCTGTCTAACCTTGACTCCAACATTCCCTCCGTCCTCATCCTTCTCGATCTCTCCTCTGCTTTCGACACGGTCAACCATACCATCCTGCTCAATCTTCTGTGTGACAACCTGGGTATCACCGATCAGGCTGTGCGCTGGCTGACCTCTTTCCTTTCTGATCAACCCTCCCAGGTAACACTTGGGTCCTTCCTATCCGCCATCTCCCTCTCTACCTGTGGTGTTCCCCAGGGGTCTAACCTCTCGCCCTTGCTTTTCAACCAATACCTGGCACCTCTCGCCTACTGCATTTCCATTTTCTGGTCAAACTTCCAGTGCTATGCTGATGACACCCAACTAATTTTCAGGCTTCCTTTAGCCACTCCCACGCCTTCCCTCATTGCTGATTGCCTAACCACCATTCAAAATTGGTGTGCTGCCAAAGATCTTTGTCTAAATGCAAACAAGACTGAGATCCTCCTCATTGGTAGACCTTCACCATCCTTTCCCCGCATTCTATGGCCGGCCTCCCTTGGCCCTGCTCCTACCCCTACCTGTGAGGCTAAGAACCTCAGGGTCATCTTTGACTCCACACTTTCCTTCTCTGCACGCATCTCTGATGTCTCTAAAAAGTCAAACTTCTTGCTACACCTCCTTAGAGGTAATCTGCCTTTCCTCTCCTTCCGCCAGAAGCTCACTGTCTCCCAAGCTCTGGTTCTCTCTAGGTTGGACTACTCTAACGGGCCAATTCTAAATCTACCTACCTCCACTCTTCGCCCTTTACAACTAATCCAGAACAGGACTGTGAGACTTGTCCTCAGCCTCAAGCCCTCGGATCGTATCACTCCAGCTCTGAAATCCCTTCATTGGCTCCCAGTGGATGCAAGGATTACATTTAAAACCCTTGTCGGGGGGAAATTCTGCCGGGGTCGGCCGGGCCGTCCGCAGACCTCCGGGCAGGGAGGCCCCAACTCCTCCCGTATATCCCAGATGAGATAGAGTATGAGACACACACAAGGAGCAAGGCGACTCTGCTGTTTATTATGCAAACGGCAGGGATGGGTCAAGGAGCGCACGCGTTCGTCCTGACACACACAATTGTGGGGCTCGCAGGCCCTTTTTACTGCATTATGACGCGCTACTTGCGTCACTTCAGAAAGTTAACAAAAAAACCTATCGCCACTCTTAATTGGTTGCTCGAGTGGTAGGGTTAGTATAGTACACATATAGAGAATGATATTAGTGGTCAAGGTGTAGTCAGGTGGTATATCTGGGTTGTCCCTATAATTAGATACATAAGAATTGTTACATGAAGACCTCTGAGGATTGGCTAATGTTACTGACGTCTGAGATAAGAGCCCCATGTTCTGATTGGTGCATCCGTGAGCTCCCCAGCCTGGGACCACCGTTGTTCCCAGCTCTCGGTGTACCTGTGGTTGCAACAATGTTTCAATATGGGTACGTGCAGACAATGTGAGGATTTATTCATAGGTGGAAGGCTGACCGCTCCCACTGTAGCAGGTGTTCATTGAGCCTTTCACGTGTCTCGGCCTGTGTCTCGTAGTGAGGGACCCAGACGCCTTTTCTCTCCTGGGTTTTGGCATCTCGTCAGGTTCGGCTTGGTCACGTGGGGCGGGACCGTGTTTGAGGCACAATTCTGCACAATTAATATTGCTTTTCCACTGTGTGTCTGGTTTAATTTGTAGATATGACTTTAACGTTGGTATGCGGAGTGCGAGGTTGCAACATCGTGCCTTTGATGATTTGTTCTTGGATGTGGGTTTGCAACATTGCGACCTTGGCTGATTTCTCCACCAGGCTCATTCTGCAGGATCAGCAACCTGACTTTTGCTTTGTTAATGTCCACGGGAACTCTTGCTTGAGGCCTACTTGGGCCTGGTGTATAGTGATCCATTTCGGACATGGGTGCTTTAGGTCATAGTGGCATATATTTCCATGACCAGTATCGTGTTTCTATTATACCTCTCATGGTGGTAACGGGTTTCAAGAGAAGCGTGAGCAAGCGGCGTTATAGATGAGTTCATGATGCATCTTGCGTTTCTGCATTCTGAAAGCCTATGTAAAAATAATAAAGATGTACGTCCGTGAGTATGTCTGTCGCCTATGTCAGAGCACTGAGTATGTTCTTCGTGTAGATTGGTGTGGAAATGTTAAGTGTGTATATTTGTACAGATGTGCTTCCCGTCGTTTAGGTCGTCATGGCATCTTTAACGACGTGTGGTTTTTAGTCTAGCTGATCCGAGCCGCAGGTGTCGGCATGGCCAGTGCGGACTGCTGGGCAGGCAGGTGGACACATCCGTATGTTCCTGTACCAGGGTACCTGGTCGTCTGGTAACTGGACAAACTCTTCTCGCGGCGGGTGTCTGGCCCGTGACCCTCTAGGCCAAGCGCGAGAGGTGAAGGACGGGAGCCTGGTCTTCCATTCTCCCACTTCAGTCCCCCCTCTGGTCGACTTGTCGACCACAAACATATCCTTCTCGTTATCTCCTCTTACTCTCCATATCTTAGTTATCCCTCCGAGATGTCCATAATGGTTCACATGATCTTCAAATGACCAATACATGTATTCACATGTTCCTCCAGGAGTACAGTATACCCATCTTCCTATGTAGCTCCTGGGGTTCCTTGGATTCTCGATCTTCACTGATGGTGGGTCTAGATGATTGGTGATGATTTGGGTGCGCAACTTCTCCCTTTCTTGTATTATCACACCTGTATTCTGGCCGTCGTCTGCTGGCATTAAGGGGTGCATTCCCACCATTTCCAGCAACTCGTCAGTCGTGCGTGCCTTCCGGGCCTTCCAAAATCTAATTATGATCAGGGCAGCTCCAGCCAAAATAGCACATCCCACTATTATTTTCAGTCCATCTGACAGCCAAGATGGCATCCATGACCATAATAGTGAAAACCAGCTCTTATCCTTGTTTACACCGTTACTTTCGTCCATCATTTTGGAGTGCATCTGGGCCAGTTGTGAAACTGCTTCTGTCAGTGTACCATTATCAGCATCGTTGGCAGGTATGAACGTGCAGCAAGATTGTCCTATCTTTGCACAAACTCCTCCTTCCATTGCTGTGAGAAGGTCCAATACATATCTGTTCTGGAGTGCTACCATCCTGACAGCTCGCAGCTCCTCTTTAATTGTGTTGAACCCATTTACTGTTGAATTGATGGTCATCATTAGTTCCCACCTGGTTATTTGGAGCCATTTTGCGTTTGCGTATGCCTGCAGTCCCGGATGTATTATTGAGGAGAAGAACATTGCTGCTCTGCTGAATAGTCTGTGTTCTGGCGGTATTGATGTTAGTTCCGTTTCCGACCTTCCCCACAGGTAATTTCCTGTCAATGGCTCTCCTTGTCTTTTTCTCCTATTTAGGACAGTGTCATTGCTGTTGGTCCTGTTTCCTTGCTCCTTCTGAAGTGGTGCAGATCTCTTTCTTCTCTTATCTCCTTCATCCATTTTAGGAAATTTCGCCACATCGACATGCTTCTTAGGTACCACTAGTGATGGTACGTTGACGTGTACCATTGTGCACACACCATTCCACAGGGGAGGCAGTGTATGATATGCCTTTTCTCCACAGGCCCAATAATGGTCCATTATTACTGCTGTTCCCGCTCCCCCCTCAGGTAACTCCATCAGGCTTGCACAATTGGTGTTATATCCTACGTCCACCTCTCCTTTATGCTGGTAGCATACTTTGGGCGCAGTCAATGGTAGTATAGTTATCGGGTCTTCATCTTCTTCTACCCACGTGAGCATTGGTACATATTTGATCCACGTCGTCCAACATCGATGATTGTGTGTCTCGATAGTTGAGATAGTTTCTTTTGTTACCATGTTGCTGCCAATTACTCCTATCTCCCAGTTGTTGCCCAGGTACACCTTTCCTGTTATCGTCAGTAGCGGCCTTTCCCAACATCCTTGTTTACCCGGAACTTCAGTGGCGTACCAATCACATGGTAGATACTGCAGTGTTACCTTCTTTGTTTCTCCTTTTACAGGGCCACTTGTTATGTACCTGAATGCTTCAGCATGTAAACTGGTCTTGTGATAACTCAGATAGGTCTTGAGGAAGTTGTTTTCATATGGGTATGAGTCTCGTGTTTTCCATGTCATGTGCACTACTGTTCCTTGAAACCTTCCTTTCGTTTGGAACAGGGCCAAATATATTATGCACTGTGCTGTTTTTTCATCTATTTCTGTGGCAACAAATGTTCGTGAAGCGCTCATGGCGTATGGTATTAATGAGCAAACGTAACAGCTATCCTCAGTTGTCTGCTTACCAATGCGGGTCATGTGCTGGTACCATATGTTGTTTGTGACGTGTGCTGAGTCTTGTACATAATTATCAATACCTTTATTGTCTGAGTATGTGCTGCGTTTAACTCTATTTTGCTTGGGTGCAATGTTACTATTACCACCTGACGTAACACCTGTTGCAGCAGAGGACGGGGGTATATTAAGTTTGGGTGCAGCAATAAAATCGATAGCATAGCTGTACTGCCAGACAGAGGCAGCCAAGAACCCGGTGATCATAAAAATCCCTATTATTTTTATTACATATGCTAATTTCACCGGCATTTTGCTCTTACCTTGCTGCGGTCCTGGCAGCTTATTCTTGCGACGTTACAGTTGCCCGCCTAAAAATTCTCAAAAGTGCTCGTTATTAAATGTTAGTTTTAAGCTCTCCCTATCAAGTAGTCATTCAGTGCCCAGGCGAAGAGCTGCTCCCACGCTACTCTAAGTGATGGGTCTCTTAAGACCGGCAAGTATGGGCGGAGGTGGGGCATGTGATATTCTATGGCCAGGAGGAAGGCTGTGTAGTAGACACGTACCCTTCTCCTTTTTAAGTATGTTGGCCTCTTTATTTCGTATACAAATTGGTGTGACAATTCCTCTGGGTAGTTATCGTCTGGCAGCACCATCTACACCTGCACACTGAATTTGTTAATTAGCTTTTCTTAACAATACAATATTACGCAGTTCCTGTATGTGCGAGAGAAAAAGAGAACATTCACGTGTTTACATGTGTATTAGTGCAAGCATGTCCTTCAGTTTTAGCTACACCTGTACTTAGCAGTCAATGGGGGGGTTTGTGCTCAAATGGCGGAAGTATTTTTACTCTTTGAGCGAGTGATCATGGGGTGGGCAGCATGGGGATCACCCCCTTCTTCGTAAGTTATTGTTTCCGAGGGAACAATTGGGTCGTTGTCTGTGGTGGAACTTTCTTCCGCTGTCGGGGATGTTGTTGCTGTTCTTTCAATGGACCTGTCGTTGGCGCTGGGGCGGGTCTGCAGTTTGTAAATCTTTACGTCATGTAGGTGGTTCCAGGCACGCTTATCCTTTAGTTTTACTGCTCTTGTTGATACGTCCTCTACCAGGTGGGGGCCAGTGAACCTCTTTTGGTTCCACTTTCTATTGAAATTGCGAAGTAGTACGTGGTCACCTTTGGCAAGTTTGCACGAGTTCTCCTTTCCCAATTCCGTACTTTCGTCTTTTTCTTGATTGCTGGTAGACCCGCCCCGTGTGCGCTCGAGCTGTTGAGACACAAACACGACACTAGTAATCAAAGAAGACACATATTGATACATTTCATCACCTAACACATTCGCTGAACTTTCGTGGTCGGTGAATGCCCTTGATGTTGGTGTTAGGGGAAGGCGCATTTGTCGTCCAGTTACCACTTCGTGAGGGGTGAGGTGGTGGTCGGACCCTGGCCTGTTTCTAAGCTCAAATAATGCTAACGGAAGGCAATACAACCAACTTTTCTTTGTTGTTTGTTGTATTTTAGCCATTGCCTCCTTCAATAAGCCATTCAGGCGTTCACATACACCATTAGCCTGTGGGTGGTATGCACATGCAAATTTGTGTTTAATGTTCAGCAGGGATGTGATATGCTGGAACATTTCGTTTGCGAAATGGGGGCCATTGTCTGATCTTAGCACCTCGCACACTCCCCATCTGGGGAAGACCTCCCTTACTATGAATTTGGCTGCTCTAAACGCATCAGGGTGTGAACAGGGCCCTGCTTCAATCCATCTAGAAAATGGGCATACTACTACAATCATATACCTATTGCCTTGACAGATGTTGATCATATCAACATAGTCAATGTGAAGGTGCCGAAAAGGTCCTTCTGGCCGGGGTATGGTACCTCTTATCACTTTTAGAGTATGACCGGCCGTAAACTGTTGACATGTTAGGCAATTGCTGATAAAATTTGACACATGGGAGGTTAACTCGGGACAAAACCAATCTTCTCGAATTCGTGCTGCAATTATTTCCTTGCCTGTATGGGCAGGGTGGTGTAATTGGCTCAAGGCGGTATTTAATAGTGTCAACGGTATTACAACTTTCCCAGTGCCACCCTGGCGCCATAGTGCGTCGGTTGGTGACATTGTGCATCCTCTTTTCACCCATACTTCTTTTTCGGCCATTGGTGCAGCCGCTTGTAGTTCCATAATCTGTGTGGCTGGGAGATGGGTGTACCCCTCTCTTATTAACATCTCCCTAGCTATTCCCCTCCCTCTCCCTCTCTGTGAGTCTGTGGGGTTCCATATCTCACCAAAATATGCAGCATATTTCGCATGTGCATCTGCTGCTGCATTTCCTTTTGAGACGTAGTCTTCTCCATTGGTGTGTGCGGTGCATTTTACTAGGGCTAATTCTTGGGGGTCGTTTATTACTTCAATTAGTTCAGCCAACAAGAGGGCATGTTGTACTGGAGTGCCATCAGCTCTCCTAAACCCTCTTCTTCTCCATTTTGATAGCCCTGAGTGGACAGCGGATGTAACATATGCACTGTCAGAATATATAGTTACTCTTTTATTAAAACTTTCCTTTAATGCCAATATTAGTGCAACGAGTTCCGCGGCTTGAGCAGAGTAATGCTGTGGTAGTTGTACACACTTCATAGCCACACACACCGGTGCCTCCATCATTTTTACTACTGCTGCCCCAGTCCTTCGTATCCCATCTCCTTGATCAATAGTTGATGACCCATCAATAAACAAAAGCTCACCTCCCTCTAGTGCGTTTTCTTCAACTTTCCTAGCACATGAGTACATTTCAGTTACTTGGGTGCAGTCGTGGGCGTAATCTCCCTCTTCAATTACTTCTGCTAGGAACCTTGCAGGGTTAACCGTGCTACATCTAACAATTGCTAGTTCAGCTTTAGACAAAATAATCTCATAACCTGATGCCCTCTGTGTCGTTAGTGTGGACTTAGGTTTATTCAATATCGCAAATAATGCATGTTCCACAAATAGTGTAGTTGGACACCCCATAGTTATTGCTGATGCTTTTTCTACTGCAAAAGCAGCTGCAGCAAGACCTTGTTCACAAGAGAAGTGACCTAACATTATAGGGTCTAAGTGACCGCTGTAAAATGCTACTGGTTTATAGCCCATGCTAGTTTTTTGGGCCAACACTGCTTTCATCACTGCTGAGTCACAATGTGAAAATATAAAGAAGCGCCGCTCATAGTCTGGGGATGCCAGTACTGGAGCAGTTGATATCGCGTCTTTTAATTCGTCAAATGCCTCCCTCATTTCCATAGTCCATCCCAACTTTTTCTCCCCTTTATTTGCTTCCTTCAAACCCTCAAGCAGGGGTCCTATGTATGAGCTATAATCAAATACCCATGCTCTACAGTAGTTGCACAGCCCCAGAAATTGCTGCAGTTCTCTCACAGTCTGTGGCACGGGAGTGCTTGAGATGGCCTGTGCTCTTTGTGGTGCAATCCTTCTTCCATGTTGGGATATCAGTTGGCCAATGTAAAGTACCTGTTCCTGACAGTATTGTATCTTTTCCATGTCTACCTTGTACCCCTTTTCAGCCAATATTATCAACATTTTTAGGGAGTCCTCTCTACATTTGCTTTCGTTTGCACTGCAAATTATTATGTCATCCACATACTGTAACACTGTGCTTTCCACCTCAACGTTACCCAAATCCATCTGTATTACTCTATTGAAAATTGAGGGTGATTCACAATACCCCTGTGGTAATCTGGTATGTTTCCACTTTGTATTTCGGTAAGTGAAGCTTGTCAAATCTTGTGAGTCTGGGTGTAATGGTATTGAGAAAAAAGCATTTTTAAGGTCAATCACTGTAAATCGTGATGCTTCTGCTGGGATGCCACACAATATTGTGGCCGGGTTTGCTGTTACTGGATACTCTGCTTCTACTATGTTGTTCAAGGGTCTGAGGTCCTGTATGAAGCGCCAAGACCCCCCTTTAGCTTTGCGCACCGGGTACACAGCTGTGTTACATGGTGATTCTGAGGGGACCAATATGCCATTGTTTATAAGGGCCGTTATGGTTTCATATATGCCCTCATCTGCCTCTTTTGACAATGGGTACTGTTTCACTCTTGGCAGTATGGCACCTTTTTTCAATTTTATCCTTACACCCCCTATGCTTTTTATGCATCCCACGTCATAAGGGCTAATAGTCCATAATGATTTGGGCACCTTTGACATATCCTCCTTAAAAAATGGGACTGGGGTGCCTGCGGGTGCCTCAAGTGCCATTGCAATTTTCTGTGCTACTTGTTTGTGAGCCACTCTTAGCCATATTTCTACACTCATCATGAACACCATTTCATTTTCTTCCTTTTCTTCTGAGAACAGCTCTTCATCTGACACCTGGGTCAGCCTACATCCTTCTGCTAGTGCTATCACCGCCCTCCATGCTCTCCCTTCTTTATCTTGGGCGTGCACAGCAACATAATCAGCTGTTGCAATAATGCTCTCAATGTCTACTACAAACACCTTCCCTTCTAGTTCATTACCTGGTGTTTCTGGTCGGAATAGATAGGCTGCTGGTCTCCTCCATATTTTCCCTTCTATCCCTGGCATCCATGCAAATGCCATGTCTGTGCCATATTGGAATATTTCGCCATCTACTGGCTCCGCCCTAATCGCTGTCTGTCCACAGTATGCTTGCAAAATCTGTCGTGCTGCGAGCATGTTAATCCCTGGAGTAGAGCAAATTATGCCATCCTCTGTAAAGGAGATCGTCATATTCAACCTGTTCATTATGTCCCTCCCCAGTATATTTACTGGTGAGGCACTATAATACAAAAGTGGAACTGAAAGATCATAATCTCCAATACATAAGGGAATGTTATTAGTAAATGGAACCAACCCTTTAGCCCCAGAAAATCCTTGGGTGTTCATGGCTTCGCCTGACATCTTAAATTTACCTTCCCTTATGCAAGACCGAGTTGCCCCGGTGTCAACAAGAAATGATAATTTTTTGTCACCTATCGTTACCTCTATGCGTGGTTCCTCCGCACTATTAGGTGTTACTGACAGGATGGGACACACCAAGGCCGTCTGTGGGCTGGCCTATTGGGGGTACAATGATTGGCCATTCCCTGTGTAAGGGTTGTGTCCCAACACCGTCACCCCACCCAATTGTGTTCGTTCAGTTTGGGGTGGTGGTTGTATTAACGCCACTTGTTGTTGAGGCAGTGAATAGGTTTGTGGCTGTCGTGTTTGTTGTTGTTGGTCACTCCCTTGTTGTGACATCTGCTGTTGTTGTATGCCCTGCTGTTCTTGTGATGTCCTAGGTTGTGCTTGTTCATTCCATGCTGGTGTTCCTGGCCTGACCCTACATGTACGTGACATGTGTCCTAATAGTCCGCAGCTCCAACACACGGGTGGTTCCCTGTTTTGCCATGGGAAGCTCCCTGTGTTGTCCTGGTATACGGGTTGCCCTGTGGGGTAGTAATTTCTAAGTCCCCCAGCCTGTTGCTGGGTATTATATCCATATCCTCTCCCCCTCATAAACCCTCCTCTCCCTCTGTTATAACTATAATACCCAGTTCCTTGCATTGGGTACCCTCCTCCCATGTTTGGTGCGTGTAATTGCAGAGGCGGCACTTGCTGTATTACACCTTGTGGGGGCGTTATTTGAGCCGGATCTTGTGCAGCCACTACTTGCGTTGGGCTTTGGGCCATTGGTGTGGGCGTAGTTATTAGTGCCCCTTCCATTGTATATTTAGTAAGTTTTTTCTGTACTAATTTGGCCTCTTCTGTTTTCCTGTCCTCCTCCTTTTGTTTCATTTTTCCTTGCCATGTCCTGCAGTGATGTACTATAGTCAGTTGTATTTCTGGCCATGGTTTTGCTTCCATTCCCACTACTTTCTTTAGTTGTTTCTGAACTCCTTCTGGGAGCCCTTGTACTAGTATATGATAAAATATGGCTGGTGTTTTGTCCCATTGTTCTCTAGTTTCCATGCGCCACTTCTCTTGAATATCCTGGATATAATCAACAGGATCCTCATTTTCACCCATCTTACGGGAAGTAATGGCTCCTATGTCTGATGTGTCTGGGTACTGCACTCTCAGTGCCTGCCATAGCGCATGTCTGCAGTTTGCAAATGGTGCCCCATCATGCGATGTGTTTGTTATTGTTACCCCATGGAATCCCGCTCTTTTCCAAATGTCATCCGCTCTATCCCCTAATATTGATATTAACAGGCCCTTCACATCTCCTACTGCCAGTTTCTGTCCTGCGGTGTGTTTTTCCATTTCATATATCCACTTACCCGCACCTCCACTTAGTGATGGGAGCCTACATTTTATATTTTCCTTATCCGTATGTTTCCAAGGTACATACTGTGGTCTAACCCCTCCTCTCTCCAGCAGTGGCATTAAATTCTGTCTTGTGTCACCCTTTACGCTCCATGATATTGAGTCTTCACACCCCTCCTCTTCCCCCATTTCTTTTACTACTTCAAATTCTTCCTTACTACCTCTGCCCCTACCTCCCTCTTCTTCCTTCCCCCTTCTTTCATCATTTCCTGTGTTCAATATGGGTATGTTTATTTGTCTTTCTTGCCTGCGACTAGGGAGGTCCCTAAGCCGACATGCATAGGGTGTAAGTTCGTTCATGAAGGGTGCGAGCTTTATTCTTTGCAGAGAGCGTGCAGTGGTTGAACATGTAGGTAGTGACGTGGGAGGGCGGCGTGATGGGGATGTGGGTGGCGTGGTTTCATTGGTTTGTGTTTCCCCTATTCTTTTCACTTCCTCCTTACTTCTCTCCAGCTCCTCCCATCTTCTACTTATCCAGGGCGAATCTATGTTTGTTCTAGTGAGGTACAGTTTATCTAAGCTTTCCCTTTCACTCTTTCTTCCATCCTTCTCCACTCCTCCTTCCTCCTCACTGCAAAAATCATTCATAAATGGCACCCCCCACTCTGCCTTTTTTCCTTTTATTGTTACCGTTTTCAAATCTATTATGTCTCTTTCTCCCCTTTCGTTGTTAACAACTGTCCCCCCTAGTGCTGATGTCGTTGCTACCTCCCTACTTTTATATACATCTCCCCATCTTTCACTCTCCCTACCCCTCCCTTCTCTTCCTTCTTCACTTCTCTCCTCCATTTCCCTACTATTTTCCTCCCTTTTCCTTTTCAGTTCCTCCATTACTTCGTTGCTCATCTGTTCCAATATCCTTTCATCCTCTCTCTTCCTTTCCCATTTCACCCTTTCTCTTTCTACTATACTCTCTATTACCTTCCCTTCTTCATATTTCTTAGCTGTCTCCGATATTATCCTCCTCCTCCATAATTCCATTTCCTTTTCCTTTTCTTCTTCTTCCTTCTTCTTCTCTCTCAGTACTACTCTTGATACCCTATCTGCTGCTGCTTTTACCCTTTCAGCTTCTCTCTTTTGCTCCTCACTTCGTTCCCTTAATTTTTCCAATTCGTCCTTACCTTCTTTCCTTTTCCTCACTCTCTCTCTTTCCTCCCTCTCAAGTTGTTTGATCAGTTCATTCTGCTCATCCCTTAGTTTTGCTAATCTTTCCTCCAAAATCTCTTCCTTCTGCCGTAGTAGCTCCTCTCCCCTCATTTCACTCTCTCTGGCACTATCCTCATTTGTTCTCTTTACCGCCTCCCTTTCTTCTCCAGTTAGTGAGCCTCGTAATTTCAACAATATCTGTGCAGCTACCCACTCATCGTTTCCTATCTCTACAGTCTGCTCTTCTCTAATCCTCCCTTCCCCCATTGGTATCTTCCCATGAGCCACATATGGTGGAGGGCTGTATGCCGGGTTTGAGTATCCTTCAGCCGCCCTTAACTGTCCTTCTATTTCTCCTAATTCTCTTAAAGGGTACAACCCTCCTCCCTCTGTTTTTACTCCCGGTGTTATGGGTATCTCATTGCTCAGTTCCTTTTTTATGTCGTCCGATTTATCAACCTTTTCTCCTCCCTGTCTTTCGTTCCCCGTATTCTTTGTACTTTCGCACACCTTTTCCCCACCCGTTCCTTCTTTCTTAATCTCCTTTTCTTCCGGTGTTTCCCCCATAGTGAACATTCCATTTGGTCCTGGTCGAGACCCCTGGAACATCCTCCATAAGTTAAACACCTCCACATGGTTTGCCAACTTCTTCCCCTTGTATGTATTGTGCAGATGGTTTAGTAGTGAATGTTGGGCATATGGATCGAAACTACCATTAGGCGGCCATGGTGTTAACATTTTGTTGTCTGTCCCCTGGGTCCACTCTATGCTGTACTTAATTAACTTCTCCCTGTGTGGTGGCAATGTGGTGCATATGTGCTGTAGTGGGGTAGTGAGGGTGTTCCCCCACCCTCCCGACCCTCTCCCGTATGACATAGTTGCACTCCCCTTGTTACCCTTCCCCTTACTAGCAGTTTATAATGTACAACCTTGTATTGCTTACCTCGCCCCGCAAGTGTGGGGACTTACGACAATCCTTTGACAAATTATGCAATAATAATAAATATGATGTTATATTATATTCCTTCCCCTACAGCCCCCTGCGGCCGAAGCGCACGCAGCCCCCTGCGGCTGCGTACCCCTTACGACGATCTTATACAGTCGTCCTGTTTCTCCGTTCTCCTCCCCCTTTTACACTCGCCGTGGCCGGCGTTCTCCGTGCGCAGCCACGCCCCTTTCCCCTTCTTCTTTCGATCCACTGGTTTATAGTTTATCTCCGTATCAGCTCCTTTATCATGCTTCTCTTCCCCACCATTCTCAATCCCAAAATTCCTTGTGCTCGCGATATCCTATTAAATCCCTACTGGTGACGTCACCGATTTCTTCGAGCTACTGGTATATTCTTGTTATGTTCTTTAAGTTCAAAATACACTTGCAATCTACCCCGCTAACCCTACAGCTGTCTTCCTGTCTCTCCTGGAACAAGGTAATCTCATCAATAATATAACCGGACTGCGCACGCTGCGTCGCCTCGCGTGTGATACGCCCCTCAACAGGAGGGCTTAACCAGCCAATTATCTTCCGTTTTGGGCAACTATGTAGCTAGCTACCTGCCACAGGGAAACGTCATCTACCTATCGAGTTTCTTGCTCGAACAATAGGGAACCTCATCTACTCATTGATCAATAATGTCAAGTCGTAGGAAACCACACACACCCACCCTCACACTTAGTCGCACTTTAAGCCATCAGTTTCTTACGAGCGGCTGCACGTGATGTTTTCGTGCCCCGCCCCCTCTTTCGCGTAACGTTAGCTGACTGTTACGAGCGGCTGCACGTGATGTTTTCGTGCCCCGCCCCCTCTTTCGCGTAACGTTAGCCGACTGTTCTCGCACTCGTTTCACTACCATTCATTCCATTAGCAACGCTCAGTTAAACCTTCACCGCACATCTGTACAATACCTCCCCCCTCCCTTATTTACTTCCTCCCCCTCCCTCACAATTTCGCATTGCTTGTTGCGCGTGTCATGCTCACCAAGTTCTCTCGATGCAGGGCCGCTCGACTGCGTGCACCCTCCAAGCGGCTCGCCACCTCCCCTCGTCTGGACCACGTCTGGACACTCGCCGACCGCGGGCGGGATACTTCTCAACCGGCTCCCGAGGGCCAATATCCGGATTGCGCTGTCCGGTCTTCTCGCGGCTCCGCGATGGTCCTGTAGTCCTCAGAAGGGGGCAACGGCAGAGGGGGCCGCGCCGCCGGGCCTCCTCGCAACGGGAGTGCCTGGAAAAACTAAAAAATAAAAGTTGATCTTAAACAGATCTCAGCGGTGCCTCCAACTTGTCGGGGGGAAATTCTGCCGGGGTCGGCCGGGCCGTCCGCAGACCTCCGGGCAGGGAGGCCCCAACTCCTCCCGTATATCCCAGATGAGATAGAGTATGAGACACACACAAGGAGCAAGGCGACTCTGCTGTTTATTATGCAAACGGCAGGGATGGGTCAAGGAGCGCACGCGTTCGTCCTGACACACACAATTGTGGGGCTCGCAGGCCCTTTTTACTGCATTATGACGCGCTACTTGCGTCACTTCAGAAAGTTAACAAAAAAACCTATCGCCACTCTTAATTGGTTGCTCGAGTGGTAGGGTTAGTATAGTACACATATAGAGAATGATATTAGTGGTCAAGGTGTAGTCAGGTGGTATATCTGGGTTGTCCCTATAATTAGATACATAAGAATTGTTACATGAAGACCTCTGAGGATTGGCTAATGTTACTGACGTCTGAGATAAGAGCCCCATGTTCTGATTGGTGCATCCGTGAGCTCCCCAGCCTGGGACCACCGTTGTTCCCAGCTCTCGGTGTACCTGTGGTTGCAACAATGTTTCAATATGGGTACGTGCAGACAATGTGAGGATTTATTCATAGGTGGAAGGCTGACCGCTCCCACTGTAGCAGGTGTTCATTGAGCCTTTCACGTGTCTCGGCCTGTGTCTCGTAGTGAGGGACCCAGACGCCTTTTCTCTCCTGGGTTTTGGCATCTCGTCAGGTTCGGCTTGGTCACGTGGGGCGGGACCGTGTTTGAGGCACAATTCTGCACAATTAATATTGCTTTTCCACTGTGTGTCTGGTTTAATTTGTAGATATGACTTTAACGTTGGTATGCGGAGTGCGAGGTTGCAACATCGTGCCTTTGATGATTTGTTCTTGGATGTGGGTTTGCAACATTGCGACCTTGGCTGATTTCTCCACCAGGCTCATTCTGCAGGATCAGCAACCTGACTTTTGCTTTGTTAATGTCCACGGGAACTCTTGCTTGAGGCCTACTTGGGCCTGGTGTATAGTGATCCATTTCGGACATGGGTGCTTTAGGTCATAGTGGCATATATTTCCATGACCAGTATCGTGTTTCTATTATACCTCTCATGGTGGTAACGGGTTTCAAGAGAAGCGTGAGCAAGCGGCGTTATAGGTGAGTTCATGATGCATCTTGCGTTTCTGCATTCTGAAAGCCTATGTAAAAATAATAAAGATGTACGTCCGTGAGTATGTCTGTCGCCTATGTCAGAGCACTGAGTATGTTCTTCGTGTAGATTGGTGTGGAAATGTTAAGTGTGTATATTTGTACAGATGTGCTTCCCGTCGTTTAGGTCGTCATGGCATCTTTAACGACGTGTGGTTTTTAGTCTAGCTGATCCGAGCCGCAGGTGTCGGCATGGCCAGTGCGGACTGCTGGGCAGGCAGGTGGACACATCCGTATGTTCCTGTACCAGGGTACCTGGTCGTCTGGTAACTGGACAAACTCTTCTCGCGGCGGGTGTCTGGGCCGTGACCCTCTAGGCCAAGCGCGAGAGGTGAAGGACGGGAGCCTGGTCTTCCATTCTCCCACTTCACCCTCTACATTGTCCACAGGGCTTTCTGGGGCTTGGGTCCAAAATACTTTCAACTATCCCTCTGTAAATACCTCCCCTCTCAAGCCCTTTGCTCCTGTGCCTCTAACTCCCTCAGGGTCAGTCTTTTTTCAAAGAAACAAGCTGGGGGTAGATCTCTGTCTTCAGCTGGGGCCTCCCTTTGGAACAGCCTCCCGACCACCCTGAAACCTGAGGAGAACTATCTCCGGTTCCGGAAGCACCTCAAGACCTTCCTCTTCGCTTCTGCCTTTGCCCCTCTTCTCCCCTGCTGATCTGCTTCTCTCTCTCTCTCTGCACCGTGCACCTGGCCACCCCCTGTCCTTTGGGCCCAGGTACGTGCTCACCCTGCCTCCGTCCGGCATTGCCTCCGGGTCACCCCTGGCACTGGGATCTGTATCTGTACCCATACAGCCCCCCACTCTTCTTCTGCACTTATCAGATATACCCTATCTGACTTATCACGCACTTGCCACTTGTCTGGCTGCACTACCACCTTTCACTGCATTTATTTATTGATTTGTTTCACTTATTATTTATTCTGCTCTCTCCTTTGTTCTGCACTTTCCACTTCTCCCCTTCCATGCACTTCCCCCTTTTCCATGCACTTAATACGTTCTTTATGTCACTGGGCCTAGTAAGATCTCTATGTTTCCTCCCCTGTTTCCCTCCCTTTGCTTGGTCACGCCCTGAAACACTTGTGTATGAGCGCGATATAAATAAAATATCATATCATATCAATAATTCTATGCCCATGCAGGAGAGGGTAAGCCATCTCACATGGGCCTATTCTCGCTTTGCTCATCTCGTTTGTACTGCTAAGTTAACCCTTGTACCTTCTCTCCTCATAAAGCTCCTGTATCCGGATGCAAGTTTCCAGTAATAGAAGGTGTGAGAACACCCATCAGGATGAAGGCTCTGCACTGCATTTTATCATTCATCGGTGTGAATCATTCTTCTTGGTATGTGGTGTACATCCTCGTGCTCCTGAGTGATCTTCAGGCTGTCTGTGATGTCTAACATAGACACTATTAAATTTAGCTGCATCCCTGAATATAGCTACTGTATACATATTAACTGCATCGTTGAATATAGCCTCTGCTTTGAACTTGGCTGCATTTTTCTTACTATAGCCACTGTATAAATACGAGCTGCATTTTCGAGGATAGCCTTTGGGGTTGAACTTCGTGGCATCTTGAGTATAGCCACTGTATTGAATTAAGCTGCAATTTTACTAAAGGCACTGTATAAACCATTACCTGCATTTTGAGTATCGACACTGTGTTGTGGCAGGGCCATGACCACTCATCTTTCTAGCCACCAGAGCAGACGCAACAGACTATCCACCATATCAACCAAGTCCCAGGTCAGAGGCGCACTGACATACCAGAAACACGGCCAACTCATTTGTCCACCAAATCACCCTCCTCACATCCAACCCTCGGGTGGAGTATTCCCCACTCATATGCCTCCCTCTGCCCCCTCCCACATATCTTACCACCAAACTTCCTCACTGGCGTCCCGGCATTCCCCCTTCCAATACCTTCACGCCTTAGTCTTCACCACCCTTAGCGCCCCTCATGCCTGCCTCTCCAACACCCCTTCATCATCCACCCCAAGGACCCTCACACACACACACACGCCAGAGGTTCCCAAGAACCCCATCAAATACAGAATCTGAAACACCAGGACCCTCTCATCTCTGTACACCGCTCACTATCTCCCTGCAGATTCCTGCCTGCACCACTTACCTACACCCTTACGAAATCCCCTACCTCTCCCAACCTGGCTAAATTCCTCTTCACCACTTCCGTCAACTCCCCCGGCACTAGCTCCTCCGAGTCCTCGCAAGAATCCCCTGGAAATCAGCAACCTGGCTTCATCTCTGACCTTACACCCTGCCCTTCTTCCAAACTCCTTTCATCAACAACCCCCCTCAGCCACCCCCTGCACCTTCCCCTGCCCCCTACCCTCCTCCAATTAGACACCTGCAATCCCCTCTCTCTCGCCCTCCTCTTTCCTCCCCCAACCCACACCTCGTCCCTAGAAACAGTACTTCAACATCACTATTTTGCTCACATTAAAAGAATACTCAGAGCCTCCCAATTCCACCTTAACATCAGAGATATTTTGCCCTCCCCTGACAAATACTCCCCTTGTACCCGCACCCTTCCCTACTCCCCCACCCACACCCTCTCACACACCACGGCACAAGCCTGCAATGTAGGCTCCGAATCCCTCCTTGTGAAATTTCTCATAAACTCATCGCTTACCCACAGCTTCTTACTAATCTACAGACCTCTCAGCTACAACAGACAATCAGATGTCTTCAATATCAATCTGGCATTCACAATGTTCAGTTAGGGACGTTGAGAAAATTCAAATCTGGACCATAGTGCAGTCAAGGTCTAGGTTTCAGGTGCATCAGGCTACCTTCCTTAGAAGTATTATCAAGGATGTTTTCAATCAGCCATCTCGAGGAATTCCTACATGGCGGATTCAGATATCTCGGTATCTTCTCAATTGACTCAAGGCGCTTCTCTGTCTTCGTGGAGTCAGGCAGTGGTCTCTTAATTTCTGAAAAACGGGATAAACTTGTTTATCTTCCAGTACAGTTCCAACTCGTAAAACGTCTGAATAACTCTGTGGCATTACAGGCTGCTCTTAAGAGACCACTGCCTGACTCCACGAAGTTAGAGAAGCACCTTGAGTCAATTGAGAAGATACTGAGATATCTGAATCTGTCACGTAGGAATTCCTTGAGATGGCTGATAGTAAATATCCTTGATAAAACTTCTAAGGAAGGTAGCCTGATGCACCTGAAACCTAGACCTTGACTGCACTATGGTCCAGATTTGAATTTTCTCAACGTCCCTAACTGAGCATTGTGAATGCCAGATTGATATTGAAGATGCATCTATTTGGGGAGGAATTGAATTCTCGAAAAAAATTACTTGGTCCTGAAGATGGCCCAAACAATAAGTAGACTGACAGCACTTGAGATTGTGCAGTATATGTTCGAGTGGCCGAAACATATGTCGACTTGAAAGGAAACACTCATCTGGTTGTTTTTCCTAACTCTATTTGCAACACCAAGATAATGGTTGATATAAGCGAACTGTATTGTTGACCAAAATTAGAGATTAGATCAGAAAGCATAGAGAGGATAAGAAACATTGAACATTATCCTTGGCCCTCTTGCACTAATTGTATTGATATAGAAGTGCTATACTTTATGGTCCACGTGTCTGTATCTCCAATATTTTACACACCTGAAAACAGGTTTTTCAAATAAATTGTTTCTAAGAAAATTTGTTTGAAAAAGAGTGTAAAAATATTTGGTGAATGTGATAACCCTCTTGAATGTAGCACAGATTTCAGTGGGTCGTGTGTTTTGTATATGTTATTGATATAAGTGATCACATGTTTCTTTTAGCTGTGTTTTTTAAAATAAGGCAGATTTAATAAATATATATGATTTTGATATTGAGAAAATGTGTTTCTTTGTAAAGAGCTGACTTATCTGCTGAATGAATAAACAGATTGATGCAAGTTACTGATAGGCATTCATTAAGGAACAAAAGAGAGGGGTAGTCATTCTGTTTTTCTCCTAAGTGTGCTTCTCCTTGTGATCCATATATTCAACTTGACAAGAATGGGGTGTGGGTCCACGTTCTCCATCCAAGCCCCTTCCATCTGGAACTCCATTCCCCTTAGCGTTCGACATGGAGGATTACCTTGCCTTCCGGAGGCCCCTCAAGACCTGGCTTTTTCCTCCTGCATCCTGACAAACCCATGTCACACACTGGGTTATTCAACCACCCTGCAGGTAGTTCGGGGAATCAATGAACCTGTGAATGTAATGTACAGAGCCACTAAGAAAATAAACTCCAGCAGAACACAGGGCAGAATCCACGCCACATCTACAAAACTAAGAACCCAGCCAGAACACACGTGTATGTATCTCACTCTATGGTCATGAAAAACAGCCGATGGCAAGGCCACCCACATACACGCATCTGCTACCACACACCACTCTTAAGACACATTGCACAACATCTCTGCCATAACAAAAATGTGGTCTAGCAAGAAACATGAGTCTCCTGCACTCACATACTCTCAGACTACCTCTCAGTACAAATCCACATGCCAGCTCGATATGGGTAGCTAGTAGGGACTTGGGCACTCCTAGCCTCCTTCGTATTGGCTATAATGCGCACACACACGCTTTCTAAACTCCTCTGATGAATTTTTCATACCTTGAACTTCAGTCCGCAGAGGGCGTTTACCTACATCGCTTTGAGGCCATAACAATGGGAAAAGGCGCTATACACATGGAAAATTACATTACATACTGATAGTCATCACCCTCTGGGGAAAAAGGACTTGTTTTCTGGCTGAACGGCTACATGCAAATCTATGTCATTTCTGCGACCCTCAGAAGTCCAACTGCCGAAAATGCAGACTTTTTTTTCTTTTAAACCCCCTTTACACCACATAAATATGCGGGGGAGACCCCTTGCAGCCCCCATACATGTATTATATGCCATACCCCTCTCACACATATATATATGTGGTGTAAAGGGGGGGTCAACAACAAAATAACAAGTCTGAATTTTCGGCAGTCGGAGTTCTGGGGGTGACATTTTTGTATATTTCCCCATCAAATGGTGTCTGTACTTGACATCACAAATAAAAAAATCCATAAATTAAGGTCACCCATAATCGAAAGACAATAAACCAGGAGCTAATACTCATTTCCAACATGATCAACCTCAGAATCGGCCAAACGGCGCAAGGTCTGATACATACCATCCGACACACGGTTAAACGGCAGATGTCATGATAAGCTTCATAAAAGATCACAGTATGGCAACCATTTTGCACTGATCACTTCCTGATGCATGAGCAGATTTGAACTCCCATTCACACCCAATTCAAACACGAGTACCTACTAGTACCAGCCAATCATATATTCCTGCAGAACCAAGTGAAAGCTCACCTAGGAAGGCTTCACTAACACCTTTGTCAGCCACATTCCCCACACAATAACAACACCTGCACAATCTTCTGTCATCACTCCCAGCTGTAACTAAAAAGACAAAGCACAACCAAAATGTGACTGCTAAATATGCCATGAAAGAATTGTGTAAGGCTGCAGAAGTAAGGCTCGGACACAATGGGTACAGACGTTTATTAATCAAGAAAAGGTTGGAAAAGGCATATCTGTCCCTAGAGCTAAGAGGGGTTGCCCTGCCTCAAAGAAAACTAGTGAAATTGTCAGGATGTCCAAAACCAAAAAGTATGTCACTGTTGTGTCACGAATGCTTCCCTCCGTCCCTAACACTAACAACTTCAACCAACTGTGTAAGGATGATCTCATCCCAAAATAAAGTGTTCCTAGTAGTTTCAATGAACAGAAAAGTTCCCAGTCTCTCGGGCAACCAAAAGTGATGAAATAAACAGTGTTCATAAGTATAGGATTGCAAGGCTCCTTTCCCCTAGGCTTCTTCTGCTTTCATTCCTTTTGGGCTTCTGAGCCCTGTATCCTGTTAGGTAGATGTCACTGGGTAATTCACAAGGACAGACTTCTAAGATTCACAGTTTTTACCCCACCAGTTTGGCACACTTCCCTACCAAGCATAGGATTATGTCCTTTTCACTTCGAGTTCTTGACCACTTGTTTTCAACTTCTTATGTGATTGCAGGTCCTTGACTCTCAAGTAATTGAACGGCTTGGTTTACTCTCCTGTCAAGCCGTTGGCCTCCCATGGACTGTCTCTTTCTCTAACAGGGTCCCAGACCCTCTTATTCCTTGTTGCTTCAGGACTTTGCTTTTCACATGGGCACGGGTCCCAGACTCGCAATGTAGGGTTGTAACGGCTTTGTTTACTCCCCTGCCAAGCATACAGCCTTCCCTTCTTTGCTTCTTTTTTACTCAGGGTGCCAGATCCTCTTATTCTTGGCTTCTCATATGGATGCGGATCCCAGACTCGCACTTCGTTGTTGCATAAGATTGGTTCACTCTCCTGCCAAACATATGATTCCTCTCTCTTGGTTATTCTCGGGGTCGCAGACACACTTATACTTTCACTTCCATATGGGTACGGGTCCCAGACTCGCAATCCCTTCTGTGAGAAACCTGAAGGTCTCTCACCCGCTAGTCCCTGGGGATCTGTCAACTAGGTGGCCGGTACACAGCCATCACTTTTGGATCCAGTTCCTGGGGGTGGACCAGTGTGGGAGGATCACCCGGATGAGGGGTCTCTTCAGGGAGTGGAAGAGTACACCGGATGGCGAGACACGGTTTCCCCTTCCCTGTAACACCTTTACCCCATCCTTGCAGATAGGATACTTGACAACTTAACCCCACCCCATCTTCCAATGGGAACACTTTCTCACGGACAGTTCACTGTGAGAGAAAATGGACTGACCCCAGAGCCGTATACCTGACGTGTCCCAATACAATGGTCAGGCACGGTCAGCCAATTACTGATCAATACACACACCTGACTTCCATGACACTTCCCCACACGGATAAAAGGCGGAGCACAAAAGCACACTCTGAGCAAAGCAAAGCACATGAGGAAGCAGCAGTTCCATGATGGCAGATTACTACAAGGCGGAAGACAGCGAGACTGAAAAGGATTAAAGAAGGGAAGTGCCCTTGACCTTTTCATGGAAAGACCGTAACTTTCAAAAGCCTTCCAAAATAGCAAACGCAAGACCCGAAATCAAAGCTGAAGGATCCTGCATTGTGTGTCGGAGGTACCCGGGTCTCTCCCGCATTGATAGTCAAGGCGGGGAGAATCGTTTGCACCGTGGTACTGTCCTTGGCTCCTACAACATAGCTGCACCACTGAAATCAACACAACCGGTGAGTTGAGAGAATGATACCAGACCAGTCTGTGTTAAAACCAAGGTTGCAAGCGGCAACATTGTATAGAGAAAACTGAAGAGAACAGTGTATGAAGCTTCTTGGCAAGTGATGCAAATATAATCAAAACAGCAGATCAGTGACTGACCTTTGAAGCCAAGATACAATACTGTAGACAGAGAGGTCCGGCACCACGTGGGTGCTCTTTCAAAAGTCTTGATTATGTATCCAACTGAAAGGTGGCAAATGTTAAAAGGAAAGGAATTGTGAAATCGAAGTGGTCCTGCAACGGGTCAAGCCAAACCCTGTGCACATTCAAAGGTCTTCCATAGTTGATGTTAATTGACATTGGTCCGAGCCCAGCAGAGGGAGACTGATTGTGGGAAAAGGAATCTGAGCCCAGCTGACAGGGATCCGCGGTGAACCGCGAGTCACCCGAATAAGAATCTCCGATGAACATTATGTTAAGAGGATCTGAGCCCGGATTAGGGGTATCTTAGGTGACCAACATTCTGTTAAAGGGATACGAGTCCAGGTGAGGGGGATCTGGGGTGAATAGCAAATCACCTAAATTGGGTACTTGTGAAATTCTGAGAGGAAAAGTTATTTGGTTGCATCAGGCCCTCTGAATGGAAAGACTTTGATAAGCAAAGAGACTTGAGCACAAAAGGCCCTGATGCCAATGATTGAACTGTATCCTCGTGCTAAAGAAGCCAGAAACTGTGCTGCGCTCAAGTGAAAGACTTTGTCCGTGCTGAAAACGTGGGGAAGGGAGGCCAATGGCCTGACCATCCTGACATATCATTTTCTCAACTGTTTTCTTTTTCACACACTGTTTCCCACACTATTTGTATTTAGAGGTAAGGATTGGTAAAAGGTTTATTAGTATAATCCCTTTTATTTTGACAAGACACCACTAAGACTGTGTTAGTATTTGATGGTCGTAGCTTGCTCCCATCTGTAGATTTAGGATTGGATGGGTGTTTTTCAAACCTTTTTGAAGTTCAATAAACACCCTTGAATTGTGGTCACTTGTGTCTGTCTTACTGTTGATATCATGCCTTCTTTACAGACTCCTAGAACTGCTTGCTCTAGCTTCTCTTCCACCCCCCCCCGCCCCAATCCTCGGACTCTCAGTCATCTTTCTTCTCAGTACTACTTTTAAATGTAGATGCAAAATACTTGGTTGGTATGCGGTCTTGTCAAGTATATTAGTTTGACTAACTTGACAATAAAACACATTGACTCTGGCGGGGGGGACTAAGTATTGGAGAAGTATTGGAGAAGTGGTTGGCAGTACAGACACTGGGGCATAGCGCGTTTCCTGAGAATAGTCGTCCCGAATCCGGTTTTCCTTCCCCATGTGATCTCCCCTCAGTGCTCCAACCCCGTGGGGATTATTGTTCTGTGGACGCACTGCCCTGACCCCATGGGAAAGATCTCCCCTTAGGGGAGAAGGTACGACATCCTCAGGTTCGTCACAGTTGGTAGCCCTGAAAAGACAGGTGTGAACGCTTGCACTCAAATGATACGAACTCCACGTGGCTTGTGCCAAAGTGGCTCACAAGATCCGCTGAACCAGGTAACAAAACAATTGCAGAGAAGCTTAATAAAACCTCCTGAACTGTACAAAATGACCAGTATTTATTTATTTATTTATTTATTCAAATTTGTATAGCGCGCATCAGCTCGGGAGCATCGTGAAATGTCCATGCCTACACGGGAGGATAACACAATGATCCTCTGCTAAGAAACTAGCCAATATTTAGCATCCATTAGTTACATAAAAGATTAATACACAACATATGTAGACATATACATCCCAGAACGACATAATCACAAGGGCCACCTTCTCGGATCAACTTATTCCCAGACATGGCGCTTACTAAAACCGTGAGACATGTGAAGACGCCCTCAATCATTTCTGACCCGGTCATGCATGTTGTGCTCAGTCATGATTTGGGGATCCCGTGTGTCTGTTCGCAACGTGTGCAGAGTAATTTGCCTAATTTCTGTGCATTTCAAAGCACATTGCATTTGTGAATTTGGGTGCACTTTTAAATGCACCCACCGATTTGTGCAAATACGCAAGGGGGTGAAAAGGGGCTTCAAATATGTCCTTTGTAAAACGGGGTGCTCCATTTTTGCGCCGCACTTGGGCTAAAATACATACATTGGGAAAATCTGGCCAACGGTGTGCTCGAATGACAGGAGCATTGTGTGGGTGATGCACTCACCGGCACACAGGCACGCGCCATCTCAACATTAAAGCGCCGCAACAAACATACTACACAGGTAAGACACACACAACATTCAACAGCACACTTGTGGGTGAATCCTGCACAAACGCATTCTACACAGATCGGGCAAATGCTATTCACAGCTGTTGATGGGCGCATTTGCTTGCGCCGACATACACATCACACCATGCTCTTCACGTAAGACCGAAACACGAGTCACATAAGTGTTTGCAGAAGACACATACACACACCCATCACGAACAGCACACGCGTACTAGAAAAACACAACTAACATGAATTTGTGGACGACGCGTGCGCGCACACACCCACCCCCAACAATACCATATGTGTAACAGACAAACAACACTAACACATCAAAAGAAAATGGGAATCGGTGAAGTTTTGTTTTTGCGAAAAGTTAATATTACTGACTACAAAATTGTGAAAACCACAAATGGTTGGAATGCCAACGTTAACAAGAGTCCCTCAAAACTCACTGGGCACTTTTGCTTGATGTATACAAATGCACAATAAAATAAAAGGTAACAAAACAGAAAATCTAAACACGTGGAGTAGGCCAACGTTACAGTACAAACATTCACTCCTAAGGTATTTTCCTAACATACACAAAGACCATCAGACTACAAATGGAACCTTAAATCACATTATACAGCCACTTCAAACACTCACATTACATATTTGGTAGCTCAGATATACACTATACTTGAAGTGTGTCTTAAAGCGAGTCTTGTGAAGTAGTGGCGTTATACGAGTTAATGCGCAAATTATACTGTGACTAACTGTTTTAATTAGAACAATATTTTTTATAAGGACTGAGTCTTTGTACATTGGCCTTTCCAACATTTATAAGCATCATATTTTATAGGAAGTCACTTTAAATGTTCTACATGTATGCATTATTTAGCATTTATTTCAGCACACAAAGCCCCTGAGGCATCTAGGCGCTAGTTACAGAAAGCCCATGGTAGATTAGTGCAAGAATACGCATATGGTTACAGGCATGAGAAAAGGTGTGTGTACACAGGCTGGCAAGCCTCCCCTCATGTTACAGGAGGCTACATCAGGCACTATTGAAAGACTGAATTTAAAATAACGAGCCTGAAAATGCAGTTTTTTTTAAATCGAATGTTCAAAATGACTTTCCTTTTTTGTATTTTAAATGCGGTGGGAATCCCCCGCAGTCCCTCTGAAAATTTTGATTTAAAAAAACTGCATTTTCAGCATTATTTTGTGATTCATTTTTTTGGAGGGAATACCACTTTAAATTCTTGTAAAAACGTCCACTAATGAGAAATATACGAGTATTCAAGCCAGCGCGGAGAGATTTGTATGTAGGTCTCCTACAGCAAATGTATTAAAACTGAATGAGCTGCGCCCGGCGTATCATTGTGCTCCCTTGCTCTCTCCTTCTCCATGTCTCACCCTACGGCGGTGTCTCTTTCTATGTAGATGAGAACCGCGTTGTCCTGTGTGCATTTGCTAGAGCCAGCCCAGTCGTTGTGGACTGTTGCGCTAACAGAAGGGAAAAAACAAATCTCTTTGGGTGTGAGTGAGGAGATGCTTTTGCAAAAACAGCTATTACCCAAGTAAAGAAAGGAAATAATTCAATTGTACTAACACAGCAAAGAGGCTCTTTGTAGAAGTGATCATTAGAAATGGACATTCTTTAAAAATATATATATATTTTAAAACTTTACTGGCAAGCGCTAGTAAGAGATCTCAGCAGCAAGCGCTTAGCCCGCTGAGCTATGTGTGATTTGCAGCTCACAGGTTTGAATCCCGGCCAGGCCCACTCAGCCTTTCATCCTTCTGAGGTCAATACATGAAAACCATCTTCGAGTGGGCAATTATTATGGCATATAACAATATTTGATGTTATTTTCAGAAAGAAGATCACCATTCCAAGATGATCCAGTACAATCCTGTTGTTCTCTTTGGAAAAACCCCTATGACAAGGGGAGAGGGGGGCATTAACAGTGGTGAGGGCCCCAGCCTACCTCAGTGATTCAAGCATACAGGCCCTTTTATCGCAAAGTACATGGGCCTTTCATGTGTGACAACATTCGCCCCAATAATAAGGTGTTTGTAACACTGACCCCTATATTCGGAGTGTGACACTGATGACTTTGATGCATGGAAAGAATGGTTGCGAGATCAGAGGATTCCGAGGGCTCTCGCGAGAACACGCGGACCTTCTTCTTGCAATGTTTTCCGCAGCTCTCAGGCAAAGGATGGCTGTGCGCATGCTCATTTCCCAAGCTGCAGACATCCTTAGAGAATCATCTGCTTAGGAATGCAAGCTTTTATTGAGAAAAATACATTGCAGCAAAACACAAGTCGTGCTACAATGAATTTGAACTTAATTTATGCAGGAAATGCATTGTTTGCAGAGGCTCCCCTGTCATTGTTGTGCGATTGTGCGATATGCAGTTTAACAGTATTACCTTTTTATATATGTATATATAAAAAACAGCCACGGCAGTGGCTGTGTAGTTATGCTTAAATTGCTAATCCCATAGGAAGAGCACTTTTTGGGCGGCTTATAACTTCGCTCCCCCTGGACGAATCCTCACCAAACTTTGCAAAAAGTATATGGCCCACTCTGATTTTTTTTTGCAAAGTTTGGTGAGGTTTGGTCCAGGGGGGGCAAAGTTATAGGGGGGACCCAAAACTTCTGTTTTTCCCATAGACATAATGGGAAAAAACTTTGCTCACGCCCAGTGGCGTTGCTAGGGGGATGTGCGGGGGCCGGGGACCCCTCTGTGAAACCATGTGCCCCCCCTTGTGTCCCCCTGCCTAAGACTAGCAGTGACCATGTTCTCCTCTTACATTTGTCTGTGCCCCCTACTTTTGTCTTTGGCCCCCTCTGTGCCCCTCCTAAATTTGATTCCTGGCGACGCCACTGCTCAGGCCTACAGCCCAAACAGCTGGACGGATTTTCACCAAATTTGCAGCAGGAGCAGAGGCTTGGTCCCGAAAGTGTGCTTTTGTTAATTTGGAGTAAATCCGTCCAGTAGTTTTTTTTTTAAATGACCAAAACGTAAGGCAAAAAAATGTGTGATATCTATGTCTGCTCAACAGACATACTTCCATGTTCGCTCCGCAGACAGGACACCGCAGCTTGCGTCATGTCCGCAGACATGTGACATGCTCTCTGATTGGCTGGGGTGAAGCGTGAAGTGCGTCAGATTTTTGGAGACGCCAGTCATCTTGGAGTCGCGTCCGGTGTCCGCGGACATCGCGGTAAAACATATATAAAAAAAATTGCACTCGTCAAACTTATCAAATAATCTTTGGGGAGGTGAGGGGTGTTGAAACTGGGATGGAATATGACTGCAAGAAGCAAAAAAATGTGTTAACTAAAAAACGTCCGAACACGAAGAAAGCACGTAGCAGTGTAGGCCACGCTCACACATAGAAGAGTTCACGTGGTAAAGCGCACGCGCACAACTACTTCTCCCCCTCTTGACATATACCGTGCCAGTCAAAACACGCAGACACTTTGTTTTTCAAACTCGCACGCGCGCCTCATCCGAACACGGACACGCGTTAAGGAAAACACGCAGAAATGATGGCTGCTCACAGGAGATAATGGAAAACACGTAGCAGTGAGGACCGCGCACACACGCTGTAGAAAACACGTAGCTGCGAAGACCGCACACACACGCTGTAGATAACACATAGCTGCAAAGACCACGCACACGTGTTGTAGAAAACACGTAGCTGAGAAGACCGCACACATGCAATGTAGATAACACGTAGCTGCGAAGACCACGCACACGCGCTGCACATAACACGTAGCTGAGAAGACCGCGCACACGTATTTAAGGAAGCACGTAGCAGTGTTTCTTTTTCAAACTTGCACGTGCGCTCTTAACAGATATATCCGCACTCACATGTGCCTCATCCAAACACGCACACGCACTGTATAAAACACATAGCTGCGAGGACCGCTCACACAAGCTGTAGATAACACGTAGCTGCGAAGAGCACGCACACGTGTTATAGAAAACACTAGCTGCGAAGACCGCGCACACGTGTTGTAGAAAAAACGTTGCTATGAGGACCGCACACACGCGCTGTAGATAACATGTAGCTGCGAAGACCGTGCGCACGTGCTGTAGATAACACATAGCTGCGAAGACCACGCACACGCATTGTGGAAAACACATAGCGGTGTAGACCACGCTCACGCGTAGAAGAGTTCACATTGCAAAGCACACACTCATAGGAGATTTCACGCAGCAGAGAAGTCTGCGCACACGCGTTGGAAGAAACACGTATCAATAAAGACCACAGCAGAGTTAGTGACTTGTGCAAACGAAAACCGTGCACGTGCGCAACTACTTCACCCGCTCTTGGCAAAGTTTGGTGGGATTCTGTCAAGAGGGGCAAAACAAGAGGGTGGTTTCAAAATTATGTAAAAGTTTATAAATGATGTGTCATTTGACAAATCTACACTTAATTTGGGAAACTGATAATACATATAGATATAAATGATTTTGGAAGTTTGGTGGGATTTTGTCAAGAGGGGCAACATTAGAGGGGGGGTCCCAAAATATTGTAAAGGCTTATTAATGTGGCATCAATTGACAAATCTACACAAAGGTTTGTAAAAAGATTATAGATCTAGATATAAATGTTTTAGTAAAGTCTGAATGGATTTGTCAAGTGGGGGCTAGGTTATATGACGATTGTTTGTGCATATATTTGACACTTTTGAAAAAATAAAACATGGGTGGATATCCAGCAAACTTGTGTAAGGAGCATTGAGAAGGACCTGAAAGCATGGTTTTGCAAATGTGCCCTTGTTTTATTTTTTGACCAGTGTCATAATGTAGGTACAAAAAATAGTGATATACCTTTGGTGACTGAGGTGTAGCCTGTGGCCATGGGCAGTGGCCACATTGTCCGGGTCATATAATAAGGGAATGATCTGTACAATTTGGCTACTGGCCATGACCATGAGGGACAAAACATGGGGTTAAAGTGGCCATGTCCTCCTAGGACTGGCTTTGTGGTAAAGTTATTCGAAATTGGTATAGATTTCAAAAGAAAGAAAAATGTGCTTGTGGTAATATGGTCATAGAGTTCTCTTTTTGCCTTATGTAGGCTGCCATGGAAAGCAAAGAGGGGCCCTGTATGGAACTACGCCTTCCCTTTCCCTGGTGGCCATCTTGGTAAAGGATTTTCCTTCCTACACCGGGATGCCGCAGGCGTCCCGGTGTGGGAAGAAAAATCCTTTTTTTAGCACCCGCTTTGGGAACCTAGGATGCTAATGGCCTTCATCCATTTAAAGTGACGTTATGGTTAAGTTGCACTAATAAAAACCTGTGAAATTTAGTAAAAAGCTTTGTTAAAGGGACGTTATTGTTAAGTTGCTGGGGTCCTCTGTGCCTCTCCTCTACCATATAGAGAGCGGAAGTACAGACACCCCCTACCAGTCTTTACAAAATTCAGTAAAAAATCTTTGTTAAAGGGACGTTATGGTGCCAAGTAAAACCGAAAACCCCCTGAAATTCACCAGTTATGGTAAGCTAAGCAACCATAACTCGCGTCACCACCGTGCACTGCTAAGACTAACACCCAGGACATCAAAGATGACATCACAAATGTCATTGATGACATCACTGATGACATCACATGTGCATTACTTTTCATGCAAAGTCTGTACAAGGGAATCTTATTATAATGTTGACAAAAAAGTGTCAAGGATCATTGGAATAAATATCATGAGCTACTTAATGCATTAAGCAATGCATTGATATTAATAGCACTCTATTATGAAGTTCTATCCAGTATACTAAGCTACTCATGGAGAAACATAGGCAGCGTGTGCAGCATACCTGATGGAGGTGCAATATTCATAATATTGCCATGTTGAATAGTGAAATGATAACTGCTTTCTTATTAGAGTTTTGTGTACTGTGAAACATGTAATAAGTAGCTAATAAAATCCACTTACTACATAATTGCATTATTACAGACAAAACACAAAGAGACAACAACACATACAAATATGAGTACATACAGGGAAAGTGAAGTAAGCAAAAAAGCAGCAGTAGTAGCAGAAAGTGTTCATAACATAACTAATGATCTTAATGCAAAGAAATGATTGCTCTGTTTCAAAGATGCTACTTACCCTATTTATATGTATCACATGATGTGACTGTACCCTAAGGAAAGTAGTGTGAGTACTATGTATACAAATATGAGCATATACAGGGAAAGTGCAGTAATTTAAAAAAACAGAACTATCAGAAAGTGCTGATAACCCTACTGATTATCTTCATGCACAGAAAGGATTGCTGTCTTTCAAGCCTGTGTCTTCCCCTATGTATATGTTTCATATGATGTGACTGGACCCTAAGGGAATTACTGTAAGAACATACTGGAAGGATAAGTCTACAAATATAGTACCTTTTCAATGTTTAGTTCCTGACTGTTACTGAAAAAAACCATGTGGCCTAGATATGTCAGTAAAGGAAAAAAGGGGGAGCCAGACATGTGATGTCATCAGTGATGTCATCAATGACATTTGGGATGTCATATTTGATGTCCTGGGTGTTAGTCTTAGCAGTGCACGGTGGTGGCGCGAGTTATGGTTGCTTAGCTTACCATAACTGGCGAATTTCTGGGGTTTTTCGTTTTTACTTCGAATCATAACGTCCCTTTAACAAAGTTTTTTTACTAAATTTCATAGGGTTTTAGTAGCGCAACTTAACCATAACGTCCCTTTAACAAAGATTTTTTACTGAATTTTGTAAAGACTGGTAGGGGGTGTCTGTACTTCCGCTCTCTATATGGTAGAGGAGAGGCACAGAGGACCCCAGCCAAGATTCTCTATTATTGGTAACATACTCGAGAAATCAAGGCCTAGCTTCTCAGGAGGTGATGCAGGCTGGTACTTGTGTATTCCCCGAACCCCCACAAAGGAATGCCCACACACTGTATTACTGAAAACACAGTCTTTATATAATTAATATTCAAAGGTATGTACACGATCACAATAACGCACTTTGTACTCGGAAATCCACAATGATAAATATATACAATTCTAAAGTGGTACCACCAATGTTATCAAATCTCATTAAAGTGCATCAACTGTACGGTTAAAATGTCACACAGATCAATAATGAGGAAACCAGGAATAGAGATAGGATGGAACGCAAGATGGTTGAAGCAATAGGCAGAATCCTGACCCCTACCCATAGGCACAGTTCTGGGTGGAGATCCCCCCACCTGGGCAAACTGTAAATAAAGATATATAGCACAAGCCCAGTCCATATATTGTTCAATAGTCTTATTTCCTCCTATTAAGATTTTACCCCCCCAATGTACCTGGTGGAGTAGAGTTCTCCAAAGATGTGTCGACCGATCCTTCTTGAGTGACTCCCTTTAAAGCAGGAGCCACGGATCGTCGAGAGGCGTCGAGGACCTCAGCGTTCAGTGTCGGGGAATTGACGGCCCTTCTTGAGTGCCCCCCCCCATTAATGTAGGAGTCAAGGGTTTTCGAACGTCCGACGGAGAACAGGTTGAACTACGGCGGTGGAGTGGCAGCTTCGTTCCTAGCGGTGCTCGTTGACGACGTAGCGTTGGCGTCCTGCATGGAAGAGGCGTGCGGGGCACCTCGGTGACGATAGTTCTGGACTGCAAAGAGAGGATGAAGAACTGTGGCCCAGCAAGGGCGTTGAGTCGTCGGCGTCTCTGTGGTCTTTAGGTGGTGGGAAACCCACCGGCAGATGCTCCTCGGCGCGTCGCCGGTTAGGCCTTCTTCAGCGGGATAAAGCGGGCGACGATGCAGACGAGAGCGTCTGATGATCAATTGAAGTTCTTAGGCAAATGGGAGCACGGCGGCTCTGCTCGGCGACGGCGGTCGTCGACAGTGGCGGACAACAGTCCGGGTACTTCCCTTTGGGATTCCACGGCAGTCCCCATCTCGGGTCGGCAGCCTGTCGTAGGTCTATCTACCAGGGAGCTTTGGCAAAGATCAGCTGGTGCACGATGGTCCCTCGTAGCTCGGGAAGAGGGCGCCTTACCATGTCCTCTCTGGGTCAGTCCTTGGAGACACAGCAGCTTTCAGATTGTGAAGGAGAGCAACAGCACTTCTTCTCTTCCAGCGGGGCTTCAAGTTCAAGCTTCAGTTACTCCAGTTACTCGTCGTAGTGGACTTCAGCTTCTGAACAATTTCCAGTGGTGAGAGGTCCCCAGATATACTATTCTGTCTCCCATCCACACTGCTAGGTCACACTCTGCAGCCAATCATCCAGAAGGGCATTCATGCAGTCAGTCAGCCAATCAGGCACGCAGTGCATTCAGGCCATCCTCCTCCCGCTCAGACACTCACAACAAGGAATGTGGATTGGGACAAGTACCAAGCCATTGAACACTACACACTGCATTCAGGCCAGTTTCGGGCAGGGCTGTCTCAGTCTTTGTCTTTCATGCCAGAAACCAGACAACCACAACAAGAAGTGCATATTGGTCACATACTCCATTCACCCAGGTCCCACACACAGGAAGTACCCACGACATACATCACCGGGAAGGCTCCAGCTAGTCTGGCCGGCCCTTCACAACAACACCATATATGGCACTTCCACCCAACAGCCAGTCAGGGGGAAGGGACAGAGTCAGGGCTTCCCAGGACTTTGGGGAAACAAGGTAATAGGTAATAGAAAGCAAGAGGCCACAGGGGCCATTTTGTTTTCCATCAGGAATCAACTGATTCCAATGGCAGGGCCGGGGTATCCCAAAATGGAGGATACTCCGCGCACCTGTCAAATGCAGCATGGAGCTGCCACCAGCCCATACCCTGCTCTGCGGGCCCCCCACCCATGGGTGCCATAAGGGTGTCCCACGGGTCCGTTCACCAAACCAAAAGAGAGAGCTGCACCGCCAGGAGTCCCACATGAATTCCTGCGCGGAAAACGGAAGAGTAAAGGGCTGGTTTGTCCATGCCGGAATTCGAGCCAGAGTCCTGCAGGCTGGCCACAGATGAGGCCATACAGCAAACAACTAACTCCGATTTAACCCTTCAGGGGGCTATTTTATTCACAAGGAAGTTACAATAGTAGTGGGACTAAGTTAGAGTTGTTCATAGTTCCCTCTTTGTGAATTAAATAATTCTCTCCAGGTTTAAATCAAGGGTAAACCAGAGTAACTTCTATGTAAATTGGTCTCGCTCGGGTGTCTCGGTAGTGGGTGCTTAACTCGCCAAGCTACTTTTTCCATCTCTCAAAACACAGACGAGAATACATAAACTGTGCAGCCTTCGCAATCATGAGATGTATACCTTAAAGTGCAGTAACGTAGATAATGCCTGACTCTACAAGGTAAAGGCATGAAGTCGAAACACATGATACCACGAAAACAGGGAATGTAAATGTGTGGGTAAGGCGTCCTTGCCTTCATCACTGACTTTGGCAACTGACTCGTGTCCTTCTATCTGCGGCACTGGACAAGGTCAGCAGTCACGACATGCGGTAAAGCTCAGACTCCAGCAAGGCCATATGTGAAAGTCTTCTATGCTGCAATATCCCAGAACAATAAACCAGACACATTTTACATGTAAAGCAGGGTGGGCGGTCATAATAAAGGCATTTCAAAAGAACTACATTATTGAACTTGATAATCTGAAACAAGAAATGATGCCCACAAATTGTATTTGTGTGTACATATTATATATTAAATGTGGTTTAGCTTCCTATGGATTTAGAAGCCCCTGCTCAACTCAGCACTGCTTAATTTCACCCCAACCTATTTCCATGAGGAAACAGAGGAACATTGCCCAGATCCCTCAAGGGGGCCTCCAACCCTACTCCAGCCACCCCAGCATCCCCAAACCACACTACGACCGGCCAGAAACGTTTTTTTTTCTTCTTAGAGTAAAAGTAATTGTTTGCAGCTTTACGTTCAGTAGTCCTCATTACTGGAGAGTTATTTTAGTGTCTACCATGTCAAAGTCCAAATGAAGCTGGAAATTGAAACAAATGAACCAATGAGAGAATGTGGGGCAAATTCACAAAGAGGTAATGCTGAGTAACTGTGCACAAAGAAGTGACCGCAAGTAACTCAATGGGCTTTGGCCATGCGGCATGGCGTGGCTGCGCAGCCATGCGCCATTGACACTGAAGCACTAAATGTGCTACCACTGAGTGCCACCTGCAGTCCCATGCCCTCCAGGAGCACGGAGTGCTGGACGCTCTCATTCTACATCAAGGGCAGTAACTTCCTGCCGATCTCGGTACTGGCATGTTTTGCGTGTGCCCCATTGTGTGGTCATGTATCGTGGCACCATACCTGCCTAGTCTCGGGTGTACCCCGTAGACTCTGGGTTTTTACGTTCTTCATCCGGGGGAAGAGCGTGGAGGCTCTGGGGTTTGCAGCAATCTAAAGAAATCCGCCCAAACTTCAATGGGATTGACTACACACATGCCATCTGTGGGCAATCGCATCGAGGTGTCGGCAGCAACTAAGGATCTTTGACAGGTCTGAAGACCGCCACCCAGTTAACAGCATCTCCTGATGTGAAGAGAGTGACACGTGCGCACACACAAATAAAACAAGACTGCTCTTTCTTTTGTTTGCCTGTTTGCGTGTCTCGCAGCCGTGCGCTTGTTCTTCTTCTTGCTGATAGATTTTTATCCATCAGCTGTGATTTTTGGATACCGAGGCTTGAGCCTCATTACTCCATCTTCTCGGGTTGAGTATGTAGTCATGGGTTTGTATTCTTCTTGCTCTGTGTGGTCTTGTCACAGTTGAGCTGGTTTCACAGGGTCTTCGCAGTGATGGGCCGCGGGTAGCGGTTGAAGGGGTTTGCAGTGGTGGCAGTGAGTCTTCTGATCAGAGGGTTCGGGTTCTGATCCAGTCCTTGGCAGAAGTTCTTACTCAGCTTTGCTAGATGTTCGCCCAACATCTCGATGTCCAGGTCTCTGTGAAGGTCTGCTATCCTTGTGAAGATTGGAGCTCCAGACGATATCCGCAGGGCCTTGTTCTGGACTATCTGAAGACTCTTCCGGTGTCGCTCATGGCAGGTCATCCATGCTGGGGAGGAATACGTCAGGGTTGGTCTGATGATCGCCTTGTAGACATTGATCTTTGTCTGGAGGGGCATGGACTTGCTCTTCAGGAGTGGGTACAGCGCTGCCATCTTTCCTGTTGCCTTCTGCTGAGTATTCTCGATGTGGCTTTCCCAGTTGAGTTTGCTGTCCAAGGTCACACCGAGGTAGCGGCTGCTGCTCTCCCATTTGATGATCTCCCTGTTGAGGCTGATGTGTGGGTGCTCCTTGATCTTCTTTCTGGTGAATAGTGTTGCAGTTGTCTTGCTGGTGTTGAGTTTTATCCGCCAGTCGCTGTACCACTTCGCGATGGTATCCAATGAAGCTTGCAGGTTCTTCGCCACTTCCTTTTCGCTGAATGACTGGGAGATGACTGCAACATCGTCTGCATACAGCGCCAGGTCCGTCTTGTGGAGATCTGTCGGGATGTCGTTGGTGAAGAGGTTGAACAGGAAGGGTCCGAGGTTCGATCCCTGTGGCACGCCTGCTCGGATGGGATGTGATGAGGACATCTCGGACAGCATGGCGACGTGGAAGGTGCGGCCTCTCAGGTAGCTTCCAATCATCTTCACCAGGTAGTTCGGAAATCCCAGGCCTATCATCTTGTGCAGCAGTCCCTCGTGCCAGACTCGGTCAAATGCTTTGGCGATATCCAGGAAGACGATTCCTGTGGACTTCTTGATGTTGAGTCCGTGGCTGATGGTGTCCACCACTCTCAGTAGCTGATGAGTCGTTGCATGCTCCTTTCGAAATCCAACCTGTTCCTTTGCTAGTAGATTTCTTTCGGAGGTGAAATTGCTGAGTCGAGCGAGGAGGACCTTCTCCAGAGAGCAGCCGTTCTCTGTTTCTTTTTTAAAGTGGTTGAGTCGGGTGGGCGGGGTTTGGGGAAGGGGACGGGGCATCAGTGACATCATTCCCCGGGTTTTGCTTTTGGAAATGTAGGCAGTTTATTCGTGGCACAGAAATTGTGGCTAAGAGACACAGCCGTTGACTGGAAAGTTGCCAAATCCAGCTGGAACGTTAAAGAAAATACATGTGTGCCACCATGCAGGCTCATGGTATGCTTCTAGTGGGCCAATTTAATTTCCGCATCAGTGCCAACCAGTCTTTCCATGGGAATGGTGTGCACTGCCTACATTCCCAAACGCAAAACCAGAGAATGAAGTCACATATGCCCCGCCCCCTTCTCCATGACCCGCCCCACCCAACTCGACCACTTTAAAAACAAACCAAAAACGGCTGGGAGACATGCCTCTTTTCCAAAATTAGTGCTAGGTAAATTTCAGATTAAACACGGATCACGTGATGTTAACCAAAGTATTTGTTGTGGACTTAAAATTCTCTGTTCTTTGAATTACTATTCATACATCTTAAAACTGCAATGGTAAAAGCAACGCTACGGATGCTTTCATATGAGCCTTCCTCCCCTTTTTTAACAAACTGAAGCAGCAGCTCTCCAAGCCTCTTTTCCTCCGCAGTGAGTCGAGATTGTGTGTGCAAGTGCCACTCTCTTCACGTCAATGCAGGACTGAGATGTGGCTAAAAGGGGAACTGGGAGCCCCACCTTCCGATCTGCCGCAGTTCCTTAGTTTCTACCCACACCTTATGTGATTGTCCAGTATAACGGTGTGTTTGTAGTCAATTACATCGAGGCATGGGCGGATTTCCTTGGATTGCCGGTAATCCCGGACACTTCACGCTCTTCCCCGGAGTTCCGGGGAAAAACCCAGAGACTAGGCAGGTATGATGGTGTGCAGTTAAAATATTCCTAACAGAACACTTTCCCATATATTGTCCCTTCTGGTTTCAGGGGTCTGCAACCTTTGGGTCTCAAGAGGTTTTGAACTACAACTCCCATCAGCTCTAGCCAGCATAGTCAACCGTGAGGGATCATGGGAGATGCAGTCAAAAACATCTGTAGAGCCACAGATTGCAGAACACCCCAGGGTTTAGTGAACTTGTGTTAAAGTGGCATCAATGGAGATGAAAACTGTGTCACTTAGTCAAGACCGATTTTCTACTCATGGACCATAAAGCCATAGGTGTCCCTTGAGAGGGGATTATGGGGGCGATTGCCCCCCACCCCCACCTATTGGCTGCTTTGCCCTTTCCTAATTGGTAGCCTGCCCCCCTCTGGCAAATAACTCTTTCCAGGAGCCTTAAAAGTGCTCCTTCGTCATTTGTGCGTTTGTAGGTTCCATTTGCTGAGCCGGAGTTCTTTTTTCTGGACACCACAGGAATCAATGGGCCATGAATACCACTGGGATGGGGGCCATCGCTGTTAAAAGCAGGTTACCTACCTGCTGGGCACACTATTGTTTTCCAAATTTACATCTTACACGTGTCTAGAAAAAAAAGACGTTTCCAAACTGAAATTTACATTCACTACTTTTCTTGTAGAACTACCACACACATACCCTGTGATTTTTGTACCCATTCCTTTGTATTTTATCACAGGATATGTTTCTAAAGCTGCTATATGCTTGTCAACCTGCATGATTACAAATAAATGCTTCTACTGTGCTCACAGCAGTTATTAGGAAATTAAACTGTGGGTTCATGGGTGTCAGATTTAGATTTTCACTATGGGGGCAGAAATTCCCCCTCATTGCCCTAAATATAAGCAAACTACCACATCCCATCCCCTCGCTGAGCACATTTTAAAGCACTTATTTTTTTTAAAGAAATTGCAAAAAGGGATATGATTTCCAGCCAGTTTTAAATATATAATATCTTAGCATCAGTCCCTCAACGTGCTGAGCTGCCCATGTAGCCTTTTACTGTAGGACATTTCTATGGATCCCTTAATGTGTTCAGAATCCCTGCATTAACAACAGTCCAGTTCATGCACATGACTCCAAAGTCAACCGTATTTAATCTCCAGTTACACTGACCTGTGCATAAATTCATTGACAGTGTACCAGTGGCGGCTTCTCCATAATGGGTGAGGGGTGCCGGCCCACAGGCATCCTCGCCCATTATGAAGAAGCCAAGGTGCCAGCCCAGTGCAAACACTAAGCACTCCCTCGGCTGCTTTTTCCCGCTGAGGGAGCACTTCTCGGCTGCCTTGAACTGTTAAACGAAAACACGGTTTCCTTTTTGACAGTTCTGTTTCCCAGCCTTACATAGCCAATGAGCCATGTAAGGCCATGGGAGTTTTGCTTCCCCAACATTGCATGGCCCATTGGGGATGCTAGCTGAGGAACTGGAGGTTTGTATGTGCGTTAGGAAGCGCTATTGTGCACCTCGCACATACAAACTGAGCGGGCCACTTTGTCATCACCGCTCTGACTCTTGCGCACAAACAAGGAAGCACTCTTCTTCGTGCTTCCTGTTTATGCTACGCAGAAGCTGAAGCACTTGGAGGGAACATCAGGACCGAGGGAGATGGTATGTAACTTTAAATATGTGTATGTATGTGTGTATGCTTGTTTTGTGTGTAATGAGTGAGTGTGAATGAGCAACTGTCTGCGAAGGTTGTGTGAATGTGTGTGCTTGTATGTTTGTACTGGGACGTGGAACTGATTTTGGCAGAAGAGGGTTTGTGCATCAGCCAAGCTCCCTGTGCGAGGTGCTGGGGAATCCCAGGGGGGCAGGCATGGTATTTAGTTTTTCTGGCCTTCTGTGATATATGCCCAGTAAAAAATACCATGCCTACTCCCTTGGCCCCCCAGCACCTCACATGCACACATAATCACATTGTGTGTGCGAGGCACTGGGGAACCTAGAGGGCAGACATGGCATTTTCTTTTACTGTGCTTCTATGATAAAGCAAGAATGTTTATTGTGTGTTATTATGTAGCTAGACTGGCATTTTAATGCAACCAGTCTAGCCATTTCATTCTGAGGCATGATATTTTGTATTGGCATATTTGATAAAGCAACCATGATAAGTGTTATTATGTGGCTAGACTGGCATTTTGATGCAGCCAGTTTGGACATGTTGTCATACTGTGGCAGGGCATTTTTAATGGCAATGCCAACTGGAGTATGTTCTTACATGGAGAGCGAGGTCTCCAACGGGCCGCTGGATTCCATCCATGAACCGCGCGAGTCCTGCTTGGATTGTTGCATACAGTCCACCTCCTGGTGAATCACCTTCCATGACCTAGTTCTCCCGACTCATCCGGTTTACAGGCCACAGGCTGACCTGAGTGGTTTTGGAACTTTTTCCTGCTTCTATGCGACGACGTGGATTCGCAGATTTCTTGCCACTGAGCAATTGATTACGATAACATAGAATTTCTCACGTGTACCAATTTCTCTGTCCTGATGAAGGCCGATCCAATGACAGCTACCCAAGGATAGCCCCTAGGCTGAAACACAGTTGTGTTGACCCATAGCCCTTGTGTTAACAATTCTTCACCACTACACATTTTTTACACACTTGTCAACCTGTACTGCAATTACACTGTCATTGCTCATATCATCCTCTAATAGGGAACATAGAGGATGTAATTGCTGGAAATTTTAAACCCAAAAATGTGTTCTTGGGTCTTGTTATTTATGTATCACGCCATGTCTGTTCCATGTATTTAGTTGAGTATCCCTTGTGTACCTACTGTGTACATAACACTTGCTGCTTATATATTAAATAAGAATCAATGTAGCAGTCATCTTAACTAAATGTGTGTTCATTGACTGTCAGGATTTGGTGTTCTTTCTCTCTGGGTTTTTCATGACCTTGCTCAATTGGGTCCGATAAACGTTTACCTACCTGGGTAGAGCAAGACATTAACCAGGTGCCTTTTTTATACATTACATGGAGATAATACCATATTTTGGCAGAACAAGTGGGAACATGATTTCTTATAGTATCATTACTGGCTTTATACGTAAAGCAAAAATGAATATGTGCTTAAATGAGAATAATGGAATATATTGGTGCAACCAGCATGGAAATGTATGGGCGCAGCCAGCGTGAACATGTTTTTATACTAGCATATATTGTGGGCAAAGGCAACCTGAAAATGTGTTTTGACGAAATGCTCCTCTGCTCTTTTGGTGAATTGCATCTAACAGAATTTTTTTATGTGTTAGCGTACAAAACCAATTGGAAACCGTTTGGCATTATACCCAATTTTTGCACCATTTTAAGCCATAACACCACTTAGCTGGTTCAGGCTCCCTTGGTACGCTCTGTCACACTGTCATATTTGGGGCTTATACGTACGCCCCTCCAATTAAAAGAATCACCAACCGCCACTGGGGTGTACAGCCAGAAACTGAAAACTGAACAATTCTGCGGGGGAAAAGTGTGAAGGGAGCAGTTGCCTCCGTTCCCCCTGTACCTGGCGCCTTTATTTGACATTTCATCTGTTGAACAGACTGTCCTCGACTATCATTTGGAAATGAGGCAAGAGGGATATCTCTTCTGTTAAATTGACTATTTGTGACCAGCTATTATTTAAAGCCAACCCGGAAGCGATGACTCTTCTGCTAAATACCACCTCGTACTACACAGTATTGGAAGCTGTGCTGGGAGTGATGTCTGCTTGAAGTAAAAGAATGCAGTTTTTCTTGCTGAGTGTAAGGGCATTTTTGCAACTGTTTTATGTATTGTTTATTTGGTTTTTTTATAACATGCTTAATACCAGCGTTTGGTTTCTAAGTGCAGATCTGGCATTTGAACCTCTGTTGCTCTGCGCAGTCTTACTTCCAAGATGACCATGTGGACCCTGCGCTATCCTCCGTTGAACAAAAGTTAACTTTTTAGGATGTATATTAACTTGATGCAAAACTTTTAGTGCATTAAACCTACTCTGAAAATGCTTAATGACACTTTTTCTTAACCAGATTGGTAAAATATAGGTATACTAAAACAAGTTTGGCCTGTTGACCCTTATTTGATGTGCCACCACCCCACATCATCAGGTTGCATTTATATCTGCGGTTTGACCCCCCAATACTGATTTATAGTAATGCCACTGCATAAAGCCCAAGGACCTACCACATTTGCCCCAGCACCGTTTGTTTTAATTGTGCATTTGCAAGGCACTTATACAACAAGAAATTGTGTTTCAAAGCACCCTAGAAAATGCTGTGTTCTTTTGTAACTATTAGCTCCATTTTAAGCATTTTGCATAATTTGCCTTCAGACCATAACCCAATTGTTTCCTTCATGGCTAAAGCCTTGCCATGATGTTGCAGCCCACAGGTCTTAACTCTATGCCAAATCAATCTTTGTCTACATAGCAACTCATATTTGTCAAATGCTGAATGAGAAGTTACGCCCAAATGTTGTGCAGCCCAGCAGTTAGCACTACCACTACTGCAGTGGTCTTCAAACTGGGTGGCTGACCCCCCGGTGGGTGGGGGGAGCAAAGTATGTCTAGGGGAGCGCCAGACTCTTTAAAAAGTGATTAAGATTACTGTTTTTAATACAAAACAAGCGTTAAGGTGACTGCTTTTAATAGAAAACATAGAAAATATAAGCAGTAGGAAATGTGCTTGTATTTTAAAGAGCCTGCCCCCCCCCCTGGACACCCGTTGGGCCGTGGGGGGGGCAAGAATCAATATTTCTACTCAGGGGAATGGGGGGACTTGGTATGAAAAGGTTTGAAGAGCACTGCATGGGACAAAAGAAGACTGAATTTTGCTGGTATCATGCACAAGCATACGAAAAGCAGCCCACGCTCCCAGCATGCTTTGCAAATTCTGGCAGATATGCTGTGGTCAGCGCGCCACATACATTACTGCAGAAAATATGGACTTTCTGCCTAAGCCCCCAGTTCCCATGCAGAAATTAGAACGTCTTTTTTTGTAGAAAATTCATTTAAATGTATGGATACTAAAGTTTGTCTACATTGTATTTTTTTTGTTTTCATTATATGTTCTTCGAGAAAAGGAAGATTTGAGTATTACTTCAATAGGGCCACACGTGTTTCCTGTAAAACGCTTCTTTCTCCAAGGCCATAGAATTCTAATTAATTTAACATTTTTCCTGTAGACATTCCTGCATTATTTGTCCCACTTTGCATTCTGCCTGCATTTGAAGCATGCTCAGTTTGATCTTGTTTTGCAGGCTTTAGCTCTATTTTTATTTAAATATTTTCTAGGCGCACCAACCTTCTTTCATAGATCGGGTCCCGCGCGGTAGGCCTGCTGAAGCTGGTTTGAGCCGGTTAACTGAACAGGACTAGAGATTGGGGAATTCTTCCAATATAATGTTCTACTTTCAGGAACTATCGCTTGGGAATACAATTGGAAAACAGACACAAAAAAACAAGTTCTCATGCATAAATAAAACTATTAAAATGAAAAGAGATTAAACATATAGTCAAATATTACATGCAGGGGGGTTCAGCGGGGGGGATGGGGAAAATAATAGCTAGGTTTGCTGTGCTGCCGATCAAACTAACCAGAGTATATTTTTCGAGGTCTTCTGTTCCTAGAGCACTTAATGTACCAGTCTACAGAGAAATACCCCTTATGCCCGTTGTGCGAAGATGTGTTCGCTAGGACTGTTTTTATATCGCTGAAAAAAACCTTGTTAAAAGGGAAGTTGTGTGTAAGTTGCACGAATGAAAACCTTTGGAATTCATTGAAAAACACGTTCTTAAAAGGGACGTTATCGTTAGAAAAGTAAAATAAAAAAAATAAAAGAAATTCGCCAGTTATGGTAAGCTATGCAACCAGAACTCACGCCACCACCATACACTGCTAAGACTAACATATGGGACAAAGATGACCATAAATGGCATCACTGACAACATCACATATAACATCATTTCTGATGAAAAGCCCCTACATGGGTTTTTTTTAGAATGTTGCTAGCAACATATGAAGGGTGATCGCGAGACCTCCCATGAGCTACTTACTCCATGTATCACAAAATGTACTTATTCTAACAGAAATGTTCTATTGAAGTGTTGTTGTTAAATCTAATAGTACATAACCACAAACAATGGCTGCAGCATGCACCACTGAAGTAGAGTATTTTTATTCTAGTAATATTGGCCAGTGGAACCATAAATCCAAGCCTATCAGAATCTTGACGAATGTTCAACTTGAACAGCTGACAATACAAGAATTACTACAGGTGTTAGTACAGAAAATACATATGGAGAGCATCAATGCATACACATCTGAGGCACATGCATGGACACTCTAGTTAGGAGGAAAGAAACACCATGACCAGAAAATGAAATTGAGATTACAGTTCATCATCATGCATAAAAAATGAATTGTCTGTCTGGGACCTGCTTATTGTTCCATGTATGTGCAGTATGAGCTCAGGCCAAACACTAAGGAAAGTACTCTAAGAACATAGCACAAGGTTAAAGTCAATAAATACAGCAACTTTAGAGTATGTGTATCATGTTTTCAATGAAGTATGACCAGATTAAGTATCCTTAAAATTCCCACTGTCACTTAACAAAAACAAGCACCACGGATATGTGATGCCATCAGTAATGTCATCAATGTTACCACTTGTGATGTCATCTTTGATGCCCTGGGTGTTAGTCTTAGCAGTGCATGGTGGTGGCACGAGTTATGGTTGCATAGTTTATAGTAACTGGCAAATTTCTTTGGTTTTTCGATTTTACCTTGCAACCAAAATGTTAAAACATTTTTTTCAATTAATTTCATAGGTCTTTATTAGTGAAAATTAAAATTAATGTCCCTTTAACAATGTTTTTTCAGTGAATTTCATACGTTTTTATTAGTGAAAAGGTTTCATGATGTTACAGCACTGTATATAAGTTATTAATAATTCCTCTTTTAAAACATATATCAAAGAACTATAAACCTCCTTTAACAAAAACATTTTTTGCAGCGCATACTGATGTGTATCGTTTTCAGCAGCGCATGCTGGGGATGTCAGTCATGGTTGAATTGCCTAGGGCATGATGCTCGACCCCAGCTCCACCAAACCATCTACGTTATCCACTACACCTAGCCTGCATCCTAGTCCAGTGTCAACTCTACCCCCATAATGTGACCAATGGCCAGTGCTCATGGCTTGCAGCCATCGCCAGTCTCCACAATCAAGGAGCATGTGCTTCGGCTGTGCCACATGCCCCAATAAGCAAATTAGAGAAGACATTTGTCCTTACTGAGGGCCTGGCCCAATGCCCAGGCACCAAAGATGCATCACTATTTGTTGTACCTACATTTTGACACTTTGAAAAAAAAAATACATGCCAGATTTGTAAAAGCAAGCTTTCAAGTCCTTGCTCCTCACGCACATTTGCTGCAATCCCATTACCTGGATCGTCTCTTTTCTTACCAACAGATCCATGCAAGTTTTCTCCGACTCCGCCTCTGCCTCCCCAGCTCTGGTTACCTGCAGGGTATCCAAGGGTCTTAAGTATCACCTCCACTTTACAGTATCTTCACTAAACCCCTCTTTGCCCTCCTAGATGCCAAAGACATAACCTATACAAACTACATGGATGATAGGCAACTACTTATCCCCATCACCAGGCAATAACACCACAGACTCCCGCACTCTCAGCTCAACCTACCAGACCTTCCAGACCTGGATGGCATCCAACATGCTTTGACTTGATGATGACCAATCAGAAATCCTCCTGGTTAGCGTGCAAACTTTGCTAAGCAAACTGGACATTTCTCACAAATCCTTTGTCATTGACGGCTTTACCATCGCGGTCTCTAGCGATGTTAAGATGCTAGGGTTCTACCTCAACTCCGCTAACAACACAGGTCAATGCCATCCCCTCCTCGGGGCCTACGCCACTAAGCTAATCAATGCCTGCAGACAGTTTCTCTCTATTGACAGTTGCCTCACCATTGCCCACACGCTCATTGAATCGAGACTGGACTACTGAAATGCCCTATTTGCTGGAACATCCTCGCACAACATCAGCAAGCTGCAGGTGATACAGAATAATGCACCTAGGGCTGCCTTGAACCTCCCTCAATGAGAGCACATCACTGCTACAAGAAGAAGTGTGCACTGGCTACCATTTTGAGAAAGCATCACTTGTAAAACCCTAGCCATCACACACAAATGTCTCACTAACGATGCCCCACAATACCCATCACTCAAGTTCACAAAAGCAAATTCTGTGAGACCCACCCACTCTATGTATGCTAACTACTTATCACCCACAGATTTAGTCTACAAAGAGCTGAGGGATGAGCTTCCTGGTAATAGCCTCAAGGAACTGGAATGTTCTACCGCCAGCGCTCAGAACTGAATAATCGTACTGGGCCTTCCGCAAGCACCTCAAGACTTTGCAATTCAACCAGGACTTCACTCTGGCAGCACTCCGCTGCCAGCAAAATTGCCACTTTTTGTGATCTGTCCAAAGGCATCACTACTATTTTCTTCTATCTGAATGTAACAGCTACCTCTCAATGTACTATGCTAGAAAATGTTTATACATTTTTTTTCATTTGCAAACAGCGCCTTGATACCTACAAGTTGTGTGCTTTACAAATGACAAAGAAATACATAAATAAATAAATCTCGTCACTGGTTATGGCCACATGCTTTCCCCCAGTCACCAAAGGTATATCACTCTTTTTGTGTTTACATTATGACACTTTTCAAAATGTAAAACACAGACATTTACAAAACCATGCTTTTGATTCCTTGCCAATGTTCCTCGCAAATGTTTGCTGCAAATCCATCTGTTTTGTTTTTTGAAAAGTGCCAAAACAAAGGTACCAAAATAAAAAGGATATAGCTTAGCACCCACGTGATGAAATGCATTCAAACTTAGCACAAACATTCCAATTTGGTCTATAATCATGTTGCAAACATTTGTGGAGATTTGTCAAACGTCACAAAAAGTTATAAGCCACCTAAAGAAGTTGGGACCCCCCTCTAATTTTGCCCCCTCTTGACAAAATCCCACCAGAGTTTGCAAAAGCAAGAGTCTAAACTCTTCTTACAAACTTCAATAGAGATTTGTCAAACGGCACCAAATGTATAAGGGACCCCCCCCTCAAATGTTTCCCCTCTTGTTGAAAAAGGCACCAAACTTTCCAAAAGCATTAAAAGTTGGTTCTACAATTATATTGAAAACTGTAATGGTTTCATTGAATGGCGCCAAATGCAGAAATATGCATGCATGTCCTCGAACATTTGTCAAGTTTACGAACATCACAGCAATGTCCCCGAACATCTGAGATGTTCATGGGCATCAGAGAAGAATGAACACCTGATTTTTGGCTTTTTCTGGCCATATCCCATCCCATCCTCTTCACCCCTGACTTCCCCAGAGATGGTTTCATTAGCTTGGCATCTGCAATGTTGTGTTTTGTTTTACTGCAATGACTGTGGACTAAGGGTGCAGTTCACAAATCCAACATGGTGTCCATTTGAAAAGTTTTAATGCACCTCAAGTTTTTAATTGTCCAATCAGTGTGCGTGTACGTTGTCCGTGAACATCACCCGGCTCTTTGATTGGCCTAGCGGGGTCCGCAGACCGGACGCCGATGTCACTAATTTCTGACTTACATTATGGGTATTTTCTAAATATCTACTGGACGAATTAACACCAAATTTGCAAAAGCATGCTTTCGGGACCAGTCTGCCTTTCTGCGCACAGGTTTGGTGCAAATCCATCCGCGGTTTGGGTTGTTGAGACAAGCAACATTATTTTCCATTCATGGGTATCCGGATTTCAAAAGTTTTGGGAACCACCCCCTATAACTTTGCCCCCCCCTTGACTAAACCACTCAAAGCTTTGCAAATTAATTCAGAGGTGGCATATTCATCGAAAAACACCAATGTTATAAGCCGCCCAAAAACTGCTCTTCCTATGAGTTGAGAAATGTAACCATGACTACAGGCCCTGTAATTACATGACCTGCGGTAGTGGCCATGTATTTATGGGAAAGTTGCTAAACCCATAGGAAGAGCACTTTTTGGGTGACTTATAACTTCGCTCCCCCTGGACGAATCCTCACCAAACTTTGCAAGAAAAGTATATAGCCCACTCTGAATTGTTTTGAAAAGTTTGGTGAGGTTTGTCAAAGGAGGCAAAAGTTGTAGGGGGGTCCCAAAAGTGAGTTTTTTCCATAGACATAATGGGAGAAAACTTTGCTCACGCCTAAAGCCCAAACCGCTGGACACATTTTCACCAAATTTGTGGCAGCAGCGGCGGCTCAGTCCCGAAAGTTGCTTTTGTTAATTTGGTGTACATCCGTCCTGTAGTTTTTTTTTTTTTAAAGGACCAAAACGTAAAGCAAAACAATTAGTGATATCTATGTCCGGTCCGCAGACTAACATCCCTGTTCGGTCTGTGGACTGGCCTCTGATTGGCCCAGAAGAATTTGCGGACTTTTGCATTGACCACGGACATCGGGGCACAGCCGCTGATTGGGTGGTGAGAAAACATGAAATGCATCGGCTTCTGCGAAACGCCCGCCATGTTGGATTCGCAGACTTTTTTGGGGTCCGCGGACAGCGCGGCGAAGACATTAAAAAATAAGCTACATTGCACTTGTCAAACTCAAACTCAACAAACAATCTTTGGGGAGGTGGGGGGATGAGGATGGGATGGGATGTGATGTGGCCATAAAAAGCAATAAAAACGGGTTGTTTCACCCCTGACAGTCCACAAACACTCCAGATGTCCTGGGGCAGTCCTGTGGTGTCCGCTGACACTTCAGATGTCCTAGGACATCTGTACTTATTTCTGCATTACAGGGTTGGAGAAAAGTAGTTTTTGGATGGCTTATAACTTTAGCGCCACTCAATGAAACTGCACGTGATTCTACAATTTAATTCTAGACCTAATACTGAATGGTTTTGCAAAGTTTTGTGGGATTCTGTCAAGGGGGGCAAAATTAGAGGGAGGGTCCCAAAATATTGTAAAGGCATATAAATGTGGTGTCATTTGACAAATCTGCACAACATTTGGGAAAACGATTTTGGATCGAGATATAAATGTTTTTTTAAAGTTTGGTGGGATTTTCTCAAGAGGGGGAGAAATTAGAGGGGGCTCTCAACATTTTTAGATGGCTTATAACTTTGTTGCTACTTGACGAATGTGGACAAATGTTTTGAACAAGATTATAGAATCGGCCTTCAATGTTTGTGTAAAGACTGAATGGATTTTGTCAAGTGGTGGCTAAGTTATATGACTATTGTATGTACATACATTTTGTCACTTTTGAAAAAATTAAATATGGGTGGATTTCGAGCAAACTCATGAGGAGCATTGGCAAGGACCTTAAAGCATGGTTTTGCAAATGTGCCTGTGTTTTATTTTTTGACAAGTGTAATAATGTAGGTACAAAAAATAGTCATATACCTTTGGTGATGGAGGTATAGCCTGTGGCCATGGGTAGTAGCCAGATTGTCTGGGTCATGGCATAAGGTCATGACACAGACAATCTGCCTACTGGCCATGACCGCGAGGCACGTTTAATGGTGTTAAAGTTGTCATGTCCACCTGGGACCGGCTGTGTGGTAAAGTTATTCGAAAGTAGGATAGGTTGGAAACGGAAAAAAAAATTGCTTGTGGTAATACGGTCATAGGGTTCTGCAGGCTGCCATAGAAAGGTAACGGGGCTCTGTACTAAGCCCTCGTGCCCTTTCCCTGGTGGCCATCTAGGAAAAGGATTGTCCTTCCTACTGTAGAAGAGAAATCTATTTTTTAGCACCCCGACTTCCCGCTTTGGGAACCAGGGTTGCTAATGGCCTTCATCCCCCATTGCTGGGGCTGCAATGAAAGATAACAAGGACTCCGGAACATTATTTATTTATTTATAACACGCTAAAGCCTGCAGACATCAGGACGCACACAGACACACTTCGCTTGGGCCGATAACTTGGGCTGCCGGGCTGTTATCGCCTGTTGTGGATGAAAAAAGGTGTTAAAATGGTCATGTCCACCTGGGACCAGCTATGTGGTAAAGTTATTCAAAAGTAGGATAGGTTTAAAAGGGAAAAGAAATTGCTCGTGGTAATATCGTCATAGGGTTCTACAGGCTGCCATAGAAAGGGAAGAGGGGTTCTGTACGGAGCACTGCCTTCTCTTTCCATGGTGGCAATCTTGGAAAAGGGTTGTCCTTTCTACAGCTGGACGCCTTGCCGCAGGCATCCCGCTCTAGTAAGAATCTTTTTTAGCACCCGGGGTTCTCGATTTGTGCATTTCACCTTGGTATCTTAAGCCTTTGGTACACTCCCAACAGTGGTGAAGAACTGCCACATGATTCTCTCTGGGTGCCAGAAGTAGGCACGTCCTCTACCTCATCTTCTTGGTCCTCTTCATTGTCTTTGGAAGTACTGAGGTTTTCTGTTGTATAGGTCCTCCAACTGGTGGTGGTGGTGGTGGCTCTTGGGGAGGAGGGAGGACAATATCCGATGCCATTTTGAAGAGAAATAGAAGTTTTACTAATATTCTTCAAGTATGTGCTTGGCACTAGCTTGCTAATGGATAATGAGTTGGTATAGGTGTAGGAGCTGTGCAAGGGTACATTTTGAGCTTGAAAGTTCCTATATCAGTCGAAAAATGCACTTCCAAACAGTCTTCCAAGCATGGATCCTATTACGAAGTGTGGGCGCCTTCACAGACACATCATTATGCTGCGTGCGAGTGCATGGTCTCGGGGCACTGTCCGGAAGGTCTATGATGATATCAGACGTTTGCGGATGTTGCCAAATGCAAATCAGTGGAGAAAGTTGCAAAAAGTGTATAGAAGAGTAAAAAATGAAGCTGGAAGGTGGGAAATGGCAGAGTTTTAAGGTGAGAATGGGAGGTGGGGTGGGCACCGCTTTATCTTTAACTAATTCACTCTTTCAATTATTTTTCACAGCTTTTTATGGGAGCTCACCCTCTCAATTTTCATTATAAATACTTGCTTTTCAGGAATCACAAAAACGTAGAGAAACACTACCTTTCATATCCATGCGCACGCGCGGGATCCGAAAATGTAGTCTACAATAGACACGTATGCGCAGAAATGAACGTTCCGCATATCATGTATAAACTTCTTAAATCTTTCTGCTTTAGAGACATAAATTTACATTTAGAGCAAACGCGAGTGCCCATAATTGAAATATATAAACGTATGTCCACCATGAAGGAATGGTGACATAGATAGTGGGACAGAACGCCATGCGCATGCGCAGAAAGATTAGCATTTATAGACGCAATCAGTGACGGCGGCAGCTCCTTTTGGGCAGCCAGCGCGATCATACAGCACGGAGTGTAAAAGGTAAGGAATAGATGGAAATAGTGAATGAGGGTGATGCCAGTATGTGCTAAGCGGGACAAGAGAAATAGAACAATACGGGGACCTAATTGCAAGTTTTTGACTCCACAGGGAATGCGAGCTGCTCAGGAAATACATGCAGAGTGAAACAATAGAAATACTCTGGGTGATAGAAGTTGAACAGGTAGCAAATTTAAGTCACAAGCATATGGTTTTAGAACAGTGGATAATTAACAAAATAATGTATTACAATGAATCTTCTTTTTTGCTTTTGTTTTTTTCTAAATTTATCCTTGGACTACAACAATTATCTGGTATGTGTAATTTACTTTTGTTTGATTTTATAAAATGATGACTAAATGGGGAATGAATTGCACTAATGAACAATGTTGTGATGATGGGATCTTTACTTATAAATAAGTAGCAGTGTTAATAGCCCTGACGATGGACGGAAGTCCGAAATGCATTGGCTAAAAATAATGTGACACTGATGAGCCAGGAATAAATGATGATATTCAAAGGATCATACACAGAATTGTGAATTCATGATTACAAATCATATATACTGAAAGAGAGTGAGACAATTGATTCAAGCATTGGTTGAAACCCCAGATAGGGTCTTGTGAGCGAGCTCATCCAGGAACGGAAGCAGTCCGTTCCTACTTTTTTAGAGTTTTAAGGTGAAACATTGTAAATTGGACAGAAGTGTTGCTATATTGGGGTAGGTATGATATTAGTAAATTGTAGGAAAATAGCACTAGTAAAAACCCATGAAATTCAGTGAAAAAACTTTGTTAAAGAGACGTTATGGTTACAAGTAAAACCAAAAAACCTCTGGAATTCACAAGTTATGGTAAGCTGAGCAACCATAACTTGCGCCACCACCGTGTACTGCTAAGACTAACACCCAGGACATCAAAGATGACGTCCCTGGGCACTGCTGTGCCAACTAGGCAAAATAAAACCTGGCCTTACTGCACTATGGAATCAGGCACTGCTGTGTAAACTTTGCATGTTAAAATATAAGAATGTTCTAGTAAGTGTGTTAGGGAGAAATCTAATTTCTGTGCTAATTCAGATCGCCAGCTCTTTTGCTGGCCTTAGGACTTTTTAATTTTAACCCTGGACTGAGTGAGACCTTTTTCTCAATCTCTCGTGCCTTTTGGCCTGATTTGGATTATGTGTTTTCACTATTTTGGAGTGTGACAAACTCCACAGGTGTCTTTTTTTGTATGGTGACACACAGCACCTTCAGTGCAGTGTCACTGAGAAATCCTTTAGATTTCTCATAAGGTTTCAATTCCTTGTTTTGTGTGAACTACAGTTCCCAAGAATAGTAAAGTGACATTGACTTTACTTATCTTTTCTCTTTTTAGTTCCAGCACACACCATCGTATGTGAAGTTCTTGGGGGGTTACCTAGTTGCCCCTTATCCTACATGCTCATGTAACAATTTGATGTTACTCTCACTACTGTTAGGCAGAAACTTGTGCAGTTCCCTCTGGGACCACCTCAAAAGATTTAGGACTACAGGTGTTTGGCAGTAAACCCACTTGGTAGCAGTCTGTACCACACAGATTCACTTGGTAGCTGTGGCTGAGCAGTCAGACTTCCCTCAAGAAGAGTTAGGCAGCATACAGAGTATTCACAATAGGTCGAAAATACACAATAGAGCAAGTAAACACTGACCAGGGCTTGGTGTAAAAGAGATATAATTATTTATTTAAAACCACATCTAGAAAAACACACAGGCACTAATAGTAAGCAATTCAAAAACACAGTCACTAAAAGATATACACTCCCTTAGAAGAATATTAGACAAGTCTTAAGTAAAGCCCCACTTATTTTCAGACAGCGGTGAGCGCTTAACATAGATGGCACTCTCATAATTCGTTTTAAAAAGGGAGAGAAAAGCAGAGAATAAATTGAAACAGATCCCAACACTTTTCCACGAACACAACAAGAGGAAGGCAAAGTAAAACCATGAAGTTAGAGTTTAATAGGCCGGATCCGCTTCAAGAGGATCAAAACGAAATGTGTCCAAGGTCACACGGTTGCAGTGCACAAAAGTCTTGTAACGGCTCAAAAAGGAGTTGGACCAAAGAAAGGGACCAGTTAGAGGTTGAAGGCGGCCAGCCCAGTCCAGAAGGTTAAGGGGGTATTATTACCTTGTAGCAATCTTTAGAAAGGGAGGCCTGGCGGACACGGTACCTTAACGTGGTGAGAATACTCCAGCGGGGGCAGTTGTTCCTGGCAGCGGATGCAAGTCAGTGCTTCGGCTGGGGGAAGAGAGGATCTCATCGGGGAGGAAGACAGGAGTCCGTTGCACTGCCAGGGAAGAAACCAGCCGCAGAGTTTCTCAGGTAAAAAGGAGCGGTCCGTTGATTCACGGTCCAGTGGTAAGTGGCTATCTGGTTGCCGGGGTGCTTGGCACGGACAATTCGACCACAAACCGGTCTGGAGTGTGAAGAGAAGAAGGTAAAATGGTTGTGCCCACCAGTCGGGGGAAGAAGCCTCTCCAGCCGGGAGATCTTCTCTGTCGTCGGGAAGTGGTGAGTCGGTTCCGCAGGGCTCCAGCAGTGGTGTCATCTTGGTAGGTCGGCTCAGCTTCTCCCTCGTCGGATTCTCAGGTCCTGTGGTGACTTCTCAAGTTCCAGTCCCCAAAGCCCTGCTGTTATGCAGCATACCCCCATTCACTCAGCCTAGCTGTCAATCAAACATGCTAAGTGGTGAGCGGGCCGGCTCACCACTTGGGCCAATCACACAAGAGTGCGACTTGAGTTACCAAGGTAACTCAGTCCAGGGTGCCTAAACCCCCTCCCACATCCCTTGTGGTACCTAGACAGAGTGGCACCACTTTTGGAGGCTTCTGTGGAGAAGCCCGCCAAAAAGTGGAACAGGGCTCGACTAGGGTTGGAGTCACAGAGAGAACACAAACGCCATTTTAGAATCGAGTCCTGGCAAAAAATACCAACCTGCAAATTAAAATGTAATTAAATAAACCAGCGGTATGTTCGAGGCTATGAGAATTAAATAATTAAAGTTGGTAGCCTCGAACAATGGGAAAATCCCATAGGGAAATATTTGCGGTCGAATATAAAAAGTAGTATCCACTGCCACCAGCCAAAACTCGATCGGGGGGACGGAGACGTGCCCCCTCGACTAACAGACCCCAGGGCAATCGAAATGCCCCGACCAGTACGTCCACAATGTGATGGTTTGTACCGGTTTCTGTTAATAATTTGGGACTAGTAAAGCCAATGGTGACTTTACATGCCCTGGGAGACAGTAGTCAGTCCCAGGGTATGGAATTTATGGTGGGGTGTCACTATGACACCCCTGTGTCACTGAACGGAGGGTGCTGTGTAACACACATAGTAAAAACACATGAGACCCTATGGAGTAAAGGACCCCATAGCCCATAAAACACATTAACAGTCTAAGGAACACCATAAATCATGTCCAAGAGTGGGAGAAAAAGAGTCTCACTCTTGGCAGGAGAAAAAAACAAACTCCAGAAATCCAGCAAAGCTGCTGGGGGACTCACTAGGTTAGGAAATTCAGCCTAAAGAGAGAATTCTCCCTAACAACTACTTTAAATGGCTGGTGGCAGTGGTTTACTTTTTCCTACCATTGTACTTTTCTACCGCAGGCTGAACCCTCAGCTGCAGTGCAGCACCCATGGGTGACCATTTTGTCAAAACGGGCCGGTCTTCTTTTTTCGCCATTTTCTGTTTGTTAGGTCTTTCTTGGGTTTTACTCTGTGCGTTGAGACATATCCGAGCCCTTTGTTTGTCTTGCCTTTGGCGGGCTTCAGTGTGTCTGGGAGGACAGGATTTGAGGGAGGGTCCCGAAATTCCCCTGTCCTTTGTCTCTAGGCATGCTTGAATGCAACTGGTCCTGATTAGCTGGCTGGCTGCCCTGCTGTGTGATTGACAGCCTAGGCTGTGCATGAATGGAAGAAACCTGCTTAAAAAAAGCAAAGAGTTTTGGGACTATAGGCAGAGTCGACCACTGGGAGAAACACCCGACGGAGAAAAAGTGACCGAAGCTTGCTGCAACCACCCGGAACTTTGAATTGCCCTGTGAAGCCCTGCTGCTGTTCCGTACTATTTTTTTTTACCTCAACAGAGAAGCTCTGAATGGAATGACCAACTAACCCCGTGACGAACTCCACTGGACCACCATGCCCATCTTGCTGTGCCTCTCCATTGCTTCGGAAGCCCAATGCCAGGAGTGCAGTGTCTGTAGTCAAGTGCAATGTCTGCCGCAGAACGAATCCGGCTAGAAGCGCCAGGAGACTTCAAAGGACCATCCAGAAGCAAGACCTCCAGATCCAGAGTCCCCTCACCAGAGTGTAGGGCCTAGGGAGCAAAGAGAGTCCAACCGGTGTCCAAGATCTGCAACGGTGTCGTTTGCTACACGCTGAAACCACGAAGGGCAGCTGAACTGAAAAGAGCCTGTAGCTGCCGACGACCTCCCAAGTACGACCGCAGGAGCCCTCCAGGCCTCCACCCTCTTGTCCCCACGACTGAGGCTCAGGAACAAGGGTCTGCACTGCTGTAGCAAGACAGAATGCAGCTGGACCACTGTTCTTCAAACCAGAGGTACTGTTTAGGCTTGCGGTACTAACCTTATTGCCTTTTAGCCACGCTCTTCTCATTTGGGAATTGCCTTGGCTTACCTTTTAGAGTTGATTCCAACTCTCTTCTCACAGGATTAACAGCTTGTGACCCTACAAGTGATTTTTCTAAAAGACTCTCTACCTTTCCGCAAGACTTTGATCTAAGAAGTACATCAGATCCATAGACTGTGTCCCAAATGACTTTGGCTGTCCTGGCTCCATGAAGACTCTTCTAGTCCATTGACTTTGATACTGTTTGCCCCTCATAGGTGGTAGCTTGCTGTAAACTGTTACTGCTGGGAAAGGCTTATCTAGATTTCATTGGAAGATTTACTTGTCCTCACATACACTGAGGAACTGTGTAACCATTTTCCTTCCCTAACCTTTCCTTTCTGCAACGTCAGAATCTGTAAAGTTTACTAGTGTGATACATAAATGCCATTACTGTCCTTGTGATTGAAGTCGCCGCAGGGTATAGGAATTGTGTAGGAAGCATATCCAAAGATTATCCACTAACTTGTTTTGATTCTGTAAAGTAATTTTAAAGTATATCTACATTGTTACAACAAATTGCCTTTTTAAAGAATGCTTATTTAAACATTAATAAATTAATAACTATTATTACTAAATAAGTGTTACTAATTTCATTGCTACAGCTCTACAGCTCACATGTACCCCTCTTGAGATGGGCCTGGCTGCTCAGGCACACTACCAGCTTGCATAGTACAGACCTATACCAAAAGGAGGGTTACCCAATACCAAGCAGATAAGTGTTGTGTAGTCTCACACAGTGTGACTGCACCAATTCTTAACGAACACTAGTGGTAGGATTGGTGTAGAGTGGTTACATTGACTATTTGTTGTACTTGCGCTCCACTAATCTAGCCACAAGGCTAAGCTCCACCAAAAAGTAAGCAATTGTAACGTGCCAAATATGGATAACTTTAATGAGTCAGCCGTGACTTACCTGGCAGTAGAACAACTGAAAGATATGTGTAAAAATAGGGGTCTGACTCTGAAAGGAAACATGTGAATTGATTGGTTGTTAAATCACCAAAGTTTGGGTAGTAGGCCTATAACACCTACTAACGAAAATGATGTGGAAGGTAATGATGAGGATGCTAGTAGAGTTACACTCCAATCTACAAGAAGAGTCAGAGGAGTCTCCAGAAGGGAGACACCCTCTTCCACAGCCTGCCCCTATACCTCAGTCACTTCCCATTGTTACCCCACAAGGTCCAAATCTAAACCCAGAATATATTTCACTTGAGAGACTAAGATTAGTGTTGGAGTTCAAGAAACGGGGTGTGCAATCTGAAAACAAACATCAAGAGATGAAACTGAGAGAAAGAGAAATGCAGCATGAAATGGAAAGGAGAAAGATGCCCCTTGATTCTGCTTCCCTTTCAGGGTCTTCTAGGTCTACTAGAGCCAAGAGGCCTTGCCTGCCTAAAGAAGCAGTGAGTATGTATAAATTTGATGTGTTAGATTAGGTGAGTACGTTTGAATACACCTATGGTCGGCAAGGAATAAGTGGGAATGATTTGATTCCTTGGCTCATGGCTAGGCTCCCCCAAACTGGTTGTGATGCTGTTATGGAGTTGAGTGCCAGTGACAGAAAGGATTATGAGTCAGTTAAGCTGGCATTAACAGCCAGATTTGGGGAAGACTCCTTCCCAGTACCTTAAGAGGTTTACGACCCTCAAAAAGACTGATGGTACCCCTTGGGCTACCTGGGTATGTGATTGTTTGAAGATCGTAGATGGTTTGGTTAAGTGGTACAGCGTACACACCTTTGGAGGAATGCAACTAGTCCCGTATTTTTTTATGCCTGCTCTCCTGAGCTGAGATAGCACTTGGCTGACTCCCAGGAAAGTGATCCTAAAAAGCTGCTGACTTATGGGTAGCCAACAGGGCCACTCATAAAGACTCTAGGGCTACTCACAATCAGGAAGAGGGGAAGCAACAAAAGAAAGAGGGTAAAGAGAATGCTAATTCCAACCTTCCAAAAGAGGGCCTCAAACATAACAAGAGTACATTTCATGGGAAACCTGGTAGGTCTAGTGAAACGTCTGGAGCCAAACCAGAGGGAGGTCAACAGAAACCCCCATTACAGAAAACATTTGGAAAATGTTTTGTATGTGGATCTGTAGACCATCAGGGGTCCATACTGCCTCATTAGCCTTCATCCATGAGGGAGCAGCACAAATGGCAAGTGCAAACTTTCAACTACTGCCTGAAGACCCCATTGGAATTCAAGCCAGTGTATCTTTAGTGTCTCTAGGTTTGTGGGAACAACAGAATGTGAATGTTCATAACACCATTCCAGATAGCAACAAATAATATTATAAGGACAGTGTTCTTGTAGATGGACATGGGACTCCTGCCATAGGAGAAACTGGGGCAAGCATAACAGTGGTTGATGAGTGTTTTCAAACCTGAGGATGTAGCTAAGGCACCCAAAGGCCCCACTAAACTTGCAGGGGGGCCTATCCAAATGGTTCCTATTCTGCCAGCTCTCATCCAGTGCAATAATATGACTGTTAGAATACCTGTCAGTGTACAGAATGAAGTGCCAGGGAGAGTCATGTTGGGGAATGACTTGAGGGCTCTTGGAGTAGTGTCTAGTACCCACAGGCCTCCCAGCAAAAAGAAGCTGGAGTAAACAAGTTTGGCCAGTGAGGCAAACTTGAGAGACTCTCAGTTTGAGGTTAAGGAGATTTTTTCAAAACCCCCAGTCCACAGGAAGGCCACCCTTCAACTTCCAAGAAATGAAAAGGGACTAAGGAGAGATCCAAGATTTCTGGGAAAAAGAAAGATCTGAAACCTAAACCTGTTCATAGGACAAGGACATCCCCCAGAGGACTGTCCCAGGTCACCTGAATGACCCCTTCCCCAGCTGATGCTGATTGGGAGGACCAACCAAATTCTGTGGAATCAGCTACTAGTGACACAGAGCTGGAAGAAAACCTTCCCCGCATTGGAGATCTGGATCCTAGAGACCATCCTGAGCTGCAGACTTTACTTGCAGAAGGTGGACCCTCTAGGGCAGACTTCAGCAAAGGACAAAGAGAGTGTCCCTCTCTAGAAGGTCTGCACCAACAGACAGCTTCCCAGATGGAAGGACAAGAGCCAGAGAAGCATTGGCTTTACTGGGAGGGTGACCTCCTCTACAGTGAACCTACTGAGTCTACCCCAGGGGACTTCAGGAGAGTAGTAGTGCCTCGGAGGTGAGACAAAGGTTCCTACACTTAGGACATGATATCCATTTGGCTGGTCACTTGAGCTTCAAGAGTACCAAAGAGAGGCTATCTCTGTACTTCTACTGGCCCAAGATGGGGGCTGATGTAGATAAGTTCTTTAGGAGCTGCCACACTTGTCAGACTTCTGGCAAGGGTGGGCCCAAGAATGCAGCACCTTTAGTGCCCCTCCCTGTGGTTGGAGACTCTTTTGAGAGTGTGGGGATTGACATTGTTGGTCCCCAGACCCTCCAACATCCTCAGGCAACCGATTTATATTGGTTGTGGTAGACCATGCTACCAGGTATCTTGAGACCATACCTATGAGAACTGTAACTGCTCAAGCAGTGGCTAATGCCCTTCTTGGTATTTTTAACAGGGTAGGTTTTCCTAAGGAAGTAATCTCTGACAGGGGATCAACCTTTATGTCCCACTACATGCATACCATGTGGAAACACTGTGGAGTGACTTACAAGTTCTCAATAGCCTACCATGTCCAAACCAATGGGTTGGTGGAGAGGTTTGACCGTACTATGAAGTGCATCATAGGTGCTTTAAGGAACCCCTGAGAAGAAAGTGGTACTTTCTACTACCATGCCTTCTCTTTGCTTATAGAGAAGTCCCTCAAGCAGGGGTTGATTTCAGCCCCTTTGAACTTCTTTATGGTCATCCAGTCAGAGGCCTGTTGGCCCTGATCAAGGAAGGGTTGGAGAGTGTTCCTTCCCAACAGCCAGTGAGAGTCACTGACTATGTGCTGGGCCTCAGGAAGAGGATGACACTGACGATGACAGAATCTTCAGAAAACCTGAAAGCAGGTCAGGCTCTGGTCAAGCATTGGCACGACCAGAAGGCCAACATGGTACAGTTTACTCCAGACCAGCTTGTATTGGTTATGGTACCTACAAGGCAGAGGGCCTTACAGGATAAATGGCTTGGACCCTTCAAGGTTGTAGGCAAGCTTATAGGTCAGACTAGGTGCGGTACAAATTTACACCGGAGTGGTCGAGGAGCCCAGGCTATAACCAAATACACTTCAATTGACAGTCTTGATTAAAGCTCCAAGAAGCCATGTTGCTGACATCGTTAGAGACAACACGACCTAGCAGCGTCTGACATGAAGCACACGTGCCATCTGCACCCCAGGACATAAACACGCACTCAAATACACAAAGAACATGAGCGTACAGTTATACAGTTAGAGGACAGATACATATACATACTGGGGGTCATTACGAATATGGCGGTAGTGGCTTAACGGCACCGTTAATGATGGCGGTGCCATTAAGCCCCTACTGCCATAATCCGAAGTCCCTTAGCGGGTCCCAGCAGGAACGGCTGGTCTGACCAGCCATTCTTTGCACGACCCGTTAAGGGACCTTGGAGCTAATAACGGGCCCACAATTTGCTCGCCCATTATTAGCGCCTTCCCCATTCCCATTGAGGGGCTCAAATGGGAATGGGGACTTACCGGGTCAGCATAGGTCAGAATGTCTCGGTAAATCCCCATTCAGTGAGACCGGACCCTGGTTTGGAGGCAGTTATGGCGCTAATAGCGCCATGGCTACCTCCAAGCTCATAATGACCCCCACTGTCATTGCTTTTATTATTTTTGCCATTAGCCAAATGCAGCAACGCAGAAACCGCAAGAAGCAAGAGATCCAGAGCAAAGCTTGCAGATGCTTACATGCGAATAACCCTATGGAACTGCAGGAGCACCTATGGGACCCGACAGACCCAAGTGTGACTAACCTATGGAGAATGTAGTATAGTACGAACACTGTAGAAACCGCATTACAATGGTTTACGAAAATTACAGCAGGCCACAGGCCTCTCAGCAAGAGCTGAGCTGAGCTGAATTCAGGGTGGACAAGAGCAAGACGTGTGAGACAACGCACTGCCAAGGCCACAAGATACGGATTACATTCCATTCCCTAGACGACAAAGGCACCAGCTGCAGTAAATAGGAATAATTCCTCATAATTCAGAGCTTCACAGCTCAAAATCATGGTGTCTGAACACGTGACCCGGCCAACGCAGACAATGGACAGCAACCAGCGCTGGCAAAGGGAGCCGATCTCAGGCTACCAGATAGAGATCTGCAATAAAGATATTACAATCTGAAACAAGTGTTGCACTGAGCAAATGAGCACTCTCATATACTAAGATGGTACATCCCAGTTAGAATGCAGACACATATGGGGTCATTACGACCCAGGCAGTAAGTACACCAACTTTACCACCATGGTGTAAACTACGTTTACACCATGGTGGGTGGCGGATTTACCGCCCCATTCCAAGGTGAGTGGGGCGGTAAATCCCCATTTCCCATTTACCCTTCCCCATTCCCATTTTTGCCCCATAGGGCATAATGGGAGTGGGGAAGGCGCTAATTACGGCACCGTAAATTACGGTGCCGTAATTAGCACCAAGGCGGTTTAGCGCCATGGATTTTAACGCCTACTAAAAGCAGCCGTTAAAATTGGAATCAGGCGTTAAGGGTTAACGACGGCGTTAACCCTTAACGTCTGAGTTGTAATGAGGCCCATAGTCCTTATTACCTTAAAAAGGTACACTGAGAGATGAGAACCTTTGCGGATCCCAGGCCTGGGGTCATCAGCTCTAGTCAATCATAGGTTAGTATCCTAGGTGTGGGTAGCGACAGGCAAGAACCAATGGTAAGACCCACACACTGAAACATTGTTATATATTGATGTGACTTGGGGGTGGACCACACCAACCACATGACATGCGAGGGCCAGTAGAATAACATATATACTGTCCACTATAGGTGGTATATTACTCAGTATCCAATTAGGTTTTCCGGAGAAGGCCCAGATAGTGATAAAGCAGTGACTTAATTTTGCATCAAAACTGGCCTGCGAGCCAGGAGGAGTTGAGATGTGCTGGTATATTTTCTGTTCCTGTGCTGATCCCCGTTGGTTTTGTCTGTAATATACCGCAGTTTGAACTTGCCATTGGCTAAGTCCTCTGTCTATCCCGAGGAAGGTATTGGGCCTTCCGAGAGTCTGCAAACTTCTGGTGGCTCTCTGGCCTACCCGGGAGTTTGTGCCAACAATTCTGAAAAGTAATTTTAAAGTATATTTATATTGTTACAACAAACTGCCTTTTTAAAGAATATTTATTTAAAAATTGATGTTAATTAAATAAATAACTATTTATTCCTTAAACCTTTCACGAAAGTGTTACTTGGCCACTTGTATTTACGAAATGTATTGCTGCAGCTCTACAGCTCACATTTACCCCTCTTGAGATAGGCCTGGCTGCTCTACCAACTTGTGTAGTACAGACCTATACCAAAGGGTGAGTTACCTAATACCAAGCAGATAAGTATTGTGTAGTTGCACACAGTGTGACTGCATCAATTCTTACCTAACAAAGTGGGCGTAGTAGTTTCTGATATTACTGTTGTAAATATGTAAACCTGTTTCTTGGCTAAATGGGCATAATGGAATATGACATTGCCATGACACATGGGTATAACACAGGGTTCTCCAACTCCAGGCCTTAAGGGCCGGAAACATGTTGGGTTTTCAGCATACTCCTCATTAATATCCATGAGATGAATTTGCATACACTAATTCTAAATGTATGCACATTTTTTCTCATTAATATTAAATGAGGAATGTAAGGTTACATGCCCTCAAGACCTGGATTGGACAACCCTGGCTTATCGGAACCTGCCACCACTCTGCACACAAGACACATCCTTAACAATGGTCTGAGTACCTAGCATTAGATCTATTTTCTGCATGTATCGGAGGATTTTATAGAAATGCCAGCCAATGGTGAGAGTGCCATGGATTGTTTTACATCAAGGCGAGGGTCAATGAGCTTGTAACAAGCAAGCTCATTGGCCCACGCCGGGTCATTACCAGCCCAACAAAGCCTTTGTTGGAGCGATTGCATCCGCGCCCTGGCCACAATGGAAAGGGAGAAGGGACTACATTTCGTCCCTTCTCGCCATTCCCTGGCGGCCATCGTTTTTGTTTACTTTTTAATTCGTTTTTCAATGGCTGCCATGGAAAGGGAGACGTGACTACGTACAGTCCTTTCTCCCCATTCCGAAGGCGTCACACAACATAAAAAAAATTAACTATTAGTGCCCTGGTCTAATGGGCCGGGGTACTAATAGCAATAAGCCCCTCACCAGGAGGGCATTACCGCATGTGGTAATGCCCGGGCCATCGTTAAGTATGGGCCCAGGGGCATTACCTGATGCAGTAATTCCCATCCCTGGCTTGGGGTTTATTGCTGAAGTAATAGCTAGAAATTGCACTATATAATGTATTTTTAACATGTTTAGTCCTACAGTCTCAGCCTAGTCACCTGTATTGTTCGGCCTGTGCATTCCCTGATCAATTCCTTCAGCTTTTGATTTTTCTCCTACTTTCATAATGTTCAGATCTAAGCGGAACAGGATCTCTCTGCAGGTTCCTAATCTTTGGAACGCTCTCCTTTCCCATATTATAGTGTTGGAAGGGGCGGGACAGCGATGATAGGACAGTTTGGAAGAATAGCCAATAACTTTGGATTGATTCTATGTATGATATTAATTCTATATTCTAATTTGTAAAGGCTGGTGCGGTCTCTTGGGACTGCTCTGAATGCTCGGGAGTTAGAAGCAATGCTGTGTACAGGGCTTTCATGTCTTCACCAATAGCCTCCTGGGGTTAGGAGCAACACCATGTACTGGGCTCTCACGTCTCCACCAATCGCGTCCTCGGGTTAGGAGCAACACCGTGTACTGGGCTTTCACGTCTCCACCAATCGTCTCCTGGGGTAATGAGTAACACCATCTACTGGGCTTTCACGTCTCCCTCAATCGCTGCCTAGGGTTAGGCGCAACACCGTGTACTGGGCTTTCACGTCTCCACCAATCGCGTCCTGGGGTTAGGAGCAACACCATGTACTGGGCTTTCACATCTCCATCAATCGCCGCCTGGGGTTCGGAGCAACACCATCATGTGTACTGGACTTTCACGGCTCCAACCAGCGCGTCCTGGGGTTAGGAGCAACACCATGTACTGGGCTTTCACATCTCCATCAATCACCTCCTGGGGTTAGGAGCAACACCATGTACTGAGCTTTCAAATCTCCACCAATCGCGTCCTGGGGTTAGGAGCAACACCATGTACTGGGCTTTCACATCTCCATCAATCACCTCCTGGGGTTAGGAGCAACACCATGTACTGGGCTTTCACGTCTCCATCAATCGCCTCCAGGGAGTTGTAGTGTGCTCTAGCACCTTGAAGCGTCTTATGTGTGCCAGATGGAATTACCAATAATTATCACAGACCAAATAATCGGACAGACCAAAGGAAGATGGTAAAATACTGATTTAATCTCAATGAAAGAAAGCAGGGAGAAATACAGCTATCAAAGTAGATGCTCGGTATTCACAACTAAGTTTGCTTGCACAGGGTTTATATACGTCTACATACGTTATTCATGACGTCTCCCTACGTAGCATTTTTAAAAACCTAACACCGGGAGGGATTGGATTAGGGGAACATATCTACTTATAGAATAATATAAGTGTTAATATCTCATTGGCTGCCCCTTGTCTGTACGACACGCCCTGAGATACTTCTATGTATGCCACATACTGATTATAGAAGAGAATATGACAGCGGGATAGTAACTGCAACATTTTATATGGAAGTGCGTGGCAGGCCCAGTGATTGGTTTGCAACCCTATCCAACCTTGGACTTTCGGCTCGTCTAGCAGCACATGGACAGAACAGAACATGTGTTTAAGCTGCATCAAATTGTTTTTGGCTGTCACAATTAGTCCATTGTATGTCATTGACCTGATTCTTGACCTGATGTCATCAATGACATTTGTGATGTCATCTTTGATGTCCTGGGTGTTAATCTTAGCAGTACGCGGTGGTGGCGCGAGTTATGACTGCTTAGCTTACCATAACTGACGAATTTCTGAGGTTTTTCGATTTTACTTGTAACCATAATGTCCCTTTAACAAAGTTTTTTCAGTGAATTTTGTGGGTTTCTACCAGTGCATGCTATTTTCCAACAACTTACTAATATCATACTTACCCCAATATAGCAATATTTCTGTCTAATTTACAAAGTTTCACCTTAAAACTCTGCCATTTCCTGCCTCCTAGCATCTATTTCTAAAAAGGTAGCAGGCGCTCCTCTCCAGAAAGAACATGGCATGATAACCTGTTCTGAGATGAGAGTTTGCAACACACGCTTTGACAAAGACAAAGACTTATATGCAAATGGATATTTCCCCTCTGTGAAAGGTTCAGTGAGCAAAAAGCAGATGGCTGCAAACTCTCAATGTGGTTAATAACCACTGAGCAGGTTATCAAGCATTGTTCTTTTGAGAGAGGGGCGCCTGCTACCTTTTTTCTACCTTCTAGCATCATTTTTAACACTTCTATACACTTTTTGCAACTTTTTCCACTGTTTTTGCATCCGTCGATGTCCGCGAATGTCTGACATCATCACAGACCTTCTGGACAGTGTCACGTGACCATGCGCTCGTGCGCTGTATTATGACGTGTCGGCAAAGGCGTCTGCACTTCGCAATTGGGTCTGTGCCTCGAGAACAGTTCGGAACTGCATTTTCTACTGATCTAGGAACTTACACCTACACAAAAAAAAAGTGCAGTACTTACAAGGACAATGAAGAGGACCAAGAAGATGAGGTAGAAGAAGTGCCTACCTCTAGCACCAAAAGAGAATCATGGGTGTGGCAGTTATTTACCATCGTTGGGAATGTACCAAAGGCTAAAGCTACCAAAGTGAAATGCACTGAGTGCAACATTGTAACAGTCGCGGACTAACTGGACAGTACTCCTACGGGACCAGCTCCATGTGCCGCTACACCAAATCCTACCACTGCAATGTGCTCAGAAAGGTTGTACCTTTCTTAGCAAGTAGTAGGCTGTCTTCCTCCACCTCATCTACCTCAACCAATACTCTAACCACACAGCCTATTCCGGTGGGACACAAAATCCCACCAGCTACCTTGCAAGCAAATAAAGAGGCTGTTGATCCATATCTTTTGAAGACAACAGTCCTCTGTATCTACTGCAACACACCACTCTGCAGGGGGAAACAATAGCAAAGTGCTTTTGAAGCTGTAATCAAGGAGCATGAAAAACACTGCCCCCTACCATAGAAGTAGTACACACGCAACATCTTCCCCTGTCCACCTGCCCCTCCATATTAGTGCTTGTTGCCTCTTCCCTCATTTCCCTCGCCACCTTACGTTGTTACCTCTCCTGCAAAAAATAAATTACATCAAAAAACAACAAAGGAAAGGTTCCTTTAGGAACCACCTTTCACAGTAAAAAAAATAGAACTAAAAAAAGATCTTATAGACTCCATCTACTTTACATTTCTCAATAAAGTACATAGACTCAATAAGATTTTCCAACATTTCCATTAGCATTTTGTGTTATGCTAATGGGAATAATGTGGCATTCCTCCACCGTACCAGGGACTGGAACTGTGATAACGGCCTGGCAGCCTAAGTTATCGGTCCAAGCGGATCAAGGCAGATAATGAGGGCTCCGGACCATTATCCCCCGTTCCAGCCCCTGCAATGGGGGATGAAGGCCATTAGCACCCCAGGTTCCCAAAGCAGGAACCCGGGGTGCTAAAGGAAAAAATGAAAGATTTTTCTTCCTACATCGGGACGCCTTCGGCATCCCGCTGTAAGAAGGAAAATCCTTTTCCAAGATGGCCACCATGGAAAGGGAAGGCAGGGCTCTGTACAGAGCCCCTCTTTCCTTTCCATGGCACAAGCACATTTTGTTTTCCCTTTCAAACCTATCCCACCATCGAATAACTTTACCACATAGCTGGTCCCAGGTGGACATGGCCACTTTAACCACATTTGTCGTCTCTCGCGGTCATGGCCAGTAGCCAGATTGTCCGGGTCATGACCTTATACCATGACCCGGACAATCTGGCCACTGACCATGGCCACAGGCTATACCTCAGTCACCAAAGATATATCACTATTTTTTGTACCTACATTATGACACTTGTCAAAAAATAAAACACGGTCACATTTGCAAAACCATGCTTTCAGGTCCTTGCCAATACGCCTTGCACGAGTTTGCTTGAAATCCCTCCATGATTTATGTTTTCAAAAGTGTCAAAATGTGTGTACATACAATAGTCATATAACTTAACCCCCACTTGACAAACGCCATTCAAACTTTACACAAACATCCAGGGTTGGGTCTATAATGTTTCTGAAAACCTTTGTCAATTTCTCAAATGGCACCACATTTATAAACCTTTACATTATTTTGGGACCCCCCCTCTAATTTTGTTCCACACTTTCCATTCAAAATCAGGTCTAGAATAAAATTCGAAAATTTCATGCAGTTTCATTGAGTGGCGCCAAAGTTATAAGCCATCCAAAAACTGCTACCAACCCTGTAATGCAGAAATGGCATAGATGTCCCCGAACATCTGAAGTGTTTGCGAACATCAGAGAACGGCAACCACACATCCGGACTGTTCGCGGACTTCGGGGATGAAAAACACCTGTCTTTTGGTTTCTTACGGCCATATCCCATCCCATCCTCATCACCCTCAGCTCCCCAGAGATTGTTTGATAAGTTTGACAAGTGCAATGTTGTTTTTTTAACATGTTTTTACTGCAATGTTCGCAGACACTGGCAGTTGTCCGCGAACCCAACATGGCAGACGTTTCCAAAAATCTGACACACTGCACGCTTTTTCACCATCCAATCGGTGGCTGCATCTGATGTCCGCGGACATCACGTCGTCCTCTAGGCCAATCGGATGCCCGTACGTGGACAGAACAGGGAAGTGAGTCTGCGGACCAAACCCAGATATCACAAATGCTTTTTTACCTACTTTGGGCTGTTTTAAAAATAACTACTGGACAGATTTACACCAAATTTACAAAAGCACGTGTTGGGGCCCAGGCCACCACTCATGCCGCAAATCTGGTGAAAATCCGTCTAGCGGTTTGAGCTGTAGGCATGAGCAAACTTTTGTTTCCATTGAGTATATGGAAAAAAAAAAATTTTGGAACCCCCCTTAAAACTTTGCCCCACCTTGACGAAACCTCACCAAACTTGACAAGATCATTCAGATGGGACCATATACTTTTTTGCAAGGTTTGGTAAGGATTCGTCCAGGGGGAGCAAAGTTATAAGTCGCCCAAGAAGTATTCTTCCTATGAGTTGAGCAACTTAACTACAACCACAGGGCCGCTACCGCAGGCCCTGTAACACACACCTCTTTTTAGCAAGCTTTTATGTTCTTTTTCTACCTTGCATTACAGCGTATTTACAGTTTTTGGTTGACAAGTTACTTCATCTTCTTATTTTCACAATAACATCATCTTTTGGTACATGTTTCTCTTAATACTTCTGCTCATCAATCCTAAGTATTTTCACATTATTTTGGTTTAGGCTTATATATCTTCTTTATAACATCATATTGCTGTCATCAAACTTTTGTTTAGAGTTCATCTATGATTCTCATAGCCTCTTGCTGGCACTTAGGCAATTGGCATCCTTCTTGGTAACTTTCTTTCATTGTCTCAATATGAGGGTGTCTTCTGAATGGCTGTCTGAGTGCATATTGCCTGTCATACAATCGACATGGTATAGACGGTTGTAGGTCATCTGGTCGAAAACAAAAGGATCGAATGACTTTTGATTGACAGTCAAATGGTCGAAAAAAAGGGTTGTTTTTTTTTATGGGGGGGTTCCCCCAACCCCTTGTTTTCTTTATTAAAAACCTTTTGTTACCAACCCAAACAAAAAAATATAAATAAATAAATAAAATTCGACCTTTTTTTCCCCGACCATTTGACTGTCGATCAAATAGTCATTCGATCAAAAGTTTTCAACCATTTGACTGGACAGCGGTATAGACATGTCCCATAAACTTCCGCATGAATTTCCAATGATAGGCCTTTGTCTGCTACTCCAATAGGATGGTGGTGAAGGGGCGGGGACTAGAGAAGAGGCCTCCACCTGCCCCTCTAGAACACGGGTCGCTTGAATTGACAATAAAACTAAGGCACTAAGGCAAAAGCAAACCCTGGGAGTGGAATAGGGTGTGCATTATGACATGGAGTCGCTGGGCATCTCTACCCTGAGCTGGGGTGAGGGTAGAGACAGGGCCAGAGGATTCTTGATCTGCTGCAAAGTCACAACGATGTTTTAAAACAACTGCATATGCAGAAATGACAATAAAAAGGCTGGATTCACATATGCAACGTTAAAGTGCCTACCTCATGGGTTAAGCAGTCATTAAAAATCCCCAAAGTTAAAGAAAAAGTCGAATACACACTACACTTCAGATTTTATTTGACTGATTATGAATTTAAAGCTCCTATTAAAGCACCTTGGGTTAGGAGGGGTGGTTGTTAGGCAAATTGAACGAAGAAACAAAAAAGTGTGTACTGCAGTCTCCTTAGTGCAGAGTGTGTTGCTTACACTATGACGTGCACTAGATGAACACAAATCCGGGCATCCCCGGGTTTGTATTCATCTTTTAAACGTTGCAGAAGAAACGGGTGTAAATGCCTACTGCCACGTACGCCTGGTGGGAGACACTTGGATTCAGTAGGATTGCTATGTATTAACGGCAACATGCCAGTAAGATAGCTCAGCGGGTTGAGCACTCACTGCTGTCATCTGCAGGTCGCAGGTTCGAATTCTGGCAAGTCAACCTTTCATCCTTCTGCGGTTGATAAATTAGTACCAATTTCAGTTGGGTGATATTGTATGTAAATATGTACTCTGTAAAGCGCTTTGGATTAAGGCGCTATATAAAATAAACACATCATTACATCAAAATCGGATGCTTGCACTAATCTATGCGCTTTTGGCAGGCAAATTGATGTGAGATTCAGAAAGGTAGATTTCTGGCTGCGCAGCACTCATCCAGCAAGGTCTGTAGCCAATAACAAAAGAAAGGCTTGTATTGCAGTAATCTCTCCTGAACCTCGAGTTCAGTAATACTTTAACACCCGCTCTTTTGCATGTGTAGGGAGTTTTATGGATTCTTATAAAGGCGTGCCAAGCACTAAGCCCTCCAACTGGTGCCGGATGTAGTGAGCTCACGGGACTGCATGCCATGCAGCAGAAGCTGGGTGTTACCTAAGGTTTTGGGAAATGTAGTGTGATCAATGGCGGACTCTGGGGGGTTCAACCGCATGGGAGTATTTACAATGCTCATTTACCAACAATCCAGCCTAACAGGGACTTACCCAACAAAGGTTACAAGAATTTAGTAATTTTACCTTAGCATTTAAGCAATATCTCAGCCGTCCTGCGCTGGGTTTCAAACCCCTCACCCCCAACATTTCAGTTTACAGCCACACACTTAATTGAGTGTGCCACAGAGACGTCTTTAGAAATGGCTTCTCCTGTACTACCAAGCACAGCAAAGGCACAGTTTATATCCAGAAGAATGTCTGGAATTCTACACTGCACCCCTTTTTCACACTATTGAAAGGTGATGGTAGTCGCTGACAAATTGTAGTCCTACCTTTATGTTGGTGGCCTGTCGCGGTTTTTTCTTTCGAAAATCTGGGCATCCTACCTTAGTTGGCTCAGTATGTGGAGGACTCCGATATATTGTACCCTTTAATGGGCTAACGCTTAATTCCAATGTAAGGTATCTCCTTTGATGTGCCCTCGAAGACCCCCAATGAGCGGCTTGGACACTTATTTTCTGTGCAAAGCACCATATTACTGCTGCATTATGGGATCATTGCTTCGGATTTGCCTTTATAGTAAATTAAAGAAGCCCTCATAACTGAATCGGCTAGCCTTTACTTAAAGAAAATCATACCTCTATTTATATAGACTACAGATATTTTTATTTTAATCAATATGTTCCTCCATCTTAGATTGGTAATGGATCTTACAATCGGATAGTCCTAATGTTTGACCACCTGCAAACCAACTAAGCCACGCGCACATGGCTTCTAAATATCCCTCCAATCAGCCGGCAAACAACAACACTGCACCTCTACAACCAACTTACATACCACAACACCCTAGACAATGTCTCTAATAACTAGGGGCATATGATGTCTCCTTCCAGGACACAAACACACTGAAGCTCTTAACACAAAACACCTAGAAACTCACACACATGCAGGGTTTCAGCATGGCTGCGCCCTATGGATGGTGCTTTGCTTTCCAGTAATGGCTCTGCTCCTAGAGTGCATCAAAGGGCTTGTCTATCTGAAGGTGTCAAAAGTGGCAAGATCCGGCTCACACAGAGTTAATATCTTCCTTGGCAAAATTAAAGGGAGTGCCTGAGCAGGATGTTCCCTTTATCCACCGGCAGATGTCTGCACTTCAGATAACTAGATATACGTTAAAATAGCAACATAAAAACGCGTTTTCTTTCTTTGTTTTTTTATGCGGGGGGAGACCCCACCGTGCCCACCCTTGTTTTACCCTAACCCTAAACACTATCTATTTTTTTTAAAAAGGTATCAAATTCCCACCAAAATTCATCCAAAAGTCTTGATGTTTTCGGCCTCGGTTTTTTGGGTATTTCTTTTTTCTACATGATAACAGATAAACAAATCAGAGACATACACCATTTATGCATTGAAAGCCACACATGTGGGTAGGCAAAATGATAACGTACATTAAGGCCGTTGTATAATAAAATGTAAAGGTTATACTCATTTTTTGTGTATTACAAAAACGAGTTACCTGGATCTGGTGCAAGTGTGTGAGTGGCTTTTAGTTTTTTGCATCTCTTCCACTCCACAGCCAACACTCGAGCCTCCCTTGGCCCACCCTCCTCTAAGCCTCTCCTCTCTCTCACCCATTACACCCGGTCAGGTCACCAGACAAGTCCAGTCTATGAAGGCTTCATTAAAACACGTGGACTCCTGCCCCTCCAAAACCATTAAACACAATATCGACTCCCTCGGCCTAGCCTTGGCTGATTTCTGTAATCTCTCCCTTTCCACCGGAGTTTTCTCAACTGCACTGAAGCACTCCTTTGTGCAACCTCTGCTCAAGAAACCCTCTGCCGACCCCTCCATTCCAGCAAATTACTGCCATATCTCCATCACTCCTTTTTTGGGCAAACTCCTGGAGAAGTTGGCTATCACTCAGCTGACCCTCCACAATGAATCTATTGGCTGCTTCCACGACCATCAGTCTGGCTTTAGAGCATCCAGAGGCACGGAAACTGCTCTTCTGAATACCTGGGAAGACCAGCTCTCAAATCTTGACACCAACACTTCTCTGTCCTCATTCTCCTTGACCTCTCCTCTGCCTTTGACACGGTTAACCACAACATCCTGATCACACGTCAGCATGACACCTGAGGAATCACAGGTCAGGCTCTGGCATGGTTAATCTCCTTTCTCTTCTACCGCCCATCCCAGGTGGTATCAGAGCCTTTCACTCGACTATCACTCTCTCAACCTGTGGTGTTCCCCAGAAATATAACCACTCCCCCTGGTGTTTCAACGTCTATATGGCTGTCTTGGCACATGAGATTGCCACTTTCACCTCTACCTTCCAGTGTTTCGCGGATGATACTCCACTATCTTTCAGGCTACCTTCAGCCGCCGCCTCCTCGCTCATATATGACTGTCTGTTGTTAGGGAGAGTTCTCCGAAATGTGCTAATTCCCTCCACCTTAGAGACCCCCAGCAACTTTGATGGATTTATGAGGACTTGATTTTTTTAAACCTTGAGAGAGTGAGACCCTTTTTCCCACGCTCTCATGTATTTTAATGTGATTTTGTACACTGTGTTTCTTTTGGTTGTGGAGTCTGACAAACTCCATAGGCATCATCGTTTACATTGTGTCACACAGCACCTTCAGTGCAGTGACACAGGAAAGTCTTTCAGACTCCCCAAGGTTTAAATACCTTATCTTGGTTAAACTACTGTTTCCAAGAGCAGTAAAGTGAAATTGACTTTACTTACATTAGTAACTTTCTAGACCCAGCACACTCTATCCTACCGTAGGGTGCTGGAGGGGTTACCTAGTATCCCCTTTGTCTAGCTTCTCATGTAACATTTTTTATGTTATCCTTTTCTCAAAGAATGGCTGGTGACAGTGGTTTTGTTTTAACTACCATGATGTGCATTTCCCGCAGGCTGCGTTCACAGCTGCAGTAAAGCACCCAAGGGTGCCATTTTTGTCAAAATGTCCCCGGTCTTCTTTTTTCACCATTTCTCTGTGGGAAGGTCCTCCTTGAGATTTACTCTGCGCGCCAAAGCAGGTTTGGTCCCATTGTTAATTTTGCATTTGGCGGGATTCCCGAGTGAATCCCGCCTCTGGCTCCAGAGTGTCTGGGGTATGCAGGAAGTGAGGGACGTGAATGAATGGGAGGGAACTGAATAAAAGGCAAGTCTTTTGGCTTGGAAGGCAGTCGACCACTGGATGAAAGAACCAAAGAAGAGCTTGAAGAGGACGCCTGCTGCAACTCCTGGACTGTTGGTTTGCCCGATGAAGCCCTGCTGCATTGCCGAAATGCCAAGTTGGCATCAACAGAGAAGCCCCTGCAAGGACGACTTCTCCCCTTGAGTTGGTGGGACCAATCAACTCCAAAGTAAGCCATCTGGACACCCATCTCGGAGCTGGTTGAATTTCCACAGAGTTGCTGCTGGAAACCGTATAGCCAGGGAGTGGAACACCAGATTGTGTGCACTGCTTTTAAGCTGTCCTAGAGTTCCAGGAAGACCCTACGGACTCCCAGGAAGCAGGACTGACCGAGCCTGAGTCTCCTCAACAGAGTGCCGACCCCAGAAGCAAGGAAAGTCCATCTCGACAGCCATGAACCACAGTGTTGTTATTTGAGGTAGAAGAGAGAAGCTGAAACACTGAACAGCCACTAAAAGTGAAGTTTGCCGGTTGCAAGTTTTGACCATCCCAGTGCATTGCAGGAGTCCCCCGACGTCCTCCCTCTTTTCCCCATGACTGAGGCCCAGGAATAGTGAGATCTGCAGAGCTGTACAGGAACAGGAGTCATCCCCTGCATCTTTTCTTCATTTTAAAGGTACTATACAAAGTCTGAGTGAACTTACCTCTTTCTGTAGAGTTGCTTGCATCTTCTACTACTCACATGTCTAATCAGCTTGTGGGCCTACATTTGATTCTTCAAAGACCTCTAGAACATTGTGCAAAGACTTTTCCATCACCAGAGGTGCTTCATCCTATATAGGACGTTTTCCCATTGACTCTGGCTTAGCCTTTTGTACTAAATGACTCTTTCTGGAGGGATCCAAAAGTATTTGCCTGCTTAAGAATATTTGTGGTCTCTTGTATGTTCTAGATAATCTGTTCCTTTGACTTAATACCATATGATCCTAAATGCAACAGTGATATATTAATGTCCCCAGCACCATAGTAATTGAAGTCACCTGAGGGTGTAGGTAGTGATTGTGGGCCATCCCAAAAGGGTATCTACTGATTTAGAGATATTAAGAATGTGTATTTCATAAAGTGTATTTGAGTGTTACTATTATATTACTCCCTTCTGAAGAAGGCTTATTCCAACTGACTGATAAATAAATTAATAATTGTTTATTCAAGAAAACTTGAGTGTAAGGGTTTATTTGAATACTTGTAACTGTAAATCTCTGTGTAACTCCACTACAGCTCACATTGACCCCTCTTGAGATAAGCCTGGCAGCTCAACACACTACCAAAACTGTGTAGTACAAGCTTATACCAAAGGTTCAGTTTTCTGTACCTGTAGTCAGAGTTGTTTGTTGTGTTCCCAGAGGGTACTGCATACAAACCTTGCCTACCATCAGACCACTATTCAGTCTTAGTGTGCTGCAAACGACCTCAGCCTCAATGTCAGTAAGACCGGGATCGTTCACATTGGGACCCCTGCTCCCACTTTCCCACTTTCACTCTGGTCGAGCTCCCTTGGCCCTGTGCCTGCACCCACCTGCGAGGCAAAGAACCTCAGGGTCATCTTTGACTTCACTATCTCCTTCTCCTCTCACATCTCAGACATCTCTAAAAAGTCTAACTATCAGCTACACCTCCTCAGAGATACTCTACCTTTCCCTCACTTTCCCTCAGTGGCTCACTGTCTCCAGAGCCCTGGTTCTCTCTAGGCTGGGGGATTGCAACAGCCTCTTCCTCAACCTCCCTTCTTCTGCCCTGCGCCCTCTGCAACTCATCCAGAACAGAACCTTGAGACTTATCCTTGGCCTCAAGCCCAGGGACACATCTCTCCGGTGCTGCAATCTCTTCACTGGCTTCCTGTAGCTGCAAGGATCAAGTTTAAGACCCTATGCATTGTCCACAAGGCTTTCTGGGACCTGGGACTTACCTACCTACAACGCTTCCTATCTAAATACTGTCTCCCAGGAGCCCTCCGCTCATCTTCCTCCAACCTTCTGCGAGTGAGCCGGTTCTCCAAGCAGAGATTTAGAGGGAGATCCTTATCCTCAGCAGATGCTTCCCTCTGGATTAGCCTCCCTGCTATCCTCCATCTTGAGCCTGACCTTCTTAAGTTCCAGAAACTCCTCAAGATCCTCCTCTTCTCTTCCGCCTTCTCTCTCCCTCTACCCTGCTAACCTAGCGCTCTGCTCTCTCCATCTCTCCCTCCTCCTCCTTACAGCTTGCTGACTGGCCGGCTGGTGTACCTCAGAGTTTTACCGGTCCCTGGTACCCCCGCCAGTCCTCTCTCACACTTGCCTCAGAGCCCTACACCCACCCTCACTGCACTTGAAATAACCGAAGAGAGTGGCTATATCTGTACTTTACCCATGTCTCTGCTGAATGGGTGCACTTGGACCCCCCCCTGTGACCGTCTATGGACTTGCTCAATCGAAATGCAACTTGCATGAAGATCGTCTGTCTGTTCTCCCTTGCCTTCTCCCCTTAATCGCACTGGTAAAACAGCAGAATCGCCATCACGCCTATTTGCTGTATCTCAACTGTTAACTATATTTTTGCACGTACTCTGCCTGTGCAGACTATTATCGTCTCAGAATTTCAAGGGCTCTGAGCGTTGTTTTTTCCCCATGTTCCCACCCTACTTGAGCGCTTTGAAACACTTTCCTGTGTATAGGCGCTATATAAATAAACAATACAAAACAATCTCCAGAAAATAAGAGCATGCACAATGCCAACAGGGTTTGGCTGTCATGTGCCAAGTGCAGTCTCACGTGCGCCAATGGTGTGGTTTTATGCCTTGAACATCACCAAATGCAAGGTAAAGTGTCAAAGTGACACACCCCAGATCAGGTGTGGCCTCAAGTGCCTATTACATCAGCAGATGTGTTGGGAGGCAGATAAATTCATCACCCATTGCTTCTGCCCCTTCCCCACATCAAAGGTGAGAGATGTTACTCACTGAGACAGCCATTTCGGCCTTATCCCCCGCAGGTATAGCAGGTTTGGGAACAATCAGGGACATCATTTGGGGGTTGCAGTTATGACCCTTGAGGCCTCCCTTGCTACTCCTAAATATAAGCTCCTGGGCTGTGGCCAACACCATGTGGCTCTTTATTTTTGGAGTAGCGGGCTTTCTTGTTCAGGCCTCTTAAAAAAACAGGGGGTTCCACAAGTGTAACACTTTGAGCAGTGCCCTAAATAAGAAAGAATAGGAGTAACAAATAATGGGGGTCATTACAAGTTTCGAGGCAGCCATGGTACTATTAGCACCATGGCTACCTCCAAAGTCATGTCCAGGTTCTCTGAATGGGGACTTACCGGGTCATTCCACCCTTGGACAACCCAGTAAGTCCCCATTCAAAAAACCCTTCCCCATTCCCATTTGAGCCCCCGTAGGGCTCAATGGGAATGGGGAGGGAGCTAATAACGGGCCGGTAAATTATGGGCCCGTTATTAGCTCCCTGGTCCCTTAGCGGCTCCCGCTAAGGACAGCTGGTTTTACCAGCCGGTCTTAGCGGCACCCGCTAAGGGACCTCGGAATGCAGCGGTAAGGGGTTAACGGCACCGGCATCCTTACCGGTGCCGTTAACCCCTTACCGCCACACTCGTAATGAGGCCCACTATATTTTTCGGGAATTCTAAACAGTAATTGCTAGACTCATTAAATGTTTATTTTCAGGGACACTTCAGGGAGTGAGTCACTGATTTAGCCGTTCATCCTTCAGAGGTCGATAAATGAGTACCAACACAGGTTGGGTGATATTGTATGTATATATGTTCTATATAAAGCGCTTAAGCATAAGTGCTATATAATAACACATGATTATCATTTGGCCTTGGATGTCTGCTTGCATTCACAGTAATTTGGTAATATGGGCCTATACACACACTGATATTAATGATACATATGGTGATCCATTCTTGTATGAAATGTATATCACATTATAATGATATCGTAACCATATTTTTTCGTAGTGGATTTAGGAACAATGCTATGTGATGCCACTTCCTGTTTTGGGAGTGAAAGGTTGCGTTTCATTGCTTCCTGTGATGTCACTTTGGGTAGGGGTCAAATTACATCACATCCGGTGATGTCATCAGTGGTCAGAGGTTGTGTGTTGTCACTTCCACTACCCATGGTATTTTGGTGAAATGGCGTCCCTGGGAATAATGTGAGCTGAAGATGGCAATAGCATTCAAACTAAGGTTGAAAAAGTAGAAAAACATGCACTAGATATGAACCAAATATGCACTCTACATGAAGAACATGAACAATAGGAAATATATGCATTTAGACATTAAGAAAATTAACATAGCATCCACAGGTGTGAAGGACACTAACATGACCAATATATAGACCAATATATATGGTGAATACAACATGAACGACATGCAAATATAGATGCAGGAGTGTACTTGGGCAGCCATCTTATTAACAATGGAAGCAGAAGCACGTCTCTGAATGAGCACAGGCTTCAAAGCCTCTGGAAATCTCAAAAGGCTGAATCCACAGAAATACTTATCCATGCAGAGCTCAGACAGTGAAAAAAAACTGATGCCAAGGCTAAAATGAAATTACGTAAGATCGGTACAGCTGAACGAAGGCACGAGATAGCAATTCCCAAAACACAAGCAGTATACTCCCAGATTTATTAAAGTTTTATAAGAGCACAACCAGCCTTTGTTAGCGAGGTGCAACCAAACAGTAAGCCCAAAGACTCCATGAAGAGTAAATCAAGAGTTTCCCCAGTGGTAATAGAGAACATGACACACACATTAATATTAGCTGAAAGCTCAATAAATAGAAGGTAAATCTATTCCAAACACAGTTCCATTGCATGTGACCCATAATTGGAAAACACTGGCCATTCATTAGAAGCAAACATATGAGACACCTGCCGTACTCCCCAAACGCACACGTAGACATGAGGCACCACACAAGGCCAAGTACAAAGGGATTGTCTGGTCTCATGGCCTGAGAATGAGAGATGGTAACTTTTAATTGAAGGAAGAGTCTTCCATGGGCCTCTCTCCTCTACTCTGTCTGGCTCATATCCTGACAACCTGCCAAGTGTCCAAGGTTGGTAAGCAATGTGCCAACCTATCAAAATCCTTAGAGACATGACGCCCATCAAATAGCATGCCAACCAACCCCTTGCAGTGAAGATGATGTAGTTTAACCTTTATCAATATAGGGGTGGTTCCAGGTGAGCCATCAGATATGTATAACCCAATGAAAATGTTTAACGCTTATGGAATCTATAAGTAGTTAGACCCACTACCCTATCCCCATAGGTTTTGTAAACTATTATGTTTAAACATGCATGAAATGCATTTCTATACTTTCGTTTCCAATGCCTTGTCTAAATTGGAATCCAAAGTATGTGTTAAGATGAATGGTAAGCAGGGGTAAAGGTTCAATAAGAGGCAGCTGGGGGGTGCGGTGGTGCTAGTGTAGGATCGTTTGGGGGTTAAGGGGTGTTCTGGTCTCATCCAGGTCATCCCAAGATCCAACTCACTGGAGCAGTAACAGTGCAGCTTTGTGCCATGTATGATATGATAGGTTATTTATAAAGTTCTTAATACCCAGCGGTTTCTAAGCGTGGACCCAGGGGCTCGAACCTGTGTTGCTCTGTGTCGTCTTGCTTGCCACTGAGCTATCCTCCCGAGACATGATGCCGCCCTACTGTCAATCTCCCTTTCTTGCCTATCAAAATGCAAGGCACACACCAAGAACGTGTTACATGAATTAGCACAATTTGAAAAAAAGGGTTTGTTCTCATTCAAATACCAGAATGGAGAAATGACATGCATTACTCACCGTAATAGCATTTCTGATGATTGTATCTGCTTAGATTCACATGCTGTGCATATAGTCCGACATCTAGTGGTAATCGCAGAGTATTGCATCTTTCTTTCAAAGATTGAAAGGAGACGTCGACATGGGCATGACTGTAACACTATCCCTAACGTGACGTGTAGTGTACCCAAAATCCCTCACGTGTCGACGTTACTGGGGTGTAAACCAGGGACGTTTTTATGGGAGGGCAAAAGGGGCACTTGCGCAGGGCCCCTACCTTGGAGGGGTCCCCACAAGGCTGCCTGATCTAAAGAAGTTAGATTCCTTTGTTTTACAGACTTAAATAGCACACACAAGGATATTGTATTGCATGGTGCTGAGGCTCTAAACCTAGTGCCCGTCTGTTTTGGAAAGTACATTTTACCTCAATCAATTAATCATGTCATGCTTTCTGTGTTCACTGCGGTATATATAGTTTGTGTTCCTTGCGGCACAACTCCTGTAGCATTCTTTCCTTCCTGTGGCAATTATGTTGATTATGTGCAATAGCCACATTTGAAATGCATACTGGTAAATTGAGTATCACACTGGTTCAGAAGTTAGCTCAGTGTGTTAATCACTCATTGCAGTGATATGTGTTCATATGCAAGATTATAATAGCACATTCCTGTAAGGCTGGCTGAGCCTTTCCTATGTCTGAAGTTTATAAACCTGCCTGCATATGTACTTGGTCTTGCTACTATCAGCAATGTAACTGCACTAGATAGGCGTTGCTATAAAAACGAACATGTCATCCTTATGGTGAAGGTCTAGAAATTGGTTTGCTCAGATGGGGTGTTATAAAACCTAGGCAATCGCCTCCAACGATGAGCATAAACTGTTAGTCCAAGAGATGAATAAGTATCAGAATTTGGAACCAAAGCATTCATGCTTGTATCCTGGCTTTGCCAGCAAACAATATAGTCATCCTGGTCAAATCATCTAATATCTCGTACACTATTGTGCTGTCTTCTGTGAAGTTTGCCTCCTCGCATGCTGGTGGCATCGTTTAGCCCATTGCTTGATCTTTCTTCTTATGTTGGCCATTTGAGTGGAAGGGGTGGTAGAAAGAAGGGACCACACCAGATGGTGAAGGGCTCTGGCAAGCATATTTTAAAGTCTGCTCATTTGACACAAAAAACACTTAGCATTTTTGTGAAAGCCAAAGGTTTTTCTGCACGTTTATAAATGACAATTTGACAAGCCAGTGTTTTAGAAGTATTTAAAGCTTTAAAATACAAAAGACCAACCCAGATTAAATCTATTAAATCACAAAGTTTGGTATGTTGGAACTTATATACATCTCTTGATGATGGAGAGAATGAAGCTAGAATCATTCTGTGTTACACCCTTCTATAATATTTTGTTTTTAAAAATGGTCATGTTTGGTTATGTGCTGATAGTACTTTGCAAGCCAGTTTTATATAATGAGATTATTTTAGTTCATGGTAAGAACTGGTAACGAAAGTGTTCAAATGCAGAAATTGCCGAGTTGGCTCAAATCCCAGATTTACCCCTTAACCAGTTTGTGTAATTCTGGGCATCTAATGTAATCTTGTATAGCCTAGCCTCTCGAAATTGCCAGTCCCTAAACCTTTCAACATTGTCAGCCCTTCAGAGTGATTTCCTTCTCAAGGTATGATCTTCAAAACAGCCTCACTCCTGGTATCACTGGCTACAGTGTTGGTTCCACTATAATAGTGAACATTGATATATTGCACACCACAGGGACTTTATTCTTTTGATCTCTAATGGCAACACTATTTGAAAACGATGTCCCACTCATAATCTCAGTCTTCTGGATACAGACACCTTCCTGGTAGCTTTTAATCTGCATCCACTATCCATGCTATGGTACGTGTAGCTTTCTCCTTCCTACCAATTGGTCTGCTCTATCCATGTGTTAGGCAGAAACCTGTGCAGTTCCCTTAGGGACCACTGCCAAAGATTTAGGACTACAGGTGGTTGGCAGTAAACCCAATTGGTAGCAGTCTGTACCACCCAGATTTACCTGGTAGCTGTGGCTGAGCAGTCAGACCTCTCTCAAGAAGAGTTAGGCAGTATATAGAGTATACACAATAGGTACAGAGATACAGTAGCACAAGCAAACACTGACCAGAGCTTTGGTGTAAAAAGTATATAATTATTTATTTAAAGACACACTTGTAAATTACACTAGGACAAAAAGAGGTAAGTAAATTCAGCACACAGTCACTATTATATATATACAACCCTAATTACTTATTAGACAAGTCTTAGTGAGAAACACCACTTATTTTCAGACAGAGGTGAGCGCTTAACATAAGATGGCACTCTAATAAGTTATTTAAAAAGGGAGGAAAAAAGGCAAAGTTATGAAAGCACACAAATCTCAATACTTTTCAAAGAACCACAGTGAGGCAGGTTAGGCAAAGTTTACTTGAGAGCAAGGAAGTTCAAATGCCAGGCCCACTCTTAGAGAGAGCAAGCAAAATGTGTCCAGGATCACACAGTGGGGTTATGCCCAAAGAGTCTTTGTAAATAGTTCACAAAAGATTGAGATCAAGTCAGGAAAAGTTAGTTAACAGGCCCCAGGCTAACCCAGGTTAGAAAGTCGAGGATTTACTGTCACCCCGAACGATCTGTCGCAAGGGAAGCCAGGCGGGACACAGTACCTGAAATGGGAAGAACGCTCCAGTTGTTCATGGCAGCGGGTGCAAGTCGGTGTTTCGTCCAGAGGAAGAGGAGGTCTCAACGTGGAGGAAAGATGAAGGTCATTGCACTGCCAGGGAAGAAACCAGTCGCAGAGTTTCCCGGAGTTTCCCGGTTACAAGGTACTACCCTTTTATTCGTGGTAGTGGTAAACCGTGGTATTCTGGTTGCCTGGGTGCTTGGCACGGGCAAAGCGGGCACGAGATGGTCCAGGAAGGCGAAAAGACGGGCAAACTAGTTATCCCCACCAGTCAAAGGAAGAAGACTCTCCGGACTGGAGATCTCCTCTGTCGTCGGGAAAAGTGGTGAGACGGTTCAGCAGGGCTCCACCGGTGGTGTCATTGTTGCAGGTCGGCTCGGCTTCTCCCTCCTCGGGTTCTTTAGGTCCTGTGGCGACTTCTGAAGTTCCAGTCCCCAAAGCCCTGCTTTTATGCAGACAACCCCCATTCATTCAGCCTAGCTGTCACTCAAACATGCTAAGTGGTGAGCCGGGCGGCTCACCACTTGGGCCAATCACACAAGAGTGTGACTTGAGTTGCCGAGGCAACTCAGTCCAGAGTGCCTAAACCAACGCCCACACCCCCTGTGGTACCCAGACAGAGTGGCACCACTTTTGGGAGGCATCTGTGGAGAAGCCCGCCAAAAAGTGGAACAAAGGGCTCGACTTGGGTTGGAGTCACAGAAGCGAACACAAATGCCATTTTGGAACCATGTTTCGGTAAAAAATACCAACCGGTGAATTTATATTAATTTAATAAACCTGCGGTATGTTCGAGGCTATTTTAAAAAGCGGTAGCCTCGAACAATGGGAAAATCCCATAGGAATATATTCGCAGTCGAATATAAAAAGTAGTATCCACTGCCACCAGCCAAAACTCGGTCGGAGGGGACTGGACAGTGCCCCCTCGAACAACAGACCCTGGGGCAATCAAATTGCCCCGACCAGTAGTTCCACAATATGATGGTTTGTACTGGTTCTGTTCACAATTTAAGACTAGTAAAGCCAATGGTGACTTTACATGCCCTGGGAGACAGTAGTCAGTCCCAGGGTATGGAGTCTATGTTTGGGGGTCGCTGCGACACCCCTGGGTTACTGCACGGAGGGTGCTGTGTAACCCACATATCAAAAACACATGAAGCCCTATGGGGAAAAGGACCTCATAGCCAATAGAACACATACAAAGTCAAAGGAACACCTCAAATCATGTCTAAGAGTGGGAGAAAAAGAGTCACACTCTTAGCAGGAGAAAAAATAAACCCCAAAAAATCCAGCAAAGCTGCTGGGGGACTCACTAGGTTTGGGAAATTAGCCTTTACAGAGAATTCTCCCTAACACCATGCTTGAGCACGTTTGCATTCTGTGAGGCAGCAAATGTGAGAGCTCTGTCTATTCTGGATTACATGTACCTTTTACATACAGTCCTACATTAATACTACAGGCTGCATACCTTCCTGGATTCTATTGAAATAAAGTCTCCTGTATCTATGCTAGAAGAGAAGTAACCTCTTCGTAGACTGATAATGTTGGCCTTCAAATGCTACTTGTTGATCAGTCTGATTAGAGGAAGAATGAAGAGGGTAAGGGGACTTAAAGGGAGTAAACATCCTTATTTTTAATGCTGTGAGGCAGCATATCAACCTATGGGTTGTGATTGTGGTGGGGAGGAGGGCGGGTCAGATATTCTTGATCACTAATTCCTTTATTTTGGTGGAGGGGGGCCCCAAAGAAGTCTGTGCCCAGGGCCCCAGAAGTGCTTAAGACGGCCCTGGTAAACATGTGACAATAGAAATGAAAACTGCCCTAACCAATGCTTGGACTATAATTTCAGACTAGAATGAACATGTCCCTGCTGATTCCTGGATTGTGCAGGACTGTTTCATTAGAAATTGTGTGATTAGGAATGAATTGAGTCACAATAAGGTCTAAGTGTGAAGATTAGAATTTAACAGAACTGTGTGTGTATATATATATATATATATATATATATATATATATATATATATATATATATATATATATATATATATATATATAAGAATATGAACACAAATGGTTGTTTTGTATAAGGAGAAAAGATAAACCAAAGCAGAAATGCCATTAGTACACGTGAAACAATTTAATTCCTATATGTTTTGGTTTATACATTGCTAGGTTAAGATTTCTGGTCATTAATAGGGTGCAATGTCCTCCATTGGAAGCTATGGTAAATGAGAGCAAGTGGCAACACGTGTGCATGCAGAAAAACAAATAGACGCTCCGCTGCTCGTCCTGATCTTTTCAAGATCTACAGTATAGTCAGAAGACAGACAAAAATCACACCCCTCATGGGACATACCTTTCATGGCTTTGCCCCAAAATGCCAGGAGTTTCTATTTTAAGACTTCATCTGTGATGGAGCTGCTCTGCAGTGCCCGTATTTGCCCATTAAAAGACACATCTGTGATGTCTTTGCCCCCAAATTCCAGCATGTGCCCCTTTAATGATACACATGTCATTGTTTTCCCCCCAATAATTGCCAGCATTTGCCCCTTGCAGGACACTCCATACATAAGGCAAAGTGACTTGAACTTCAGCGTTGCATCAAACGGAAGTTGGCGAAGAGCTGTGGCCCGTCACAATCATGGTTATATCTCCTTAGGCCAAGTGCTGGCCTAGATTCCACGCTGTCTCAATCCTGCGTCCTCTGGACACTTTTCCAGAGCTTCTTAGGGTTGCTTAGTAAATGCTATCAGATACGGGGCCTACTATACCGTATACTATGGACCCAACAACCATCTCCTGGAAAATGAAGGGAACGTGAATTCTCATGCTACACAATAAGGCAACCGCCCCACTCCGATTTGCCCCTGTGAAAGAACAATATGGTTCAGGTATTATCATGCATATAATTTATTAGAAGACCTAAAGCGCTCCTTTAAGTGTCAAATTGTACTTCTGAAATGTTCATATTCAGAGTACATTTGAAAGCAACATGTATTTCACCAAATGTATTTGTTCATTGTATGTGCAGGTTAGTGCTGTCTGTATGTTGTATTTATGAGATTGTCATGTTTAGTGAATGTATTAATCTCTTTGATCTGTAACTTGGTTGGCATAGCCCTTCTAGTATAAATGGGTAACCAAGTCAGACTGGCAGCGTTCAACTGCGGTGGCAAGAGGATCATTTTTCTCTCCGTTTCTGAGCTCTAAGAATACACGTTTGAAAGTGGCATATCAGGGCGGGTGGGTCTTGGTGCCGCATGAAATGGCGGGTTGAAATGGTGCTCTGGCTCCTTTCTCTTTTATATTATTTTCCCGAGGGATTTTAGTACTATATTTCTGCTTTACTCTTTCTTACCTCATTCCTCCAGTCCTCTACCAAACAGCAGCGCAATTTCTGGCTTCCTTCTTCTTCTTCTTCTTAATTATCGAAAGCGTGGGCGGACCCACGCAGGCGCTTCCCCATCCTATAGGATGATGTGCACCGTACCCACTAATTATTATTTGGCTCCATTTAAGCTCACAACTCCTCCCACCTCCCCGTCTGCCTCACAAAATCCAACATCACACTATTCCTCCTCCTGCCTCTCTCCCCATCACCTCCCAGTATAATCCTCTCACTCAGCTCAGCCACACCCAACGCAGTCAACCGAACCCTCATCAATTCTCTCTCCGTAACATGTCTTTCACACCTAATCAAAAAATGGCCCACCGTTTCAGGCACCCCACACACCGCACAGTCCCTTGATTCACGCTTCCCTATTCGAAATAGACAGTCATTCAGCCCCACATGACCTATCCTCAACCGATTCAGCATCACCTCCTCCCCCCTCCTCCATTCTGAACTCCCTAGATCCACCTTCACCGACACTTTTCTCACGAACACCGAACATCCACCTGCCCTTCACCCCATTCACCCACCTCTCCTGCCACTCATCCAGGACCCGTCTCATCATTACAGCCTTCACCTCATCCACACTCAAAGGCAACCTCACATCAATCGCTCCCCTCCTCATACCCTCACCCGCCGCCAGATCCACCAACTCATTTCCCAAAATGCCACTGTGACTGGGAACCCACGTCAACTCCAGATCCATACCCTCGCGCACACACCGATCAATTTTCATCCTAATGTCCAAAATCACATCCTTCCTATCACCATCCCCTGCCACAATCGCCTGTAAATTTCTGGCTTCCTTCTACAGCCTTCCCTGAGACGGAGCGAAGGCGCAACGCAGCGTGATGGCGTGTTAAATGATGCCACGTTTCCTGTCATCAACGTCGGGCAGCGTATGACGTTTTGATGCAGGCCTATTCTTGGAAGCCCGTTTATCTCACAACACAATTTGCTGTATTTGAATGCTGGGATTAATTTTATTCTTCGAGTTACTTTATTTTAACCACTATCCAGAGTTTATTTTCCCATCTTCTCACTCAGGTGATTTCGAGTTACTTTATTTTAACCACTATCCAGAGTTTATTTTCCCATCTTCTCACTCAGGTGATTTTGACAATGTATTTCCTCTTCATAGAGGTTTATACTATTACTAGTTTTCTATTCATTATTATTTTATCAATGAGTGGAGACCTTTTTTTTATTTTTTTATTTATTGTGATATAGTTCACTAGGAACATTTCAATTAGAAAAACTCATATTACACTTTCAATAGGGCCTTTTACCAAATGAGGACTATAAATGGAAAATATTTTTCACTTTGCCTACTAGTAATACGAGTTCATGGGAAGTGCAAAGGCAATGTGATTTCTTGTAATTGTAGTGCCTCTATCGTCAAGCAACATATTTTGAGTGTGTTGTGCTCTTAAAATCTGGTCACAACAACAAGGGGATAGTGGCACTGCAGCTGCTCATTTGATCAAGAGTGATTTCTAGCCAGTCTGATTTGCCTCTCATGGCCTCTTTAAAAAGTCAGGCAAATCGATCCGGGAATAAAGAAAACTAGTGGTGGCCACTCTGAAAAGGCCAAAAAGTGGTGACTCACCGCCTCCTGCCCAAGCACTATTGGAGTCTAATATGGAGACTATTTTATTAGAAATAAGAGCACTTAAACCCTTCATGGAGACTACAAACATCAAATTCCAACATCTGGATGAGCAATGGGCGAATTTTGAAAACAAAAATTGAAGAAGCAGAGAAAAGAGTCAGCGTCGCTGAAGATGGTGTCCACATGGAAAGATCAGTGCATACCCTTCAGAAACAAAATGAGGATTAAGAAAATAGGAATCATAGAAACAACCTCTGTATATTTGGCTTTCCAGAGGGAGTTGAAGGGGACGACACACTTTTCCTCAAGAAAATCCTACATAGCATTCTAAATCTACACTCCACCATTGTCTGTAATATACAAAGGGCACAGAGAGTGGGATTTAAAAAGTAGAGTGACACAACAAAACCAAGCCAAGGACAAAAGTCATTCTGCTTCTTGAATATACACAATTTCAGCTCATTATACAGAAGGCAAAAGGAATGAAACATCTGGTATGGAAAGTTCACAGAATCTTTATTTCGCAAGATGTGTCTAAGGCTATGGCCAGACGGAGGAAAGAATTGCTCTACTATTGTCCTTTGCTCAAGCAACTGAATGTGAGTTATGGCCTTGTTCATCCCTGCACTTTTAGAGTTACCATCAATGGTAAAACCTCTTCATTTGAGGACCCAGCAGATCTAAAGAACTTTATAAGACTACAAAATATGGAGGCAATGGACACTGGAACTACCAGTCATATATCATTTTTGTTTTCTTCTGTCTACCACTGGAGTCATTATAATATGAAATCCCAGAAAATGAATTTCCCTCCTAGAACAGTTATACTCAATAACTAAAGGGAGCGGGCAAGTGCATGATTTACCTGCTGTTTCATCCTTTTATGGGAATGCCCCCATACTCCTTTGTGGTACATGGCATTGCAATTTCGACTTTCAAATTTTTATCTTTGTTTTATCTGACTTTCGTACATGAACACTGTAACTTCAGAAGTTTACTAATTTATTTGTTTCTGTAGCGCACCAATCCCTCAGGTATCTAGGCGCATTAAGCATGAAAACATGGTTACAGATTACAATCAAACCTTTACAAGGGGATATACAGTAAAAGCAAAAACATGAAGATAAATACAATAAGTGTAGTCATATGGAAATGCGGAGTGACATAAAAATATACAGAAGAGATATATACAGTGATGCTGAATATGTCAAGACGGTAGTACAGCGTTATGGTGACTCCTGGGTGAGAAGCCAGTTGATTACTTTCTGAAGCAGGAGAAGGAGGATTCTGCTCTTAGGTCAGTGGGTAGGGAGTTCCAAAGTTTTCAGAGCTAGGACGGGGATGCTGCTGCGTTATTATGGTCAGGTAACTACGTGCTGGTAGCGCTACCGGCACCGCTGCTACCGTACTGCCATACTACGAGCTGTGCTTGCGGGTGCCTGTCAGCCTGCCAGCTCTGACCTGGCGGGCAGAGTGGCATCCGTGAGCACATTCGCAGGTGCCGGACCCGGTTGCAAGTTTGGAGTTAGCCTTGCCGGTTTTACCGGCAAGGCTACCTCCAACCTCATAATGAAGCCCACTGTAGGGACTAAATGTGGTAATTCCAAATTACAAACTGGCTGCATATGCTGACAACATATCTCCGTGCCCCCGAAGGGTGAGAGGGCTGGAGCCCTTCCCTTACCGCCAAGACCACGACCGACGTGATCCATGCCACTCGACCAGCACGTGATGCCTGACCCCAGCAGACTAAGCATCCAGCTTACTCCACGCACATGGTGAGGCCAATCTGCGTCCATATAGGCCACTTGAAGCCAGCAGCACCTACAAGCTGGTCTTTTCCCCTGCCAGATTTGTCCATCCGTGCTTTTGCACACCTTTGCACCTGAGGTGCACCATCTTTGTCCTCATTTCCGGCCTGACCCCAAAATGGCGGTCGCAACGCGGCACCGAAACGAGGCTTTATCCGTGCCCAATCCGCAACGCCGGCAGGCGGAAGCCGCCTCCCGGAAAAAGGCCCTGTTCCACCCCTGTTCGCCCCGGGACGCCACAGACCTGCGGCCACATATGCTCGAGCAGCTTCCACTAGCCACAACCATTTGCTCGGACACTGACTACTCCCACCCTTAATGCTCTGCACTGCTACGCAAGACCGTTACGCACAGGGGTCAGAGCAGGAGCTCCCCCACAGCAACCCGCACTGCAGGAGCAACACAGAGACACCTTGTCCCTTGACCTTTGTCCTTTAAGGTAAGCCTGCGGGCTTTATCTACCCCTTGCACTATCCCGAGACATGCATGTTACTTTCATATGTGCCGCTCAAAATGCCATAGTCATACTATTAGCTACGCACTCAATGCATATGTACCTTGCTAGCCACTCCTTGTCCTGCCCAGTCTATGCCACTAAAAAATTATATGCCTACCCTACCTCAAAAAAATCAGCCTTCATTCCATAGTGTGCCCATACAAATTTGAATCTAGCCAATTGTTGTGTCACCCTGCCATTCAAATCTTGCCATTTTAATGTGATATTCTGCCATTCGAATCTAGCCATTTTGATGTGATACTCTGCCATTCGAATCTAGCCATTTTGATGTGATATTCTGCCATTCGAATCTAGCCATTTTGATGTGATATTCTGCCATTCGAATCTAGCCAATTGTTGTGTCACCCTGCCATTCAAATCTTGCCATTTTAATGTGATATTCTGCCATTCGAATCTAGCCATTCTAATGTGATATTCTGCCATTCGAATCTAGCCATTTTGATGTGATATTCTGCCATTCGAACCTAGCCTGCCCTTAGCGGCCTTGATCCACTGCGTAACTGCCTGCCCCAGCGGCCCTGTACTGCCTGCCCCTAGCGGCCCTGTTCTATTGTGTTATTGCATGCCCCTTGCGGCCCTGCTGTACATCTCTTGTCTACAAATGCAGCCCCCTGGCACACACCCCAAAGCGCCTACACACCTCCCTTCCTCTCTATCCATCTCCTTCACATCCCTCTCCCTTCTGGCCATCTACAGCATGACGCATGCGCACCCAGACCTGCATGCCCACCCATGCCTTACCCCACCATCTGACCTCATACACACCACAGCGCCATCTGCACCCCAGTCCACACTCAACTACCCCACCAATCCGACCGGACATCACCCACTCCACCTCAGGCTCTATAGACTAAGAACACGCACCAAACACCTCCTAACTCTCCGCAGCACTCCACACTCCATACTCCTCAGGAACAACAGACTCAGCTCTCGCACCCATACATCAGCCGCCCAGACTCACCTCTCTGACCACGCTCACTACCCTAGCACCCATCACGCTGCATCTATCACGCCCCAGCTTCACACACCCAAATACACATCGCCCACCCCCAACACCACCAACGCCAACACACACACCCTACGACCAGACTTAAGATGCGCTCTCATCAATGCGCGCTCTATCCATGCCCATGCCATTGAAATCAATGACCTTATCACCACCCACAATCTTGACTTACTTGCCATATCCGAAACCTGGCTCCATGAAGCCTCCAGTCCTTCCATCTACCTCGCTCTCCCTCAAAACTATACCATTCTCAGACAGGACCGAAAAAACTCCAAAGGTGGTGGCGGCGTCGCCCTCATCTTTAAAGACACCCTCTCCATAAGAATGTGTAATCAACAATGGGACAACAACGCTGAGCTACTCACGGCTAAACTAGCCCTCTCACCTAACTGCACCATAAACTTCTTTATCACCTACAGACCACCAGGATCACCCTTAGGCTTCCAAAAACAACTCTTCCAAAACATAGGCAACAACCTCAAAAGCACCACCAAAAGCATCCTTCTAGGGGACTTTAACCTTGGTCTAGCTGACCCAAAGGACAAAGCAGCCGCAAGTCTAGCCAAAGAACTATCAAACATGGGGTTCGAACACATAATTACTGCCCCCACTCATAACAAAGGCAGATCCATTGACTGGCTAGCGGATCACAACTGCTCATCTGCAATTACCTCCATCTCCGCCCTCCCATGGACGGACCATTACCTCATTCAATTCTCCATTCCTACCACGCCTACTCATAAAACCTTAACTCATGCCCCACCCGCTAAAGTAAGAAGCCCCAAAAAACTCACTGCTTCCAACCTCGCCCCTCTCCTCGACATCCCTGAACTCAAGCCTCCTTTCATCCATGACCCTACCTCTCTAGCCAACATCTACTCCAGCACACTCACTCAAGCCATCGATCTCATTGCCCCTCTAGAAGAAAAAAAAGGGAAAAAATCTATGCACTGCAACTCATGGTTCACTAAAGAACTATCTGACCTTCGCACCAAGAAACGCAAAGCCCTATCCAGATGGCAAGCAGCACCTAATCAATCCTCGCTTAAAGATTTTAAAGAGATCTCCTTGACCTACAAAAAAGCCATATTCCATGCTAAATCCGAATCCTACAATCAGGGAATTACTAATGCCAGCTCCAAATCAAGAGAAATATTCTCCATATTCAAAGAACTCTCCACACCTGCCTCCGTCCCAGATGAAATCATCAAGGATGAAGCCTGGTGCACAGGCATCCAGGCTGCCCTCCTCAATAAAGTTAAAACTCTCCAAGACAAAATAGCCTCACAACGCAAAGCCCTCAACACCCCCACCTGCTCACCCACACCTTCCACCAATAACTCTCTCTCACAAACACCCCTTTTTGCCTTTAGAGAAGTCTCAGAAACGGAAGTCAAGGACCTCCTCAAAAAAATTAAACCTTCCACCTGCAAAGGGGATATCTGCCCACCTTCATTAATCAAAGAGTGCTCAGAATCCCTCACCCCCATCATTACAGCCTTCATCAATGCCTCCTTCGCATCTGGAACTGTACCACAATGCCTAAAAGAAGCCTGGGTCCGCCCGCTCCTGAAAAAACCCTCTCTCGATCCTTCCTCCCCTAACAACTATCGCCCCATCACCACCGTCCCCTTTCTCCTCAAAATCCTAGACAAAGCCGCACACAATCAAATCCAACACTACCTGGAAACCAACACCATCCTAGGCAAAAGACAATCAGGCTTCTGCAAAGGCCATGGGACTGAAACTGCCCTTCTAGATTTAAAAAATCAAATTACCAAAATAATGGACACAGGCAAACCTGCTCTCCTCCTTCTGCTCGACCTCTCTGCAGCATTTGACTTGGTCGACCACAGCATTCTCACATCTCACCTCTTCAATGCTGCACACTTCTCTCACAAGGCTACCACTTGGATCACATCCTTCCTTGAAGGTAGGGCCATGAAAGTGTACTCTGACCAGGACAGCGCCCCCCCCCACCACTATAAACTGTGGTGTCCCACAAGGGTCCTGCACTGCTCCGACCCTCTACAACCTATTCACCAAACCCCTCTTTGACTTACTGGACTCCCTCAACATAGCGTACACAAACTACGCAGATGACACGCAAGTTCTCCTCCCCCTCTCCGGAGACTACGACCTAGACTCAGAAGCCCTCCTCAAAATCTACTCGACTATCCAAACCTGGATGGCTATCAATGGTCTCTGCCTAAACGGAGACAAAACCGAAATCATCATCCTAGCCCCCAACGAAACACTAACCAAACTTAGCCCCAACTATTCTCACATGATCATCGACAGTATTAGCATACCTGTCTCCTCCGCCGCCAAGACCCTAGGAGTCTACATTGACGCCACACTCTCAATGACTAGACAAACCAGCGCCATCGCCTCAGCTTCTGCTCTGACCACCAAACTCATCTACACCATAAAACCCTACCTCACCACGCCTAACTGCCTCTCCATAACCAGAGCTACTATAGGAGCCAGATTGGACTACTGCAACGCCCTCCTGGCAGGCACATCATCAAAAAACCTAAGCAGACTCCAAACAGTGCAAAACAATGCCCTCCGCGCTGCACTACACATCCCCAAAATTGAACATATTTCACAGGCCAGAAGACTTGTCCACTGGCTCCCAGTCAAGGAAAGAATCAACTTTAAAATCCTCACTCTCACACACAAGTGCATCAATCATACAGCACCCCCCTACCTATCTGAAACTATAACTAAGAACTCTTCCACCCGTCCCAGAAGAAGCCACCACGCCAACCAACTCCGAGTACCCACTGTAAAAAGAGCCAAAGCCGGCGGCATTGGCTTCCCACACATAGCTCCTAAGCTCTGGAATGCCCTCCCTAACGCACTCAGAGCAGAACCTTCTCTGTACTCCTTTCGCAAATCTCTCAAAACCACTCTATTCAACTAACTCCATCCTTCTTTCACCCACACCAGCTCGCATACGTCTGTTACGAAATATGTCTGATACGAAACGTGCCTTGTAATGAAAACTGCTTTGTAACCATCTTCCTTCCACAGTAACCAGATTATGTATGTCCTCATGTAACAGCGCCACGATGCCCCCGGGCTGACGTGCGCTTTAAATAAATCCGAATAAATAAATTAGTATTTTTTTAAAATCTGATTGCGACACTCCCTCATTTATTAGACACGATTGATCTTTTCTCCCATTTATCAGGTTATAAGTTAAATAAAGACAAATCTGAGATGCTTCCACTTAATGTTTACTGTATTAAGCAAGATTTCAGCCGTTTAGGCTTTAGCTGGTGTCCAATCTCTATTAAATATCTTGATATCTCAATTGCTTCTTCACTTTCTCAAATAATTAAGATAAATCTACAAAGCTTGCCATTAAAGTTTTGCGAATCTTTTGCCTTGTGGTCGCCGTTGTTCCTATCGTGGTTGGGAAGATTGGAGGCCAACGAAAGGATGTTCAAACCAGTTTTATTATACTATTTACAAATGTTCCATATCCCGTTCCCATCCTCTTTTTTAAGTCTATTAACAAGATTCCTATTGATTTCCTATGCGGTCCTAAGAAGAGTAAAAGAATTGTGGGCAGTAAACTTTAAAACGAATTTGCTTTGTTTGAGAACCCCGCTTTAGACCCATTAATCTTACTAAGTCTTACGATTTCCTCTTTCATCAAACAGATAAACCCCCTAAAGCATTTTCACCTTTCATATGGTACAATAAAAAGATTACTATAAATGATAGACCTATTTGTTGGAAATGTTGGATTGATAAAGGAGTTAGATTTATTATTCAGATAATTACGGGAGGTGAAAACCTCACTGCAGAGGTATTTAAAAGCAAATTCTCATTGCCAAGATATCTTCCTAGTCATTATCTTAACTTAATAAATGCATGTTTGGACACCATGAGCAGAAATTATGGTATTACCCAAATTGTTCGTTTACAATTGTTCAAATGAACAATTGACCGAATTTAAAGGGTCACAATAGACCTTTTCACAATTGACCATATATATATATATATATATATATATGTATATATATATATATATATATATATATATATATATATATATATATATGGGTTTTGGGGGTTTGGCGTTGGGTGGGGGATTGTGGGGGGTCCCCCACATATATGTTACAATTGACCTTCACAATTCGTTATATCTATTAGCTGGTTAGCTATCCTATTAGATTACGCTTCATGGAATTCCCTGTATGTCTCTAATGCTTCTAATGTTTAGAAAATTGTCAAGGGAAAAAGACCACCTGATGTTAAATAGTCATCTGAATTGCAGTGGGAAGAAGATTGTGGAACTCATTTTGATGCTGAAATGTGATCCATGATTTGGACTAAGGCTAAGGTGATATCTCTCTCTGTGAATTTAACCCAAACTCTGTAGTTGTTCATAAATACAGCCTTTATTACTCCTAAAAAATGTATTTCCAAGATTTTGGATGATGAGTTATGTTGGATGTGTCATTCTACCTCTGGTTCTTTTAGTCACATATTTTTGATTGAATGCTCTTTGTTGAATGATTTTGGATCCAAGTATGGAGTTTCCTTCAGCGCATCTTTAAGATTTCTATTCCTTTAAATCTAACTAATGTCCTTTTAGGACATTTATCCTTTAATGCAGGAAAAGTTAAAACACCTTTTATTATATTTGATCAGTTCCTAACTTCTTGCAATTCACGCAATTACATCCATTTGGAAAGATTTTACTAACGTTTCTCTCAAAGGAAGGGGGAATAATATCCGTGATGTACATAGAATGGAGAAATGCACTTCCAACGCGCCTTCTCTTTCTACCAAACATGATAAAAAATGGCAACTCTTTGTTAACAATTTGAATTAAATGAATGTCTAATCTAGCCAAGTTTAATACAGTTTACATTGATTGGATTACTGTTGCTTCTTATTTTTAAACATGATGCACTATATTCCTACACTTTTTCTCTTTTTCTTTTCCTCTCCCTCCTCATTATACCCAATCGTTCATGCTTGTGTTTATACGGTTTTCTTATACTGGTCCTTATGACACAATTCAGGTTTGACATTTCTGTTTTCTTATCTTGCATTACTATGTAATTATATTATAAACTGTATTTCAAATGTTAAATTATTGTTAGATTGTTTTATTGTCATTTTTGGAAACTTTTGGATTGTAATTTGGATCTTAATAAAATAAAACTTTATAAACTGAAAGAGGCATATCTGGTACAACAACTGCTTAACAACATCAATCTATCACAGGGCCCTGACCACTTCTGGAGGATATAGGAATGGTACAAGATGGATTAAATCCTTCTAAATAGCACAGAGAAATGTTCACAGTACCAAAAACAATTCTATTCATTGGCTTACTAGAAACAGGAAATGCTCCAAGGACTGGAGAGGGGCATTTGGCATCCACTCTACAAAGTTTGTGCTCTGAATAGAAAGAGGACTAGAGGTGGAGCAGACATAAGTAGTTTGATGGCCTTGCCCCAAAATACCCACGTCTGCCCCTGTGAGAACACACCTGGGATGCTTTGCCCAATATGCTAGCATTTGCACCTGTAAGGACACCCCTGTGATTGCTTTGTCCCAAGGTGCCGGCATTTACCCCTAAACAAACTTAATTGTGATGGTTTTGCCCCAACATACGACCATTTGTCAATGACAAACAGGATACATGACGGATGCAGTGTATAAAGGGCCATATTATAAGCAAATATCATAAACCTGCATTGGCAAAGCCAATTAGTCCAGATGTCTAAATGTATAGTGCATTATTTATTTAATGATACTGATGAGTGGGAGATGACTCACTGTGGCCCAGACAGAAAAGAGACAAACTGACACAGCTTTCAATCACCATCTGCGGTCTGATGTAAGCTATAAACATGGCCAATCATTAAATGCTACCAAGCGATTCACAATAATAAGAAGAGTGATGGTTGGAAGGTTTGTAATGAATCATAACCACCGACATTGGACTACTCTAGGCAACCCTCAAAAAAATCATTTTTTAAACGGTGCGTCATTACTGAAAGGGGAAAAATATACAAAAATCCGCCTTCATCCCACCGCAAATGGTGCAGTCACGCCCAAACTACCAGATCACATCTCTTCTGCACGAGAGCACGTACGACCTCTAAAGTTGTTTTGAGCTCAAGCAATCTAGCAATTCCCCAATCATATAGCACATGGCAGACATTGTTTGTGACTGGCAAAGCTACTGTCTCCATGTGAAAGGCAGGTCTAAAGTCTGATCGATGCATGCAAGGATCTCACTTTTTTTTAAAACACACAAATGATCTGCTGTCTTGAAACTACCCATTATGGGGTCATACTGGGAATAGATCTAGATTTATTTACTGATATTTATAGAGCGTGCTACGGCCCAAAGGCATCAAGGCGCTAAACAAGAGAAACCTGTAAATCCGCCCTAGTACCGCTGAAGCGGGTAAGTCTTCAAGGCCTTGCAGAACTGAGAGTGATCAGCCATCTGCTGCAGCATTGGTGGCAAGAACCACCTGACCACACTTTGCGAAAACTAGGTATTCTCAAGAGAACATAAGCACCTAGCAGGCAGACAAGGAGTCAGCATGTTCAGTAGGTATGGTGCGTAATACAGAGTTTGTAACTTACTTTGAGCCTTTACTGGAAGCCAGTGAAGCAAGTGAAACATAGTCTGATGAGGTAAGGTGATGGGTCTCAAGTGGCAAACATGGTGCAGTGTTCTGTGGAACCTGTAGTCCCTGGATCAGAAAAGCTGGTTGACCTAAATAAATGCTGTTACAATAGTCCAGAAACCCCATGATAGAGGATGTGACCACCTGCGCTCTACAGTTAGCAGGCAGGAACTGAGGAATCTTCCGTAAGGATTTTAGTGTGGAAAAGACAGAACTGCAAATAGCTGTAATCTTGGCCTCTCTTGAGCTCGAAGGCAAGAGCTTCAGCCCCAAGGTTGTGACTGAGCTACTGGGAGTAGAGCATGGCCCCAGAGTGTCTGGCCAGAACTCTGTACTCCTGTTGGTAGTGAGGCTGGGAGCTCCAATCACCAAACCTTCAGCTTTCTCCCCATTAAGTTTAGGCCAGTTCTTGACCATCCATCTCCAATTTTAGCAAGACAAATGTTCAAGTTTTCTCGGAGGCTGCAAGGTCGGAGAGTCCAGATGAATCACTAACTGTGCATCATCAGCAAAGGTGTGAAAGTGAACCCTGTGCTGAGCAATAAGATCCAAAGGATGGAGAGAATGATTAAAGGGAAGTGGGGAGAGAGAAGAGCCCTGGGGGACACCAGAAGAGAGGGCTGTCGGTGTGGAGGTAAAGGAGCCAAAGGAAACGGTTTGTATCCGTCCAGCTAATAAAGAGGACAGTGAGAGCAAAGGAACACCACGAATGCCCACCTGTTCCAGACACTGCAGAAGAATCGCTAGTTCACTGTATCAAAGGCCGCAGAGAGGTCAGGGAGAATCAGTACCACGACCTCTTTGTGATGCAGCAGAAGTGCGAAATCATCAAGCAGCAAGACCATGACCGACTGTCCCCATCCGGGGGTCTGAATCCTAACTGGAATGGATGAAGAAGTTCATTCACTTCCAGGAAGCAAGAGAGCTGAGGTGTTATAAATCACCTCCATGAGTTTCATGAGAACCAGAAGGAGAGAGAAAGGGCGATAGTTGGCCACCAGCAAAGAGTGCTGGGGTGGGCTTTTTTAAGAGAGTCGCAACAAGAGCATCGTTCAAGGTGCCAGGAGTAATGCCAGAAAGAAAAGACTATTGAAGAGCAGCTGTTTAGAAGCATTTGCAGGAAGAGACTGGAGTAGATGCAGTGGTACAGGGTCAAGGGGGGAAGCTGGCTTGAGTTTCTTTAGTGCGTCAACCACTATCTCATCATTAACGGGGTCAAAATTAAGAAAATCCATGGAGCTAGTGGGCATAGGCGAATCGGCCCAACCTCCGGGCTCCCGGTCGTTCTGGGTAGCGGTAACTATGGAGTGCCTGATTAGATCAAATTTTTTTTTCAGAAGAAAGTGCTAAAGCATCACAGTGAGTTTGAGAGCAAAGTGATGGATTACCCGCTGAGGACACTAATGAAAGCTCTTTTGATGAGCAGTACGCGTAGATAATGCGATCAGCAAACAAGACTTCCTGCTTGTAAGCTAATTTAGCGTTAGGGTCTAGCCTTTGCGCCATCTACGCTCTGCACGTCTACAAGCCTGCTTGCGTGCCGGCAGGTTAGGGCTAAACCAAGGTGCCGAAGGCTCGGCACGACATATCCGCGTCTCCACTGGAGCCACGGTATCGGCCACTTTCTGTCATGGCGTTCATCCGGGCTGTAACAGGTCTACAGTCTACATGGCACTCTAAGGGAGCAAAAGCCTGGAAAATGGTTCAGGGGCCTGGGTATGCAATCCCAAATACTGGGCACTGAGTGGCAGGATTGTTAATGTAGCCCCGTCCCTAGTAGTGCTGTGCCCTACAGAAGGAAGGGAAGTCTATTTGAAAAGTAGGGAAAAGGGTAGATTTCTTTTTTTTTTTTAAAGATTGAATTCAACTATTTAACAATGTTTGTAAGGTTCTGTCGCATAGAGAGCCCCCCATTTTACATACTTTATACCTATTTTGTTTTAGGCATGGCCCATACCTTCCACCACAGTGTCCATTATCATATAATGTATTTATATCGCGCTCGTACACAAGTGTTTCAGAGCCGACAAGGCAAAGGAGGGGAGCAGGGGAGAACAAAACAAAAATCCTACTAGGCCCAGTGACAATGAGAACATGCAAGTGCATAAGAAAGGGGAAAAGTGCATGGAGGTGGGGAGAAGTGGAAAGTGCGGAGCAGAGGAGAACAGATCAATAATAATAAATAAAAATAAATAAATAATAAAGGGAATAAACGTTGGTGGTGCAGCCGGCAAGTGGCAAGTGCTGTGATTAAGGCAGCAGACAGGGCATGTCTGATAAGTGCAGTAAGAAATTATGCTTGCTGCCAGAGCTTCGACTCCAAGTTCATAAATTCATGCACTTTCAATCACGGCGCTTGGGACAATATACTGTTTGCCTTGCGCAAATGTAGATTATGTAACAATAAAATAAAAGCCTCACTGCATATCCTGACGCAATGGAAGGAGCGGAGTTGGCATCACACAAGAGGATATGATAGGTTTGTGCATAATGTTGAACAAGATCAATTTTGGCCTCAAATTTATTCCGGATGCCCTTTGGTTGTGGTCGCAGCTGCCTTTTATATTTGGGAAATATTTTAAAAAATGAGTGCATGTTTTTAATGTTGGTTTTGGAGGATATCTTATAGGAACTTGTTTTTTGCGCTATGTACATGGTCTCAAGGAACTATGCTCGGCTCATGTATAGTGACAGAGGAATTTGGACGTTTCATAGTGTATGGGGGTCATTCCGAGTAGGGCGGTAAGCGTTAACGGTCAACGTTAACGAGACCGGTGCCGTTAAACCCTTACTGCCCTATTCCGAGTTCCCTTTACGGGTTGGTACTTAACGCCTGCTTTTTGCAGGCGTTAAAAATCAACCCGCAAAGGGACCTAGGAGCTAATTACGGCACCGTAATTTACGGTGCCATAATTAGCACCTTCCCCATTCCCATTGAGCCCTATGGGGCAAAAATGGGGAAAGGCCCTTGGTGAATGGGGAATTACCGACCCCGCCAACCTTGGAATGGGGCGGTAATTCCGCCATTCACTGTGGCGGAGTCGGAAAAATAACGGCGTCAACCAAGGCGCTAATAACGCCTTGGTTAACGCCAGGGTCGGAATGAGGCCCCATGTGAATGAGATTTCTACTGCTGTTTTATAACTTTTCTTATTGTTTATTGTATTTTGTGCAAAGGTTTTATTGTTTAAACCATAGACACATAATACAAATTATATACACACACACTCATGCTTTTTACTGTTTTCGTAAATAAAAAAAGCCAAAGGACCCCCATTCTTGCACTTGCTGCGAAACTCTCATCAGCACAGAGCTTAAAAAGACAGGAGACAACTTTGAGAAGGCATAGAACGCAGCTGTTTCCAAGTGGCCTTTTGTTGTGCCTCAGAGGCGTTGGTAGGGGAGTCTGGGGGGGCTGTAGCACCGGGTCGTTCGGTTTTAGTCCCGGATAGAAGCTCAGTGGCTGCAACCAAAAGACTAGTTAGCCCAGAGTCCCGTGGTCATTAGCGTAGCCAAGACCTTTTCCAGACCTAGCAACACCCCTGGTCTGCCTTGCCCACTGGTTACCTAAACCTCCTTAACACGCACGGCACATCCCTTTACTCTGGCCCGCCTTCCCCGTTTTATGAGCCCTGAGCTGGTTTCCCAAGTGCACGGCGCTTACGCTTCAACGAGCATCGACTGACATGGTTATTATACTGGTAGCGCTTCTCCGCCATCTATTCTGGCCTGCCTGTTATGGTCCTGATATACAGCTGTCCACTATGGAGCCCGAGTCCTACACTCATTGCCTGGAATACCCATGTGACTATGCGCAAACAGGAGACCTTCACCTGAAAGGTCCTTCCAGAGCATGCACGAGCCACTCAATATACATCCTAAATAACACCAGCCGAAATGCCCCGAAACACTGCTGCATTTATGGCAGAGACATGAAAGGTCTTGCTGAAACCCTCACCAAAACAATCCTACTCCAACAGAGACGGTTTTATGGGTGGGCAAACGGGGCACATGCCCAATGCCCCTACCCTTTTTAGGGTGGGGGGGCCGTACCGGCTGCCAACAGAGCGGGGGAGGGCAGGCTTGGGGTGACACTGCTTGGAGAAGAGGGTGCAGCACTTAAGGGTGTGTGGCCAAGTCACGAGGCCAGACAGCATTGTTTGCGTTCTTTATTTCTTTCTCCCATTTACATCATCATTTCGACACTGAAAAGAACATGTGCATTGTGCGTGCATGCCTTCAGGCACATCTGACACACAAAACAAGCATTGGCAATGCTAATAGTTGTGGCTTTCGTGTAGGCATGGGAAAGGCACTTGCCAGGCACTGCGTAGTGGTATTAACAGGCCATTGATGGTAGCAGGTGAAAAGTGGTGCAAGTACCCGGGCATCTAACAGCAGCGCCTGGCAAATGCCCAATACTTGCACACAACCAAACCTGTTGGCTTTGCCAAGGTTTGCATTTAACAGGAGTGGCTGAAGGCAGACCTGGTTGACATTTTTATTACAGCAGCAGCGTCTTTACAACTCAAATGAAGTCATTAACCTTCAGAAGACTGCTTTGAAAAAACACTGGAAAAGCCCTTTGCGAGCAAGGTTTGATGGCAGGGGTTGAGTACAGCGAGCTGAAAGAGCTCCCATGAGGAGGTGTTTTGGGTGGGGAGGTGCAGGAACTGGGAGGGAAGGGCCATAAGGATTAACATAGTCAAGGGTAGTTAATCGGTGGGCACACAGGTGGACTGGTATGCTAAAAGAGATACTGGAAATAATTAAAGTGGCCCCATTTACACATTTTCAGAAATCCCAACTCTTTTCCAATGAGAACATTTGGACATACCACACAAAAGAGGCCCAGGGAGCAGAGGCCTACCGGGAAATCTACAGGGAAATCTACATAGTTCCCCATGGGCCAGTCCACCCCTGGCCAGGGTGCAGAGGCCTACAGGGAAATCTACATAGTTCCCCATGGGCCAGTCCACCCCTGGCCAGGGTGCAGAGGCCTACTGGGAAATCTACATAGTTCCCCATGGGCCAGTCCACCCCTGCCCAGGGTGCAGAGGCCTACAGGGAAATCTACATAGTTCCCCATGGGCCAGTCCACCCCTGGCCAGGGTGCAGAGGCCTACAGGGAAATCTACATAGTTCCCCATGGGCCAGTCCACCCCTGGCCAGGGTGCAGAGGCCTACAGGGAAATCTACATAGTTCCCCATGGGCCAGTCCACCCCTGGCCAGGGTGCAGAGGCCTACAGGGAAATCTACATAGTTCCCCATGGGCCAGTCCACCCCTGGCCAGGGTGCAGAGGCCTACAGGGAAATCTACATAGTTCCCCATGGGCCTGTCCACCCCTGGCCAGGGTGCAGAGGCCTACAGGGAAATCTACATAGTTCCCCATGGGCCAGTCCACCCCTGGCCAGGGTGCAGAGGCCTACAGGGAAATCTACATAGTTCCCCATGGGCCAGTCCACCCCTGGCCAGGGTGCAGAGGCCTACAGGGAAATCTACATAGTTCCCCATGGGCCAGTCCACCCCTGGCCAGGGTGCAGAGGCCTACAGGGAAATCTACATAGTTCCCTATAGGCCAGTCCACCCCTGGGTGGGCAAATAGCCAAACAACGCGTACAAGCTTTGTGTCCCTCCTCAGATGCCATTTATCCCGATCTATACACTAGTGCAATAATTTTGGCTTATAGGTGGCGCTGCCACCTAATAGCCCAAACTAATAAGATTACTCATTATTCCCCCGGATTGTGCAGCCCCCACCACATGGCAACCAATCAGTTTGCTGATTGGACACATACTGCTCACTGCTGGCGTCGGAGCAGGAATGACAGCCAGGAACTGGGAAGATAAAAAAAAAAGAATTGAAAATGCCAACAGTTTGGGCTTTTGGCTAGGCATAGGAAAGGCACTTACCAGGTGCAAAATAGTGCACGTACCTGGGTGTCTAATATCATTGCTTTAAAAAATGCCTAATACCTATACACAAGACTAAACTGTTGGCTTTGCCAATGCTTGTTTTAACAGGCCTTCAGGTAAGGGCACGCATAGTAGTTATAAATTGAGTGGCTGAAGGCAGAACTGGTTAACAAAGGCAGGACTGGTTAAGACATTTTTATTACCCCAGCAGCATGTTTATTACTCCAATTAAGTCATTCAATCTCAGTAGATGGCTTTGAGAAAACACTGACAGAGGCTTTGGGTGCAAGGTTTGATTGTAAGGCTTGATTAAAGTGAGCTAAAAGAATTCCCATGCGGATGTGTTATGGGCAGGAACTGAGTGGGAATGGCCATAGGCATTAGCATGACCATCGGCAGTCAATTGGTGGGCAAACCAAACATCTACAAGCTTTGTGTCCCTCCTCATATGCCATTTCTCCCCATCTGTACTCTAATACAATAGTTTTGGCTTATAGGTGGTGCTAAAGTGCATCTAATAGCCAAAACTAAAAAAAAGTAATGATGGATATGGAGGTGCTCATGTTGTCTGATGGACCCACCCCTCCTTGCAGTAAGCTAATCATTTGTCACTGCTGGGTGTGGCCCGGGTACAAAAGGGAGTGAGCGAAAACTCCCTGAGCCCCAGGGCTAAGCAGCAGGAGGGCCCACAGTTTGAGAGGCAGTAGGCCCAGGATTCTATCCTGATTCCTCCCTGCCTTGGATCGGATCCTTCTCCTCCTGTGCGGGTGGCACAAAGCAGCAGCTTGCCTGAGGTGGTTTCTCTGCCTCTACCCTCCCTCGGTACATAGTGTAGCAGGTTGGCACCACTGTTACTGATTGTCTGCCCCCCACGATTACCACTTTCACTCTTCTGACTCCAACTTGCCGGACACAGAAGGACAGCCGGCCGGGAGCATGAAGAGCTCTTCCTCAGGTCTCGCCTCCTCGAGGATTGAGGGAAGGGAGACGATTGGTCATCAAATTGGGGAAGGTACACACATTCACCATCCATGCAGGGCCATCACAAGTGGGATGCCAGTCAAAGGGGCAAACTGCCCTGGACATCGCAAGGCAGGGGTGTGGTGCTTCCTTATGTGTTGAGTTGTAATATTTTTTTGAATAGCACTTCCGGCATCTGAACACAAGTCCCAGTGATGACAAATTGGAATGTGTCCATACTATTGAGCTTAGCACGCAGACACTTGGATTTAAATCCTAGCTTTAGTACCTGATCAGTGCAGTGTTATTCAGGACTAATCTCAGCATCTCCCTGTGTTTAAAAGTGCAATTATGTTGAATGTGATGTGAAACTGTAGCCACCAGCTGCTGTGCTGCTGTGTGCTAATATCGTCCCATCACTTCTAGGATTCTCCAATTTGGCCTCCACAGCCCCAAGGCCAGATTGTTATGCTTGCAGTAGCCAATGTTTGAGGCGGCCAGCCACCATCTATCTCAAATATCAGCTTTTATCCATCAGGATACGGGCAGATAAAAGTTCCCCTTTTACCTTACGATGGATTTGTAATAACTTGCTCAGAGTACAAAAAATATACACAAAGTTAAAAGAAAAGGAAATGAGGTGCAGAACTCTGTAACCTGTAGGACACCGTTTCTGAACCCAGTCAAGGCCAATGCAGCTTTTCATCCTTTCAGAGGTTGATAAAGTGATTCCCGTTTAGCGGATCATTGAAACCCCTGATTACTTAATTGCCAGGTTAATTTAAAGTGCCCGAAATAACATGAACCATATACATTTTTAAAAAATGCTTTTCTGTGCAATAAATGCAGTCATCACATTGTGGGAGGGAGCCTGTGAAGGCCATTGGCACGTCCTCACTTTAGTGGAAAGCATTTCTGGTGTGGCAGCCTCCCTTAGCCCTTGATCCTGCAAGACATGGAACTCCCCCATCCACAGGGTCCATAAACAGGTTCATGGTTTCAGAAACCAGGGATGTATATCCCAAGAGGGCAACAATACTGAAAGCAATGTGTATAGTTGCACACCTCTTCACAAATGGATTATGTAACTAACTCAGGCCATTTAACCTGCAAATGAGATAAAACCAGAACCCTAATGTCAGCACCCTGGTTAATCTACCATGTATGTTAATAACTGGATTGTCATGATTCCTCTGCCTGTTCATATACACATTGTGTATCTAACTGAATGACCATGACCAACCTGTACTTTGCAATTAACCAAGTTAACATGTCAATAACCTGTACTTTGTATTTATGCAACTAATTGAGAATTGTACCTTTTATGTAAGATAAGTGCCCAGATGCACGATGGTTAGGCGTGCTATACAAATATCTAAATAAATAAATACATACTTTCACACAGCATGCTGTAAGGGCTAAAATCATGTCATTGTCTTCTAATTGTTTGTATAGCACCTTGTACCGCACATAGGCCAGGAACATGTGATCTGAGTCAGATACTGGTTCCACTTCTAAGCCATGGCACATTCGATTCACAGTTGTTATTAGCCAGGCTAACCTCCCTGGAGCCTGTGTCTCTAAGAGAAAACAAAGAGCAGGTGACAGGAAAAACTGCATCCCCAGATGCAACAGGAAAGTAATAGTGATGGAATGATGTTGACAAAATGTGGTGTGTGAAGGCTTTCATGGAGACGATTTTCTCTGGCAATGATGTGCACTTCAAACTGTTGTAGGAGAGGATGGACAAATTAGAACCAACAGACATAGGCTGCAATCACGCCTTAGTCCCAGCCGCTCAATGTTGGCAATCATTTTAAAAAACAAAAAACACTGACATGCTTACTTCTCTGCAAGTGTGCGCTTTTCAGCACACCTGTTACAGCTCATCTTTGGTGCAGGGCTGGCATCAACACCCTAACCATTAGCACCATGAAAATCTCAATCAGCGCCTAGCTAAGGTGATGGCTGACAACAATAGGAAAGTGATAACAGGCCGGGCATGTGTGATCTATTTGTCTGCATATGGTGAGATGTTGTACTGTGGGAGGGGCCTCAACCTGGCTACCCAGCAAATACGTTGTTACACTTTTTTTAAAGACTTAAACACATCACAATTATGCATAGAGTGCTGATGAGGTATTGCAACCAATTTCAGATCAGATCAACTTAACCTCTAAATGCCCAGTTTGTGCATTCACTGCAGCACAACCTTTCTGGCAATCCCATGTTTCTGTGGGGGGAATATGTTAATAAAATGCAATAATCAAAGTTGAAATGCATATTTATAAGTTTGAGTTCCGCCGCAGTGAAGAAGAAGAAAGCTCAGTGAGTGAAGCACTTGTGGCAGAGATCTGTGTCTGTGGGCTGGTGTTCATATTTGTGTATATATTTGCTGTTGATAGGAGCACTTACTGTGCTACTAAACAACATACCCACAGTAAAAATAACTAGTCATGTAAAGTAAAATAGCGTCATTAGGGTGCTGGTCTAGTTAGTGGAGGTGAGTGTCTCTCCTCATAGCAATATTTTTTACAACAAGAACAGCGTTGCAAAATGATAGCGCAGTATCACCCATTTACTGGTTTATGCAAAATGTACAATGGAAAGTTATGTTGGCATTTCTCAAAGCCCCCTTATAATTTCCCTCTTCATCTCATCTTTACTTTGATTTGGGCTTTCTTTGAGACGCATCTTTCATGTCATGGGTCCCATTTGATCAAGGGCAGTTTTTTTTAAATCAATTCCTGAGCATGATGTATGTCACATTTTAGAATGTACGCAGTGTGAAGAATTGCCATCTGGCAAGGGTGCAAACCCCGGGCTTTTTTGATTTTTCTTAATACATAAAATCTGCAGGTAATTCCATCTCCAAAGGGTAATCTGCAAACCTTTTTTGTCAACTCCATGCCAAAAGCATGGTGTTCTTGTGCCCTGCTGCATCGGTAGCCTGTTCCACAGCACCTGCTCTGCTCGTGGCAGAGAGCAGATTCAAAGGTCACAAGATGCCCACCTGACAGCCGCAGCGACAGCCAAGATTCTGCCATGTAGGGGGGCTTTTAAGATATGCACCCCCCCGTACCATAGCTATGATGATCATAAGTAACCCATACTGGTGGCAGGGTAAACTCTAAATAAAGCTATGCCTGAGTTTAGGCATGGTGCATGATACTACTTAAGATCATGGACACCACATCCCACCTGATATCACGCGTGTGTCAGCTCCTATAAATCAGCTCTACTGTGGAAGGTGATGTGTCTTCTGGTCAGCCGGGTGTAGACAGGAACCTACAGGACCGGGCCTCTTCTTTGATCTCTTTGTGAGGGCAGGTAACACCCTCCACCAGAGGCAGCTGTCCTGTGCCCAGGCATCAAAGAAGCACACCCATTCTAAAGGAGAAGCCTCACACCAGAGTGCTGCATCTCTAGGTGCCTTTGTTCTTAGTGGGAAGGGAAGAGGGCACGATTGGAGTAGGCAGGAGGCCCTGGTCAATGGAAGGAGAATTCCACCATCTTGTTTCTACATCCCTCTCTCTTTCCTGTCCCCCCCACTTCCTCTCGAGCAAAGCACTTTGAGTGTGACAGAAGGGCAAAGTCCACCCCGTTGAAGAACAGGGATTGGGCCACTAGGTCAGGCTAGCTTTAGTCCAATCACCTGTATACTTTTGCCTTTAAAAATAAAAAAGGGGGTCTCCCACCCCTTCTTGAGATTCTCTCATATCCTCTCAAGACATGAAGATTCGCCTGAGAAGAACTCACTGGACTTCCTTTGAGAAAGTTGTGATTTTCAAAGCCCTCAGCCTGATGTAAAGAAGGAGCCATCCAAGGTAGAAGAAAGATCTGCCTCCTACCCACTCCCAGGGCACATCAGTAGTGACCTTTGCTGTGGAGAGACCCTCAGCGGAACCATCCTGTCATCGAGTCACCGCTGAGCGGGCTTCACAGCAGCTGGAGGGCCAGCCACCCGAAGCACTCTGTTCTACCAAAATGGATGCTCTGTGTTTATTGCACCATGAACGAGAGGGAAGCCACCAGCACTGGCTTTTGCACTCCTCAATCAAGTCTAACTATTGCTTGCTCTTCGATTCTGCTTCATGCTGCTTTGTGTTCTAACTAAGCCCGGTACCTGCTAGGCCTGAATCGACTGTCAATGCCGGGACCCGATTCAAATCACTGAGGAGTCACACACCGACTCTGATCAGGGGCTATAAAACATTGGCTCATTCCAGCTAGCCCTTGAACAGCCACCTCATCAACATGCACATCGATGCCCCCAATGTCACCATTTCGATAACAATTGCCCACCGACTCAAACCGCTGGAGCGTCACTCATTGACCTACTCCCAACGGCTAAGGCCTGACTCGGCCTCACTCAACTGTGAAGCATTCCTGGGACTGTTCTGACCTGCCTCATTGAGAGCACCCCTTCTGCTGCATAGAGTGACCACATTTGCCCCTTCCTGGTGCCCACCAAGAACTGAATGCAGGTACTGTTGCCCCTGAACTGCGCCCTCTGTCCACTTGGGCCGTACAGACTGGCTAGGTCATGATTACACCTGTTTTCAACATCGACATATGCTTTTTGTGGTTATTAATTCTACTACCACCCCTGGAACCATGCTCAGGTTGCTAGTTTCTTCTTACAACTTTTCTGTTCTTCCTTCGGGGTGGGATTTTGTACAGTATTTTCTATATGTTCTATTACAGGTGGTGTGTTTAATTAAAGTATATATATTTTTTTATAGAACCTTGATTGGCCATTCCCTTTACTTTGGACTGTGATCCTGTGTTTGGGTCACCACTGGTTCACCTTCACACCCCTTTTAAGAGCATAGACTTCCCCTCGAGCCACGTTGCCACAAAAGATGAAGGAGATATATCTCTTAACTGTCCCTATTTTCCTTTTATGATTAAAGCCAGATTGAATTCTTTGGCTCTGTTAAGCATGGAGTCTGGAATGGATCAGGAGATAGCATTTTATAACATAATTAATGATTTTGCAATATGCAAATCTAGATGGAAATATATAGTTTAATCTTGGCAGAGTTTCAGGCACATCAGCCTTGGCCAGTAGAAAGCGCACACTCACCGGGTGCTTCTCATTTCACTCCTTCTATGGTTAGTTGAATTTGTCTGCTGTGTGGGCATGAGCTGAAATGCTAAGTGCATTGTGATGTTTGCTACATGCCTTTTTGGTTTCTCTGCTGCTTCGCCATGTAATGTTTATCCAAGTTTAGTTTGGACACATTCATAAAGAAAAATAAAATTGTCAGGTTGAACTGTAGGTTATTAAATAAAAATGTGCTTAAAAAATAATCTTCCTTCATTTTCTTTCAAACTAATATATTATGTTATCCAAAAAACAAAGTGTAAATGTCTTCAGTATAGCACCCTCTTGTGGAAACGGGTCATAGAGATGTGCAATGTGTATATTTTATTAACAACTAGATAATCCATTTAAAGCCTAGATATGTTTCTGCTGAATATGACACAAGGTATGTAATCCCTTGATTCTGTGGCTTGGGAGGGGGGCATGGGTCTCAAGGGAGAGGTGACATGGATTTCAAGGGGTGTTGGAGGAGGGCATAGGTTTCAGGGGGTAGGAGGGCAAGGGTGTCTGTGTCCCTGGCCCCAGAAAGTGCCCGTTGCTACGGAGGACCTGTTGCAAACTTTCAAATGCAAGCAACAGCGAATAAGTAACAGATGACATTGATTGAAATAGATTAACCCACGGCTGCGGTCAATCACACCAACATGACCAAGCACAGCCGACCAGAAAGCTTATCAGATCTGTCTAAGAGGCAGGTGAGCTGCATATTTGCCAGAGCCAATCAGAATCAGGACAAAGTCTTGTGTTGCTTGTTGTGGACAACATGCCAGCACTTGCCCCTGTAATGACAACCTGTAATGGCTTTGCCCCAGCATGCCAGCAATGCCCCCTATAAGAACATACCTGTGATAGGTTTTCCCAAATGCCAGCATCTACCAATGATAGATCATGCAATGTGTTTCATTAAGCATACATAGAAGAAAGACTTCAGTTCACATTTGCTATCACTATGCTAACGGAATAGTATGCAATCCTTAACTTTTATACGTTTTTCATAGTTACATGATCACCATCTCAAAAAGCCAAAAACGGGCAGAAGGTTGGTTAGTCTGCAGCTTTCATGGTCACCTACAAGTATTTTCTCTACACGTTTAGGTGGTTTCATGTTGTAGCAAAGGGTAACAATAATTAGTTTTTATAATAAATTTGTTTTTTAAATAGCGTGTTAATCTAAAGCACTTTACATAGGACATATTTACACACATTACTATTATTAACCAATCAAAATTGGTACTCATATATTGACCTGGAAGGATAAAGGGCGGAGTGTGCCTTGCCCGCATTCGAACCTGCGATCTGCAGTTCAAACATAGATCAGAGCAACGAGTGTTTAAAGTAAATATATCCTACTATTTTAAACTTTTCAAAATTACAAGAAACCAAGACATCTACGTTTCATGCTCAGGTTTTGGAGCAAGCCTTTAATGTGATGTCTATGTACAACCAGAAAGTGCACACATTTAGTTAAGATGTATGGAGTAGAGAAGGGGGCAGAGTGAGTGAAAAGCCAAAAATTGGGGGATTCAGGATAAAGATTGTCCACGTCGCGTTTTCCACCCTAAATGCGCCATCTCAAGCAGGTTTTCTTTGCAAAATGTTGCATTTCGTCGTTGGTGCATCCAGTGCTTGAATATACTTCCGCCACTTCAGACAGAGCAAAAAAAGTTTGGCCCACTTAACTGGCCAACTATGTGTGTGCCTGATGCAAAATGGATGGTCTGGTCTACTAGTGATTAGCACACAACATAAACAGCCAGTTCTGACTCCCTGCAGAAGAGGAAAAGTGTGAACATTGTAACAATTCATGAAATGTGTCCAAAACATGGCAAAGTCATAAAAAGAATGGATATGCCCGTTTCCCCTTTTTCTGTCATGCCTCCCTAACCTAATAACTGTTTGGCAGAGGCGTGACCCGAATATTGAAACTTAACGGGACTGAACGACCAACCGGAAAAGGAGGTTTCATCGACAATAAGAACCTTAAGTTGCAAACATGAACGCACAAAGGGGTGGCGGTGTAATATATTAGAGCACGGAGGTCCTCCTTTTTGATAACGGGGGGCTTGTGGATGAGGACAGGGAATGCAACCAACAGGCAAGTTCCACGGACAGCCACCCCGCTATTCCACACACTGGACATGGGCGCTCACTGGTAAAGTTACGAACAATGGCTTTGCATTACTCTCGCAGGGCCAGTGAAAACATTACCACATCTTATTAAAATACATATGTTAAAAAACAAATAAAACATAAGAACATACACCAATTGGGTATCGTATCCAAATTCAATATATGTCAACCGATTTCCAAAACACTATCTCATAGTGTCTGTTCTCTAATATGTGAAGGCAGTGTAATATTTCATGTGGGCTTAGTAGCACACGTCAGAGGCGTATTCACAAAAATGCATGCAACATGGCTCTCCCTATTTCCGTGTCTACACAATTTTGTGTTGCTAGATGCTAAGCAGACACATCTATGGACCTGTCTCTTTTTTGTGCTCCTTTGGATCCGTCTTCAGGACACCGAATGTATGTTAAATGAGACGTGCAAGCGTTGCACGTTTCTCCCAGTGCATGGACGCTTCAGTTTCTTAGCTGTCTGTAAAGCGGATTATAAGGAAGCGTCATTAAACGAAATAGAACATGGTTTGGCGGCGGCAGGAGACAGAACTGACGACCGAACTAAAGGTGATCAATAGCTTCTGTCCGTGAACCGTACATTGCATACGTCCGAATTGAGCATTTGCAACGCAGACTGGCCCCGAATAATAGTGGCAGCCTGGGCCACACGGCATTAAGAAAAGCTGGTAGAAGCCACCCTCTTAAAGACAAGAGGATTAGCCATCTTCAAAAGATGGCAGCACGACAGCGGGCTAAAGGAAAAGCGGCCATGGCTGGGGTGCTCCCAATTAACTACGAAAGGCTGAATACCTAGTAATACCTCAGTTTGGAAATAAGAAGAACAAACGGGACAGACTCATTTAATGACGCTTCCTTATAATCAGCAAAGTGCATGACTGCATGCACTGGGAGAAACGTGCAACACTCACGCGTCTCATTTAACATTCTGTGCCTCATTACGAGGCTGGCGTTAGTGGGTTAACCGGGCCGGTAGAGCTGCCGGCGCCATTAACCCTCTACCGCCTCATTACGAGGTCCGCTCACGGGACCCTCTTAGGACGCCTGGTTTTACCAGACATCCTTAGCGGGTCACGCAAGCGGCCCAGCATGCTAACAACGGGCCCGTCATTACCGGGCCCGTTGTTAGCATGCTCCCCATTCCCATTGAGCCCTATGGGGGCTCAAATAGGAATGGGGATGTACCATGTCTGGGTTCCTTGAATGGGGAAATACCGGGCCCTCCTAGGTCGGAATGGCACAGTATTTCCCCACTCAAGGAACCCGGTCTGGGTTTGGGGGTACCATGCCCTTATTAAGGGCATGGGTACCTCCAAACTCGTAATGAGGCTCTCTGTGTCCTGAAGATGGATAGGATGGAGCACAAAAAAAAGTCTGGTCCATAGATGTGTCTCCTTTGCATCTAGAAATACAAAATTGTGTATACACGGAAATAGGGAGAGCCATGTTACATGCATTTTTGTGAATACACCTCTCACGTGTGTTACTAACCGCATATGAAATATAACACTGCCTTCACATAGCCGTGGACAGAAAATATGAGATTGTGTTTTGGAAATCGGTTGCCATATATAGAATTTGGATACGATACTCCATTGGTGTATGTTATATTTTATTTACTTTTTAACATATGTATTTGAATAAAATGTGGTAATATGTTCACTGACCCTGTGACTCTGCGAGAGTAATGCAAAGCCATTGTTCGTAACTTTACCAGTGCGCCCCCACGTCCAGTGTGTGTTAAAGCGGGGTGGCCGTCTGTGGAACTTGCCTGTTGGCAAATGGGTGGTGGGGGCAGGAGACAGGAGTTAAGGTTGTAACTGCTGAACCCATATGCATGCATTAGTAATGGCCGAACCCCAAACCCTCACCCATAATGATAGGCTCACAAATTGTTTCAAGTGTTGGCAATAAAAAGGCCATAGGATTTTATTGTCCAGATATGGGTTATGACAATAACAATATCAAATATCATGATGGTATCATACTTTTGGGCACCGGGTCCTGAGGTTACCCCCTCGGACCCGTGCCGCCTTCTTGTGTCCCACGACTTGTTGTGGGCACTGTACAGTGCCTTGTACTTCTTTTTGTTCTTCTCCCCTTTTGTAGGGTGGGTGGGTTCTGTGGTAAAGAAGCAAGAAGATTTGGAAGACACTGAGTAAACAGTGAACCTCCTGTTTGCTTGGGTCACCGTTCAGGGTCCACAAACAGATTGTGTTTACTCTGAGCATGCTGCTCTCATTTATAGGACCCCGGGAGGTCCTGGGTCTTAGTTGTGTATGTGATAGGGGCCGCTGTTGTCGCAGCCCCCGGCCGGATAGCCGACTGTCTGACCCCTTGGTGGGGGCAGATCTTTGAAACTGGGCCCTGCCTGATGGTTGTTTCCTTGTGGCGCTTTAGCACCTTGCTGTTTGGAGGAAGGGTGCGATGACTGTTCGCACCTTACCCATCCGTGGCTTTTGCGCTGCCGAGACTGCGTGTCTCCGTTGCTGGGGGGAAGGAGAGGAGCAGGCGCGGGGGGTTGGGGCTGCCCCTCTCCCAGCTGCCGATGGTAACAGCAGTTACCCTGCCTCGCTTGTGGGATGCCCATGCAGCATTGCCCATAACTGCTGAACCCATATGCATGCATTAGTAATGGCCGAACCCCAAACCCTCACCCATAATGATAGGCTCACAACTTGTTTCAAGTGTTGGCAATAAAAAGGCCATAGGATTTTATTGTACAGATATGGGTTATGACAATAACAACATCACATATCATGATGGTATCATACTTTTGGGCACCGGGTCCTGAGGTTACCCCCTCGGACCCATGCCGCCACACACGGACAGGTTCCCGGCTGACCGTGTTCCCCCAAGAGTATGCCCTAGAGACAGCCTCTGTGAGCAAGCGTTGTATTGATTTCCCGAAAGAAATGCTCCATGCCCTGGTTAGACAGATGGGTGCCGTCATGGAGAAAAAGGTCTGGGTTGCCTAGTGTAATGGCTGGGTGTTTTATAAAACCCAGTCCTCTTGTCATACAGAATTTCTCTATCGTCATGTTCAGTTTTCTTCTAGATATGTCTATAGATTTGTAGCAGTTGGCCCCTAGCCATATCTTTCTTGGTAAGATGGCTGAGAGTATATTTCAGTCCCCCTCCAGTTGTGCGAGATGCTGGCTAGGGAGGAGCAGATTTCTTCGCATAGGATGCGTCTAGCTGTGTTAACTAGATCGTTGCCCCCTAGATGGATGATCAGGAATTCTGGGGGGTCCCTGTATGCCACCAGTTCTTCTAGCGTTTCGTGGACGTCAGCCCAGCGTAGGCCTCTGTATCCCCACCATGAAGTAATGGTGTTTCTGAACGGTGGCCCTTCTTCGGTCTCTTCAGCCCATTTGCCTGTCCTGAAAACGAAAGAGTGGCCAACTATCCATGCTGATCGTAGTGTGGTCATCGATTCACCTGTTGTTTCTGTGGGGGTGGGGGGGCGGGAGAAATAAAATTTTAGGGCGGAAGGCTATATCAATTTTGGTCTGATATATCTTTTATAACAGTCTGACTTCCATCCCCCTATGTTTTTCAGTAGTTGCGGTGCTAAAACTCCTTGCCATGCTGCAGTGGCGGCACCTATCCTGAAGGAATGAGTGCCGAATTGTTTGGGATCCCACCCTGCTCTGCTGATTGCTTTTATCAGCACTCCTTTAAACTGGTATCGGCTTAGGGCCGACGTATCCTTGTGGATTAAAAAGCTCCCCCCTACTTTGGGTCGTTGCGCGTAATAGAAGTTGGTGATGCAAACTGGGCAGTTTGTTGCTTCGTCGATGCAACAAATATTGATGGTTCTTTTCGCACCCGTTTTAGTTAGACTGTTGCATTTCTATGTTAACACTCTCTTGCCTCACCCTGATTTCCATGACACCCAGGCCGTTTGTGGCCTTGGTGCTGGAAGCAATGAGTTCCCCCACCCGGAAAGCCCCGAAGTAGGCTAGGAAAAAAGCTGTTTTAAATAACGTTATCTCGTATGGGTGCCAACATATGGCTTCCAAATGGCTTGCTACCTGCACCAGTTTGCTGAAATAAAGGGGTCGGCAGGTGTCCACTTGAGGACCCTCTATTCTACCCCATCCCTTCATTATGTAAGAGATGAGGGCGTTCTGGGTGGGGTCTGAATCGCCCCGAATTTTTGTAAAGTATGAAATTACCACCAGGTGTCTTTTTGCCCAATCCCTTTTGAAACCTTGTTCCCGGGCCCATTTTAAAAATACTTCTATATCTTTAATCGTTATAAGTTCTACATGGTTTACACCTATGGCCTTAAATACTGTTTGCAAACACTTCCTGCACTGCGTTGCAGTGGTGCTTGCCACCGCCCTCTCTGCCATCTCTGTTAGGAAACCTGTGAGGTTGTTGGCACCCGTTGTTGATGTGCCTGATTCTTGTTGGGCATCCCGGCCTGGGCTCTCTGGCGCAGGCGTTGATGCCAATGTGTTGTTGGCACCTGTCTTAGAGGTGCCTGCTTTGTCATCCCGGCCTGCACTCTCTGGTGCTGACGTTAATGCCAATGTGTTGTTGGCACCCGTTTTTGAGGTGCCTGATTTTCGTTGGGCATCCCGGCCTGTGCTCTCTGGCATTGGCATTGATGGCGTTATTCTTGTCTTCCCATTATTGTCCAGCATTCTGCTGGTATTGGCGTCATCTGTTCTTGGGCGTGTGGCGCTAGCTCTCAGAATCTTGTCCACTGGAAACAAGATAAGGCATCAGCAATGTTATAATCTGCCCCTGAAATGTGCTTCGCTTTGAGTACAACGTTTACTTGCAGTGTGACTGTTGTAATGGCTCATAGTACTTTTAGTACTAGAGGGCATTTTGTAGACCTTCTGTTTATGGAGCCCACTAGAGCCATGTTATCGCACCAGATCAAAAGTTCCGTATTCGCTAGTCGCCTGCCCCAGATGTGTAATGTTAGCCAGATGGGGAATATTTCTAGTAGGGTGACGTTTCTTGTCCACCCTGCTGTTTGCCATGAATTGGGCCAGTGTCCTGCCACCCATTCGGAGTCTAGTATGGCTCCAAACCCCTTGCTCCCAGCTGCGTCGGTGTATAGGACCCTGTTTGACCGGGTATTTAGAGGCGTTCGCCAAAGTAAAACCCTGTTGCAATCTCTGAGGAATTTTCCCCATGTTTCCAGGTCTTGTTTCACCTCTCTGCCTAGCCGGATATGCAAGTGTGGTTTGGTGAGTGATTTGATTTTAAACTCCAGGCTTCTGGCAAATATCCTTTCTTGAGGTATTATTTTGGATGCGAAATTGAGGCTGCCTGCCAAGGATTGTATTTCCTTTACGGTCCCCTTTACTCTCATTATCAGGTTTTGTATTTTTGCCAGGTGTTCTGATATTTTTGTTTTGGGGATTCTGCAGAGTCCCTTTGCTGAATCTATTTCGATGCCCAGAAAAATTATGTTTGTGTCTGGTTTGGTGTTTTTTTCCCTCGCTAGGGGAACTCCCCACTGTGCGGCCATGTGCTCGAGTTTTGCTAAAGCCCGGCCGCATTCCTCGAAGTTTGGTGGCCCTATGACCATGAAATCATCAAGGTAGTGCACTATTTTTGTCCCTGGTCTCTGTTTTAGGAAAGCCCATTTAAAAAAGGAACTGAATTGTTCAAATAGTGCACAGGATATTGCACACACCATGGGGAGGAATCTATCTACGTAGAATTTGTTGTTAAAGGTGAAACCTAACCACTGCTGTGACTCTGGATGGACTGTCAAGAGTCTGAAAGCAGATTCGATGTCCAGATTGGCCATCTGCGCGCTTCTGCCGCAGTCTTGTATGAGCCTTACAGCCTCTTGAAAATGCGTGTAAGAAACCGCGGATTCTGTGTTTGGGATGCCGTCGTTTAAAGGCTGGCCTTTAGGGTAGGAGAGGTGATGAATTAGTCTCATTTTTCCGGGTTATTTTTTGGGGACCAGGACTAGTGGAGATATTAAATAGTCTTTTAAAGGCATGAAATCCCAGGGACCTGCTACCCTTCCAAGTTGCAGTTTTTTCTTGATTTTGGTTTCTACTATCTGGGGGTTGTCCCTGGCTGACTTTAGGTTCATCGGGATGTGTTGTGACCCAGTGCCCTTAAATGGGATAAAAAAACCTTCGGTGAAACCTTGCGATATTATCTTGCTGGTTTCCTTGTCAGGGTAGCTGTTTAGGGCGTCCCTAAAATTGCCCGGGTTGATGGGCGTTAGTCCTGGTTCTAAAACTGGGATATCATTCTTTCTTGGCTGGTAGTCTGGTGCAGTTGCTTGCTGCATGGTCGCCATTGCAGTTTGTGCAGGCGTGTTTGTACCCGCTTTCTTTGCCCCATGTATACTGGTTTTTCCCAAAATCTCTGCATGGGATGTTGTATTTGACAGCCTGCTGTTTGTTCTGTCTGTGGGCATTATTTTTAGCCGCCCAAGGCTGGTTCCTCCGAAAGGGCTGCTCCCCTTTTTTTGGATTTATCATTGTCATGGGATTTGCTTACTTGGGAATTTTTTGCTATTTTTGGAAGAAGACTGCATGGTATCTTCTTCCTGGGGATGTTCGGCATTGAGGGTATATAAATCGTTCTGGACTTCATCCCACTCAATGGCCGGCCTTTCTGACATGCTCCTCCTAAATCTAATGTCGTATGCAAGCCATGTCTTCCCTGTCTGTGTTACTTTTACTTCCCTTATTTTATCAACTTATGCCCAGATCTTCCTGCCATCCAAAGGGAATTTTTCTTCGTATATTGTTGCTAAAATGGCAAAAGCCTATAATCAGTTGTCCCAGTTTGGTTCGCCCTGGCCGTTTCTGGCAATAGCTTTTTCTTCTATTTCTTTGGGGTCTCTGAAAGCGTCTTTCCCTTTGCGCTGGGCTTCTATTAGGGAAAAGATTTCTATACATTCTTTGGCCCATATGGCTTCTTTGATTGTGGTATCAATGTTCCATGCCAGGCATCTTTTGTATCTATTCAATATCTCTGTTTGGAAGGATTTCATTTTCTGATCTAATTGTGCATTACACATTGTTACAATGTCAGTTGTATTGCTGCCGGGTGTCCCTGTTGCGCCCGTGTTGTCTGTGCCTGGGGTTGTCCAAGCTTTTAGGGCACCTGCTGGATCAGTTGCTGGAGTTGTGGGGGCTGAAGCATTTCTAGCTGTAGGGGCTATTGGCAACTGCTGTGTTTGCGGTGGCGGGATTGCAATAGGTGGTCTTACGGGTGGGTTGACAACCGTTATAGTAGGTTCTATTGCGATGGTGGGGTTTGAGGCCCCAGGTTCCCTTGTGGGCGGTGTCTGCCTCCCCCTTATTTCTACCATTAGATGCTGTAATTCCGCTACATTCTCGCATAGTTCTGACAATTTTTTGGTACCTTTTCTGGCACCTTCAGATATTTTTCTCCTTTTTAATGGTGCAGAAACCTCCTCCTGGCTGGGTGGGCTGGTAATTCCTTCCCTGGGTAGGCCATACATGTTTTCTCTAACCCATGCCCATCCGTAGTGTTCTGCCGCTTCAATGGCTGCTAGCAGTTGTGGAGATTTGGGCTTCTGCGCCGGTGTTGCGGGTGCCCGTGTTTTCCGTTTGGGCCCCATGTTTTTCTATGCCTGCTATAGGAAAAAGAAAGAAGGGGTTTTATCAAGGAGTTAAACCGTTGTTATCAGCAAGCTCTTTGCGCCTATTCTATTTGTTGCCCGTGCTGGGTAACTGTTGACTGGTGCCTTTTTGCCCGGGTTCAGAAAATTGGGCAGCCCCCAAGTTTGATTTAAATTGGTTTCGCTGTGAGGTCGCCCTGCAATATTACAGAAATTATTTTAAATCTGCAGTTTACTCTGAGCATGTTGCTCTCATTTATAGGATCCCGGGAGGCCCTGGGTCTTTGTTGTGTATGTGATGGGGGAAGCTGTTGTCGCAGTCCCCGGCCGGATAGCCGACTGTCTGACCCCCTGGTGGGGCCAGATCTTTGAAACTGGGACCAGCCTGACGGTTGTTTCCTTGTGGCGCTTTAGCACCTTGCTGTTTGGAGGAAGGGTGCGATGACTGTTCGCACCTTACCCTTCTGTGGCTTTTGTGCTGCCGAGACTGCTTGTCTCTGTAGCTGGGGGGAAGGAGAGGAGCAGTCGCGGGGGGTTGGGTCTGCCCCTCTCCCATCTGCCGATGGTAACAGCAGTTACCCTGCCTCGCTTGTGGGATGCCCATGCAGCATTGCCCAGACTGGTAGGCGCTGAGAAGGAAGAGATGGGAGGTGACGTAGGAAAAGAGGCAGGGATGGGAGTAGCAAGAATGTATTCCAGGGTAAAAAGTTTGGAAAATTAATCTCTGGGTGTGCCAAAAGCACGGTAGAAGAAGCCTAGAGAAGATGAACCTTATTTTCCTTGAAAAAGTGATTTGCTGTGTCACCCCCTAAAAAAAGACACTGGCCAGGATACAAGGGCACAATCACACAGCGGTGCTCTCTGGTGCATAAAGGAATACGTTTACAGTGTGTTAAAAAGCAGGAATAAATAAAAAAGGAGCTGCTCATGGACCCAGTCATAGCCTCAAATGTATTATATTATTATTATAATAGGTTATTTATAACGCGCGGACCCCGGGATCGAACCTGTGCTGCTCCGCGTTGAGCCCGTTGCATAGCTATGTCAAATAGAGTTATGACTAGCACTGTATTACCAGATTAAAAAAATAACTACTTTTGATATGGTCGATTGATGAGAAGTAGGAACATTTTATGTGACATCTTAAACCAGGCGTGGCTTTTTGCCAACAGTGCTTTGCATGCGGCGAGGAGGTGCACGCTAGTTATGAGGACAACTTAATTCAATGTCCCTGACCGCAAAGGGGTATTTGTTGAAAAACAAAGATTAGCTCAAGGATTGCCATTTGCAGCTTTGTCTCTTATCAGGTAGTTCAACTCTACAAAATGAAGCAGGTACAAGCTATGTCAAAATAAGACATACCTATAGATTTAGAACTCTGTCAAATTAGGAAAAGAAACAGTGAGTATATGTGGCACAGATGCATTTAACCTTAAAGATAACATGTATGTACTTCCAGCATTCATGCACATTTAGCGGGGAGCAACAGGCACTATTAAGAAGTCTGGGCGATGAACATTTCATTAGCAGTTAATACTCATGTTCTCAAGTTGATGCTCCTGTCCTTGACTGAATTCTAGATGGATGTTTTCTAAACTGAACACTGAATTATCATGAAAAGGAGGTAGGAGGCATTCCATAGGGACATTAAACTTTTGATAGCGAGTCAAACCTTAGTCATGAAGTGAGAAGTGCTGAAAGAATTAGTGACCTACGGAAAATAAAATACACTCGCTGGAAAGAAACATCAGCATGACTTTCACAGTCGCCCATGCATGATCAGTGCTGTATCGTTAAGCAGAAGCCAACAGCAGGCCCCCATCAAATGAACATTACAGCCCGTAAGATAGCTCAGCGGGTTGAGCGCCGACTGCTGCGATCTGAGCGTGATTTGCAGGTCGCAGGTTGGAATCCTGGCAAGGCTACCTCAGCATCCTTCTGAGGTAGATAAAGGAGTACCAATTACGGTTGGGTGATATTGTATGTAAATATGTGCTCTGTAAAGCGCTTTGGATTAAAGCGCTATATAAATAAACACATCATTATGATTGAAGGTTTTTGTAGTTTAAACTGGTTGTAGGTAGGGATACATTGCACATAATATCAAATTTGCTAGAAGGAACACTTTCTTAAGACTTACGACATATTTAAAGACATTTTACAGTAACCGATGGGCAGCTGCAATCAAGCCATTACATGCTAGAAAGACAACAAAGGCCCATAACTGCAGACACTTTAATGTTACTGCATGATACACCTAGCTCAAAGAGATCACGTGGCGTGTTTCGGGGTAGGAGGGTGTATTAGCATTGCACAGGCAGTCACTGGATGGATAAAAACAACCACAAGCTGTGTGTCACTCCACACATTACCCTTCTATATTTACTCCTATGCCAAAAGAATTGGCTTACAGGTGGTGCACGAGTTTCACCGAATATCCAAAACTGAAAAGGGTAACAACTAGAGCAGGCAAATTGTTTGCATTTGTTCTTGATCAGAACCATCTTTGTTTTTGGTATATGGTTTCGGCATATCTGATTTAAGAAAAACCATACAATCCCCCACTGGCTATGATGCATCTTTCATGTTTGACACTGAGCCAGCCCTAGATTTTGCATCCTGAAACTTGCAGTTTTATTTAAAGATAGGACTACAAGTCCCAGCATACAAAGCAAAAATCTTAAGATGTCACAATAAAAGGGGGAAACTTGGCAGCTATGCATGTGGCCTAGCTAGATTTACAATATTATGGTCTCAAACAATGATGCATCGGTCCGACGGTTCATTCATATATTCTATTAGCTAGTCAATTGCATGTCCCTCCAACCAATACTAACTGTCCCAATATTTATATCAAGCCTAGATTACATCGATGAGGTGCTTATCTAGGGTGAGTGGACAGAAAAGAAAGCTGACCCTACTCCAGACATAACCAATTGTGTTCCCATTCGTGCAACAGTGCTCAATTAGAAAAGGTACATATATCCAGACACAAGGAGGCTGGATTGATACTTGGACATCCCGCAATAACGTTACAACCGGTTTCAGCAGTTTATGGTAGTTTATCCCACTTTCTTCAGGACCACATATATACTTTACATCTCATGTATAGAGCAAGTAGTCATACGGTCTTGGGAACGGGCCTTGAGTTCTTTTCAATGATATCTCTTTATTTGGAAATAGGTATCTACACAGGGAGCAACAAACATACAAATGGGTCCTCAGTACTTGTTCATAAATCTTAACCCATCAAATATCCTCCAATTTACACCGCAATTCCACCATAAATATGTGAGTCTGAAAATGACTCACCAAGTGACAATCTCATTTGTTTTTGTGGCTAGCGGGAAGCGGCTTGTAGAAACCCCAGCATGCTACCGTTTATCTAGGGGAGTGAAGCCAATAAATGCATTAAGATCAAGGGACTGATAAAAAGACACTAGGGGCCTCTTTATAACATGGCCAATACATGGTTAAAGTGCTGGTAATAAGGTTTACTGGCACTTTCAGCGGACCGGCCAACTACAACTTTGCCGGTAGGGAAGGAGGATTTTCCTCCGGCCTAAAGCTGGAGGTAAATCTGGCCCCTACCGACAAAAGACTGCCTATTACCGGCACAGTAATACCGTTGTCAATAATACCAGCAAAATCTCCCCTATGGAGTCCAATGGGGCTTGGTAATTTACAATTTAGACCAGCACTTGTAATCTGCCGGTAATACTGGCAGACAAGTGCCTGTAACGGTATTAGCATTTGCCGGTATCCCGCTGAAATTACCGGCGGGATACCAGAAAACTCGTAACGAGGCTGTAGGTCTGTATTCAATGTACAAAAAAGATTTGCAGACATAGTACAAACCTGTGGCGATATAATTAGAATCTGTTTGTTCGATTAAATTGCTCCAAAAGGCTGTCGCTAGTTAGCCCCTTTAAATTGTGCCTGCCCAATATCCTGCAGTATTTTGAGAAGTAATGGAGCTTGAACTTTGCACCAGCAATCTCAAATATCCATGTGGATGTTGCTTAAGTTTTGATACCAACAATAGAACAAAAATACTTCAAATAGGCAGTGTGCTGTGCCATTTTTGATTTAATGATGCATTTTCCAATTGTACAATAAGGTTGTTCAGATCGTCCTGGGGTATCTTCAAAATAACAATTATGATATTTGTCCTTGATCCTCCTCTTAAGCTGTGTTTGTTATCCTCTACTTAATGTCCTTGCTTGTTATCCCCTACGCGTGCTTCACCGCTTTCATCTAGTGGCTGCCCAGGAGGTGAGCTATCAGGTCTTATATTAGTGATAGGTTTACATCTCTTTGTTGCGTCTGTTAGTAAAATAACAATAAGCATATATTAAGCTCATACATGTTAACTGTGTGTGTTCAACTAGTAGGAACTCTTAGTGGACAAGAAATACATTTTACAATAGATCTAAAAACTCACCCATAGGTGATCTTGATCTAGTGAGAAGTGAGAACGTATTGTTGGGATTCTCCTTGTACGGTAGAATATCATTATTAAAACAGAGTATGGATTCATTACAATTCGCTCAAATTCTATTAAGGTTTCTCTTATTATTAGTGATGCATAGAGTTAGCGATTCACTTAGTCCAAAGTAAGAATAAAGTTCTCAAGTCTTACCTAATGAAAACGCTGTATTAAGATTTCTCCTGCTTATATTAGAGTAGAATGCCGATCCTGGTGGATACAGCATTCTAAAATGGCCACCAAATTTAAATGTGCGCGTCTGAAGTCATCGCGTACGCTTCGCATGCGTGATGACATCACCAGAGTTTTGTGAGTGGCGGCCATTACGGAATGAGACCGAGTAAGCGTCAAAATATATTCTTTACTAAGATATTAATGTGAGTTGTGTTTGTTACATCCATTGTAAGAAATTATGAATACCAAATTGTATAACAAATAGTATAACAAAAAGTGTTGCAAAAAGTATTGCTAGAATTGTTGAAAAATCACAAAATAATTTCCCCATTTGACTCGATGATGGCTAAATCATCTAATAGATAAATCTTGAATCTAAAAATATACATCAAAGGTTGGGAGAATCATGTTCATGTGAAATATTGCCAATATTTAAATGGAAGGAATACAGTTTGTTATAAATTCAAACAATTATAAAAAAAATTTAGAGAAAATTAAAAAGCTCATTGTCCTGATTCAGACCGGAAAAGCATGTGTCTATAGAACATATCCACTGTGCTTCTCTCTGTCTGGCGAAGGAGTTGTTCTTTATTTCCTCACCTCAGTGGGTTGTTAATTTTTTTCAAACCCTCTACATTTTAGGAGTTCAGGTTTTTGTTCAGGATGTTCTGTTACAAAGTGTGCCGCTAATGGATATCTTATGTCTTTATATCTTATGCTTCTGAAGTGCTCCAGTATTCCGATTTTCATCTTACGTATGGTACTTCCAATGTACCATTTTAGACATTGGCATTGTATGCCGTAGATGACATAGTGTGTTGCAGTCAACACATTGTTGGATATCTTTATGTGTTCCATTGGGTAAATCTACATGCATTTGTCCATTCATCATATGGTGACAAATCTTACAATGCCCACATTTATAGTTTCCCTTCATCTCTATTCATTTCCATATTCTTCTTGTGCGTTTATTGGTTAACACATGATTGTGTACCCTCTGTTCATGTGTTCTCTGATCAAGGCCACACTCTTTTTTAAGAAACAGGCGAGCACCAAATGTGCTCCCAATGTCCACATACACTCTTATGTTATGTTAATAAATACTGCCCTGAAAGAAGCCTGAATCCTCCCGCTACTTAAGAAAAACCATCCCTTCCCCCCCATCATTCCCACCAATTACCATCCCATCACCACTATACCTTACATCCTTAAATTCCTTGACTGTGCAGCATATATCTAGGGCCAACAATACCTTGAGGACAACCACATCCTGGGCCTCCGCCAATCAGGCTTCCGACCAAGGCACGGAACCAAAACCACCTTACTTGACCTATAAAAACAGTTAGATGAAATCAAAGACTCAGGCAAACTTGCCCTGCATCTCATGCTGGACCTATCAGCAGCATTCAACCTCGCAGACCACCAGACACTCTGTAACCACCTCACCAGAACAGCAAACTTCTCCCCAGCAGCAACAGACTGGATCAGATACTTTCTAGCAGACAGATCCTCCTGTGTCTTTATGGACGACCAGGCTGCCCCACCAACACCAGTAACCTGTGGTGTCCTAAAAGGATCCTGCATCTCCTCAACCCTGTACAACATTTACACTGAACCCCTTTTTGATCATCTGGATGCCCTCAGCATATCCTACACTAATTATGCTGACAACACCCAAATCATCCTCCTTCTCTCTGGCACCTAGCACCTTGTGCTGCATCAACTCAGTTAATGACATTGTCCAAAACTGGATGGCTACCCACCAGTTATGCCTCAACGAGGACAACATTGAGGTCCTCATTGTAGGCTCTCACTACACCCACTGCAGCATGGTCCCAGCCTACAAAACATTTGACATTGACGGCAACCGGATCCAAACATCTTCTGCAGCCAAAACCCTGGCATCTACCTAGACGCCACCCTTGACCTCTCTCGCCAGTTCAACGCCATTGCCTCCTCTGCAAAACTACTGAATGCCTGCAAGCCATTCCTCACCACAACCAACCACCTCACCATAGCTAGGACCATCAGCAGAGCCAAACCTGACTACTGTGACGCTCTCTTTGCAGGAACCTCTGAACGTAACTTGTGCAAGCTGCAAACCATCCAAAACAATGCCCTCTGAGCAGCCCTAGGTCTGTCCAAGCACGGCCATGTCACAAAAGTCTAGGAAAGACACCCACTGGCTCCCCATCCATGAACAGATTAATCGCAAGACCCTCTCCATTACAACCAAGTGCACCATGAACACTGCCACGGCCTACATGTCACACCGGGTGGAGAAATACACCCCCACTCACCCTCTAAGATACACAAATTGCCATATCCTCAGAGTGCCCATCTTCACCAAAAGACCGCAGGAGGTCAGAGCTTTCCCTTCATGGCCGCCAAGCACTGGAACAATCTCCCCAACACCCTGAGAAAGGAACCTTCCTACTGCACCTTCAGGAAAAATCTAAAAATGTGGCTTTTCACCTAAAAACTCCCTGAGCTAACAGACAATCTGATACCTGTCTCCCTCTCCATCCCCTCTTGATTTTAGACACAATGACCACCCTCCCCGGTGTGTTTCTTGTATTCTCTGTATTCTGTATTCTGTATTTTTCTGTCTCACAATGTGACTAGCGCCTAGATTCCCCAGGGTTCAGTGCGCTGCAACAAATGCAAAAATAAATAAATTGAATCTCCACAAGGTCTTGATCCTTAATCCCTTCGTCACAATGTTTGTTAATATTAGTAACATGCTGAGGAAGGCACACTGCTATTGTAATGTAACCAATGTGTAGTAGAGTATAATAAAATCAATCCAAAAGCCTATAACAAAAAATGCTATGCCTAATATCATACCCACATTGCCTGTGAGGTGCTATTATACTCCTCATATTTTCCATGATAGTTCAGGTATGCTGAGCACTTGTTCCACTCTATTCAAAGTATGGTCTATTATTCAAAGGTGGATCTGCTGAACAGAGCATTTACTACAAGGTGGATAAACTCTGACAACTGATATATAACTGACAACTGATAAGTTGATATGACAACTGATAACAAGGGTCTCATATAGGCCCTTGTTATCGGTTTTCAAATGAGAAATCCAGAGCTGTTCCTTAAAGAGGAAGGATGCTATGTCACCTCCCCTACAAGGGACTTTAACTGTTTCTAATATTGTCTATGTGAAGTCCATCCGTGTATGTTGTTACCGAAGAACATTGGCCCCCTTAGTTTCTTTGTCCTAATACAGGACCTATGTTCACCAATCCGACATTAACTGGATGTGCCGTCATCCCCACATATCTAAGCCCATAGGGACATGAAATAAAGTAAACAACATCAGAGCTGTTACAATTGGTAAAAGATCTTTGACACCAAGGAAGGCTCCTCTTTGTGGACACACGCTACAGTGTCCACATGGGGCATGTCCAATGGGGCCGCAGGTGTTTCATAGGGTACCTTGAGTAACAGTGTCTCTTTCATGGTAAGTAGTAATCAATGAATCCCTCAGATTCCGTCTGCGCTTTATTGCAAATCTTGGTGTGGGGATGATGGTTTTTTCCATGTTCAAAATAGACCACAGATTCAAGATATCACGTTTTTAAACGATTTGCCAAAGGAGAATAGCTAAGTACTGCCGTGATGTCTTCTGAAGCAGATTTTCTGGAGTCATGCTGTGTTATGGTAATATACGTAGGTATATTCCTTGCGCATTTCCGTGCATGTGGTACTGTTTTTTGGGGGTACCCTCATGTGTGCAATTTTTTGTGATACATGTTTCGATTGTCATGTTCTCCTAACGTGGAGCAGTTTCTTTGGTACCTGCGGAACTGTTTGAATGGAAGATTTTGTTTAAGGTTTTGAGGATGATAGCTTTAAATTGTAGTTTTTATCAGTTGGTTTATGATAAGCAGTCGTAGTTATCTCCTGCATGTCTGCAGATATGGTAAGATCAAGAATATGAAACTCTGTTTCGCTATATGTCATAGTGAAATTCAAAAACCGGTTCTGGTCATTCATCTATGTCAGGAAAGCTCCCAGGACTGGTTGAGTAACAAACCCCTACTCTAAGATGTTTATACCACCTCCTATTAAACCATCATCTATTTGACCTCTGTTTACTTAAGCTGCTTACAACTGCTTCGTGCTCACTGACCCATCTGTAACCATACTTGCATGTCAATGTATAATGTATATTTGCCTCACACTGTATGTAACTCTTAAGTCTTTCAAGCACCCAGTTACCTTAGGGTTTGGTGCGCCATATAAATAATCAACAAAAAATACAAAAAAAATCAAATATGAGCAGCACATCATCAATATATCAGACCCACTTTGTCATGTTACCAAAATTATTACTGATGTCATAAATGGTGGTTTCCTCAAAGTCGGCCAAAAATAGATTTGCAACACTGTGGGCGAATGTTGCCCCCATGGAAGGCCTGAAATTGGTTCGTAGAACTCATTGTCGAATAAGAAAATGTTTTTGGTTAGAGCTATTTCAGTCAGTTGCATCACAAAAGAGATTGGTAGTGGCAGAAGTGGGTTTTTTGCTCAAAGGATCTTGTCAATTACGATCACAATTTCCTCTTGTGGGTTCCAGGTGTACAATGCCTCGATATCAAGGGTGACAAGAAATTGTGACCACGAATCAAAGAGAATTTGTTGAATTATAAATAAAACGGCTATGGTATCCTTAAAGTATGATCTCATCTTGGTCACTTCATCTTTCAAAAAGAAGTTGACAAATTGGAAAAGTAGCTCTAAAATAGAGATTATTCCCGAGACAATGCGTTGTCCAGGGGGTGGACTAATCCATTTTGGGTGCACAGATGTAAGAAAATAGTACTCCTTACAGCTAATATAGCCTTCACTAAGAGCTTTTAGAGGGCCAATCATCTGTTTAATATGAGGTGTAGGATCACTCACCAGCCATCTGTAACTGGAGTGATCATTCAATAATGTTGTTGCCATATTCCAGTAGTCATCAATATTCATAATTACTGTAACTCCCCTCAGGTTTTACAGTGATGGTATCATCATTTGCCAATGATTGAAATGCAATTCATTCTTTTTTACTGCAATTGCAGAATCCATGTTGGTAATTGGACTCTAACTCTACAAGTTTCTTAAAAATGTAACTTTCAAAGGTTACTGATTCAACACTACTGCCAGAGGGTGGTTAATAAAATGTGGATTTATTCTGCAGATTAGTGACACTCTCATTCTCCTGAAAGATCCTTTCTCCAAAGAACAGTTGGAGCTAAATCTTAGGGATCAGTTGTGTCATCTCTATACAGGTTTGGAATGGGTCATGCTTCATTTTGGAAATGAACAAGAGGCCTTTTTCCAATACCAATCTACGAACCTCATTCATAGTTATATGTGAAAGATTCATAATCAAATAGTCTATATATACCGGAAAAGCTGGTGCTGCCGGTCCCATCGGGCCTGCAAGATTTAGAGGTTCTGTGGGGAGGCGGCAGTGGGGGGGCGTGGGGGTTCAATCCGCACCCTACAATATCATTTTCTAGGCTTACGCTAGACATCCACACAGACGTAAGCAGTCAAATAATCATTATTCACAATGGTAAGTACACGCGTGGTGCACGCACATAAGAAACACGCATGTGTATTTTCTTAATACAGCATTTGAGCAGATTAGACATAAGTAGTTTTCTAATGGGTGCTCAAAAGGGCATGGCCAGGCAAACGCAATGCAAATGTATTTGCCATGAACATAGGAGCAACTTTGTAAGTATTGATAAACATGACGTATTGAACTTCCCCGGGCAAATGTTCTGCACCTGGATTAGTGGCAAGAATTTAGGGAAAAGTGGAAAAGGGCCCCATTCTATTTTTTTTTTCAGAATTTGTATAGGGAGGTGTACCACACCAAACATATACCAAAGGAAAGGAAGAATTGTAAGAAAGCAGTGTGTACACTAAGCAGAAAGAAGGTGAGGGAACTAGACGCAAGCCCATGTGAATGACTTTCGACATGCCCAGGTGTGTGCTAACAACCCTCATTCTACTCCAGAGATGCCAGTCCTTTCCTCTTTCATAGGTTTGCCTAGAAGGTGGTGCTAGACGCACACTGCCCCCTCCGCACACGCACCCCACACTTATGCTTGCACTCACTAGAAGAGTGCGCCTTCAATCTGCTATACTGGTACTCTGAATTAACTCTGGCTCTGTTCTAACACTAAGGGAACACACTGCGACCCTGCTCAATATTGGGGTGTTCTCCTTACTGACCACCATGAAAAGAGCTGGGTCTCGCTTCCTGAAGGCAACAGGCTGCCCGACAGTTGCTCCTTTCTCAGGCTGCACATCTGTCAAAGCAGCCCTGTGTGCCATTTTTACCAGGGCCAAAAAACCACTGGCACCACAGCCTGAGGTTTAAATGTCCCATCTCATGGCGCCGCCTCCATACCCTTCCCCCCGCAAAGGGAAATGCACATTAGGGTACGGAGCCCCTCCCTGTTTCAGAGTACATCCTTACCCAAGAGGGGAGTTACCATCTGCCAGGCCCCAGTCATAGCAGACACTATCGCCCCACCGTGAGGAAGCCGACCCCGCTACAGTGCCCTTCCTTCCCTCTCGCTATCCTCTCCAAACTATTCTCCGACCACTGGGGGTGGCTGGGCTTGGTCCATTTGCTTCCCTCTCCTTAGGGCTGCCTACAAAATGGTATGATAATGGTACAGATGTAGCAGTCTTCAAAAACAGCAATCTATAAAGTTGACACATTTGCCAATTAAATGTTATGGCTGGTTGTGTTTATGCCCCCCCCCCACCCCAGCCATGGGATTTGTGGGATGGAAAAGGGAAACCAGAAGGTCTGGTGCCAGAATCTACCATTAAAGTGTTGCACGGCACCGAGATCCCGGCACCTGACATCATCTCATGCCAAGCAGTGGTGCCACACACACCAAGGTCTGTTTAGGTGGCACTGCATGGCAAGGAAGAGGACCAAACTGACAGCGTGTAAATGGAGCTTTTCATAGATGCAAAGCATCTCACGCCTTGAAACACTTGTGTATAGGCGCGTTATAAATGCCTTATCATATCATATCATATCATATCATATCATATCATTGGATTTGGCTCAATACTAGGGAATACATTTTGTGCCGTGGTATGGCTGAGGAGTCAGTGGTGTAGTGTAATTGCGCCAACATTAACAACCTGGACATGTTTGCATATTAGTAGCATTAATTATATGGTGGGAACAGTTGGATACCAGGGACATAGTTCTGTAGAGGAGCAGTTGGACGCATGTTCCCTAACTCCCGCCCCCTCACCACAATCATACTGGAACAGCAAAAGAAGAGCCCTGTGTGAGACGCCAAGTGTTATGCCTATACCGCATTCAGTGTATGGGAGACGATATGCACTCAGACAAACATAACGAATGTAGCCTCGCACTGAAAGTGTGGACGGATGCCGGATGGAAGGATGTATGCACGCACCATTAAGGAGCGCTGAGTGATGTCATAAAGAAGATATTCAAAGCCATTCTGAAACTATATGAATATACAAGAGTGACAATGTAACTTAAGTGATAAGAGAAACATGTACAAAACGATAAAGTAATCATGAACGCAAAAGAAAATAAAAGTAACTTGTTGACCAATAAGTGTAGTAACGCAAGGTAGAAAAGATATATAGAAGCTTGCTATAGAGGAATATATAGCATGGCAAGGACGGTCATTATTCGAAAACGGACGCCAATTTGTGTACAAATTCTACTGAACTACCTCAGTGAATACATAAGGATTGAAGAGTCAGGAGATGCTGGAAGAACAGCTTTGTGTGCAAAACGAAGAGGAGTCTATGTTGCCTTGGGATCAAGGAGGGTATTTTTAAGGAATAGCTGTAAAGCACAGAGGAAGGCAGACGGATGAGTAATGACATGAGAAATAATTCTCAAAGATTAAAGAGAAGAAAACATATGTAAAACCCAAGTATTGGATGATTTAAAGTGCATAAAGTCTACCCAAAGTAGGGTGAGAAAGTCTCTAGAGGCCAAGAGGATCAATGACACCAAGTATAACCAAATCAAATATCAGTAAATAAGAGGCTAAAATTGACAATTTGTGGTTTCTTCACGCATGATTCAGAAGTCAAAAACAAGGGCTATTCATTAAGCCTCGAATGAAGATAATGATGTGCAATAACTTATTTAAATATCCTAGAACAGAGAAGAGGCTACAAGGTCAACTACAGATGGGAAACTTTGGTTTATGGCCCGACTGATGAGAGATGATGGACTAATTGGAAAAGTGGGGAGTAATCTGATGTGATCCAAGCACTCAGGTTTAAGTTTCCTTTGGTACTGTTAGCCGAGTCAAAAGGCCAAGGTTGGCGGGGAATGCCCACCAATCGATGGGTCTATGGGGCAACCTGATATACAATGTTGCATAGTCCAATCCGCTGTCATTTTTGTTCTTTATAATGAGTATTATACATATGTAGAAGTAGTTTGAGGGTTGTGTTACAGAAAAGAGACAGCAAATGAAGTACTAACCTGTATACCTTCTACAAGATGATATGTTCCCCTAATCCAGCGGTATTCACACTGTGGGACGCAACCCTCTGCGGGGGCCACAGCCTCATGCCCATGGGTTGGTGCACCCACAGCCTGAAGGAAGAAAAAAAATCTAATTTTACATTTTCTTTGTTTAGATTCTAGACATCGTGTCATGACTGTGGGGCCCTGCCAGGAGGTGCTGAGGGAGAATTTGTCATGAACTGAGTTCCTGTAACTGCACCACTCCTGAAAGGAAGCGACGGTACCAATGGAAAGTGTGTGATTGGCAGGCTGATGCAGGTGGGTTTGTGTTTAACTCCCAGGTTGATCTTTCGCAATCTGCTCAGACACTGTTTATGCTCTCCCATGTTTGACTCAATTTTTTAAAATCAGGAAACCCTCAAGGCACGTTTTCCTACTATTACCCAAATAACGTTTTTCTGGTTACAGACACAGTCAGAATCAGACAGTTTCAAGGCGAGGGATTATGATATGGCCCTGTTGGGTACACTTCATTCACAAACCAAGCTTCCTCGTGGCTCCCTGCCTTGGCCAAGCGTGGGTGAAACATTCCAACGAGATGACAGGGTGACCAAGATGCACTATACCCAAGACAACACACCCTTTCAGACTAGTCATTTCTCAGGTGCAAAACTTAAAGGTATAAGCCATGTGGCAGTTTGCGTTGTCCCTTTTATTTTTGCTATTTATGGAATTAGCCTGTTAGACACAGTGTTGCACTTTGGTGATCGGAGGCCGTAGCTTTCTGGAGGTTTCTCCATCACAACATGCACTACCTTTGCCCTAAGCACCTTGCCTGGCTCGCTGATAGTGAAGTGAACCAGGCGGGTGGCAGTTTTATCAATTCTTGGGAGTAAAGCCCACCAAAGTAACCCATCACAAGCCAAGAGACCCTATAAACACACAGCGCAAACCCTGAAAGAGGGTGCTCAGCTCGGGCTGGCGAGCAGAATGACTGACAGAATGAAACCCTCTCTCATTGTGCCCGTGACCCTCCTTTCAGCATGAATTCGCCATATGTTTTGGAGGGTTTGCACCAGCACTTTGAGGAAGTATTGGCAAGAACACCTGCAAAGAAGAAAGCCTTGAAACACGCAGTGCTGAGCACGGAAGTCAATTCACTAAAATGCCTGGGGGCAGCGAAAGTGATATCACAAACCCTTCAATCCACTGATGACATGACAGGAAGTGATTTCACATGACCTTTGCCGAGACCCCTATGTTGTGAAAGTGGTCCGAGAGGGCATCACAGAGTGCTTGGGAGTTGTGGGGGTGGTGGGAGGTGCCTTTGATTTGGAGATGATCTTATGGAGTTAACTGCTGCTCTTGCTGCCATTAGAGATTATGTTCCGATAGAAGTATTTTTTTGGGTAGATTTCTGCCTTGTAGGCTTTGATCCAACAGGTTTTGTATTTTGAGGGATTTGAGAGATGGGGTGACCCATCTGGGAGAGGGCTTTGTCAGTGGGAGGAGATATCTGATGGGGGTGAGAGGTCTGAAGGCATTGAAGAGCCATTGATCGAAATGGCTAATGGAGGGCAAACCTGTCCTGGAGAGGGAGAAAGGGTAAGGAGGCAAGCAGGGAGTCAGCCAAGTTCGAGGTTACTATGACCTTGTTCCATAGAGGGAAGTGGGGAAGCGGTGGGCGGTCCAGGGATAGTTAAACGAGGTGGAGAGTTTGCCGTCGACAGTGTGAAGAAAATGGCTGAGTGGTCCGTCCAGATTTGTGGACAGGGGTGGTAGCGTGGAAATCAGATTGGAGGAGCTGGAAAATGCATTTAGGGTATGCCCTGCGGTGTGCGTGGCACCTGATATCAGTTGCATTGCGTTGAGGGCTTCCAGATTGTCCAGGAGTGGATGTGTCATGGGGTTATCCGGGGCATCAAACCATACGTTGCGATCTCCTAGAGTGGTGAGGTAGGGGTAGGGGTGGGGGCGGTCAACCAGGATGGTTGCTAGGGAGTCGCTGAGAGTATCAGCGATGTTTCTGTTTTAGCCAGGGGGTCTGATAAGCAGTTTCACTACGAGGGATTGTCAGTCCTCATTGCAGGCTTGTTCCTCGGAGTGTGAGATGGTAAGGTGTGAATTGCGGAGGATGGCGTTCCGGCCTGCCCTGCTGGTTCTCTTGTGCACAATGTGTAGCCAGGGGGAAAAGGCCTTGTGAACAATAGGTCGGAAGTCCTCAGAGAACCAGGTTTCTGTGATGAAAAGCATGTCAGGGCCTTCAGAGGATATGAAGTCTTTTATGTTGTGCCGTTTTTGGCGACAGATCTGGCGCTGATTAGGATGCATGCCAGTCTGCTTCTAGAAAGTCTATTTGCGGCACAGGAGGGGCAAACAGAGGGTGAGTAGTTGATTGTTTTCAAGCGAAAGCTGCAAAGAAAATGGTCACAAACAAAATGCCGACCAATTACAGCTGGGAATATGTGCTCACGTGCCCAGGTTTCAGATTGGTCTCAAATCCCGGCTTCACCACTTAACCAAAGTGCGTGGGGTCAGAATTGGTTTATCTCACTGAGGCATATCTGCTGAAATTAGAATCCCCAAAAACCGACTCAGCTCATACTGTACGCTTCTCCAAACGTGCCTCAATCGTGATATTTCCACATGTGCAATAATAACAGTGAGCATTCATATAGTGGACAGCACAGTGTGTGTCTCTTGGCTTACTTCTGTCAAGTTCTTTAAATGTTAATGTTAAAGGATATTTGTACCGCGCCCTATCACCACCGAAGTGGTCCTCTGGCGGCTCTGAAAAGGGAAGGGGGTGAGTTAGTGGGAACGAGCGTGAAAAGAGCAAGAGAGCAGTGATGTGCCGTTGGCAGCCTCAGCCCGCTTCACATCGTTCACTGAGCTCGGGGGTGCTTTCTGGTAGGTAGCCATCGTGTGCTGTTGTGCGAAGCTATGTGTGGCTTGTTTTGTTGTTGCGGTGTAGTGAAGTTTGTGCGGTGTGTTGCGTTATAGGGTTGTGGTTGCCTTTGGTTAGTGTTTGAGAGGTGTATGCAGAGGGGTGAAATTGTTAGTGGGTTGGTTCTTGGCATCACTGTCTAGAAGTGATATGCTAAATGTTCCTGTTCTTTCTAAATGTGGCGGGTGAATATCTCTGTATTTCTATCTAGATCCGGTACTGGCTAATATTCACTATCCTTTGTATATATGACGCCCACCAATATTCAATAAATGTATCCAAAAGTGGTACTGGCCCACCTTTGAAAATCTTGTCTAAATGTGAAGCATGGAAATGGAACTGTCTATAGCTCCCTCGAGTATTGAAAGACTCAATCTGTGATGTTGTGATTTTACTGATGTCACAACATATCAAATTAGAGGACCCCACAATCTTTTGTCACCCGGAGCCCCACATTTCGTAGGGCCTTCCCTAGTAGTCATCAAAAAAGTAAATATAATGAGCATTGTGTCCATTATGCAGAAGCACACTTTACGTACTGCATACATGCCAATATTAGCCATTTCATTAGGGAGACGGTATTACTGTCCCGTTTTTAACTCTGCATTGTGGGACTTGTAGTTCCAGGACTACCCGCCCCAAAATGCTAAATGAAAGCCAGAACTGGATTAGCATCTCCCAAATGGAATAGAGAAGGTTGCCATGAATCGTATTGTGCTTCGCAGTTTACTTGTTTACATCTGTACCTTGGTTAATGCTGCGTTCCCCATTTGCGCCACATATCACAAACTATTTCTATGCATTCAGAAATCACCTCCCACCCCTAGCAAGGAATTTGATGGCTGCTGGAAATGATAGAAACGGGTTGCCTGGTTCCGGCCGTCTCCTGCTGGCAGCTGGGCATTTTTAGAGGCGACCTTTCATTTTGTGTCTGTCTGATCCTCGATTTATCTGCAGCCTCACAAGCCTTGAACTCCCCCACTGCCGTCTCCACGTACACCGTTGCCATAGAGACAGCAATAGCCATGCCATGGAACGCACCGAAGACTGGGAGTAGAGGGTGAGGGGGTGGATGGACACACGTGGGCATGTATAAGCAAAGGCCTTGCTAGAAATGTCTTTTTCCTCCATACCCACAGGGGTCTGCAACCTTTGGCTGTCCAGATGTTTCAGACTACAATTCCCATGATATCTGGCTATTGACTATGCTGGTTAGGGATGATGGAAATTGTAGTCCAAAACATCTGAAGAGCCAAAGGTTGCAGACCCCATGCCCTTTAAGGACATAGGTTGAATGCAGCTCACTTCACGGCATTATCTCTTGCATCCATGCATATTCACTAGTGAAGGATTCACCCCGGAAGGCTACACAAATAGTGGTTGTAGGAAGCACGTCAGAGATTTTAAAGTTCAAGGTAATGGGAACCATGACACAGAATACACTCTGTCATACTCAATGCAGATACCTTTCCCCACATATATGCACACACACACACACACACACAGGACTGCATGTCACAGAATGATTCTGGCGACACTCGCAACACAAACAGCCAAAGGATTGAAAAGAATGACATATTTGTCTCAATTAGTCCAGGCGTAACTTGCTTCTATGCTAAACAAGTGGGGTGCCCTATGGAATGAAACCTCAATAAATGTGTTTCAAAAATAGCATGATGAAGACAACAATTCATTTTTCAACAATAGCATTTGCTATTGTTGAAAAATGAATTGTTGTCTTACTTATTGTATGAGGAGAGAATTTGTATGTTCTGAGATTATGTATTTACATGTTTTATGAAATTTCAATAGAATAACATGATTTTCTAATAAGAACACAGTCTCAGGCCCTCTTCATGCTATTTTTGAAACACATTTATTGAGGTTTCATTCCATAGGGCATCCCACTTGTTTAGGATATATTGACCTTTAGTTTTGTTTCGCTCCATTCTTACGGGGAAACTGACATGCCCTTAAGACAGTCAGTACCGGGAAACGCTGTTTTCCGTAGTTTCTTTATCATGTTGCGGCTTTCGTGCAACATGACACAAGAGGGCACTGGAAGCTAAGTTACTGCTCTCTTGGGTCTCTAGCCTTCTACAGGCCTTAGATACTCTTTTTGGATTGTAACTGATCGGTGCAAGTGAATCACGGACGGGAATGGTGGCAGCGATCGTTTCTTGTGTTTTGAGCTCCTTTTGGCGTTTTAAGCACGTTTCTAGCGCTTAGCCCAAAATGATGGCCTGGCTCCCAAAATGGCCAGACCACGAGGCTGCTTTGTCCTGTCCGCTGACCGTCTTGCTCCCTTCACCTTCCCCAGGTCGAGCCGACCCGGGGCCTTCCTTATTTGGGCATGTACTTTCCCGCGAAACACAGATGCTTTCGTGGGCTTCTACAGGTCTTGTGTGTGTCTCCAGGATGTGGGCTGGGATGTCTGGTCCCAATACACATCCTGGGTGCCAGAGAGTCTAGGGTGGTGTGAATGCCTGGGACCACCGTGGTCCGTGATAGGTCCACGTATGGTGTGAGTGTTGATGAGCGGATCTCCCATTGGGTCCCCTCTGTTTTGGTGCGAAGGGAACCGTGGATAAGAGGGGGCTGGAAACGCCACTACCATGTCGATCTCCTGAGTTCTCACGAACAAAGGAATACAGGAGCCAAGTATCCTGCAACCACGAGGCTGAACCGAGGAATCGCTGGTGACCCGCTGAAGGACTGCTCCTCTGCACTGCTGTCGCTTTGTGAAACCCTTTCTACCTCTGATCGAACCAGAAGGCCTGTACTGGTACTTTAACCCTTGGAATAGCGGGGACAGCTATTCTCGGCATCTTCACCATCTCCTGCACGTAAGCCTTCGGAAGTGTCTCTGGGCCATCCAGCAGACTGACCAGCCTACCCAGGAGTCTTGCTCTGTAACCGCCGCCAGGTTGTGTTGTATTTCTAGTCCTTGTCGCTCTCACACGATTCGTACACTTGGCGTTCCCAGAACTGAAGTGAGTAGTGTACATTTGGCTGAGATACACACGGCCGCTCCGTTGCCCTGCTGTGGTAACAAACTGTGCGGGTTCACTTCGTTTGGGACATCTTTAACTCAACTCTGCTGCTGCAGAATCTACACGACGACGAGACGTCCCCTGCTCTCCTGAACCTGCCAGCACTGAAACTGACGCGGAGAAGCCTGGGTCTGCTTGCATCGGGGATCGGTGAGTAGCATTGCTAGGAACTGGTCGCCCTCCTGCAGGAGTCCATAGCTTTTCCCCGCTGTGTCAAAACAGCACGCCTTTCAGTACTCGCGCTCTGCTTCTGCCCACAGTGGAGGCTGCGCTTGAGTCGCGGAACTCTGTTCTTCTTCATGTGTGCACCAAACTGAACTGCCTGATACCCTCGAAGAGACTCCCCTTTTTGCCCGTTGGCACCAGCGTGTGCAGGTACTTTTGAGCACAAGGCTCCACTCTTCGTAGGGCTTGGACTTCCTTTTAGTTAGGTGCCTCTGAAGGCGGACTGGGTCTAATCATTATTTCGCACTGCCTGTTTTCCTCCCCTTCTAGGTTGACTACACATTTCGTGCATCTAACGCTTTAGACTCGTTTGTATTTGTATATATATTGTATTGGTTTGGTATGTGTTGGTTTACTAGAGTTTTATTGTGATTTCTCGCTACGGTCATTATTGCAAAGGCCTTGGAATAAATGTGTATATATTTTTAATATAACACCTGTTTGGAGTAGTTTGTAAGTGTCCTTGCTTTGTGTGCTCATTGCGGGCTTTCAGTCACCCTCACCACTCTTGAGACCTAGTCTTGACCGCCGCGATCGCTATCCTGATTGGTCTGGCCTGTCCAGAGGTTACCCTGTTCCAAGTAATTAGGTTGGCCTTCTGAACTTCTGCGCCGCCAGGACAGAGTTCAGAAATCCGTCTTAACAGTAACTTGCTTCTATACCTGTGTGCAATTTAACGTACATGTCAACATTCTTCATTCTGTTCCGGAGAGGTACGTACACCTAGCAAGGAGACCATTGGTTCATGGTTACAAACACTTGAATATCAGGGTAAGTGTTGTAAACATTGGAAAGTGCACCAAGCCCATGTGCCTAGTGATTCAAGCAGACAACTCTTATCATAAGCAAGTTTGTCACATAAAGGACTCTGGTTATTCTTGTGTTCCCAAAATGCTCTTTGATTTTATTCATTTTAGCCAGGGCTTCATTTGCCCCCTTCCCTAGGGAGGTATTCCGAAAGAGTATGTTAGGAAATCATGTATGCAGTTATTCTAGGTTTTAATAGCGTGCTTTGCTCAGTAAGACAAGTGCAAGATCTCACATATGCACTGAGAGTGATGATTAGAAATGAGCACTGTCGGGGGTCTGCTTACAATGCCAGTAGAGCTATCATTTCCCTTTTTAATTGCTGCTTTTGCTGAGAATACACATCTAATGCTCTCTCTCAAAGTGCCATTGGTCTTGGAATGGTCACATCCTTTACAACCAAAGATTGCTTTCTCCGAGGAGCACCGGGGCAATGTTTAATTGTGTGCTCTCCACTTGTTAGATGGTAGTGCTATCGAACCCGCACATTACTCACAGTATGAACAAACACTAATAATTATCAAAAATAGAAAAAAGTAACAACTGTTGCCTGAGGGAATGAGAGGAAAAGGAGAAAAAGAGAACAAGAAGGCAAAGAGCGACAGTGAGAGAGGTAAAGAGCTAGAGAGCAAGAGTGGTAAAGAGCTAGAGCTAGAGCAAGAGGGGTAAAGAGCTAGAGAGGTAAAAAGCTAGAGTGTGAGAGCAAGATCAGTAAAGTGATAGAGAGCAAGAGAGGTAACGAGCTAGAGAGCAAGAGCAGTAAAGAGCTAGAGAGGTAAAGAGCTAGAGAGCAAGAGCGGTAAAGTGATAGAGAGCAAGAGAGGTCAAGAGCAAGAGTGTTAAAGAACTTGAGAGCAAGAGCGGTAAAGAGTTAGAGCAGTAAAAAGCTAGAGTGTGAGAGCAAGATCAGTAAAGTGATAGAGAGCAAGAGAGGTAAAGAGCTAGAGAGCAAGAGCGGTAAAGAGCTAGAGAGGTAAAGAGCTAGAGAGCAAGAGCGTTAAAGAGCTAGAGAGGTAAAGAGGTAGAGAGCAAGAGCGGTAAAGTGATAGAGAGCAAGAGAGGTCAAGAGCAAGAGTGGTAAAGAACTTGAGAGCAAGAGCGGTAAAGAGCTTGACAGCAAGAGCGGTAAAGAGCTAGAGAGGTAAAGAGCTAGAGAGGTAAAGAGCTAGAGAGCAAGAGCGGTAAAGAGCTAGAGAGCAAGAGCAGTAAAGAGCTAGAGAGCAAGAGCAGTAAAGAGCTAGAGAGCAAGAGCAGTAAAGAGCTAGAGAGGTAAAGAGCTAGAGAGCAAGAGCGTTAAAGAGCTAGAGAGCAAGAGCGTTAAAGAGCTAGAGAGGTAAAGAGCTAGAGAGCAAGAGTGGTAAAGAGCTAGAGAGCAAGAGCGGTAAAGAGCTAGAGAGCAAGTGCGCAAGAGAGGTAAAGAGCTAGAGAGCAAGAGCGGTAAAGAGCTAGAGAGCAAGAGCGGTAAAGAGCTAGAGAGGTAAAAAACTAGAAAGCAAGAGCGTTAAAGAGCTAGAGAGGTAAAGAGGTAGAGAGCAAGAGCGGTAAAGTGAGAGAGCAAGAGAGGTCAAGAGCAAGAGTGGTAAAGAACTTGAGAGCAAGAGCGGTAAAGAGCTTGAGAGCAAGAGCGGTAAAGAACTAGAGAGGTAAAGAGCTAGAGAGGTAAAGAGCTAGAGAGCAAGAGCGTTAAAGAGCTAGAGAGGTAAAGAGCTAGAGAGCAAGAGCGGTAAAGAGCTAGAGAGCAAGAGCGGTAAAGAGCTAGAGAGCAAGAGCGGTAAAGAGCTAGAGAGCAAGAGCGGTAAAGAGCTAGAGAGCAAGAGAGGTAAAGAGCTAGAAAGCAAGAGCGGTAAAGTGATAGAGTGCAAGAGAGGTAAAGAGCCAGAGAGAAAAAGAGATAAAGAGCTAGAGTGAAAAAGAGGTAAAGAGCTAGAGAGTGAGAGCAAGAATGGTAAAGAGCTAGGTCGTGGTGGAAGGATATGTATGAATAGAGTCCTTAATAATGATATCTACACCTCCTACTAACCCGGTCTCTCTGTTTATGTAGAGAACATGATACCCCTCTGGGGCTGCAGCAGTACAGGTGGGTCCAATGGGCTCCTGTCACCAAGTTTCCGTGATACATAGCATATCAATGATGAGGTCGTGGATGCTTTCTGCATGTTTGCTCAAAGACCTCGTATTTAATAAACTGACTGAGTTCTTTAGCCCTGCGCTCTTGTTTATTTATTTGTTGGGAGTCATGACAGGCTGTTTTCTTCTTACTTTTGTCTCTTTTTCTTTTCATGTAAGAGCTTGTGTCTTCTGCGTATCTCTCATAAGTGGTGGTTCTCCATATGTAGAGGTAGAGAGCAAGAGCAAGAGAGGTAGAGAGTGAGAGAGGTAGAGAGTTAGAGAGCGAGGGCAAGAGCGGTAAAGGGCAAGAGCGGTAAAGTACTAGGGAGCAAGAGTAAGAGAGGTAAAGAGTGAGAGAGGTAGAGAGTTAGAGAGCGAGGGCAAGAGCGGTAAAGGGCAAGAGCGGTAAAGTACTAGGGAGCGGGAGGAAGAGAGGTAAAGAGGGAGAGAGGGAGAGAGGTAAAGAGGTAAAAAGTTAGAGAGCGAGAGAGGAAGAGAGAAAGAGCGGTAAACAGCTACAGAGCAAGAGCAGAAAAGTACTAGGTAGCAGGAGGAAAAGAGGGAGAGAGGTAAAGAGGGAGAGAGGGAAAGAGCGAGGGCAAGAGCGGTAAAGAGCAAGAGCGGTAAACAGCTACGGAGCAAGAGCGGAAAAGTACTAGGAAGCAGGAGGAAAAGAGGGAGAGAGGTAAAGAGGGAGAGAGGGAGAGAGCGAGGGCAAGAGCGGTAAAGAGCAAGAGCGGTAAACAGCTACAGAGCAAGAGCAGAAAAGTACTAGGAAGCAGGAGGAAGAGAGGTAAAGAGGGAGAGAGGGAGAAAGGTAAAGAGGTAAAGAGTTAGAGAGCGAGAGAGGAAGAGAGCAAGAGCAGAAGAGAGCAAGAGAGAAAGAGTGAGAGTGGTAAAAAGCTAGAGAGTGAGGGCAAGAGGGGTGAAGAGCTAGAGAGCAAGAGAGGTAAAAAGCTAGAGAGTGAGGGCAAGAGGGGTGAAGAGCTAGAGAGCAAGAGAGGTAAAGAGCTAGAGAGTGAGAGCAAGAGGGGTGAAGAGCGAGAGAGGAAGAGAGCAAGAGCAGAAGAGAGCAAGAGAGAAAGAGTGAGAGTGGTAAAAAGCTAGAGAGTGAGAGCAAGAGGGGTGAAGAGCTAGAGAGCAAGAGAGGTAAAGAGCTAGAGAGTGAGAGCAAGAGGGGTGAAGAGCGAGAGAGGTAGAGAGCAAGAGCGGTAGAGAGGGAGAGCGAGAGCAGCATATGACTTGCAGGCTACAGACAGCTGCATAGTCTATGCTTTGCCACGGCCATAGCAGGTCCTGTGTCTCTGCCTCACATGCCCAGGTGCTGTTACCATAAGCAAGGCCAGGAGAGGCACATGACGGTGCAGCCACACAGGCCAGCCCTATCCAACATAAGGCATTGCCCGCTCAGTCTCAACTGCCAGATACAGCCTCGAGGGCTAAGTACAGCCTCTTCACTAGGCACACCTATCACATTCCAGACTGTGTGTTCCTTCGCTCAGTACAGATTCCACCGCCCCGGGAACTACATATCCCACCGTACACCTTATTTTACTCAGAACACATGACCCAAAATGCATGCAGTCATCTTTTTCTCAACAGCGTTTTACCGCCAATATCATCATGGGATACCATGCTGTCGTACCCTGTGCTGAGACCCAAAAAGACTTCATGTACCAGAATGCTCTCTTATCGTGCAGTGATGCTGTGGCAGCACTACAAGTTTCAAAATATGCTGTATCCTTCTCAGTATAGATGCACACACCTGTTTGAGTCCATTCTTGCTCACTCAGTAAATATACCCTGGCATAAGTACATATGATCTACATACTGGATTACGTGTAACATAATGCACTTTGCTTCTGACAACCATTGCAAACATACACTGGACTACATGTATGCAACGCTCTAGAAGTATGCATGCCTCTGCCTGACTATATGTCTACCATTGCATGCAATCTCAGAGCTCCACCTCCCTACAAATACCAGAATGCCCTCTGGCTCACTCAGTATAGAGGTCCCTACCAGACTACATTTCCAATAAGGCACTGTGCTGTAGTCAGAGTAGCCGTGCCCACCGCGCTGCTTTCCAGGGAATTCCCCGCCCCCACATGAAAGACCCATATCCCTACACGCCCAGCTCCTCTCCTCGCTGCAATGCGGGTCCCGAATGGCAGCGAGCAGCCGCTGCGGCGCCTATGTTACATCCTGCCGCAGCGCAGCCTTTCCATTCACATCGGACCTTGCGTGGCTTCTTGGCGCTTTGGGTCCGCCAGTCTTGAGGTTCTGATAACTTTTGTGCTATTCGATGAATCTGCACAAAACTTTCCAAATAGGATGTAGAGCTGATTGGAGAAAGAGAGAGACACAGAATAGAAAAGAGTAAAAGTAAAGAGAGAGAGAGAAAGAGAAAAAGGAAAGAGAGAGTGAGATAGAGAAAGAGAGAGAGAAAGAGAAAGAGAAATAAAAAGGAAAGAGAAAGAGAAAAAGGAAAAAGAGAGAAAGAGAAAGAGAAAAAGGAAAGAGCGAGAAAGAGAAAAGGGAAAGAGAGAGAGAAAGAGAAAAAGGAAAGCGAAAGAAAGAGAAAGAGGGAGAGAAAGAGAAAGGGAAAGAGAGAGAGAGAAAGACAGGAAGGCAGAAATCAGAAAGAGAAAAAGAGAAAAAGAAAGAAAGAAAGAAAGAAAGAAAGAAAGAAAGAAAGAAAGAAAGAAAGAAAGAAAGAAAGAAAGAAAGAAAGAAAGAAAGAAAGAAAGAAAGAAAGCAAGCATGGGTCTTGCTGGGTGTTGATGTTCATCATGCTGGGGCAGGAGTGGGCTGGAAAGCAAGAGGCCCTGGAAGTAATGTTCAAAGAAGCCCCATATTACACATTTTCAGCAATCCCAACGCTTTTCCTAGGGGAACATTTGGAAATAACACACAAAAAAGGCCCAGAGTGCAGAGGCCTACAGGGAAATCTCCAGAGCTCCCTGTAGGCCAGTCCAGCCTTGAGCTAGGGGCTCATTGCCAGCGTGAAGGCTGGTGTAGAGGTATGGTGAAGCAGAAGAGTGGGTGATGGAGTTGGGGGATGCAAAGAGTGCTCGATTTGTGCGATGCATGTTGTGCAAAGGCAGGGAGCAGTGCTTTAAGTGGGGTAAGAAATTGAGGGGAGCCCTCATCTGGGGGCATGGCCTAATAATTAATGGGTGTGGCCTCATTGATGGGCGTGACCTAAAGAGGAACATGTAAAACTAGTCTGGCCAAATTAATAAGTACATATCGTGTAACAGACTACTTGCTACATGCCTTAAAGTGTAACAAATCAAAGCTCAAGGTAATTATTTATTTATTGGACCCTTAACTGGGGCAGTTGGTGTAATTACTAGGCCGGTTCTGAGATCCCTCTCGCTACCCATCCCCATCCCTGCCATCCTGGGCTGGTTCTAGACTCCATTTCACTCTCCATCACCTCCATACCCCTAGGCTGGTTCTAGACTCCCTCTCCATCTGCTCTATACCCCCCAGGCTGGTTCTAGACTCCCTCTCCATCTGCTCTATACCCCCCAGGCTGGTTCTAGACTCCATTTCACTCTCCATCACCTCCATACCCCTAGGCTGGTTCTAGACTCCCTCTCCATCTGCTCTATACCCCCCAGGCTGGTTCTAGACTCCCTCTCCATCTGCTCTATACCCTACAGGCTGGTTCTAGACTCCCTCTCCATCTGCTCTCTACCCCCAGGCTGGTTCTAGACTCCCTCTCCATCTGCTCTATACCCCCCAGGCTGGTTCTGAGATCCTTGTCTTTACCGATTCTCACCCCTGCCACCCACAGGTTGGTATTAGACCCCCTCTTGCTCTCCATCTCCTCTATCCCCCCTGGGATGGAGTTGGCACTGTGAAAAAAGTGGGCGGACACTGTCAACCCACATGTAATCTCAACTTGTACCCTGAAAACCAGCGCCGGGGCAGGTAGAACAGTTTCAGTCCAGCAACCTCTCTTCCCACGTCCATGGAACCGGGAAATCGCCCCAACAAACTTGTCCTCTGATCCTTCCCCTCCTCACCACGAGGTTAGGCTTTTAACAATACTCAGTTTTATAAATCAGAATTGAAAAGTACACACATCATAAGTGAAGTACTACTGCAATATAGGAATCCTTATAGAAATATATTAAGAAAAAAAAAATAAGAGTACACATGTTGTATTTTCACCCCATCTTGAAGCCTACAATAACCAGAATGCAATTCCACAACATTATAAAAAATTGCTTGTAGGCTGTCTTTCAAGACTTAATCATAACAAAAGATAATGTGAAATGTTAAACTTGCGCATTAACAAAGGCATGCTTTATATGATGCCAGTGAAAAGTAACATTTGTCCCAACAACAAAAAAATGCATTTAGCACACCAAACGCGGACATATAAATACTATTGAAATAGTGCACAAATCTTTTTTGTCAACATATTTTATGGCAACTAGTTTTTCTGTATGTGCTTTCAGTATCACATGTGCCTTTTCAAGCCCTTGTCCACAACAAAGGTTCTTAAATGGACCATTACTTTAAAAATAAAAAAATAAAACATAAATAGATAAATAAAGAGTGTGAATAAAGCGGTGAGCACTGATGCACCGTGATCAGTGTGCTGCTTCCTCCTGCTGCATCCCGTGAGGTGGAGACCTCAGAAATGAACTGGAGTGGTTAATCTCCCCCCAGCCTATAAGCTATAAGCTTTCTTATCTTCCCTTCAATGGCCCCTGCTGTTAATGAAATTTAGCAGCAGGGGTCGGACTTGGCGCCGCAGCGGTGATTGAAGAGAAGGAAAGCTGACAGTGACGGCCGGCCGGGGAAGTTAACTCCAGTGCGTGCAGCTGTGACTGGCAGAAGTGTCAGCCAGTCACAGCGTCGCTCATGTGTGACGCTGCGACTGGGTGGCCATTCTGCCAGTCACAGTGTTGCCTGTTGCCTGACTCTGTTGCCTGACTTATTTATGGGCGGCGGCCGGCGGGCTCATTTCCCGTCGAGGTTGTGGCAGGGGATGATAACCCGCCGGCGGCGTAGCTTGGTGGGACCAGAGGGCCCCAGCTCAGCCTCACTTTTTGGAGACTTAAAGCACTGGCAGGGAGGCTAGTGGCGTGCAGGCAAAGGTGCTGGTGTAGAGATGCTGGGATGTTCGGAAGGGTAAACCGATGTTAGCTGATATGATATGATAGGTTATTTATAACGCCCTTAATACCCAGTGGTTTCTAAGCGCGGACCCGGGAATCGAACTTGTGTTGCTCCGTGTCGTCTTGCTTCCAAGGCAAGCACATTGCCCCTGAGCCATCCTCCCAAGACGAGCTGCACATCTTTCACAATGCAGCAAAACTAGTTGTTGGGGGTCGCCAGGGCGGAGGCCTGCAGGGCACATCCACTCACTGCAGCGGTGGCCTGCCGCTCCACCTCCTTGCAGCTGCGGCCGCGTTATTCTTCTCTCTCCGGCGCCGGGAGATGCTGCCCCAGAGAGGGAGGTGGGCCAGGAAGGGCTGCAAACGAGACAAACACCCCCGCCGCACGAGCACCCTCCTCAGAGGGCCGCGGCCGGGAAAATCCAATTGGCATTCTTCCCGCATCGGCTTTTGTTGCGTAGCGATGTCTGCCACATGCCGCTTTGTTACAGCTTCTGCTCCCCCATGTGCGGCGATGGATGCTGCAAATCGCCTTCCTCATCTCATTGCGGCGGGACGCCGCCGGGTATGTACCTCACCGTGGGGCAGCCCGGGCCTACACCGCCCTTGCCGGGGCGGTGAGGCGCAGGCCACGCGAAGCCGCGGTGGGGCCGAACGCTCCTCTTCCAGTGTACCCCACTGCGGGGCAGCCCGGGCCCACACCGGCCAAGCCGTGGCGGTGAGGCGCAGGCCACGCGAAGCCGCGGTGGGGCCAAACACTCCTCTTCCGCCCCATCACCACTTACAGGCAGCAGGGGAGGCAATGCGGACTCGTCGTCCTCGTCGCCATTGTTGGGGGTCGCCTGCCATGGTCATCCGGCAGGTGCCCCTGTGTGCTATCTCTGTTAGCACCATATAGTCCCACTATGTGTGGGGGTTGGGGCCTGCCCTGGACATCTGGCAGGGCCCCTGGTGCTATGGGGCATCAGCACCATGAAGTGGGGTCACAGCCTGCCAGGTCTCTGACCGTGCGGACATCGGCTGCCATCCTGGCATGCGGGTCCCACGGCATCAGGGTGTGCAGGCTTGTGCCTCCACGTGTAGGCCTGCGGCCTACATCAATAATGAGACACGGACTCAGTCGTTCCTCTTTGGGAGTCTGCAGCCGCTCTGTCTCACGTGCCTGCAGGAGCTCCTTTTATTAGCTTGGGCCATGACACCGTCATGGCCCATTTTAAAGGGGCAATACACGTGGGAGGGACACCCATCACACTTGTGAACACTGCTTAATTCACTAGTCTTGAGTCAGTGCTGATGGCCATACCGTACATCACTGCATTGCAGCGTGACGTGCCACTATGCAACATGTGAAAGCCCTTTGAGTCATGACGTGAATCAGAACATAGCAAAGTTAACCTTATCATGTATATTGCAATTATGTGGGTCACAGGGACCCTGGTGCAAAAGGACGCCGGACAGAACCACAGTCCTAGACACAACCCCTACATCAAAGTGCTCTGTGTTGTTGAGTCCCCCGTTTTCCTTCCCCCACAGAACGGTATGCCCTAAAATGCACTATACCTCACTCAGAAGAGAGGTTCCAACACACAGCATATCCCAGAATGCACTGTGGCCCTATAGTAACTTATCCCACAATGCACTTTCCCTCACTCAGAGTTTATGTGCAAGTGTCCCAAAAAGAAGGCCACAGCAGTTACTACTGACGCAACAAGACTACACGCCCCACAATGCACTCCGCCCTATTTAGTATAGTTGCCAACAGACAAATCCATGGCCCCCTTTGCATTATTCCTCCACAAAAGGGGGCCAACTTTACAAAATGGTTTTGCAGGACCCTTTAGATGCATCAGAAGGAGTTTGAGGTGCGCGACATCATTTTCCCCACCCTTTCCTTCTTCCCCCATCCACTTTTTGGTTACTTTGGTTTGCAAAAGTCATTTTAACACAAGCGTAGCTGTATGTTTTCTGCCAAGCAATCACTTTAGGCAGGTGCCCGTATTACACAATTTCTGCTAGCCTGCGTCTTTAAGTCTGAGCTGGAGGATGTTGCTGTTAGGCATCTAGTGTGTGTTGGAGTTCATATTTTTAGATTTTAATGGTTTTTTATAATGTGCCTAATCCCCTACCTGACCTTGGTTTCCAAGCGCGGATCCGGGATTCGAACCTCTGTTGCTCTGCGTGGTCTTGCTCCCAAGACCAGGGTTCACATACTGCAAGTGGCTCGAATGGTTCCGTCTAGGATTGTAATTATCTTCCTAGCTGGAGGCTTGAGCTACTTTTTATGTATGTTATTTTATTTATGTATTTATTTTAAATAAATTAAAAAAAATAAGTTACAGTGATTGTTACCTAGCTCATCTCTTACAGAACCTAATATTACAGGACACACATCCATCATGTCTCCTCTTCCACTCCCATACCCCTTAACCACTTAATCCCATACCGATTAACCCCATGTTCCCCAGGCATACCTCTGTACACGTCCGACTCTTGATGCCTCTCAGCTGGCTTGGCAAACCCAGTGCTCTCCCTTGATGTAGGGAATTTCTAACTACAAACTAATGCGGTGGAAGCTCATACACACGACCAGGCCCTGCTTGAGTATTTTCAAGTCCATCACGCAACCACTCGACATCCAACTACATCCAACACCACGTTTGGTCAATTCTAGATATTGACATCACAATGAAACTGCTCTAAACCAAGGTGTCCTCTCCAGAGTCCCAAGACAATCCTATCCCCTCCCACTCATCCCATGACCATCCTATCCCCTCCCAATCATCTCATGACAATCATATCCCCTCCCACTCATCCCATGAGAATCCTATCCCCTCCCACTCATCCCATGACCATCCTATCCCCTCCCAATCATCTCATGACAATCATATCCCCTCCCACTCATCCCATGACAATCCTATCCCCTCCCACTCATCCCAAGACAATCGTATCCCCTCCTACTCATCCCAAGACAATCATATCCCCTCCCACTCATCCCATGACAATCCTATCCCCTCCCACTCATCCCAAGACAATCCTATCCCCTCCCACTCATCCCAAGACAATCATATCCCCTCCCACTCATCTCATGACAATCATATCCCCTCCCACTCATCCCATGACAATCCTATCCCCTCCCACTCATCCCAAGACAATCCTATCCCCTCCCACTCATCCCAAGACAATCATATCCCCTCCCACTCATCTCATGACAATCATATCCCCTCCCACTCATCCCATGACAATCCTATCCCCTCCCACTCATCCCAAGACAATCCTATCCCCTCCCACTCATCCCAAGACAATCATATCCCCTCCCACTCATCCCATGACCATCCTATCCCCTCCCACTCATCCCAAGACAATCATATCCCCTCCCACTCATCCCATGACCATCCTATCCCCTCCCACTCATCCCAAGACAATCCTATCCCCTCCCACTCATCCCAAGACAATCCTATCCCCTCCCACTCATCCCAAGACAACCCTATCCCCTCCCACTCATCCCATGACCATCCTATCCCCTCCCACTCATCCCAAGACAATCATATCCCCTCCCACTCATCCCATGACCATCCTATCCCCTCCCACTCATCCCATGACCATCCTATCCCCTCCCAATCATCTCATGACAATCCTATCCCCTCCCACTCATCCCATGACCATCCTATCCCCTCCCACTCATCCCATGACAATCCTATCCCCTCCCACTCATCCCAAGACAATCCTATCCCCTCCCACTCATCCCAAGACAATCATATCCCCTCCCACTCATCCCATGACCATCCTATCCCCTCCCACTCATCCCATGACCATCCTATCCCCTCCCAATCATCTCATGACAATCCTATCCCCTCCCACTCATCCCATGACCATCCTATCCCCTCCCACTCATCCCATGACAATCCTATCCCCTCCCACTCATCCCAAGACAATCCTATCCCCTCCCACTCATCCCAAGACAATCATATCCCCTCCCACTCATCCCATGACAATCCTATCCCCTCCCACTCATCCCAAGACAATCCTATCCCCTCCCACTCATCCCAAGACAATCATATCCCCTCCCACTCATCCCATGACAATCCTATCCCCTCCCAATCATCTCAATGTTTTTTTCTCTGTGATGTTGGTCATTCTCTGGTCTAATTTCTCTTTCCTGTCATCTGCTCCCCAAACTCAACTTCCTTTCTGCAGAAGAAGGTCGGGCGACACGCTGGTAGGGTCACAATATGGCACCTTTCATATAAGGACAGATGCCGTGAAACCACTACCATAGCGATGGACGCAGTATAAATATTTGAGCACATAATATGCAAGCACAACAGGGTGAGGTGAGTAAATTCATTAGATACGGTGACCACCACTCTCAGGTATCTCTCCCTTCAGCGCTGCGTCCAATAGCATACATTTTAGCTCCTCGATAAATGTGGTCCATCTATACACATAGCTCCTCCAGCTTATCCTCCTCATGTCTTCCAGAGCATCTTATCTATCCTCCATCCTCATCCCAACTATCTACCCAACGTTGCCCCTACCCACCACTACTGCATGTTCTATCATACTCCTCCTTTAGGCAAAGAACTTCGACGCCATAACCTATAGAACGAGGCGCTATGCAAATACATGTTAATATAACATTGTGTGTCAAGTGTTGAAAGTATAATGGTGTAGGATTGTATTCCTTTGCAATCTGACATTTGTAGTCTCCCATTCAGCATGTGGAAAATTAAACAACAATGATACTCTTTTGGCATAACATTCGTTTATGAAGATTCATATGTTGTCGGGTTGCTTTACTATGTGAGTTGTGAAATGTGCACTTAACCTCTATAAGATTGTAGTTCCTGCAATCTAAAACCAAAATCTTTACTCAAACTAGAGTGTGGAAGGTATGTGGCCAATTGCCTAAATTACACAGTTGGTTAAAATCTCAGCTTCACTGTTTAAACAAAGTGTGTGATTCTGGACAAATAATGTATTCTCACTGGCCCTTATCTGCAAAAAAAATGAAAGTTCTCATAGCCTGCCACAATAAAAGTGGCAAAGCAGGGAAGAATCAGTCTGTGATTGATGAGCGTGTTTGAGAGATAGCTGGATCAGGTTGACAAACTTAAAGTGGGTACAAGAATATACTGAGCTTTTGGTTGGAATTACTGACCGAGAGGTTTCAAGGCGCCATGCTCCAAAGGCTCAGGCTCTGAAAAAAAAGAGAAATCTATACAGAGTGAACGAAAGTGTGAGGGTGATTGAAATGGACACAAATAGAAAGTGGCGCACAAATAGAAAGTAGGACAACTAGAAAACTAAGCAAATGTAGCGTGACACACAGAGTGACATGAATACAGTAGGGTTAAGGAGTCTTGTCAAGGTCTTAGCGCAAGAGCAGGTTTTTTACCCAAAATGAGCTGAGCTCCGGCCCACTTAAAGCCTATTATGGTGAATGTCTGTTTCCTTTTTGAAAATTAAAGCGCTGTCTGTTCGCCTCGCGTACCTTAAATGAGCAGAGAAGCCCCGACCTCTGTCTCAGGGGATGCAGGACACCTACTTAGTTGTATGCGAGCCCACTTACCCCGAGTCTCCAGAGCTGCTCTGCAGATGGGCTGTGCAGCAAAGCTCCCGCCGAGCGGTGTTGGAGGCCGCCGGCGTCTGGCCCGCGGCTGCCAGCGGCTGCCTGCACCGGCCCCTGCCCGTGCCCAGTCCGCTGAGCAAAGGCCGGAGCATCCCGGGGATACGGCGGGACATCATGCTCTCTGTTACACTGGGTGTTACACTGGGAGAGTGGGCTGGCAGTTCCGATTGCGGTGCCAGCCTGATCCCGAGCTATAAGTACAGCCGAGGGGGCAGGGCCCAGAGCTGCAGCCAGCCCAGTGGGATGGGTCTGCTCCCAGGAAACCCACTCCGAGGCCAGCCCAGTGGAGGGCACAGGGACCATGCTGAGGGCTACGGCGCAGCCCTCTCTGTATCCCAGGAGACGGTGCTGCGGCACCAAAAAACAGGGTTTAACACCGGCTGCCGGCATTTGAGCGCATTGTGTCACCCCGAGATATGACATCACCAACATCCCGCCCCAGATCAGTCGTCTATTTCAGTTCGGTCTTTTTATTCTGGTAAAAGCACTTTGCATGCTGGAGCTTGTAGTTTGACTTTTTGCATCAGATGCACATTACTGCCTTATGTGTCCCAGCATGCAGTTCGGTTGGGTTGAAAAGCCTGCTCTGGAAAAAAGGAACCCTGTGGACATTGGACCAGCTGGCGGTCTTGCAGGCATGTGTGTGACGGGCACAGCGCCAGAAACATACACCAGGGGCACTCATCCCCCTTGTGTGTGTACATTCCAATACTGGGGCAGAGGACCACAAGCAGGCAGCAGTCTGTGTCTGTGGGATTGCTGGTTCTTAGGGGCTGTAAAACGGCTAAAAGAAAGAAAAACAGCTAGAGTGAGCATCTACGTTGATCTAGTAGGATCATGCAAACAAAAACATACACCTATGATGGGCCCATCATTTCAATGTCATACAAATCAACATCAAAATAAATAAATATTAAATTGTGGGGCACTGACAAAAAAGCACTCTAGATCAGGAATTTTAGCTCTAGGGGGCCCATCCCTGGTGGACACTTACAGTAGCAGTGCATTTAGCTAGTAGCTAGTATGCCTACAAGCACACCCTGTACCACCCTATGACAGGATACTTCACGTGCATGGCCACTGTGGCACCATTTGGATGTTCTGCTAAACTCCAAGTAGTTTCCCTCTCCTCTGGCTGCATTAGGTCACGCTAATGTGCGTACAGTGTTGGCATTCTCGCTATATACCTATCTATATCACTTACTTCGGACTTTGAGAGAACATGTTCTCTGTGGATATTGTATCTCAATATGACCTAAGCTCTGTTCTTTTCTTCACTTTACAGATACCCAATCATTATTTTTAAGTTTTTCTTAATTCACTCCTCACCTTTTTAAATTCATAGTGGTGTTGCGAGAGGGCTGGAGAGCCAGGCACTTTCATCTTTCTATTTTATGTGACCTGCTTTTCCTCTTTTTTGATCTCCTTTCCGTTAGGGCTGGTGCTCTTACACATATGACCTTAGGTCCTGAGGAAGGCAGCCTTTTTCTGATCAATATGCCGAAACGTATTTCACCGCGCCATTTTTGACTCTTCTAGCAGGTGTGAGTGATGGGCCTGTTTATGGACAGACAGGCCATATACATAGTCCTTGAGCAGAGCTGTAAGAAACAGTGGGTTATAGTTCACACATGACCCAATTTCTATCAGCTATAACCCTTAATTCTACAACAAAAATAATTGAACATTTGTTGACACTGTGGAACAATTTAGACTCTCCAATTTAAGTTGAGTTGGAACACTATTGAGATTTTTGTTCACAAATTCATCAGTTACCAATGTCATGAAATTGGATGACCTTTTTGGAAAGAAATGAGGTTGATATAGTTATTTACCAGCATTTTGTATTGTAGGATTTCTATCCAATTTTTGTGATTTTTTATGCTCATTGGGAAGCCTTTGTTATACTTTTTTTCTTTTTTCTCTTTTCTGCTTAGCTTGTCGACATTTATTTATTATTGACAATTTTGTTCAACTTGGATGATTCTTCTCTTTTTTCCTTTTTTTCTGATATTTATTTAAAGTTGAGTTTGTTTTAAACAATATTGTTATACGTTTTTGTACAAAGAATCGATATGTTTTGCAATAAATTGTGAAAAGCACATCTGAGTTTGTTGTTAGATTTCATGCTCAATGAAGTTGAAAAATTGAATGAAATGGCCCAGACAAAAATATAGATTTTGGGCCTTTATATGTGATGTGATTTTGAACACACAGAGAACATTGGGACACTATCTGGGAACACTGATCAGAACATCCAGGTAGGAGTGATCCATTCTCTTCCACTTTTTGTGCTTTTTCTGTTCGGATCAAATGGGAGTGCAGGTAATTCATATACCACATTACCCGTAGACCATTACCTGTGGGACACACTTTGCTGTGTTTTTTAAAATTGAATGATGACAGCAAAGCTTTGAATGATTAGGCTTAATGAGAGTAAGACAGTCTATACACTGTGTATGATGATAGACTTGTGATTCTGATCTCTGTATGAAATAATACTGTGTTGAGAAGTGAATAATACACAGTAGAAAAAACATAATCACCACACACTTAGATTCTAGATGGTATTGTTTCATTGTTGGTATATGGTGGCATATGATTTTATCCTACTGTTTTCAGCATTGCATCATTTTTTTTCTTTTTCTTTTTACTTTTATTTATGGTAATAATCAGTTCTGCGTTGAATGATATTGTTACATGATGCTTTTATGTCAACAATGAGTTTGACATTTCTAAATTTGTTAATAATAGATTTGTAAATTGCTTTTTGTACCTGTAAATAATTGAAAAGTTGAGTAACATCAGCTGAATCAAAAAAAAAAAACTCAGCTAAATCTATGGCCCCACCCGCCCTAACAAGAAGTAAAAAGAACGTAACAGTCAATAATCTCCTACCCCTGATCCAACCTATCACTAATTCAGTGAACCTACCTTCTGACCCAACGGATTCAGTTGACCTGTATAATAATAATACCATCAACTCAGCTATCGGCTCAATTGCACCGCTTAAACTCAGCAAAGAGAAACCCATAGCTCACCTGAACTCTTGGTTTACTCCCAGCCTGAAAGCCTTATGCAACAACAAAAGACATGCCGAAGCCAGATGGAAAAATAACCCATCCGATCAGAATAAGAATTATCTCACTGCCCTTGCAGACAGGTACAAAAAGGAAATCATTCAAACCAAAAAAGACACACTTAACGAAAAAATTAAAAAACCTAACTCGAGTACTAGGTAACTCTTCTCCATCCTAAGAGAATTAGAACCCCCTGTCACTCCCAATGATTCTTGTATCAAAAACAAAACTTGGTGTACTGACATCCAAGATGCCCTTTGTAACAAAATATCCATGCTTCAAGAGAAAATTGCAGCCAAAAAAACTATCTTGCACAAGATTGCACTAGCAACACAAGAAACTATATTGCAAGAAATAGCCAACAAACAAATTAAACCATGCAACCAGTTCAAATTCAACTCCGTCTCAACAATAGAGGTTGAAAAGATCAAAATATCATCACCTCTCTCAAACCCTCCCGTTGTCTCGGGGACACTTGCCCAGCACTGATTATTGAAGAAGCTGTCAAGGAACTAGCTCCATTCATCACCACATTCATTAACTCTTCCTTCAAATCATGCTCATTTCCTTCCAACCTCAAAGACGCCTGGGTATTACCCCCTACTAAAAAAAAAAGAAAGTAAACCCTAGCATTCCCACTAATTATAGGCCAATCACAACAGTACCGTTCCTCCTTAAAATCCTTGATAAGGCTGCTTATCTCCAGAAACAATCTTACTTGGAGATTAACAACTTATTAGGCACCCGCCAATCAGGTTTTATACCAGGACACGGGCCAGAGACCACCCTCATTGACCTGAAGAACCAATTGGACAACTGAAAAGACAAAGGAGAAACTTCCACTCTTCTCCTTCTGGAGTTATTTGTCGCGTTCGTCTTGGTTGACCGCAAAGCTTTGGGCAACCATCTAAAATCAGCCACCCCGTTCTCTAAGGAAGCTACTGCATAAATCAACTCATTTCTAGAGAATAGATCCATGAGAGTATTCTCACCCTCCTCTGCAGCAGATTCAGTATCAATCACATGTGGAGTACCAAAGGGATCCTGTGTCTCTCCAACCATGTATAATATATTTACCAAGCCCCACTTCAATATACTAGACAATCTGGGTGTCTCATATACCAACTATGCTGACGACACCCAGATTCTCATCCCTATCCAAGGGGACTACGACAGAGATGTAGCTTTGATCAATAAAATTTACGCAATGATACAAACATGGATGGCCACCCATGGATTGTGCCTAAATAATGAAAAGATAGAGCTCTTAATCATTGGGTCAACTAACAGACTGAATAAACTCTCTCCCCTTCATCATTGATGGAATTAAGATCAAAGTCTCTAAGGAAGTACAAACCTTAGGTTTCTATCTAGACTCTGCACTTAACCTCAATAAACAAGTCAACGCTACAGCCTCTGCCACCAGTTACACCTGTAAATTGATCCATGCATGCAAACCTTTCCTGTCCACTGAAAGTTGCACCAGGACTGCACGCGCACTAATCCTATCTAAACTGGATTATTGCAATGCCCTACACCTGGGCACTAGCAAACACAACACTAATAAACTCCAGACACTCCAAAATAACGGCTTAAGAGCTGCCTTAGGCATCCCAAAATCGCAGCATATCTCCCACGTGAGACGCTCCACTAACTGGCTCGCCATAAAAAACAGAATAAAGCTTAAATCACTAAACCTTACCTACAAATGTCTCACCAACAAGGCCCCACAATACCTTGTGGCTAGATTCACCAAACACACCTCAGAACGCCCCATCAGAAAGGCGCAATCCAATAGCCTTAGGATCCCCAACTTCAAACCCCAAAAAAAGTAGGATCTAGCTTTCCAGTCATGGTGGCACAACTATGGAACTCTATCCCTGATGCCTTAAGAGCCATATCTCCCTTCCACTCCTTTAAGAATAATGGTAAACTGTGGCTGCGCTCCTACGACCTGTGAGTGCATGTGGCCAATGACCTCAAGCGCGTCTAGAACACCACAACAAGAAACTGTAATTAATGTATAAAATTGTATATTTTGCAAAAAGATACATAAGCATGCAAATGTATTTGATGTCCAAATCTTCTGTAATACGTCCAGATGCCTGAGGGCCCGGTGCACTCTATAAATGAATAAACAAAACAAAACAAACAAAGCAAACATCACTGTGCACCATTCTTTTGTCCACCCTGCACTTTTATCTCAAACATGCCACCGCACAGTGTGCACCATTTAATAACTTAGGGCAACGTTCTGCTGTCCGCCCTGCACTTTTATCTTAAACGTACCACCGTAGAGTGTGCACTATTGAATAACTTAGGGCAATGTTCTGTTGTCTGCCCTGAACATTTATCCTAAACGTGCCACCACACAGTGTGCACAATTTAATTACTTAGGGCAACGTTCTGTTGTCCGCCCTGCACATTTATCTTAAACGTGCCACCGTACAGTGTGCACCATTTAATAACTTATGGCAAAGTTCTGTTGTCCGCCCTTCACTTTTATCTTAAACGAGCTAGCGCACAGTGTGCACCGTTTAATAACGTAGGGCAAGGTTCTGTTGTCCGCCCTGCACTTTTATCTTAAACGTGCCACCGCACAGTGTGCACCATTTAATAACTTAGGGCAACGTTCTGTTGTCTGCCCTGAACATTTATCTTAAACGTACCACGGTAAAGTGTGCACCATTTAATAATTTAGGGCAGCGTTCTGTTGTCCGCCCTTCACTTTTTGGCTTAAACGTGCCATGGCACAGTGTGCCCCATTTAATAACGTAGGGCAAGGTTCTGTTGTCCGCCCTGCACTTTTATCTTAAACATGCCACTGTACAGTGTGCACCATTTAATAACTTAGGACAGTGGTCTGTTGTCTGCCCTGCACTTTTATCTTAAACGTGCCACCACGCCGTGTGCACCATTTAATAACGTAGGGCAACGTTCTGTTGTCCGCCCTGAACTTTATCTTAAACAAGCCAGTGCACAGTGGGCACCATTTAATAATTTAGGGCAATGTTCTGTTGTGAGCCCTGCACTTTTATCTTAAACGTGACACCGTACAGTGTGAACCATTTAATAACTTAGGGCAACTTTCTGTTATCCGCCCTGCACTTTAATCTTAAACGTACCACTGCACAGTGTGCACCATTTAATAACTTAGGGCAACGTTCTGTTGTCCGCCCTGAACATTTATCTTAAACGTACCACGGTACAGTGTGCACCATTTAATAATTTAGGGCAGCGTTCTGTTGTCCGCCCTGCACTTTTTGTCTTAAACGTGCCATGGCACAGTGTGCACCATTTAATTACGTAGGGCAAGGTTCTGTTGCAGGCATTGCACTTTTATCTTAAATGTGCTACCGTACAGTGTGCACCATTTAATAACGTAGGGCAATGTTCTGTTGTCCGCCCTGAACTTTTATCCTAAACATGCCACCGCACAGTGTGCACCATTTAATTACTTAGGGCAATGTTCTGTTGTCCGCCCTGAACCTTTATTTTAAACGTGCCACCGTACAGTGTGCACCATTTAAGAACTTAGGGCAACGTTCTGTTGTACGCCATGCAGTTTTATCTTAAACGTGCCACCATACAGTGAGCACCATTTAATAACGTAGGGCAACATTCTGTTGTCCGCCCTGCACTTTTATTGTAAACGTGCCACCGTACAGTGTGCACCATTTAATAACTTAGGGCAACATTCTGTTGTCTGCCCTGAACCTTTATCTTAAATGTTCCACCATACAGTGTGAACCATTTAATAACTTAGGGCAACGTTCTGTTTTCCGCCCTGCACTTCTTGTCTTAAACATGCCACCGTACAATGTGCACCATTTAATAACTTAGGGCAACGTTCTGTTGTCCGTCCTGCACTTTTTGTCTTAAACGTGCCACGCACAGTGTGCACCATTTAATAACTTAGGGCAATGTTGTGTGGTCCATACTGAATATTTATCTTAAATGTGCCACCGTACATTATGCACCATTTAATAACTTAAAGCAATGTTCTGTTGCCAGCACTGCACTTTTATCACAAATGTGCCTCCATACAGTGTGCACCATTTAATAACTTAGGGCAACATTCTGTTGTCCGCCCTGCACTTTAATCTTAAATGTGCCACTGTACAGTGTGCACCATTTAATAGCTTAGGGCAACGATCTGTTGTCCGCCCTCAACTTTTATCTTAAACGAGCCAGCGCACAGTGTGCACCATTTAATAATTTAGTGCAATGTTCTGTTGTCCGCCCTGCACTTTTATCTTAAACGTGCCACTTTACAGTGTGCACCATTTAATAACTTAGAGCAGCGGTCTGTTGTACACCCTGCACTTTTATCTTAAACGTGCCACCATACAGTGTGCACCATTTAATAATTTAGGGCAATGGTCTGTTGTCCGCCCTGAACTTTATCTTAAATGAGCCAGTGCACACCCATTTAAATGGCACCATTTAATAATTTAGGGCAATGTTCTGTTGTCTGCCCTGCACTTTTATCTTAAACGTGCCACCGTACAGTGTGCACCATTTAATAATTTAGGGCAACTTTCTGTTATCCGCTCTGCACTTTAATCAAAAAGTGCAGGGGCGGATAAGTGCACACAGTGTGCACCATTTAATAACATGGGGCAACTTTCTGTTATCCGCCCTGCACTTTAATCTTAAATGTGCCACCGCACAGTGTGCACCATTTAATAACTTAGGGCAACGTTCTGTTGTCCACCCTGAACCTTTATCTTAAACGTGCCATGGTACAGTGTGCACCATTCAACGTTCTGTTGTCCACCCTGAACCTTTATCTCAAACGTGCCATGGTACAGTGTGCACCATTTAATAATTTAGGGCAGCGTTCTGTTGTCCGCCCTGCACTTTTTGTCTTAAACGTGCCATGGCACTGTGTGTACCATTTAATAACGTAGGGCAAGGTACTGTTGCCGGCACTGCACATTTATCTTAAATGTGCTACTCTACAGTGTGCACCATTTAATAATTTAGGGAAATGTTCTGTTGTCCACCCAGCACTTTTATCTTAAACGTGCCAGCGCACAGTGTGCACCACTAAATAACTTAGGACATTGTTCTGTTGTCCGCCTTTGACTTTTATCTTAAACGTACCACCGTAGAGTGTACACTATTTAATAACTTAGGGCAGCGTTCTGTTGTCCGCCCTGAACTATTATCCTAAACGTGCCACCGCACAGTGTGCACTATTTAATTACTTAGGGCAACGTTCTGTTGTCCGCCATGCACTTTTATCTTAAATGTGCCACCGTACAGTGTGCTCCATTAAATAACTTAGGGCAACGTTCTGTTGTCCGCCCTGAACCTTTATCTTAAACGTGCCACCGTAGATTGTGCACCATTTAAGAACTTAGGGCAACGTTCTGTTGTCCACCCTGCAGTTTTATCTTAAACGTGCCACCGTACAGTGAGCACCATTTAATAATGTAGGGCAACGTTCTGTTGTCTGCCCTGTACTTTTATTGTAAACACGCCACCGTACAGTGTGCACCATTTAATAACTTAGGGCAACGTTCTGTTGTCCATCCTGAACCTTTATCTTAAATGTGCCACCATACAGTGTGCACCATTTAATAACGTAGGGCAACGTTCTGTTGTCCGCCCTGCACTTTTATTGTAAACGTGCCACCGTACAGTGTGCACCATTTAATAACTTAGGGCAACGTTCTGTTGTCCATCCTGAACCTTTATCTTAAATGTGCCACCATACAGTGTGCACCATTTAATAACTTAGGGCAACGTTCTGTTGTCCGCCCTGCACTTCTAGTCTTAAAAGTGCCACTGTACAGTGTGCACCATTTAATAACTCAGGACAATGTTCTGTGGACCACCCTACACTTTTTATCTTAAACATGCCACCGTACAGTGTGCACCATTTAATAACTTAGGACAACGTTCTGTTGTCCGCCCTGCACTTTTTGTCTGAAACATGCCACGCACAGTGTGAACCATTTAATAACTTAGGGCAACGTTGTGTGGTCCATACTGAATATTTATCTTAAATGTGCCACTGCACATTATGCACCGTTTAATAACTTAAGGCAATGCTCTGTTGTCGGCACTGCATTTTTATCATAAATGTGCCACCATACAGAGTGCACCATTTAATAACTTAGGGCAACGTTCTGTTGTCCGCCCTGCACATTTATCTTAAATGTGCCACTGTACAGTGTGCACCATTTAATAACTTAGGGCAACATTCTGTTGTCTGCCCTGAACTTTTATCTTAAACGAGCCAGCGCACAGTGTGCACCATTTAATAATTTAGTGCAATGTTCTGTTGTCTGCCCTGCACTTTTATCTTAAACGTGCCACTGTACAGTGTGCACCATTTAATCACTTAGAGCAGCGGTATGTTGTCCGCCCTGCACTTTTATCTTAAATGTGCCACCATACAGTGTGCACTATTTAATAATTTAGGGCAACGTTCTGTTGTCCGCCCTGAACTGTATCTTAAACGAGCTAGTGCACAGTGGGCACCATTTAGTAATATAGGGCAATGTTCTGTTGTCCGCCCTGCACTTTTATCTTAAACGTGCCACCGTACAGTGTGCACCATTTAATAACTTAGGGCAAGTTTCTGTTATCCGCCCTGCACTTTAATCTTAAATGTGCCACCGCACAGTGTGCACCATTTAATAACTTAGGGCAACGTTGTTACCTACCCGCTACCTAATCGACAGAATTCATAGATACACACCTAACAGACCCACTAGATCCTCAAATGCAAATTTGCTCACAGTTCCCAGGTTCAAACGAACCAAAATGGGTGGCAACAGTTTTCAGGTGAAATCAGCCCAACATTGGAACTCCCTACCGCCCTCCTTAAGGATTTCTCAATCCTATACCCAATTCAGACATAACTACATCCAGTGGTTAAAACTTAAAGGATAGTTCCGGGACTTTTTTTTTATTGTCCCTACGGGTCGGCCATGTGTTTGTAAGCATAAATCGGTAGATCGTAGGAAACTTTCCTATGGACCTTACCCGACTTTTCGCCCATTATCGCACTCGAAATCAGCCTCCATTTTGTGATAATCCTATCATTCCGCCGCATCGACCTGGCTCACCTGCCTTTGCGGCACTAAATCAAATCCCCCGCCCCTGAAACAGACTTTATCAAAACATTCATATTCCCCGCCTCTATCCGTGACGTGACTGTGCTGCGTAGGCAAACGCGCCCAGGCGTCTTCTACGCGACTCCACACAGAACCCGGAAACCAACACAGATCAGCTCACAACACAGCGCGCCACAATTCGGAATATGAAACTGTACTTTGAAATCAAACCGCAAGATTGTAAATGTGGTAAAGTACATTTATTGGACATCAAATGTTTAGAGAACATTCAGCGATTTGCATTTTTATTTGCTCATGTTCCAAAAAGTTCGTATTGAGGAACGCGATGGTCCTTTCCTGTACACAGGGTCTTAGAGCATCTCACAATACAGCACCACAATTCGGAATGTGAAACCGTGGTTTAAAAGCAAACGGCAAGATTGTACATTTGGCAAAGTACGTTTATTGGACATCAAATGTTTAGAGAATATTCAGCGATTTGCATTTTTATTTGCTCTCGATCCAAATTAGTTCGTCTTGAGGGAAGCGATGTTCGTGTGCAGTACACAGGGTGTTGGTTTACGATAAAAATAAGCTCTTCGGTCGCACTGATAATCGCATGGCTGTTCCAACAACGAGGCACTAGGCCACCACAACGGTAGGTATGTTGCATCTAACCGTTAGTACCGCGTAAGGGCATACTTGTACTTGGCGATCGTCCCATAAAATGGTCAGGGTGGTAACGTTGTTCACGCGGAGAAGCAACTGGCGGCTGTAGAAGCCGTCCGCCGGTGTCTGGTACTCGTGACACAGACAGTAGTGAATGATGTACCTAAAAACATAAAAAATGAAATTAGTCTCACCATCAGATCCTTATTAAAATCATAGCGAGGACAGCGCTACTGGGTGTACACAAGTGTTTAAAGGCGTGGCGAGGCAGGGAGGGGGGGGAGTGGAGTACAAGGTAAGTAGCATAAAATAATAAATAAATAGGGCCAGCTGGTGGCAAGTGCAAGGTAAGTGCAGAACAAGTGCTGGGAAGGGGGGGCTGTAGGATACTGAGACAGTCCCCCAGTGCAGGGGTTGACAGGGAGGCAGTGCAGGTGGAGAGTGGAAGGGCCCAGGACCGAGGTCGCAGACAGTGGACCAGTTGTAGCAGGGGAGAGGGAGAGAGAAAGCAGAAGCAAAGAGGAAGGTTTTGAGGTGCTTCAGTAAAAGCAGATGTTTCTCCTCAAGATAGTGCGCGGTAGAAAACAATATGCCACATAGAACGAACAAGTACAACTGAACCCGTCTTTAAAGCCACTGTATAGTAATGAAATTGCGGTATAAACTCATCAAAAGTTACTTACATTATATTTGCATTTTCCATTGTGTCTCTGTGTAGGGCAGACCCGAAACACCACTCCTTCTTTGCCGACGTTACTTCTTCTAATGAACGTGGCTCATCGTTTCGTTTCTGAAATTTTATTCATTATCTTTTCTTAGTCTTTCAGGATGGTCCCGGCCTGTCAAGGTCAAATCACAATAGAACCTTATATTGGGTCGTGGGCCGTTCCGCCACCCGAGCAAAACATCAAAGCAGCTGACCTTCACTTTGAGCGAGCACACATTTCTAGTTAGCTGCAGTTAGTTTTAGGGACATCTTGTCTGCGTGCCTTTTTTTTTATTGTCCCTATGGGTCGGCCATGTGTTTGTAATACGGAAACATTCTATAATTTTTGTAAAAATGATTTATATTACTGTTTGGTTTAATTGCAATGGGCCTGCAACATGAGGAGACTCGAGAGAACAGACAATCAAATTACAATCATTTAAACCGTGATGTGTATTTCTCAATGAGCTCTGCTTTAGGTGGACATGGAACAGAGGCAATGTTGGGTGGCAATGCAGTTGTCCCCTGCATAGGTTCGTTCACCACTCCATGTATGTGCCTATCTAGGACGTCAACGATAAGTTTCTCAATAAACTCATATTGCATATCCTCAAACACTGGTTTGATCACCCATTGTTTACTTCTTTTAGTGAAGGCCTTATTGTAGCGAAGCGTCCCTAAAGTTCCGGTCGTCCTACTTTGTTGACGGCCAACATTATGGTTATGTGCCAAGACCGCTAAAAGAGTCCGATTTATCATGCCCTCCATGCCAAAATGCAATCGTTTTGGCCTGTACTTGAGGCACATATTGTGGAACACCTCCAAATCTCCTGTGTGGCAGAATTCCGTGAGTCCCCTCAAAGCTTTTGTTATAGTTTTATCAAATACAATCTTTTCAATGGCTTTGTGAGTGGGTGATGAAGGAATCAACCACTTCTTCTTCCGTGCCTCCTCTGTGGACAAATGGCCATGTTCACATTTGTGGAAATGTTCATTTGTCGACCATCGATGTACGTTGCTACAGTGCAAAATTACTGACCGCCATTTTTCCAGTAGAATTTCCAACGACCCTTCACATGTTTTTGAGCTCCACCAAAGATGGTTGCTGATTGACTTGGACCACTGTGAAATACCTTGCAATTCCTTTTTTTTACCTGCAGCCGACAATTTTTTATTGATTGATTTTGCAAGATGCCAAACGTCAAATTGGTGATTTATATTTTTGTACTGTTCTCTCATTGTCTTGGCAATTGAAACGTGTCTGTCCGTGGCTATCAGGTCGATCACCATTCCCCGCGATTGTAGTTCTTGCAATGATGCTACAAAGCCAACTTTCTCCATGGCCACTGAGGATGTACTTTGTGACACCTGCACGACCACCGAACTCACAATTTTCTTACTTTCCATGTCCTGAAAGTGGTAGGTGCAGTACTTGGCTGAAAATCCTGGGCTGTCGCACTGTCCATCACCGGCTAGCCTGAAGCGTTTGCCCGCGAATGTACTTTCCATTGACATTTTTTCCATTCTCCAAGCTTCGCTGATGGCTGGAAATAGATAATCGGTTTGGTATTTGTAGAACTGAGTTTTCGCAATGAAATGGATTCCCACAAACTGAAAGAAATACTGTAACTTTTTAAAACTTGAACCACTAAAAAGTGCGGCCGCTGCACAAAGTAGATTGCCTGCTGGCAGTTGCCCCAGCATGGGTTGTGCAGACCATGCGAACGGATGATATTGTGTACAGGTGGCATGTATTCTAAGGTTAGTGCCTCGAATTGCACGAGTCACATTAATCAATGGCTCCCCACATACTTCCCCACCAACCGAATGCCCACATTTCATCATCATAATAATATCCATCAAACAGCTATCGAATACAATGAATTTGGCCTCTTTCCTTATACTGTCACTCTGCATCCCAGCTGGTTCGGCCTGTAACGTTGAGGACATGTCACTCGCATGGAAGGTACAATCTCTGATATCGTCTTCCGCTATGCTGAGTGATATTGATGGTGTTTCATTGTCGTCCACTTCATTCTCTTCCATTGCAACATCTGTTCCTTGTCCGGAGATGGGAGAAAAAAACAATGTCTTCAACTTTCGCGCGCTCTTATTTTTTGCGGGTGTGGATTCTGTGAATTGATCTCCGACTGCATCCAAACTACCAGGAGGACATTCACTATCAATGGCTGGTGGTGGTATAGCTCCGTTGTCAATCACTTCATATTCTTCCCATTGGCACGATGCATCTCCAGTCTCAAGTCCCTGCCAAAAGGTTTGACAAGCAACATCTCTCGTTCGCTTCACTGTCTGTGTAGATCTAGTTCTTACACCCACTCGCAACTAGAGGACAGATTAGAAAAGGGATGTTCAGTTTAAACACAACTTACAGTATTGAACTATTGACAGTGAAAGACAACATAATATAGTGAACAGGACACTAACCTTCTTTTGCTTTCTTTTCTTTGAAACTTTCTTGCCTCGAACTTCAACATCTGGACGCTGTTGCTCCGACTCGTGTGTGCATGTCTCCACTTCCTCTCGCGCTGCAACGACTATATTTTCATGATAAGCACATCCATCACTCACTGAGGCTCCATCGACTCCCTGAAACATAGAACTTTCATTAGTATGTATAATAATATTGAAAACACAAAATGTACTTGGGGACCAATACCCATACGTACATCTCAATAGCAAAACACGAATGAACGCATTGTGTAGAACATTCAAACGACAATAGTTCACGCATTGTTGATCTAGTTAGATTGAACTGTCAAGATCCATACCTCGGGCTCCGCATAGACTTCCATTGATGATATTATTGAAGATGACGCTTCAGCAACTCCCTGAAACACAGTAATTGCATTAGTATGGTTTTCTATTTTGTTTAAAAGAACATAAACTTTCTGCAGGCGTCAACGGCTCATCTAAATAGACCTGCACAAATGATCAGTTGTCTAAAATAAATAATGGATATCTAAATATGATTCGATTTGCTCCATCGTTGGAAGTGTCACCACCCAGAGATCTGCATCAACTACTAGGGGTGATGTTCTTGTTGAAGAAGCTCCGTCAGCTCCCTGAAACATAGTACTTGCGTTAATAAAGAAGGAAGTATAGCGGATGTAATCACGTCATTTGATCTCGCATGATTGATCTGTCAGTATCCATACCTCGAAATGCATAAGAACATCAAGGGACGCTGTAACTGCGGTGCACACTTCTGCAAGCTGTTGCGCTGACCCGTAACTGCATGCTCCCCCTTCTTCTTGGACTAATGCTCCATCGACTCCCTGAAACATAGGACTTTCATTAGTAATGAACACAATATTGAAAAAAGAAGACATAGGAGGGCGACGACAGAAGGACATACCAATGGCTAAAAACGAAAGAAACATTGTGTGTAACAATCACGCTACAAGAATGCAAGATCTGATGATCTCCATCGATGGAACTGTCCGGAAACGTACCTCGAGCATCTGAGTGACATCTACGGTTGTCGTCAATGCGTTGGACTCCTCAGCATCTCCCTGAAAGACAGTACTTGCATTATTTTGGATAACAATAATTATAACTGAAAACAAAGACTAGAGGACGAGTACTGTGGTGTACCATTAGGTAAAATAATTACACGATCAATTAAAACTATTGATTTACATGCCTAAAACAAGTCAGTGTCAGAGTAGCTAAGTAAGATTACCCGATAGGCGCTTGAAGTGGCTGATGACTGCAATAACGACACGGATGGAGAATCTTCCGCCTTCATATTGAGTGGATACATAAATGGGGAAATTATTGTTAGCTAATGCTACACACTACCGCAAGGCCGAGAGACAAATACGTAAACCTGACTCACCAGTGGAGGGATGTGGACCAATAGAGTGGGAATAGCGGTTGAGAGCAATTTTCGCCTCGCTCGCGGTGTTTTCTTCTTTATTAGCAATGATGTGGAGTACATGTCTGGGCTAAAGTGCCTGCTGCAGATGCGGTATCGATCACCCCTCTTGTCCGCAAAGACTTCTAGGACTCTACTTTCTAGCTCAGAGGCTGGATATCCGCAATATCGGACCCATTCTCTTATCTGATCTATTGTCTTAGGGAAAAAGCATTATAGTATCTTCAGATTTGTTATGGGTCTTCGAAGGGCAACCGCCAATGGAACAGGCAGGCATTATGGAAAGTTCTGAAAAGTAAAGATCAACAATTCTCTATGAATACCAATGTGTTAAAACATTAAATGACACATAAAAGGTTCAATGCAAGGTCCGTTTTGGTTCTTGGAACTATACACGTTATTCACATGCGGATAAGTATTTCAATAACTTTCAAAAAATAGAAAAAGTAATTTGACTAAACTCAGAACATGTGACTAGTTCCTTGCATGTACTGTCGTGAACGAAAAGAAAACATGGATGCAATTTGATGACTACTAGCAAATAGATATAAATTAAAAAATTGGACGCAAAATGATTATGGTACATGGACTTACCTTGACGAACAAAGAGATGCAGGGATAAGAGTAGTTTCTTGTGGTAGAACAGGGAGCAGTTCACAGGTTGCAAACTGACGAGTTTGCTCAAAGTGGTCACGGAAGTTCACAGAGACGAAGAGCAGATAACCAGCACCTTCACGGGTTGACTAGCAAAGCGCAAAGAAGTTCTCATTAGAAATATGAAGTGGGTTATAAAGAATTCGAAACAGGGGTGTGTTTGTGAATGAATGACGTGTATATGTCGTGGCATTATGCGGATTGCAGGGGGGCGTCCAGCGTGAGGGGGGATGCTTGGCAGGAGACACGGGGTCTGGAGGTAGACATGGGAACAACAACCCATGCTCTATAGACCACTTTGAAGTGTACATGGTCTTTGGCACCTCTTGGCCTTTATCGCTCCCTGACAGCTCCACTTGCCAGCAGCGCAAGTACCCCGGTGCGAACTGCCTTTGATAGGGCAGGGGGGTGGATCGGGGCGGTGGTCGTGCAGACAAGACACAGGAAGACTCGTGAATGGAGATACACTTATGTGGATTGCAGGGGGGCGTCCATCGTGAGGGGGATGCTTGGCAGGAGACACGGGGTCTGGAGGTAGACATGGGAACAACAACCCATGCTCTATAGACCACTTTGAAGTGTACATGGTCTTTGGCACCTCTTGGCCTTTATCGCTCCCTGACAGCTCCACTTGCCAGCAGCGCAAGTACCCCGGTGCGAACTGCCTTTGATAGGGCAGGGGGGTGGATCGGGGCGGTGGTCGTGCAGACAAGACACAGGAAGACTCGTGAATGGAGACACACTTATGTGGATTGCAGGGGGGCGTCCATCGTGAGGGGGATGCTTGGCAGGAGACACGGGGTCTGGAGGTAGACATGGGAACAACAACCCATGCTCTATAGACCACTTTGAAGTGTACATGGTCTTTGGCACCTCTTGGCCTTTATCGCTCCCTGACAGCTCCACTTGCCAGCAGCGCAAGTACCCCGGTGCGAACTGCCTTTGATAGGGCAGGGGGGTGGATCGGGGCGGTGGTCGTGCAGACAAGACCCGTTTGCCGCAGGGCCTCACCAAGGAGAGGCCATCTAACTGAATGTAAGAGGATGGCTGCAGGATCTACTACATGGAAGGCAGGGGGGTGAGTTTATAAATACCTCACCCTCCCAGGAGAATATATGGGGGTCATCTCTGTACCCGGTGCCCAAAAAGAGGATTTATTATGATCAACCATATTTATTATTTACCTATAACCATGTTTTGTATCAATAAAATCCAACAGCTTTTTATTGCCAACGCTTGATGCCAACCCACAAAAGAATATATGTATGACTGCTGCATATATGGGTTCAACGGTTATGTGGATTGAAGGTGTGCGGCCAGCGTGAGGGAGGATGCTGGCCGGAGACATGTGGTGTGACAAGACAAGGCACTGGAAGGCTATTCAACGGAGACACACTAGATTCATTTAAAAAATCAAAACAACCATTGTTAAAATATATGTTGTGCTTTATTTTAGATTTTAATTAAACATAAATAATAAACATTACACATTGTAAAGTTGAGGTTGCAGCACATCGAGGGAAAATCCGCGGTATTGTCCACTGTCACTGGGGAAATGTTGTCTAATGGCAAGTACCGCACAGGCAGGTATTACTCTCCGAACGCGGTGTCCGAGCCTCCCGTGAAGCCACCAAGTGAAGCAACGATAGGCCACCAGCCTGTACCACCTGTGAAAAAAAAGATGCAAACTGTATTAAACTGACCAAACTTTCTTATCAATGTCGATTCAGGTAACACATGTCATTTTTCTTAGAAAAAAATTATATCTAGAAAATGCACTATATGGAACCAATTTACATGCGTTCGAATGATATGTAAATGTAATTTTATATGTGGGAGACGACCATGAAATAGTGGTGGCATCACTGACATCACAAACAGAGTATACTTACTCGTTACTCGGATTACGCGGACGAACAGTGCCACGAAGTTCGTGCATAAGCACCATCATCATCCTCAACACTGTCCGTGAGAGGCAGGCTTCCCTGAACTCTGGCAGCTCGGTGATGCATTGCGGACTTTGCTCGCCTTCCTGCAGACTTTGCTCGCTTTCCGAAATGTAGGCCAAGCACCCGGAATTTTCACGGCAGCAGCAGTTCTCCTCCTCAGTTGGCATTAGCTCGCACCGATTGCACGTGCACCAGGTGGAGACGCCGTCCATGCGACATGGTCCAGGCTCTTCATCCGTTGACTGGTCCTCCCAACTGCCGTCCGAATCCCCATCGTTTTCGCGTGCTTGCCTTTCCAGTAGTTCCTCCTCGGTGTACTCGGGCTCGTACATATACGGCATTATTGTGGCCATTGTGCGGTAAAGATAGTAAAATAATTTACAGAGATGGTACAGGTGTTCACACGGGCTACAAGCAGCGAAGGTAGCTGACCAGAGCACTGAAACGAGTCACAGAATACTCAAAGTAACACAGAGAGAATAATGGAATCGAAAATCTGCTGCTGTGTGTTGTGAAACGGTGTGTTTATACTTATTGGGGAAAGAGGCGTCCTGCCATTTCCATGGCAACACGTCAATAGCTGAGGCGCAGCGATTGTTGACACGAGACGTGCTTGAAATGGGCAGTACGCGTCTGCTGATGTCAGGCTCAGGGGCGGGGGATTTGATTTAGTGCCGCAAAGGCAGGTGAGCCAGGTCGATGCGGCGGAATGATAGGATTATCACAAAATGGAGGCTGATTTCGAGTGCGATAATGGGCGAAAAGTCGGGTAAGGTCCATAGGAAAGTTTCCTACGATCTACCGATTTATGCTTACAAACACATGGCCGACCCGTAGGGACAATAAAAAAAAAGTCCCGGAACTATCCTTTAACGACTGCTAACTGACTGCCCAACCTACCATGCCACTGTAAACCATGTAAATATGTATATTCTTAAACTGTATATCACTGCCTCTATTGTAACTGTGTTTACCTATGTACTCACTGTAAATACTGTACAGCACTGTAACTAAGCTGAGAATATCCTTGTCTGCTCAGGCGCCCTCTTACCCTCGGGTCCGGCGCGCAATATAAGTGAATAAACAAACGTTCTGTTGTCCGCCCTGAACCTTTATCATAAACGTGCCACGGTACAGTGTGCACCATTTAATAACTTAGGGCAGCGTTGTGTTGTCCACCCTGCACTTTTTGTCTTAAATGTTCCAGCGCACAGTGTGCACCACTAAATCATTTATGGCAATGTTCTGTTGTCTGCCTTGCACTTTTATCTTAAACGTACCACCATACAGTGTGCACTATTTAATAATTTAGGGCAACGTTCTGTTGTCCACCCTGAACTTTTATCCTAAACGTGCCACCGCACAGTGTGCACCATTTAATTACTCAGGGCAACGTTCTGTTGTCCGCCCTGCACTTTTATCTTAAACGTGCCACCGTACAGTGTGCACCATTCAATAACTTAGGGCAGCGTTCTGTTATCCTCCCTGCACTTTTTGTCTTAAACATTCCACTGCACAGTGTGTACTATTTAATAACTTTGGGCAACATTCTGTTGTCTGCCCTGGACCTTTATCTTAACTGTGCCACCGTACAGTGTGCACGATTTAATAACTTAGGGCAACGTTCTGTTGTCCGCACTGAACTTTTATCTTAAACGTGCCACCGTTCAGTGTGCACCATTTAATAACTTAAGGCAACGTTCTGTTGTCTGCCCTACACTTTCTGTCTTAAACGTGCCACCGTAAAGTGTGCACCACGCACCATTTTGCCACTTACAACAATGCTCTGTTCTCTGCACTGAACCAGGAGAACAAGAGAACACTATTTACAGACACAGCCAATAGACAAGGTTTTGGGGCTATATTTTGCAAGAAATGGTGGGCAGGGCCATTGCCTACGCCCTGGCAAGTGAAGGCACACACCCAAATTAAACACGTGTCCTCATACAATATGTAAATAAAGTAGACACCCCATAAGGGTATAACACTAGGAGATGAGTTGCAAGGATCAACAAACATTATATAAAATAAAGCATGCAAGCAAAGAACTCTGCTGCCCGAGAGCGCTCTGCTGAAAATTACATAGGTAGCACCTTATGAGACACAATGTCGTCGTCTATTGCATTGACATACAGTCAAAAATCACAATTTGGATTGGATGAACACCATGGTGCAGCCTGCTCTAAAGGGGATGCCAGGCTGTAATTGGCCGCTGCCTCCCGGGCAGTATAGTGGCACATGGGTCTGCTGGGCACATCGCTGCAATGAAGGTCAGGGCAAGAATGCAACAATCCGAGCTATCTAAGCTAACATAACAATGACTAATGGAACATGAAGTATGAGTACCATAAAATCATTACATGAATGAGGGGTCGACTAGTGGTCACAAGACAATATAGTGCTATTCCAATCTCTGCATTCCTGGGGTCTTTTCACCAGCAGCCCTCACTCCCAGGTGTCTCCCTTGTGGTGTTTGATGTACCTGATTACTCGTGATATACCCAGACGTGTGTTAGTTTTAGGCGACAATATACTGCAGCACAGGATTGACCACACAGTGGGGGGTTTGGAATGGTCAGCGCTAGGGGTTCAGAAGATAAACGCTTATCTACATGGAAGAGAGTGGAGGACTGGCGGGCCAGTGTACTGTGGCCTGGCAGAGTGGGGGCTGAGGGGGCATGGGCAGGTTTGTGGAGATGAATGGGCACCTCAGACCTGGGTCTACTCTGGTTTTACGGTCGGCAGAGAGCACAGTCATTGGGAATGATACTAAACATTTGCAACAATAAATGGCTGGACTTCCATGTGAACAAGGCTCACGCGGAGCTGGCAAGTGGGTGGTGGGGCTGTGGGCTGTCTGTGTGCAGTGCTGGGAATGTGAGAGCTGAATCTGCAGGGGGACTATTTTTGGGCCTGGTACAAAGATGGCGTTCTTGGTAGTACAAAATGGCATCTATGGCTTGGGCCTGGGGACTGCTTTACAGTGTGGATTTCGACGTTAGTCTACAAGAAACTCATGCTGTGGGGTTGCGTGCCTCCCCTCTTGGCCAACACATCATCTGAATACTGGAAGGAGGTGAAAGGGGGGTGGGATAGGACCATCTCCTTCCCAACATTCCCCCCTTTCGTTACACTTAAAGTAACGAATACCCACCCCCAGTATTTCTGCATTCCTCAGTCCTTCTTACTGCTTCATCCCATTCAGGGGTACCTTTTATGGGCATCCATGCTCTACACATGTTTATCAAACTCTCCCAGCGTCGAGCATATTCCTCAGGAGTACAGGTCATATAAATACAGTCCCCAATGCCGTCCAGGTCCACCCACACTTCCTTATAATTCTCAAGATCTTGGGGCTGTTTGGTAGTAGTGTGGTAGTAACTGTCTACTTCGTCCCCGGTGTGGTACATTGCCACTGGGCGATATTTAGGATCATCACTCTCACCAGTTTGCAACTGTATATCTTTCGTATCATGTAGTACCTTTTTGTTGTCCCCATATTTAGTACTAATTGTTAACCATCATTCTCGCACCATGGGGAACCGCAACAGTGCAGCATTGTAGCCCTAACTGGCACACACAGAAAATGAGCAGGAGGAACACAATGATGGGTATTAGTATTTCATTGCTGTTGCAAGCCACAAGGGTAACCAGTCGAAAGCCATGGTGAACCAGTCTGCGTTTTGCAACACCTCCTTCCTTCTTTGTTCACACCCCAACCTCATGTACTGCCGCGATCACGTGTGAAAGGGTCCAGTTGTCAGCATCTGAAGAAGATAGAAATGTGTAACATGAACTCCCGATTTTTCGTCACACCCTGCCCTCCATTTCAGTGAGGAGGTCGAGGACGTATCAGTTCTGCATCGTCATCAACCATAGGGCTCTTACGTCTACCTTTATGACATTGAACCCTTCGTCAGTATCGTTAGCAAGCTTTATTAGCTCCCACCTGACAATTTGGAGCCACTTGACGTTTGCTCTTGTCTGCACACTGGGCACGAGTGATGCAAAAATGTCTCTGCTGAGTTGAAAAACTTGTATTTGTCCCGTATCTGTGCGAGGAGGTCATATGATTTCTGTGATATGTAGTTTGAGTGCCTTTTTCCGGAACAGATGATCCTGTCGCTCTGGCTCAGGCAGGATGCAAAAGAAAGTAGGCCCTTAAGTGGCTGTTGCTTTTGTTGGCTGTGGTTCGAATTGTCCATCGGATAGTAGCAATTCCCCTTTCAGGTGTTCTTGAGTTATTACCAGCAATGCTGAATGTAGTGTCACGAGCGCACAGTAGCCCCTCCAGGATGGTGGGTGGTGCAGGTATGCCTGTTTGCTGTATACTGATAATAGTCCATTAGTGCTGCTGTTCCTTTTCGAAGATCAGGAAGGATGATTGTTCTGTTGCAGCGTGCATTAGGCCCCACTGCTGTTGTTCCTTCACCATAGAAACACAGTCCATACGTTTCTTCCTGCACTTTTATTGGCTTCTGAAGTGCTGAAATCCACATTAGTCGTGTGATATGCTTCCTCCAAATTTGTGCACATTGTTTTTCTGCATAGTCCAGTTTCACATCGGAGAGGCCGCGCAGCCCCTCAGCCTTGCACATAAGGTAGAGTTTTGCCATCTTCCCTTTGCAATGCCGGTGCCCTCGATTTCCAGGAAAGGTTCTTTGAAACACCTCGGGCCTGTAGTTCCTTTTTTTACAGTTCTTGTCTTTGGACGGCATGAGTGTTACTTTTACTGTGTGTGCCTGGAAGGTGCTCCTTATCCTGCATAGTGCGAGATGAATGAGCCACTGCATTTCTAATAGAGGTACTTCTTGTGGTACCACACTTTGGGTGACCCTGAAGCATGGGTGATCAAAGAACACACATAGCAACTTCCATTGGTAACCTGCCCTCCAGTGGCGCTCATATCTGAATACCAACTATTGGACTACCCTGGATGGTTAATGTCTTCCACTTTATCCATCCCCAAACCATGATATGCATCATAACTATGTGGATGTATGTCCCTTTTCCCCCTCTTGTTACACGAGAGGGGTAGGTTACTTTCTGCCATTATTTTACACCATTTCTTCCTGTCACATAATATGGTATACACATTTTCAGGTAATAAATAAAAAAACTTGCTTTTACATATACTCGATTGGGTAGTGTTGCATATAACGTTAGTACCATTTACCCCTAAATATTGCATATTGTACACTGGGCACACCTTTGGTGGAACGGTGAAGTCTGAATGTACATTTGAGGTTGAGGGGGTGTTTCGTATTTCAACCATTTTAGAGGTAGATATTTCAGAAAAGATTTCACTAGACATTTCACTCCATTCTTTGGAAGTTAATATGTTAGGTTGCACAATTATTTGTTCATTTGAACCTGGGGTTGGGAGGGATAACATTGTGATGGCAGTTAACAGCGTATAATTTGGTGCAAAAGGTATCTTTCGAGTTCTGTTGTCCCACATTGTTCATTTTCTGATGATGATAGTGTAATCATATTCAAACAATCAGATTTAAACATGCATTACTGTTTCCCCTCCATCTTACCCCCTCTTTTATATGGGAACCCCAGATAAAAGCAACACTCCAATACATCCCCAAAATAAGCATGGTCACGGTAAAAAAGATTGCTACGAAGTTGAGACCGCATTCGTCACTATATGCCCTTGTGGCACTTATTCTATTCCTACTGCTATCTAACTGGATGTTTATGTTTAGAGGCGTTAGCTCCATCGCAGTTGTACCAGCAGAGAAAGGATGAAAATGGGGTGGGGGTTAATTAAGCCATAGTTGGGAGTGACATAAGGTTGGGTATGAGAGCAGGAATAGTAGGATAAAGCATTATAGTGGAGAAGTAAGGTTTTTGAGCAAGAAATGAAAAGAAATGAAGAATGGAAAAATAGACAGAACATAAGAGGAACAATTAAATATTCTTAATTACATTACTAATGCTACATTCTCATATTCTACTTCCCTGTATTTACATATTTGGTTTTGTTCATTCGTAGTTTATGCAGTATTCTCTCTTATGGCACTGTGATATCCCTTTCGTTATCATTAGTTTCTGGCGCTACACTGTCATGCACCGTTCTAACATCTGAAAGGTGGATCCTTTCACTTTCACCGCCAGGGGGGTTCAACAGTTCACCTCGTAGGGCCGGTGGAATTGTGGAGAATTCCACTTCCTCACGAAGCTGTGGACATACACAAGTGTTAGGAATAAGGGCGTGACAAAGTTCACTGTACAGCTGGATTGTACGAAGAGGAGACAAAGACTACAAATCCCATCATGCTGTGGGAAGAAATGTAGTCCTTTACGTGCGCGTTGCCAGCTGCATTCGATTATGGGCAGCATAATTAGGCAACGGCACACACGCAAGTGTGGCTTATTTTGCATTTCAGGTGCGGTGTGAGTGGGACGCGGAAGGAATCCACGGGCAGCATGAATGGCTGATATTTCTTTTTCCCCGATGAACGCGGTGTGCGAGGAGGAGCGTGCAGGCACAAAGACAGATGGTGTACGGCAGTCTACGTTACCTCAGAGAGGTCCAGAGGGGACTCTCGGAGCTCAGATAAGTGTTTTCCGTGTTTTCTTTGAACAGTATGAACGCTGACAAAACTGTTTACCGTTTCACGGACGGTACTATGCTTTGGGCTCAATTCGACTTTAGCAAGGCTACAAATCAAACGAACATTATTCTTCTTTGAAGTCTGTCAAACAGCAGTGTGGTTTCACTAGCAGGCACGAGGGGTAAAAATGTATTACAGAGTTTGCTATAATAGGCCTGGGTCTCTAACCATCTAAGTACTCCTACAAGTGTTCACAATTCATGGGGGGCATGAAACTTTGATGTATGTTATGTGTTGCTTCAGCTCGCCCAATGGGCCATGTGTCTTGTTTTTCATCTATGGAAATAAACTCCATTGTCATGTGTTTATAATAGCTTGCTCTATGTGTATGTCTGCTACATGTGCACACGTACTAAGGTGTGTTGAACATATGTTAGGGTTTGGTCAGGATTGTGTAGGTTACAGCAAGTGTCAGATTACTCATTAGGCAGGTTAGAGTTAAGCAGGGTCTTTTTCCGGTGTTTCCCCTCTCCCTATCCAACGTAGGTGTTACCTAAACCTCTATCCAGTTGTTCTAATTTCCCCCACCCTATCCACAACCTCTCCCTAACCCTCTTCCCCCCATTGGCTGCCACTTGGTGTCCTGTGTACTCAAATCAGGCGCCTGTGCCAACCACGGTTGGAGGGTCGATTCATTAGGCTTCTGTGGTTCGGGGGAGAGTGTTGATTGCTCTCCTCCATTATTGTGTGCACTCTGACATAATAAGCCACCCCCATATTGGGATACTTATAACCACCCAAGCCAAATGGATTCAACTCCTCCGCCTTTGGCCGAAGTGCTAAAGGCACTTCAAGATATTCAGTTAGAATTAGCACATGCTCGCCAAGAGTCAGATAATTTGAAGGCACAAGTACAAGGCTTGGTAGCTCAACAAACCCCTTTGGAAGCGGCTAGTTGGTCTAAGACAAGGGAAAATGCCACTAGTCGAAACGCTCCAGTAATCGTTCAACCTCCCAGCAGTGTACCGTTAGAAGCGCCTGAACGGTTTACGGGTGATCCTCAGAAGTACATGACGTTTCTTAAACAGTTAAGCAGGGTTTTTTTCCAGGTGTTTCCCCTCTCCCTATCCAATTTAGGTGTTCCCTAAACCTCTATCCGGTTTTCCTAATTTCCCACACCCTATCCACAACCTCTCCCTAACCCTTCTTCCCCCCATTGGCTGCCACGTGGTGTCCTGTGTACTCAAATCAGGCGCCTGTGCCAACCACGGTGGGAGGGTCGATTCATTCGGCTTCTGTGGTTCAGGGGAGAGTGTCGAATGCTCTCCTCCATTATTGTATGCATTATTGTGTGAACCTCTCATTTGTATATATTGGTGACATTGTGTTTTGCCTTGTGTAAAAAGGAGGTATGGGCGATGGTTGATTCATGGGCTATGGGCAATTTCGTAGACATTGCTTTGGCTGAACAGTTAGAGTTACCAATACAAGACAAGGAGAGGGTGGAAGGAGTACAGTCTGTGGATGGATCCCCGTTAGTTTCGGGGCCCATTCGGAAGCAAACAGAGAACTTGGAGATGGTGTGCATATCTGGTCATAAGGAAGAAATCACTTTCGACTTAATAGCAGCACCTCAGTTTGGTTTGATTTTGGGAATGCCCTGGATAATAAAGCATAATCCAAGAATTGATTGGGAGAAACAGACATTATGGTCTGAGGAACAGAAGTGTCAGGAACACATGTTTACTGAAGTAGGACCCGCAGCGCGGTTGGCCGAAAGGAAGCTGCTAAACCCAATAGTGAGAGTGGTGGAATCAGGAATCCCCGCTCAGTATATGGAATTTGCAAAGGTCTTTGACAAGGGAGGAGCTGAAAGATTACCCCCTTATCGACCCTATGACTGTGTGATTGACTTAGAGGAAGGGGCGAAGTTGTCTTGCAGTCGCATCTATGCACTCACAGAAACTGAAAACCAATATCTAAGAGAATATCTGGATGAGATGCTAGCTAAAGGTTTTATCAGACATTCCACTTCCCCAGTTTCTTCACCTTTATTTTTTGTTCCTAAGAAGGAAGGCACTTTACGAACATGCATTGACTATTGTGCTTTAAATAAAGTTACAGTCAAGAATAGATTTCCTTTACCTTTGATTTCAGTACTGTTAGATCAAGTGCGGTATGCACAGATTTACACTAAGTTGGATTTGACAGGTGCCTATCATTTGATAAGAGTGAAAGAGGGGGATAAGTGGAAAACAGCTTTCCTGACTAAGTTTGGGTTGTTTTAGTATCTTGTAATGCTATTTGGTTTATGTAACGCCCCTGCGGCTTTTCAGTTCTTTATGCAAGAAGTTTTGAGAGAATTTATTGACATTTTTGTTATCGTCTACATTGACGACATTTTGATTTATTCAGATTCCCCAGATCAGCATGTAATACATGTAAGAGCAGTGTTGCAACGTCTACAAGAATATCAATTGTGTGTCAAACTGGAGAAGTGTGCATTCAATGTGAAGCAGGTTGAGTTTTTGGGATTTATCCTGACACCAACAGGGGTTGTTATGGATCCCAAAAAGGTACAGGCAGTGATGGAATGGCTATCTCCACAGTGTATCAAAGATATCCAATCCTTTCTGGGGTTTGCCAATTTTTATCGGCGATTCATTGGTAATTTTTCTAACATAGTCACTCCCATCACACAATTACTTCGAAAGTCAAACAAATTTGTCTGGAGTCCTGCGGCAGAAAAAGCTTTTAAGGAATTGAAAGGAGCCTTTACTACAGCTCCGGTGTTAAGACATCCCAACACGGAGAAAGTTTTTCAGGTGGAGACTGATGCTCGCAATGTTGCGATAGGAGCCATATTATCACAGAAAGATGAGGAGGGAGTATGGCATCCAGTGGCATTTTTCACAAGAAAAGTAACAGGATGCGAGCAAAATTATTCCATCACGGACAAAGAACTGTTGGCCATTAGATCAGCCTTTCTAGAGTGGAGACATTATTTACTGGGGGCAAAATATCAGGTTGTAGTGGTAACAGATCATAAGAACTTGCAATATTTCAAGACTGCCCAAACCCTGAGTCAAAGACAATTGCAATTGTCCCAGTATTTTAATGAATTTGATTTTGTGGTAACCTTCCGGCCTGGTAGAAAGAATGGGAAGGCGGATGCGTTATCTCGGCAACAAAATGCTGACAGTGTGGTAGGGGAAGTCAAGACCATTATTTCTTCTGAAAAGGTCATTGGAGCAGTTACTAAACATTTAATTAAAAAAATAAAAAAAGTCCTCTCACCCAGTCAGCTTCAGAAGTGGAAGGATAGTCATCCCACAAGAACGGTGCAGTACGGGTGCCTTATCACCAGGGTCATTTGTATCTACCCACTAAAGAGTTACAGAAAAAGGCTTTATTTTGGTGTCATAAATCCCCTTTGGCAGAGTAAGCAGGCCAGAGGAAAATGCAAATTATGTTGGAGAAATACTTTTGGTGGCCAAATTTGAGAAAGGATGTGGAGAGGTATTTGTTACAATGTGAAAATTGTGCGCGGAACAAGGCTGACCATGTATAAAAGAGAAGGTTATTACAGCCATTGCCCACTCCAGAAAGAGCATGGACTCACCTTTCCATGGATTTTATTACTGATTTTCCGCCGGATAATCAGTTTGACACCATCTGGGTTGTGGTGGATTTCCTGTCCAAACAAGCTCATTTTATCCCATGTGTGGGAATCCCAGGGGCAGGCAAGTTGGCAGAGTTGTTTTTACAACATGTGGTTAGATTGCATGGTTTGCCAAAGAGTATCGTGTCTGATAGAGGCTCTCAGTTTACATCGAGGTTTTGGCATGCCTTCTGTCGGATGTTGGGAATCAACTGTGCCCTGTCTACTAGTTATCACCCCCAAAGTAATGGACAGACGGAAAGAGTGAACCAGACGTTGGAACTATACCTGAGGGGTTATCTGGGAGATGGCAGAAACTCGTGGGTGCAGGCACTGTGGTTGGCAGAGTTTACATATAATAATACCTATCACAGTTCCTTGGGAATGGCACCTAATGAATGTTTGTACGGGCATGAGCAAAACATGATACCCGAACAATTACCAGATATGGACACTATGCCGGTGTTACAAGAGCGTAAAGAGTTGCTTTTGGACGTCCGGCTGAGAGCACGCAAAAATTTGGAAAGAGCAAAGAAAGCATATAAGAAACAGGCTGATAAACATCGGCAAGAGAGTCCTCGGTATCATATTGGGGATAGAGTTTGGTTGTCAACCAGGAATTTATCACTGGTAGGTTCCCGTAAATGTATGCCTAGATTTATTGGTCCTTACGAAATATGTAAATGTGTATCAGATACCGCGATGAAAATGCGTTTACCAAAGACTTTACTTGTACATCCGATATTTCATGTGTCTTTACTTAAACCTGCAGCTCCCGGGATGAAGACCAAACGGCCACCGCCTATTGTGAAAAATGGACATGAGGAATATGAGGTGAAAAGGATTTTGGATGTCAAGAAGAAGCATCAAAGGTTATGGTACTTGTTCCAGTGGATAGGTTATGGACCGGAAGATTGTTCATGGGAACCAGCAGAGGCAGTGCATGCTCCCAGGTTAGTGAAACTCTTTCATTTGAGACTTCTGGCAAAACCTGGCCCTGCGAAGAGGCCTGGGAGAGGAGGTAATGTTAGGAATAAGGGCGTGACAAGGTTCACTGTATAGCTGGATTGCACGAAGAGGGGACAAAGACTACAAATCCCATCATGCTGTGGGAAGAAATGTAGTCCTTTACGTGAGCGTTGCCAGCTGCAGTCGATTATGGGCAGCATAAGTAGGCAACGGCACACACGCAGTGTGGCTTATTTTGCATTTCGGGTGCGGTGTGAGTGGGCAGCGGAAGAAATGGTTCATAGTATTTTTTTCGAAAGTAATTTTTTCGAGAAAAATATGTCGAAAAAAAAGTCGAATTTCTTTTTCAATACGGTTTTTTTTTCAAAATGGGGGGGTTGTCCCCCCAACCCCCCTTTTTTCAATTTTTTTTTTATTTTACCCCTTTTTTTTATTCCCGGACCCCAAAATAAATATATAATTTTAAAAAAAAGAATGTGACTTTTTTTTTCGATATTTTTTTTCCGACATTATTGTCTTTCGACATTATGTTTTCGAAAAAATGACTGCACACCGGAAGGAATCCACGGCCAGCATGAACGGCTGATATTTCTTTTTCCTTTTTCCCCGATGAACGCGGTGTGCGAGGAGGATCGTGCAGGCTCACAGACAGACAGTGTACGACGGTACCTCCAAGAGGTCCCGAGGGGCCTCTCGGAGCTCAGATAAGTGTTTTCCGTGTTTTCTTTGAACAGTATGAACGCTGACAAAACTGTTTACCGTATCACGGACAGTACTATGCTTTGGGCTCAATTCGACTTTAGCAAGGTCCTGTGTACTCAAATCAGGTGCCTGTGTCAATTCATTCGACTTCTGTGGTTCGGGGAGAGAGTGTTGATTTCTCTCCTCCATTATTGTGTGCACTCTGACAACACGTTCTCCAGGCATTAGGGGTTGTGCCGGGCTATCTACTGCCGGTGTGGTTGTGTCCATCTCATTTTCTCTGGTAAATGGTGGAGCAATTTGTTTGGCAATACACCTTACTGCATGTGTTAACTGTGTTGAGTTATTTCCTAAACTCTTCCCATAGCACTGAATTTCAAAGGCCAATTCCCAAGCTAAAGAATTTTTTGCAATCTTTAATGAGCTAGTCAAAGCCCCGGCTGCCACAGACGAGATAACTAAAGACAAAGCCTGGTGCGCTAGCATTCAGTCCGCCATGCTCAACAAAATAAAACTCCTCCAGAATAAAATCCAAAACCACTGCAAAGCCATCCCAAACCAAAAAGTTAACTGCCCTACACAAGACAAGTGTAGTCATTTAAATCACGCTCAATTCGCCTTCAGAGACATCACTGAAGCTGAGGTTCTTAATCTCATCAAAAAACCTCAAACCATCTCTCTGAAAAGCAGACATCTGCCCTCCCAAAATCATCAAGGAATGCGCTAACGACCTAGCACCCTTGATTAAGCCTTCATTAACGCCTCATTCCAAACAGGAACTGTCCCAAACAATCTCAAGGAAGCCTGGGTGCGGCCACTTCTAAAAAAGGCCACACTTGACCCAGCGCAACCCAACAACTACAGACCGATAACGACAGTCCCGTTCCTCTTGAAAATCCTGGACAAAGCAGCTCACAACCAGATCCAATCATACATAGAAGCTATTTCCATACTAGGCAAAAGGCAATCTGGCTTCCGCGTCGGGCATGGAACAGAATCTGCCTTATTAGACCTAAAAATCTCACAGATCATGGACAAAGGCAAACCTGCCCTGCTCCTCCTTCTCGATCTATCAGCAGCTTTTGACCTAGTAGATCACCAAACACTTACCACCCACCTCACTCATGCAGCCCATTTCTCTAAACAAGCAGCATCCTGGATCACATACTTCCTCGAAGGAAGAGCCATGAAGGTCTAATCCGACATAGCAAACGCAGATCCTACCATTATGAACTGTGGTGTCCCCCAAGGATCATGCACAGCCCCCACCCTCTATAACCTCTTCACAAAACCCCTTTTCGACCTACTTGACTCCATGGGTGTTGCATATACAAACTATGCAGACGACACCCAAGTATGTATACCTCTATCTGGACTCTATTACCAAGACGTCACTGCCCTTCACAAAATCTATGCTACTATCCAAGCCTGGATGGCAATTAATGGCCTCTGTCTTAATGGGGAGAAGACTGAAATTCTCCTCCTTGGGCAGAAAAATCAGCCCCAATTTACTCACTAGTCGAATAACGAAGCTCAGCCCCAATACGCCAACTTCAACATAGACAACACAACCATCTCTGTATCATCCTCCGTCAAGACTCTAGGTGTTCACATTGATGCTAATCTATTGATAAACAAACAAGTCAGCGCCATAGCCTCTGAATCAACGTTCAGCACCAAACTCATCTATGCCATTAAACCCTACCTATCTGCCCCCAACTGCTTGGCCATAGCTAGAGCAACTATAGGCGCTAAACGCAATTACTGCTTCGCTCTCTTAGCTGGCACCTCCGTCAAGAACATTCAAAGACTGCAGACCACACAAAACAATGCCCTCAGAGTCGCTATGAGCATCCCTAGAAGAGACCATATATCCCATGCCAGACATGCAGCACGGTGGCTTCAGGTCAAAGACCGAATTACTCTGAAAATCCTCACCATCACACACAGATGCATCAACAACACTGCACCCACACCTATCTGAAGCAATATCAAGGACCACTTCCCTCGCCCCACCAGAGCTCAGTACACCAACCAGCTACACATACCACGCATCAGGAGAGCCACAGCTGGAGGCCTAGGCTACTCCTATATTGCACTGAAACTTTGGAACTCACTCCCCGCCACCATTAGAGCTGACACTTCCATCCCTGTCTTCGCAGCAACCTTAAGACCACCTTCCTTCCTAGCACTGCGACTTCCTCCTCTACTCCTGTCTTGTATATTGTAATATAAACAGAAATGTAATATAACTATATTGTAACCTTTTATATATACTGCTCATGACTATGTTACTAAGCTTTATACTGTAACAAGTGCCACGATGTCCTCAGGCTGATGTGCACTATATAAATACGAATACGAATAAAACAAAGCACTGCCACTGTTCTGTGTGCATCCGACATTCTCCTTACTGCCGACAGTGGCATTTGCATGCGTTGGCCAATTACTCTCACTTTGGAAGTCTGTATTGGAAGAGGGGTATAAGGACTGAAGGGATGTATAGGGCATGGCTGGAGGGTGGGTATACTGCATTCTTCCAAGATGTTCTCCCTTGTCCCCAGAGTGGAGGTCTCTTCACATGAGATCCTCCCGCTGAGTAGCACCCTCAGGGGTACTATTGGGTGGTGGCCTCACCGCCCTGGCCTCATGGGAAGGGGCTCCCCCTCAGGGAGAAGTGACGACATCTCGGGATTCATCACAGGACCCTAATGCGAAACTATCATCAACTTCTAATTCACCGGGGCTGTCAGTGCCTGCCTAAATGGAGCCTAGGGACCCTCCTACAATCTCAGTTAATCATTCAACCTCCTGGGGAATCGGGAGGATGGCTTGTTCTAGGATTCCCTGGGCTACTATGTCCCTGTCTTTAACCACATTGGCTTAAATCCATAGTTATGTCGGACGATTTGTATTTCCCCCATAATCAGGGTCTATTACCCCTGATGCAACGTCTAATGAGTGTCACCAGGTCAGCCCTGATTTACTCTCTAGTCGAATATAGGTTCCAGTAGGTGGGGAAATGCTCACGCCTGTTGGTATTAAGCGGGGTTTGCTAAGAGGTAAGTGGACCTCTTCAACATGAAACAGGTTGAATCGTATGGATTGGGGAGTAGCCTGAGTGGGCATTTTGGCCATTGGCCATGGACCCCGAACTTTCATGGATCCCATCCTTGTATCAGGTGGTACGGATCCCACACTAACACCATATGTGGTATGCCAGAAGAAGGTCTCAGACCAGAGAGTATACATTTCACAGGTTTTTATTTAACTTAAAGAAAATGCCTTACAATCCCTATTGATAGAAGGAGATTCCCTGTCTAATAAACTAAACTAAGGTGCTCATTGTTAGTCAAAAGAAACCCGCAAATAGTCCTCTCTCCAAACCTGTCCACTAACTGGCCCTACCAGAAAAGATGGAGTACTCTATACTCATGTGTTTCTTCATATAGCTTCTCAAAGTGTTCCAGGCTTTACCCTGGATGTATTTCCAATCGTCACATGCTCTCCCAGTTCTGCTTCACTGCCATCACTCACTGGTTTGCAAATGTTCTTAAAGGTATGTCTCAAACACAAAAAGTCTAAGTTCTCTGGGAAAACAAAATGCTTCACAGTTCTTAGTTTGAAGCATATTTTTTCTGTCATTTTCCTCCACGTTTCTGGATTCTTTAGTATCCTCAAAACCGGGGTGTTTCTGTAGTTATCTCTTTATGGGGATACTTCCCTGGGTTTTATGTTAAATATTGATCTCTCTTCCTCCCCATTGTTTGTCGCTCTTTTCCAGGCCTGTATGCCCTGGGCAGCCCGCATACCAATATTTTTGAAGGGATTGTGCCCAGTAACATGGGACTCTCCTGAGCGATTACCCACAGCTTCCAGTCCTTCTCCCTCGTATGCAAGCTGGGGCGGCTTTCCGCTCCACATGACATTCGTGTTCCCCTTTCATTTCTCGTCTGAAGCGAGGAAGTTATGTCTTTCGCTTCTTTGACTCCGCCACCTGATTGGCAAAGCACCCTGCCCCTGGGTGTGAATGGTAATTCCTTGTGCTGGTAAGTATACATTATACAGAACATTTAAAATAAACAAAATGTTCCCAAAGTGTGTGTGTGTGTGTGCATGTGTTTGTTTTTCTTTCAATTTTTCGCTAATGGTAACCCCCACCTAGGCAGGCCCAATTGGTTGGGCCAGTGGTTAAATTTCTATAAATCAATTTTGGGTTTGCAATAAGAAGGAGGGAATGTGGGCTGAAGAGGTGGGTCCAGGGAGGGGGGTAGAAAAAAATCAACAGGACTAAAAGTATTTTATTAATAAAGGGATACATTAGAGAACACATTCAAGGAGCACTCACAAAACGACACACCCTAGAAATTAGGGGGCAATTGTGGTGCCAGTGTAGAATCACCCTCCACTCCATACAACTGTTCCTCTCCCTTCCGCCCCCGACTGCTAGAGTCATATAACATCTCCTACATTTCTTAACTCCCTCTGAGGGGAAGTCTGGCACCTGTGCAAGTTCTGTTGAGGTGAAGGCTCACTATAACATTTGGCTGGTCTTTGTTCAAAAGCTCCCTGTGCCTCCTTCTCCTGTCACCTGCGTGCAAGCCATCCCCCGCCATGTCCTTTTGAGCCCAGTATTTTTGCCAACATTCCTCGTTGAACGCCCTCCAATGTTAGCACAGGATATGTTGAAGGACTGGACCGGTACCCAGACTTTGAACTGGCTTCCGGCCTCACTGGCGCTGTATTTCCTTCCCACAGAACCTGCACCTCTCAGACTACACCTCGGAAGTGACCTGGTGTTCTGGCACCCTGAAGAGCTCCAAGCAGTCCGGTCTGGTGAACATCCACGATGGACTTGGCCGGCCCAGTCACATAACATCTTTTGCATGCTCCCACAGCTCTACTTCAAAGTCCTGGCCTGTCCTAGAGTGTCATATGCGCTTGATATGCCTGCTTTGTCCTCCATCCACTCCACCTCCTCATATCCAGGGATTCTAGACATCTCTGACATCACTGCCCCCTCCTGCTTCACAGCCTAAAACCTGTACTTATCTCTGCTGTCAACCACCTTTTAAACATGCATTGGCAATGCCAACAGTTTGGTGTTTTGTGGTGCCAGGCCAAAGGCAATTGCTAGGCACAGCCGTAGTGGTACGAAAGTGCTATTGATGGTAGCAGGTGAAAATAAAATATGTGTGTGGCTGGGCATCTCATAGCAGTGCCTGGCAAATGCAGTATACTTATACACAAGCCAAAACTGTTGGCTTTGCCAATGCTTGTTTTTAACAGGGCTTCAATGAAGGACGCGATAGTGCCTATAAATCGAGTGGCTGAAGGAAAACTGGTTAAGACATTCTTATTCCATCCGTTTAATTACTGTTCCAATTAAGTCATTAACTATCAGAAGACGACTTTGAAAAAACACTGGCAGGCACTTTAAGTGCAAAGTTTGATGGTAAAGCTTGATTATAGCAAGTTTAAAAAGTTCCCATGAGGCTGTGTTTAGGGTGGGAATGGGCAGGAACAGGGTGGGAATGGCCAGAGGGATTAGCATGGCCAAGGGCAGTCAATGGGTGGGCAAAAAACCAAACAACACCTACAACCTTTGTTTCCCTCCTCATATACTAATTCTCTCTATCTGTACTCAATAGTTTCAGCTTATAGGTGGCGCAAGCGACACCTAATAGCTCAAACTAAAAATGATCCAACAAAAATACAAATGCAAAATAGCCCACGAAAACAAGGGGAAAGGGCAAGGTTAACTGGTAAAGAGAAGACTAGCTGGAGTGCACAAGGTCTTCCTGTAGCTACAGAGCAGTGCAGACCACACCCTAATGCTGTAGCTGTCTTTGGAGGAAACGACATAGTAAAAGCTCTTCACCACTTTTGTATTTTCTTCTTCGATAATCCTCCTTTTTTATTCTATACTAAACCGCCAAGAATGAATACCAAATCGTTTGTAGCCCTTGGACTTCTTCACGGGTTGCTCGTCAGGATCTCAATTATTCTCGCGAGAATAATCTCCATCCCATGATCGCTCATGCTCACCCAATCTAGACCTGCTGTGTGACGCCATTGCCCACAAACCTCCTTGAGCGCCTAGCAAGTATGTGTAGTTCCGCCCTGAAAAGTGCGGTTCCACTCCCGTTCGGATGCATGCTCTGATTACTTACTGGTAATCTTCATTACTCCTATTCCTACTCTTCATCGACACAGTACTTGCCTCATGAGGCCCCTGCCTCCGACACAGGACCTTCTTTTATTTATTTTTATCCCTATAACTCCTACCCCATAGCCATGTCACTCAGTTTCATATTACCAAGCCGGAGCATGGGACCTTCCCCGCAGGGAGGGTGAGGAGGATCATCAGTACTCTGACGATGAAGAGTAGGACTAGGAGTAATGCAGATTACTGGTAAGTAATCAGAGCATTACCTCCACATCCACTCTTCCTCATTCCAGTACTTACCTCATGAGGTATACCAAAGCAGCAATGGGTAAAAAGGTCCCAATGAGACACAGAGCCAAAAACAGTGCAGAAAAACACACATCTTTAAGAACTCCAATTTCACATCCCCACAGACAAAAACTCCAACTCCGAAGGAACCAACCCCTGGGTGGAAGGCATTTAACCTATAGTGGTTGATGAAAATGTTTTGATAAACCCAGGTGGCAGCTCTACAAATCTCCGGTAGAGAAAACCCCCGTATCACAATTTCTTCAGTACTTTGAAGGTCAAACCCTATGGATTCCGCTGTGGCTACCATAGGGGCTTTGGCCTTGGGACTGAACTTAGTAAACAGTATGGGTCCCCAGCTTGTATCAGTCGGTATACATCCCACTTCTGACACCATACACGAGACTCAGATTGTATTTATTTATTTTATTTGTTCATACAATCAACATGATCTTTATACAAAACATACAAAAAACATGCAAAGAATAGGGCATAATCAAGAGAAGGGAAAAAGAGAAACTTGAAAATGGGACTTTGATACAAATGTTTTAAATTCTTTTAACATGTTCCTTATTTCACATCGCATTTTAATCGCCATAAAAACAAACAATTGATCTTCCCCTTTCATCAATATAAATTCAGTCACATATTTTGGAATTATCCCCAATTCAGTCCCAAATGGTATGTAGTTGAAGCAAGAGATAGGATACTTAAATCTCAGCGTCAGTTTGTATTTAATATGCAATAGATGGATTTGCTGTGACACTCTAGGCTGCATTGATCTCAGTCTGATCTTATATAGTCCTTTGGCAAGCACTGGGCATATCAAGCGACCTTTATATAGACAGTTGCTCTCTAATCTATAAATCGCATATGTGTTTTTTACAGGCCAAATCTCACAGCCATGTAACACAACTGTGTCTATCTTAACCTTTAGTCGTCTCAAACGATACCCTCCATATTGCCCAAATTGGTTTTTCAATATGGTCACTAATTGCATTCATTTACTTTTTATATGAGGTTTCCAGGTTAGTTGGAGGTTCAATAATGATTCCAAGATAATTAATCTTGTGTAACACACTTAATACTGGAGACCCAGTCTCTTACTGCGGGACCGGGATTCGAACCTGTGTTGCTCTGCGTTGTCATTTGCCCCTGAGCTATCTTCCTGGTTTCATTAGAGTGATAATAATATAATGGGTTATTTATAAAGCACTCAATACACAGAGGTTTCTAAGCGCTGTTAAGGATTTCAATCAGGCAATACACCCTGGTCTCAGCCTAGTATGCAGCACACAACTGAAATGCTTATTTTGTCATACATCGGTTCAATATTTGAGAGATACACCACTCATATCACACCCCTTTTTCAAATAGCCCGGGTCACGGTGGACCAGGAACCAGGTTGGTTGGTAAAGGAAATATTTATTTATATATTTATTTAAAATTCAAGAACATCATACACTTTTTTAAATATATGGGGCAGCAATCACCAATGTGGTGACAATAACAATAGGAGTGTAGGCAATGAACTTAAATTAACCCTTTAGCAACACAGATAGAAAACACCAGAGAATAGAGAGACTTTTGAATGTTTAGAAGGATAGCACTCAAGTTAGGATTTCCCCCTGTAATATTCCTCAACCCACAAATAATCAATTCTAAATAGATATAAGGAAGCAGCAGGTCATCAGGAAAGAGGAATAAGAAGCACAATTCGAATCCAACCTTCCCTCCCCAAACAAGAGAGGAAAAACGGATTTGAAACCCTTGCAATTTTAAAATGACACCTGGAAATGGCTGAATAAAACAATGAATGTGTGCAAAAAATCCTTAAATAAGTACAATTCTCTATGGGAGCAACACTGGAAAGTTACAAGCAGTCATAAGCAATAGATTGAGCAAAAGTATACAATTCGAAAATGAATGGAGGTTTAAAACCATTGATAGTAAAAATAACACGTGTAAAACTTTGTAAAAATGCTCATTCCTGCCTGAAATTAACCAAACAGTTTTTGATAAAAACGGGTGAGGTGCAGTTATTTTGCTGGGGTGTAGCTATAGATCTTAGTTACAATCAGGAGGTGAAATGAAGTCTCTAGCTATTAAACTGAGAGAGATATGCAATGTAGAATAAGAGGCGTTTTTAGAAAAATCGGGTAGTGAAACAGAAAAGAAAATTATTTTGGACAAGAACAGTTTTACTCTATACTAGAGCATTCAGGCTAGAATATCAAAGAGGGACACGGTAAACTCCAGGGTTAATTCATGAGTTCAACCCTAGATCCCCAGCGCCCGCCCTGGCGGAACAAGTCCGATCACTCGAAATAGGATTGATAGCTTACAATTTAAATTACAATAATTACTAAATAGATAGCACTTGCACTAGAAATCAATGACAGGGTTGCGATAAGGATTCTAACAAGGTTACAAGTTATTAAAGTAAGGATAGGTTGGTTTTAGAGATTGGGATAGGACAAATAAGGCAAGGTTTACTATGTTTCTATGGTTCCTATGGATACTCAGATTCCACTTTCAGTTTGGGTTTTGGACAGTCAGCGGTTCTGGTCACCACACGGGTCTGGTCTAACACAGGACAGCCGGACAGAATCAGCGGGCATGGACTGGATACCGGGTAGCACTTCTGGTTTCTGGATAAGATAGGGCATCAGGATAGCAGGATAGCAGCAGCATGCAGTGAGTGGCGGCAAGCCAAGCTGGATTTGGATGCTTCCCAACACCACAGAGTTTCCCTTGGTTATGGGGATTATTTTAGGATTGAGGCCTAGCTGAAGCAGAATCGGAACAGAACACCGGTGTAGGAAATCAGGAATCAGTCAATAATCAGTGTGTGTCTGTGTGTTGTCAGGGACTCCTATTTATAATGCCAGGTGATATCATCACAGTATATGACAGGGGCAGGCTTTGCTACACACGGCCCTAACAATAGGATTGGGCTAAGGTAGTAATCTCTGCCTTGCTCTCTGCTGGTTGGATTTCTAAGGGGATGATGTCAGGTTTATAAGGTGAGGTTTACAATGTCCCAACACTCCCACATTTATTTTACTTAAAATCAGATTTTGCCAAAAACATGCATTTCTTTACTTGTAATCTCTTGGAAAATTATACCCACAGGTTACTTATGATGTGCAGCACAGATTAGTCCAAACCTTGAGTCTGTGCGACCTTGTTTCGCCTTTCTGACACATTTTGGTAATTTTTCACATTAAAGATTTGGCCTAAAATTCTACAATTAAATACAAAAATGCGAATTGTCCCCAGGGATGTATGTACAAAATCCTATGTTTGCCACATTAATACTTTCTTGGGAATCTGTCACATTTCGTAACTTCTGTTCCCCATGCGGCAATGAGTTCTGCCAAGTTTTAAAAGATGGCCCACAAAATTAGATTTAACACTGCAAACTTTTAAATTTCTGCTGATTCTTGCTACAGAAATAAGAGTCTTTAAAATGTCTTTATAATATAGTCTCTGGCACCAAAAGGCGGTGCCTTTGTTACTTGATCCTGTTTTTTTTCCTTCCTTCTACTGCAAGCAGCTGTCATTTCCTCCCAGGCAAGGGGGTTTCCAGGCCTAATTGAAGGTTTTATTGCCCTTTCACACTTGACAGGTAAGTGTCCCAGGACTGCTATTATCCCAGCCTGGAACACAGACGAATGTCTGATGAGCTTGTGAACTCTCATTGTCCTGTCCCATACAAAGTTTTTCAAGCTGGCACTTCGCACCATCTTGTCCTGGAAGTTCATGGTGTGCCTCCCTTCCTATGGGAAGCTACAGGGCTAGCAACTGGCAGAACAGGTTTTTTAGAGCTTGCCAACTCAACCCAGTTGATTTAAAAGTCTTTATTTCCTGATTTCTGAGTCTTTATTTAACAAACCTGTGGAATGAAAATAGCCTATGTATATATTATCACCAGCCACATAATCCATGAGCATTGCTAAGTAAACAGGCTTTCATTAACTATTTACTTTTAAATAGGCCATTTTTTCTTCAGTCAGCAAAAACCATTTTACCAAATGTGTTAAAAAACTGCTAACATTTCTTTCATTCATTTTGATTTGGCAGCCCCATCTGCCTTTGCAATACTGCCTTGCAGCCATAGGCATTTTCCTGGAAGCATGAGTTTCATCTGAACTATGATACCTGAAACTGACCAGGTTCAGATAGTTGAAGGTCTTCTGAAGACAACTAATATTTGATTCATTGTGGAGAAATACGCGTGCTTTCCGGTGCGAGTGGAAGCAGAGTCTTTGGTTAATTTTTCAAAGTTACTTTTGACAGGGGCTGTCATTCAGGAATTAGGCCCGGTTCTGCTGTGACATAATGGATGATCCTGGGCATTACAGGGCCCCTTTTATCCCAGTGGTGTCATAAGGACTGGATGAGTTTAGCATCAAGCAGCACTTCTAAAGGTTTAAAAAGGTGTCAATTTAAAGGGAATTATGGGGATTTTCAGCAAAGTAATGCTGCCCATTCATGTTTATGTTCATGCTTTATGAGGTTATATAGTGCTTTACTTCAAATTTTCACTTAATTCCATTTTAAACGTTGCAGAGCACACTGGCACACTCCTGCGGTGTGTACAATGTTCCAGCCCGCCTGAAATGTGTGTGGCAGGGTGGTGCAGCCATTATTTTGGTGGTTGTAAAACGCAATTTGGAGAACCTGGCGCGCACAGGACCCAGCGCAGCCATATTGCTGTTTCTTGCGCATATGCAGCTTGGTAAATCACAGCTGAGTGGGTAAATATATACCACAGCGCGATCCGGGGATCGAACCTGTGTTGGTCCCAAGAAGAGTGCATTGATCCTGAGCTATCCTCCCAAGCTGTCTTACCAATGGGATGATGTATTATATAAGGCTATTGAGTGACGTATTCTATGTTGGTATAATTAATACACCAATTGTAAGTAGGAGTAGTCTTTAAATTCAATGTCATGATCTTTGCTTTGGCTAATTGCATTGTTAAACCATGCAGATTAGAGTATTTCTGGAATGCCTTTAGCATCAGTTCTAAGCCAGGCAGAGTAATTGTAATTGGTTATTTATCAGAGGTTTCTAAGTTGCTCCGCGAAGTCTTGTTTCCAAGGCGAGTACTTTGCCCCTGAGCTATCCTCCCGACACACCCGGATGGAGTCAAGCAGCTCAACATTATCTGCGTACACAAGCCATTGCATTTTCCAGCTTTCCAACCATGGCAGTGAGGCATACGGTGAGTTAAGAATACCACGAATGTCCACGAGAAATACATTGAATAAATGTGGGGAAAGGACACAGCCCTGTTTAAGACCGTTATGTGTTTCTGTTGAACAGGAAAGGCACCCTGCTGTGCCGAGCCAGAAAGCAACAGAGCATCTTCAGCAATCCACTCAGAATACCACAATTATGGAGTTTCTGCCAAAGGTGCTGCCGATTCACATTCTAAAAATCTGATGTGTAATCAATAAAAGCAGCATTTACTGGTCGATTATCTGTGGCTTTAGACTGCTCAATCAATGCAGTCAATGCCCTCAGATTAACAGGTTGGGGGAGTTCCCTTCCTAAATCCTGTTTGGTTCATAAGCAAAATATTGTAAATTCAGCTAGCAATACTCAGGCAAAGAGCTTTGCAGGAACATCAAGGATTGTGAGCAGGCGGTAGAGACCGGTGAAGCACGTGGCCCCATGGGGCCCGTCTAGTGGCCTACATGCTGGCCCTCTGAGGGAACACACAGAAAGAAAAGACACAGACACCAAGTTAATAATAAATACAAGTTTCTTTGAAGGGTAGTGAGTGTTTGTTTATATGTTTTTTTTGTGTGATTTGGAAGAATCCATCCAGCCCACCATGTGGCTGGATGGAATGTTAGAAGTAAAGGACAGAACAATAGAAAAGAACTCCCCTACCCAAGAAGGGGCTGGACAGGGGAAAGAAGAGAAGAATCCAGCAGGATTTAAAAAGGACAGTTGAAGAGAGGGAAAGAAAAGAGAGACTTACCTGGGAGGTTAATGCCTCGACTGGCGCAACAGGGAGCCCCCTCAGAGACTGTGCAGGTGGGCTGAGCTGCTATGTCAGGAGCTGCTCGCCCCCCCTGGGCCGTGGCTCCTGTTGGCCCGCTCAGCGGCCAGACCGGACAGGTTGCAGATACATTTATGGCTCCACAGCGGTGGCTGCTCAGACCCATCAAGAAAAGCCCAGCCAGGACCACGTGTGGGGCGCGGCAATGACCGGGCTGTCCGGCCGTGCCCCCAAAGGCCTGCCTCATGGCCAGCGAGGCAGGCCTGTCATTGAGAAATCCTCCCGTGCTGTGTATGTCAGGAGCAGCCCAGTAGGTAATGCAGATTGCGCAGTGGAAGTGCACTCCACCTCGAAGTTTGGATCAATGAAAAGGTAAGACCCGGGTGAAGAGGAGGCAGTGGGTAAGTCCCGGGTCGCTCCGTTGTGCGGCCCAGGTGAAGAAAGCCCGGGCTGCCAAGCAGAGCGGCCCGGGTGAAGACGCGGCTCGCCCTCTCTACGTTTCCATAATGCATTGCTGAGGGTGTGGGCGAGGAGGGGGCCTGATGAGTCCCCATTGCAATGCTGGCTCTGTTAATGGTGCCCATGCCACGCAGTGATTTCGGGTGGGCCCCCAGCCAACGGGGCCCCCCCATGGACTTAAAAGAGGCCACGGCAGTGATGTTGGGTGGGCACCCCAGTCAACGGGGCCCACACTAAAATAATATTTAGGCTGCAGGGTCATGGCGGGGATGTCTGGTGGGCCCCCCAGCCAACAGGGCCCACCCTAAATTATGATTAATATTGCAGGTGTGTGGCGGTGAGTGTGGGTGGTCCCCCTTATGCACAGGGGGCTGTCCAGAACAGCATCAAGAACCCGGGCTGCTGGTGGTAAATGTGGTGGACCCACGTGGTGAACAGGGTCATCCTGAAAACAGAAGAGAGGCCAAGCCTCAGGCGAGACCTGTGGATAATGGGCCCTCACCATCCAATATTAACAAGACCAGCCTACAACCAGCACTCTCCAGCCTTTCAACAATTCAGAGCCAGCGCCCCAGGACAGACCTCAAGGTACTGTGAAGGGGTGACTGACTGCAGCAGCAACCCCATTGTAATATAGCATTGTATATATGTTGTGAGTCTATATTACACAGCCACGGTAGTGGCTGTGTAGTTATGGTTAAGTTGCTGTTTCCATAGGAAGAGCACTTTTTGGGCGGCTTATAACTCTGCTCCCCCTGGACGAATCCTCACCAAACTTTGCAAAAAAAGTATATGGCCCACTCTTTTTTGCAAAGTTTGGTGATGTTTGGTCCAGGGGGGAAACAATATAGGGGGGTTCCAAAACATCTTTTTTTCCCATAGACTGAATGGGGGAAAAACTTTGCACACGCCTTAAGCCCAAACCGCTGGATGGATTTTGACCAAATTTGCGGCAGGAGCTTGGTCCCGAAAGCGTGCTTTTGTAAATTTGGTGACAATCCGTCCAGTAGTTTTCTTTAAAACGACCAAAAAGTATGTCTCAAAGAATTAGTGATATCTATGTCCGCTCCACGGTCACACTTCCCTGTTCGCTCCGCGGACAAGATAACAATTGGATAATCGGCAGTGTCATGTCCGCGGACATGTGACGCGTTCACTAATTGGACGGTGAAGAGCGTGAAGTGCGTTAGATTGTTCTGATGCGCCCGTCATCTTTCATCCGTGTTTTGGTGTCTGTGGAATCGCTGCTAACACATATAAATAAAACATTGCACTTGTTAAACTTATCAAATACTGTCTCGGAAGGTGAGGGTTGATGAGGCTGGGATGGGATGTGGCAGCAGGAAGAAAAAAATGGTGTTTTTTTTGTCACGAAAGTCATACGTATAATGTCTGTAAAGTACAGGCGAAGAATTACTGTGTCTGTGTTACAATGTATTTAAAATAATATTGCAGTCGAACTGGCGTCCTAGAGTTTGAAATCTGAGGCAGCCACCTGCAGTGTTTGATGGAAACAGCGGGTCTGCAAGTGTATGGCAGTACCAGTTTTCACGAATGCGTTGAGCCATGTTGTTGCAAAGTGAGGATGTATTTGGATTCTGATTAAGGTAACTAGCTTTGCTTTTTTGGTTGCAAGCTCAGGAGGCCCGCGCATGGTACTGAACCCATAACGGTCAATTGTTTTTTGACCTTGAGCGAAAGGGAATATTCAGTAAGAATGCACGGAGTGAAAGTTTGCAATAAGGAAAATTTGATAAAGTTATGCATACCAAACATTTATAAGACACATGTAATATCAGTTCATGAGGATTCTTTGGTGCAAGCACATTGCTGTCTGAGTTTCACGAAGAGAATGGAGATGGTCAATATCATGTAAGTTTGCTTTTGACGACTCTACACCGGAACGAGATTTAATTTTTTATTACCTGATCATTAATTTTGGCAATGTAACTGAAGTACTATCTTTCTGTGTAGTTGTCATCTTTTTGTAGTTATGGGGAGTGCAAAATCTCGCCGTTTGTACACTATTACTAGATTCACCCATGTTCAACGCTAATATGTCTTTAAATGTCATGTATGACCACATCGATTTGTGCATCAGTTTCCACGTTCTTTTTGTCTTTTTTTAAATTGTTTGCTGTGTGTAGTAATCGTTAGTTTAAATTGTATGCCACTTTAAGAAATTGATAAATGTATTGTAATAAAGGGTGGTTATTGATACGTATTTTCTGTTATGTTTTCCAAATAGTTACATGCTGCCTTACTGTGATTGCCATGGATTCCAGATGCCAAGTGATGGATTTTTTTGTACGGCAGGTGCACGTACTCGTGAACGGCTGCATCACTGTGACTATTTAGTGGGACGACCGCGCAGGGCCCATGTGTCCGTACGCTGCACTGGCGCTTAGGAGTAACATAACATCTTTTAATGTGGTCTTGGCCCAAGTTCATGCCGACGCCCTGGAATTCACTGTGCGCCCGAAGCGATTCCTTTATCGAAAACGAATACTTTGTGTATGGGAAAAGAACAACGTGTGCCTCACGATTAACATTTCCAATCACAAGCGCAGAAACAATTTTGCAATTTGTTTGCATATGGGAATAGTCCAATGATCTCTGACACTTTATTGTGAAATAAAAGTACTTTACAAATTGTAAAGTGTTACTGTTTTCTTTAAAAAAAGGTTTATTATTTCAAATTGTGATGTGCTATGTTGTACGTCAATGTGTGTTCATTTTCAGCTTCTGTGTCAGGGCACGTAGGGCTTATGGGCGCATTTGGCTACGCTGGAGAGGAATGTCATCAAGAAAGGTGTTGAATATAACTAGGGTTGGTCATGTGAGGATCAGGGGCGGGCCATATGCTTTAGTGACGTCAGGGCGATTTATCTTAGCCAGATGCAGCAATGGACAACATTAGCACAAGATGGACACGCTCTGCTGTCAGATTTCGTATGTTTCTAAAAGAGGAAAAATGAGGTAAGGTACACTGATAATGTTTGCGATACATCAACGTTTGTAAAAAAATACATGGTCGAACCCTTAGAATAATAATATTTTCTGACCGTTACACTTGTGAAACTTAAGAAATAATGTGTGGGGAGGTGAGGGTTAATGCTGATGGTTGGAATACTTCTGACGTGATTGCGAATGAGTTCACAAAGTTTGTTGGGATTTTGTGCACACCTAGTATGACGAATCATTTGTGTATTCTTTTGACAGTTTTGGAAAAAGAAAGTTTGCAATTGGAAAATTTGGAAAGAAATGTGCGTGAGGCTAATTGGCAACGACCGAAAAGCATGGTGTTGGAGATGTGGCAGTGTTTTCGTATTTGACAAGTGTCATAATGTAGTTTAAAAAATTGCGGTACAGCTTCAGTGACTGAGGGGTAGGCTGTAGCCATGGGCAGTGGGTAGAATGTCGGGGTTATGGTATACGGTCATGATCCGGACAATGTGGCTACTGGCCGTTACCAGAAGGGACAAAACATAGGATTAAAGTGGCCATGTCCACCTGGGACTGGCTTTGTGGTAAAGTTGTTGCACATTATGATACATTTGAATGGGAAGAAAAATGTGCTCATGTCAATATGGTCACAGGGTTTGCTGTTTGCAGGCTACAATGTAAAGCGAAGAAGGGCCCTGTATGGAACACCCGCCTTCCCTTTCTATGGTGGCCATCTTGGAAAGGGATTTTCTTTCCTAAACCGGGATGCCAGAGACATCCCGGTTTAGGACAAAAAATCATCTTTTTTAGTAGCACGGGTTACTGCTTTGGAAATCTAGATTGTTAATGGCATTCATCCCCCATTTTAAGGGTCGGAGGGGGGTAATGATCCAGAGAACTTGTTATGCACTCTCGCTTCGATTGGGCTGACAACTTGGCCTGCTGGCCCCTTATCCAACGTTCCAGTCCCTGGAACGGAGGATGAACTCTACAATATTCCCATTAGCATAACACAAACTGCAAATGGAAATGTTGGAAAATCTTATTGCGTCTATGTACTTTACTGAGAAATATAAAGTAGACGGAGTGTATGCATTTTTTTTGTTTCATTTTTTAACTGCGAAAGGTGGATCATAAAGGAACATTTATTTTGTTTATGGATGGCTTTTTTTGGGAGGAGAGCTAAGAATGAAAATTGCTGATGGAACTGAGGAAAGAGGCTCCATACAGTAATATGGAGGGGTAGGTGGACGGGGGGAAATGTTGTGTGTGTGTTATTTGTAAGCTAGGGGTAGTGTTTCTCATGCTCTTTCATTACAGCAGTGGTGGTGGCTCTTGGGGAGGAGGGATGGCCTTAGCTGATGTCGTTTTAAGATAAATAGCAGTTTTGTTAAAAGTATGTACTGTGTACTAGATTGTTAATGGCTGCGTACGAATAGGTGTTGGAGTTGTGCATGGGAAATGTTGAAGTTGCAAGTTCCTACAGCAGTACAAAATGTACTTCCACTCTGTCCACGAGGCACAGATCATATTGTGAAGTGTGTATGGGTTTTCGGTCACGTCACCACGCTGTGCGCCAGCATATGGTCATGTGGCATTTTTCGGAAGGTGTGCAATGAAGTCAAATGTTTGTTTACATTATGGTTACATGCCACTACTAGAAACCTATGAAATTCAGCAAAAAGAAATTGTTAAAGGGACGTTATGGTTAAGTTGCGCTACTAAAAACCTATCAAATGTAGTAAAAAAAAACATTGTTAAAGGGACGTTATGGTTAAGTTGCGCTACTAAACACCTATGACATTCACTAAAAAAAACGTTGTTAACGGGACGTTATGGTTCCAAGTAAAACCGAAAGACCCTTGAAATTCGCCAGTTATGGTAAGCTAAGCAACCATTGTGCACTGCTAAGACTAATACCCAGGACATGAAAGATGACCTCACAAATGTCATTGATGACATCACTGATGACATCACATGTGCATTTACTTTTCATTAAAACTCTGTAGAAGGGATTCTTATTATAATGTTCACCAAAAAATGTCAAGGATAATTGGAATAAATATAATGTGCTACTTAGTGCATTAAGTAATGCATTGATATAAATAGCACTCTGTTATGAAGTTCTATCCAGTATACTAAGCTACTCATGGAGAAACATAGGCAGCGTGTGCAGCATACCTGATGGAGGTGCAATATTCATAATATTGCCATGTTGAATAGCGAAATGATAACTGCTTTCTTATTAGAGTTTTGTGTACTGTGAAACATGTAACAAGTAGCTAATAAAACCCACTTAATACATAATTGCATTATTACAGACAAAACACAAAGAGACAACAATACATATAAATATGAGTATATACAGGGAAATTGAAGTAAGGAAAAAAGCGGCAGTAGTAGCAGAAAGTGTTCATAACCTAACTGATTATCTTTATGCAGAGAAATCATTTCTCTTTTTCAAAGCTGCTCCTTACCCTATGTATATGTATCACATGATTTGACTGGACCCTAAGGAAAGTAGTGTGAGTACAATGTATACAAATATGACCATATACAGGGAAAGTACAGTAATAAACAAACTACAGAACTATCAGAAAGTGCTGATAACCCTACTGATTATCTTCCTGCACAGAAAGGATTGCTGTCGTTCAACCTTGTGTCTTCCCCTATGTATATGTTTCATATGATGTGACTGGACCTCAAGGGAATTACTGTAAGAACATACTTGCAGGTTAATTCTACAAATATAGTACGTTTTCAAATTTTAGTTCCTGCCTGTTACTGAAGAAAACCATGTGGCCTAGATATTGCAGTGAAGGAAAAAAGGGGAAGCCAGACATGTGATGTCATCAGTGATGTCATCAATGACATTTATGATGTCATCTTTCATGTCCTGGGTATTAGTCTTAGTCTTTCCTATGAGAACATTTGGAAATAAAATAGGTTACCACACATAGGAAAGCCCAGGGTGCAGAGGCCTACCTGGAAATCTCCAGAGTTTCCTATAGGCCAGTCCACCCCTGGGCCCAGGGTGCAGAGGCCTACCTGGAAATCTCCAGTTTCCTATAGGCCAGTCCACCCCTGGGCCCAGGGTGCAGAGGCTACCTGGAAATCTGCAGAGTTTCCTATAGGCCAGTCCACCCCTGGGCCAAGGGTGCAGAGGCCTACCTGGAAATCTCCAGAGTTTCCTATAGGTCAGTCCAGCCCTGGGCCCAGGGTGCAGAGGCCTACCTGGAAATCTCCAGAGTTTCCAATAGGCCAGTCCACCCCTGGGCCCAGGGTGCAGAGGCCTACCGGGAAATCTCCAGAGTTTCCTATAGGCCAGTCCACAACTGAGCATTGCAGGTCAATTCCTCGGAGTTATAGTGTGTAGTCACTGAGCCATATACGTTTATAATATGCTGTGCCCAGGCAGGAGCCAGCGCCCAGTGCAGCTTCTGGAAGCATAGCTTAGTGCTCCCCCCCCCAAGTTATGCAAGCCCACCTGTCCTTTCAACTCTCAAAGAAGGCCCACTGTGTCCAAAAAACGAAGAGCTAGAGAGAAAGCTGCTGATGGCTTCGAATTTCGATAAAGTTCGCCGCTACTTTACAGAACGGATTACAGAGTGTGAGGTTATTTGAAAAGCAGCCAAGTTCTGACCTGCTGATTACAAAAGTGGTGTAATGTTTAAGTATTGCAACCCCTCACCCCTCTGATCCTTTCCACACCAGGGTCTGACTACGTCAGAATTTCTGCTCCACTCATTTTTCTACGTACATAAAATGCTCCATGCCGATTTATTTATTTATTTTATTTATTTCATGTGTTGATAGCACTCAGACCCGGAAGTATCACGGCGCTAGTACATATATTGGTTTCAGCGATAGAGTATCGTCATAGAACAAAGCTTTGCAGGTTTTATACATATTTGTTGAATAGTAAAGTTTTCAATGTATTTCTTAAAAATCGGGAGGATAGCTCAGGGGCAATGTGCTCGCCAAGGAAGCAAGACGACGTGGAGCAACACTGGCTCGATCCCCGGGTCTGTGCTTAGAAACCTCTGGGTAATAAGCGCGTTTTAAATAACCAATTACAATTTGCAATAAGTATGAAGGTTCACCTTGGGTACATGGAGGGAGGGCATTCCAGAGCGTGGGGCAGTAACGGTGAAACTAGCTCCACCGGCTCTTTTTCTGGTGAATATTGGCGTCCCTAGGGTCATGGTTGGGGAGGAGCACAGACAGCCTCAGTGGTTTGTCCCTTTTGGAGATGCGTTGGTTCAAGAAGGTGGGTGTTGTATTGTGAAAGCACCGTTGGTTGAGGGAGAGGGTTGTAAACTCTATGCATTGCTTTGATTGGTAGCCAGTGGGACTCATGTCTTGCTTGCGCGATGTGCTCTGGTCGAAGTGCGTTATTTTTGATAAGTCGGAGTTTTGCAATGTTTTTGGTTGAAGTCGATTCATTGCAGTTTTATTTTCCACTGAATCGGAGGCTGCAATGACCAAAGTGCAAAGTAATGAGAGCCTAAACAGATCTCTTCTGTGTTTGGAAGTGTCATTTCAAAACTAAAGCACAAAGGTCATTCCCTGGACATGCAGCTTGTTATTTTTGTACATCATGATGTGAAGAACATTTTTAAATAGCCACAAAAAAACAAACCACTTGTGTGTGTTATAAGCAAGCAGATATTATGTAAAGCTAGTTTATAAGAGGGGTTTTTGAAGCCCCAGTGCCAGGCTCTGCTGTTTATCTTTATGGTGTGATAAAGATTTCTAGGGAGATTATTGAAAACTTATCTTTGAGCCCTTGCACAAGCAATATGGATGTGGACCCTTGTTCTAAAGCGTCCTATTATGCATTTACTTATTTATTTACTCGTCGAGCAGCAAAGACAAACATCACTTTAAAGACAATTTAAAGGCAGAGTGGTGTGGGGGCGGGGTCTCAACCAAACTGAGTTCAGATGTCTGATGCCATGCAGCCATGTCTATGTGTCCTCAACAATAAAGTGTTCCTGTTCTTGAGTAAAGAAAAATGCATTTAATAGAGTTTAATAGAGCAGCAGAATTGCCCCAATGCGCTGAAGCACCGCGTTCCGCGGACTCTAAACATAAAGGGTTTTGTTCGCCAGATAAGAAACGCAGCGAACGCGCTGAATAGAGCAGCCAGCTCGTTAATTTACTGGGCTCGCACATAAATGAGCGTTAATAGCTTAATTTATTCTTAAATAAAGATTTCTGTCTGGTTGTTGGCACTGACCTTGTAAGCTCCAAGGGGCTAGTGCAGCCCTCTGGAGTACAGCCACACAGCAACATAACTGTATATTCTAACAAAGCAGTAACCACATGTATATTAATGCTTAAAGCACAGAAAGAGAAACACGAACACGCAGAATTGAGGGGACACAAATTGCGAGTGATTGTCTGCTGTGACAAGCAGCAAAGAGGAAGAAGGACTCATGACACGGACCTCGATGTGCCTGCCAGTGTCTTTTCAAAGCAGTCTTCTGAGAGTGAATGGCTTAATTGTTACTATAAACCCACTGCGAGTGTAATATAAATGTCTTAACCAGGTCTGCCTCAGCCACTTGGTTTATTAGCACTTTGTGTGTCCTTCACTGAAGTCCTATTAAAAACAAGCATTGGCAAAGCCAACAGTTTGTGCATTTGTCAGGCACTGTTATTAGATCAGAGATTGAAGTGTGATATAAATCATTGGTGCGCCGTACCACTAGTTCTTTTAATTTTTACAGAGCGTACCTTTAGTTCAAAGGCTCAAGAAACGCGTCCTTGACACTCTCTCTTCCTCCTGAGCCAAACATACAATCGGCTCAGGCTGGACATTCAAGCGCTGCCAGTTTCCCAGGTGTCAGCCAGGCAGACACACATGCAGCGTCCGCGGCTCTGCAGGTCATTATGGTGCTCAATTTGCAAACACATTTCTTTTATCAGTGGCAGAGTCTTTCATATGCATGATGGCACATTTCCAACTCAAAAGAGCTCGCAAAGCACCAGTTACCTTTCAAATCTGTGAAAGTTAAAGTAAACAACACAAAGCGCCCCTTTAAAGATTTGTTTACATCCACTAGCCTGAAATGCAAAAAATAAAGTCGCGTTAAGTCACTAATCAAATGTTTTCAACATCATGAATAACATAGGTGCTGTAATTGTGACAAAGAATCTGCCTCTCTATCTTTGTTTACTAGACAACTTCTTTTATCACGTATCTTAAATCACTGTAAGCACTGTGGGGTTAACTCGTTTTTTCAGGTTATTATTTTGCATTCTGGGACGTATAGTTCACTATTCAGGATGTGAAAACTAACTCCATGATGATATGCTTTTGGCTTAACATGTTGCTATAATGATGTACATGTGTCTTTATTATACTTTATTTTTAAATAAACTCTATAAGACATTATTACTGTACACCTTGAAATCCAACTATTTGAGCCAAAGTCTGGTGACATATCCCCCTCCCCGGCACCACCCCACCCCCCCCCCCTTCCCTCTTGGCCATTTATCCAACCATCCCACTGCCTCCTTTTTGAATGCAGTCAGAGTACCACTAGTTCCTTTTTTTCCACTTCCACCCCTATATTAGATGCCCAGGTACTCACACCTGCTACCATCAATGGCCAGTTAATGCCAAAAGCCCAAATATGTTTGGCATTGCCAATGCTTGTTTTCTTTGCTGCTGGACGGGTAAATGCATATTATTCGCCTCGTGGTCTTTAATGGAATCTAAACCCCCCATTTACCCTAGTGAGTGGGATTAGCCATTGTCGCAGATCAGACGGGCTTTAGGATCTAGAACATTCTGTAAACCAGATGGGCAAATAGTGAAAAAGTTTAAGGCTGCTGCCTCAGAGCCTCGGGTTAGAACTTTTGATAACGAATGCTGAATGCACATGAAACAAACAGCAGCAGAAAATCCCTCGTTCGTATACAAATACACGCGCATGGCGCGCGCCTTTATTCCATCAACACGGTGGCGCCCGCGCCACTTCTGGGAATCGCCTGCTTAGGGGGCGCCTAAACGGGCAGGTCTCTGCAGTCAGATGGACACAGAAAACAAAAACACGACGAACGAGTGCACGCATATCCAACAACACGTGACCAGGGGCAGACCTTGGGCTCAAAGATGTGGAATGCGATACTGTGTAAAGTGGGCGCCATGACAAGGCCAGGCTGCGCTGTGTGACAGGATTAACCTTCCCCTCTACAGTCACCAAGACAAGGGAGGCCTCTCCAAGGACGAAGGGCATGGTCACGCAGCACAGGGCAGGACACTCTACTGGCTCAGATAGGGCTTATGTTTTGCGAAAACACACGTTCCGAGTGGCAGAGCAGTCACTCACGGCAGTGAGAGTTCTCCATTCTGCGAGGGCCTTGCAGTGAGCCTCACTTGGTTTCCATTGTAACCATCAAAAACCTATTTGGAGTGGGTGATTAGCGCCGCCTGGTGGTTGCCTTAGTGATTACCGAAGTCCATTTACCACACCCTTACTTAAAATTCAACGTAACCAGTTACAAATGGTTTTCTACTAGATCCAGTTGTGGCAAATAGGTTTTTGGACACTGGACTACAAGCGTTCAGTGGAAAGAAAAAACATGAGCAATATATTTGGATGTGTAAAAATGTGAACCAAAACTGACAGCAATAGATACGAATACTCAATTCCAAGAAGCAACTGAAGTCAATTGAAATGCTCTCTGTGCCTGTTCAGTAGATGCCCACATGGCAGCAACTGGATCCAGTAGACACCATTTAAAAACAAGTGGGATGAAGTCCCCTGCCTGACCAGTGGAGTAAAGAGTTGGGAAGTCACCAGGCCCAGCTGAAGATGTCTGGGGGCCCTTTTCGACATTAAGGTTGGGGGCACCCTGCTTAGAGTGAAAACTGTCGGAGGCACCCGTGGCGACAAGCATAAGGTTAATAACCACTGATTATCACAAGCTGGACAGCCAGCAAGGAGCTTAAACCCTAAATGCCCACTGAAGAGCTCTAAACCCTTCTTTGTCAGCAAGTGGCTGATGTGGAGGAACCAGTGTTAGAAGGCAATGAGGTGATAACATGTCTGTAGATCCGGCAGGAAGAGAAAACGCAGCTTGTAATGGGAGCACTGCAAAGTGCACAGCAAAAAAAAAGTCATACCACAGTAATAAATGACTAGACTGGGTGCATCAAAAAGCCATTCTAGCCACATAACACATATGGTTACTTTATCATGGATGCCGCCTATAATAGCATGTTCAGCAAATTCCCCCCTTCCCCACCTGTCCCTCTCACACCCAGCCCCATGCCTCCCCAACTCCTACCCTCTACCTGCCAAAATCAGCTCACACACACACACACACACACACACACACACACCCCATTCACTCATTTAAACATTCTATTCACTCCCGCCCCATTCACCGTACATTCGCTCATTCACACTCGGACCCAGTACCCCCACTCATCATACACTCATTCACACACACTACATAATGAATATGCGTGCAGAAGTTGTAACAACACTGATATTGTAGAAAACATTACAAATCTGTTCCTGGACTGCCCAGGTCTGCATTTTGAAAGAAAGTCATACTTTAGCAAAATTGTAGGTGTCAACAAACATCTTGACTTGACGGAACTGTGGACAAGATTCTTGAACCCGATATCACAAGCTGATGTAGCTTCAGTAGCCGCATTTGTAAAATCCTGGCAAATTAAAGAACGGTCTTGAACGTTCAAAGAGTCTCTTTAGCTTGGAGTAACATTTTTCTGATTTTATAGTGTTTGACAGTTTTTATCTTTTCTCATTTCTTGAGATGTCTATCAATGTGGTGCCATTTCATGTCCCTGTATTTTCAATGTAACATGAAATTGTTGTTTACATAATTGTGCTGAATTATTTTTCTTTTTTTTTTTTACTTTCTTTTCTCTTTGTAAAGGTTTTTTTATAAATCATTTACAAATAAAAAAAAACATAATACATATACACACTCCTTGCACACATGCATAAATGCATACATAATGACCTAGCATGCAACAATGTTTCCCTCACTTCTCTGCATAACAAAAAGCAAGTGTGCACATCAGCCCCTCCCCTCGGAGGTGGAAGAGCACATACGTTATATGGTGGCACGCATGCGTGGGGAAGGGGCTGCTAATGTGTGCATTTGATTTTTGTTAGGCAGGGAGGTGAGGGAAGCTTTTCCTGAAACTAGCAGCTTTAAGGTTTAGCTGCATTTGTGTAAATGCATTTTTCTGCACTAGCACAGTAAAACGTGAATGCCGCCAGCTACATGCAAGGCTTCCCTCACCTCTCTGCCTAACAAAAAGCAAGTGCGGAAGCCCCACCCCTCAACTCACATTTCGGGGGTGAGGGGCAGGGGGGCCTTGAGCCCGGTTAGCACAATGGCGTTACACCTTCCCTCAGTTATTCTAAAAGGAAGTCACAAACCAGTATGGTTAAAGATTCTGAAACACCAACATTCTAGTGGTGCCGGTTTCTCAAAAATATGTCCCCTATCTCGCAAGGGAATAATGACTGTGCTGGTATCCTTATTATCAGGGTGCACTAGCCAGGTTCAGCTTGTAAAGATGGAATATAGCTTTCACCCCCGCTGTGGGGGGTGAGAATGGCCGGTAACTGTCCCTGAGCCTGAGCCTAGGTAGGCCCGAGCAAAGTGAGGGCCTCAGCCAGGGCTGGAGAATAGTTTATTTTTTTTCCTCAGTAGATTGGCTGCAGAAGTCCCTTTTCCATTTCTATAACAGCAGCCGGGAGCGGGAGGAGTGCCGCGAGCGGAGCAAAAAGCTCTGTTCCAGCAGCTAAGTGTGGAGGGTGTGGTGTAGGGGTATGGTTTGTTTTGGTGGCGTGAGAGGGCAGGGAGGCAATAAGGAGAGGGGTAGGGCCTTGGTTGATTGAAGACAGCATGTGGAGAATGTGATTCTCTCCTGCTGTTCCAGCCACCTGATTAGCTGAGCGCCTTTCCCCAAGTGCGAAAGATTGTTAAAAGTCTAGCATCAGGAACACCAGGATGTCATCTCACCAAAATGCCAGGGGTAGCAGAAGTGACATCACACGACCCTTGACCTCTGATGACATCGCAGGAAGTGATTTCATTTGACCCCACCCTGAAGTGGCATCACAGGAAGCAATTGAACACAACCTTTCACCCCTTGACAAAACAGGAAGTGGAATCACATAGCATTGTTCCTAAGTTCACTACAAAAAATATGGTTACGATATCACTATAATGTGATATACATTTCATACAAGAATGGATCACCATATGTAGCATGCATATCAATGTGTATAGGCACATATTACCAAATGAATGTGAATGCAAGCTGACGTCGAAGGCCAAATGATAATTATGTGTTAATAGATAGCACTTACGCTTAAGTGCTTTATATAGAAAAATATACATACAATATCACCCAACCTGTGTTGGTACTCATTTATCGACCTCAGAAGGACAAAAGGCTGAGTTGAGGGGTTTAAGAACGGACTAAATCAGTGACTCACCCCCTAAAATGTTCCTGAAATAAACATTTAATGAGTCAAGCAATTATTGTATAGATTTCCAGAAAATCAAATTATTTGTTATTCCTAATCTATTTTATTTTGGGTCACTGCTCAAAGTGTTATACTTTTGGTGTCCCCTGTGTTTTTAAGAGGTCTGAACAAGAAAGCCAGCCACTCCAGAAACAAAGAGTCACATGGCACTGGTCACAGCCCAAGAGCTTACATCTAAACAAACAAAACAGCCCTTTTTTTTATTTTTAGGGGATGTAGGGGGGCCACAGGGTAGCAAGGGAGACCCCAGGGGTCGCAGCTCTGACCTCCAAATGACGTCCCTGAGGAACACACATCTCGCTGGTGATAGAAATACTGAGTCACACTCGAATAACACACACAGAGAACGTCCCACAGTTTTCTGAACTGCGTACACGGCCGTACATTACCCACTGGAACAAAAAGCAATGAGCATGCCATGCACATGCCAAAATGGTGCCCGGGCAACATCAAGTTCAAAGGAATAGTGCGCTCAGAGATATTATTTGCTAAAATGATGGACAATAGTCTAAAACATAGTTTGGACATATTTTGAATGAAAGTTCCTATGTAAATACTTTGAGCAAACGAGGCTCAAAGTGTTTACATGGGAGCATCCATTTTGTGATTTCAGGCAGCCTCCTCAGCTCAGCTCTGCCCTGGCAGCACTAAAAAAGCAGCAAAAGCCCCCTACTGGGAGCTTTGCTTACTGCAGCCAGAGCAGAGCTGAGAAGGCTGCCTTCACTTTCATTTTACGTTTTCGGTGCGTAAAATGAAGACAAAAAGCTGCGGCGCGTCAATTAAAAATACAACATTGTTGTATTTGTGATTGATGTGGTTGGAAAGCCACGGAAATCATAAATACAACAACGTTGTTATTCTGACTGCGGCAGCTTTCGCGTGGAGTCTCCTGGGCTCCCCCAACCCTGAGGGAGTCTAGGAGACTCCAAGCGAAAGCTGCTGCATTCAGAATAACAACGTTGTTGGATTTGAAAGAGTTTTGTAAAAACTGTCTAGTCACTCCCAATCCCAATAAAGAGAATACTGCATGAGTCGGGAGAGGTGATTAGGTAGCCAAATTGGAGACAGTGGCGCCAAAGTGTCAAGGTCAGTATCTCAGCTTTACTTCCAGGCGACACTGTGATCTTGGACAGATCATCTCAGGGGTGGCTCATCTATAGTACCCATTTTGGATGAGCTTCCCCAGCCCACTGTAATCTCTGATCCCTCCCCAGCTGCTTGTTGCAGCTGGAGTGCTCAGGGGCTGGCTTAAACTATCAAAGGGAATCACGTTTTCCTTTTGACATTTTAGTTCCACAGTGTGCATGCACCATGAGCCACGCAAGGCCGGGGTAAGGAGTGTGTTTGCTTTCCCTGCCTTGCATGGCCCATTGGGGATGCAGGCTTGGGAACTGCTTGTATGTGCAAGGGGTGCTCCTGCACCTACACACACATACAACCGGAAGGGTAGCTCTGTTATCAACGCTCCTGTGTGCCTGTGCAGGAACCAGGAAGCCCTCTGTGCTTCCTACTCTCTGTTCTTTTAAACGGCAGCCGGAGGCACCTTGTCACAGGAGGCATTGTCAGAGAGGAGCAGGGTCCGGACTGGGGCTGACGTAAGTGAAACATGTAATTCAGTATGTTGTTATATATGTATGTGTGTGTGAATGAGCATTTGATGTATAGGTGATTTGATGCATGTGAATAAGCGAGGAAATGCTCGTTGAATGCGTGGCTATCTATTTGGAAGATGAAGGGAATGCTGTTTCAGTGCTGGAATGTGTGTTTGAATGAGCAAGTCAATGCTGTTTGAAATGAATGCTGCGCGTATGTGTGGTTGAATGAGTGTTGTGTTTGTGCCGGCCTGGGAAGTTGATTTGTGCAAGGAGTCTATATTTATAACTTGGCAACGATGATAATGTATCATAGATGGACAGTAAAACATGTCATGCCACAGTATTGAATGGCTAGACATATGACACAACAATGACAGTCTAGCCATGTAACAACACATATGCTTGCTGGAAAAGCATGATCACACACGTAGAAGCGTTCTTCCATGGCTAGACTGGCATTTTGGTGCAGCCAGTCTAGCTATTTCTTACTCTGGCATGTCATCTTTCAACTGGGCATCTATGATAAAGCAAGCATGATATGCGTTATTACATGGCCAGTCTGGCATTTTGATGCAGCCAGTCTAGCTATATCTTACTCTGGCATGGCAATTACCATGAAGCATAACTGATAAGTGTTATTGTCTGTCTGGACTGGTCTGCATTTTATCTAGTTTCTAATTGTGACATGACATGGCATTTTTAATGGGAAAGCGGTTAAGTAGTAAGAATTGATGCAGTCACACTGTGTGAGACTACACAACACGTATCTGCTTGGCATTAGGTAACCCAACTTTTGGTATAGGTTTGTACTACACAAGTTGGTAGTGTGACTGAGCAGCCAGGTCTATCTCAAGAGGGGTTAATGTGAGCTGTAAAGCTGTACAAATGAAATTCATAAATACAAGTAACACTTACACTCAAGGTTTCTGTTATAAATAGTTATTTATTTAATTAACATACATTTTAAATAAGCGTTCCTTAAAAAGGCAATTCATGTAACACTGTAAATATACTTTAAAAATGTCTTTACAGAATCAGACCAAGTTAATGTATGTTCTTTGGATATGCTTCTTACTCAATTCCTACCCCCTGCAGTGACTTCATTCACAAGGACAGTGATGCCATTTATATATCACACTAGTTATACTTTGTGTATTCTGAGGTTGCAGAAAAGAAAGATTTAGGGAAGGACAAGGTTAAACAGGTTCTCAGTACATGTGATGACAACTAAATCTTCCAATGAAATCTAGACAAGCCTTTCCCAGCAATAACAGTCTATAACAAGTTACCACCTATGAGGGACAAACAACATCAAAGGCAATGGACTAGAAGAGTCTTCAGGGAGCCAGGACAGCCAAAGGCAATTGGAACACAGTCTATGGAACTGAGGCACTTCTTAGTTCAGAACAGTCTTGCACAAAGTTAGAGAGTTTGTAACAAATCACTGGAAGGGTCACAAGCTATTAAGCCTGTGAGAAAAAGAGCTGGACTCGACTCTAAAGAATAAGCTATTGCAGTCCCCAACTGAGAAAAGCACAGCTCAAAAGACAATGAGGTAAGTACCCCAAGTCTAAACAGTAACTCTGGTCTGAAGAAGAGTGGTCCAGCTGGATTCTGTCTTGCTACAGCGGTGCAGACCCATGTTCCTGAGCCTCAATCATTGGGACCAGAGGGAAGCCGCCTGGCGGGCTCCTGCGGCGGTACTTGGGAATTCGTTTCCAGCTACGGGCTCTTTTCGGTTCAGCAGCACTTTGCGGTTTCAGCCCTTAGCAAACAGCACAGTTGCAGATCTTGGATACCGGTAGGGCTCTCTTCACTCTCTGGGTCCTGCACTCTGGTGAAGGGAGTTGAAATCTGGTCGTCCAACTTCTGGATGGTCCGTAGGAGACTCCTGGAGATTTTAGCCGGATTTCAGACGTTGCACTCGACTACGGGTTACTCGACCCCTGGCATTCGGTTCTTGCAGCAGTACGGGGAAGATGGTCCAGTGGAATTCGTCTCAGGGTTAGTTGGTCCCACTAACGCAAGGGCAGAAGTCGTCCCTTCCGGAGGTGCCCTGTCAAATTGAAAAAGTAGTTTCAGCTCAGCAGCAGGCCTTCACCAGGCAATTCAAAGGTCCAGGAGGGTGAAGCCAGCTTTGTTCATGGTTTCTTCATTGGGTGTTTCTCCCAGTGGTTGACTCTGCCTCTAGTCTCAAAACCCTCACCTTTTAAGCAGGTGTCTTCCATTCATGCACAGCCTATGCTGTCAATCACACAGCAGGGTGGCTGTCCAATCAGGACTGGTTGCATTCAGGCATTCCTAGAGACAAAGGACAGGGGAGTTTCGGGACCCTCCCTCACATCCTGGCCTTGCAGACACAGTGGAGCCAGAGGCAGGCTTCAGAGCTGAAGCCAGCGAAAGGCAAGACAAACAAAGGGCTGAAATCTGTTTCGATGTACAGAGTAAAACCCAAGAAAGACCTCAAAAACAGAAAATGGCTAAAAAAGAAGTCAGGGGCCATTTGGAGAAAATGTCACCCATGGGTGTTGTACTGAAGCTGAGAGTTCAGCCTGCGGTAGAAAAGCACAATGGTAGAAAAAATAAATCACTGCCACCAGCCATTTAAAGTAGTGATCATGTAGTATAAGGGGCTACTAGGTAACCCCCCAACACTCCACATATGATGGTGTGTGCTGGACCTACAAAGAGAAAAGGTAAGTAAAGTAAATTTCACTTTACTATTCTTGGGAACTGTAGTTCACACAAGAAAAGGTATTTAAACCTTAAGAGAAATCCAAAGGACTTCTCAGTGGCACTGCACTGAAGCTGCTGTGTGCCAACACACAAAAAATAAATGCCTATGGAGTTTGTCAGACTCCATAAATAGTGAGAACACATAATCCAAATCAGGTAAAACACATGAGAGAATGAGAAGAAATTCTCACTCCAGTGTTACAATTAAAAAGTCCTAAGTCTAGCAAAAGACCTACGGTCTCTAAGATTGAAAATAATTAGCACAGAAATGAGAATTATCCCTAACACTCATTCCCCTCACCCACCAGACTAAGGGACAGGAGAATTTAATGGTGAAATCTGGAGGACCATCTCAACAATTATGGATTCTCCTCTTTCATCTGCATAAACCATCTCAAGGGTTGGTGGTCTGTCTGAATAATGAAAGTAGAACCATACAAGTATGGCCTAAACATCTTCAGAGACCACACAATGGCAAAATATTCACGTTCTGTGCTTGCTCACCTTGTCTCACGGTCCTTCAGCTGCGTGCTGATGAAGCAGATAGGGTGTTCCCTGCCTTTCTCAAAACTGCATCTATCCCTGTATTAGAAGCATCTGTCTGTACACTTAAGGATTGGTTGTAATCAGGAGCTCTCAAGACTGGTGCTTAACAAAGGTCTTTCTTCAGTCCTTCAAAGCCCTTAGTACACTTCTCATTCCACCTGACCTTCTTGGAGAATTTGGGTGAGGAGATCAGATTAGAGAAGCTATGGTCCCATAGTTCTCTATGAAGTTCCTGTTGTACCCAGTGAGACATAGAAAGGCTCTCACTTGAGGTTGAATAGTAGGGGTGGCCCAATCTTGTACAGCTTGTACTTTTCTAGGCAATGGCCTTATTTCACCTCCTCCTACCTCATGTCCAAGGTAGACCACTTTACTCTGACCCATTTGAAAATGTACTAGCCTTTATGGTCAGATGGGTTTGTTCCAGAGCCTGCAATACATATCCTAGGTGGTGAAGATGCTCTTCCCAAGTGGGGCTGAACACTGAAATGTCATCAGAGTATGCCAGGCAGAAGTCATCTAACCCATTCAGAACTTGATTCACCATCCTCTGAAATGTAGCAGGTGCATTTTCGAGTCCAAAGGGCATAATCATAAACTGGAATAAGCCTCCTGGGGTGGAAAATGCAGTTTTATCCTTGGCATGGTTTGTCAGAGCTATTTGCCAATAGCCTAAGGTCAGGTCAAATGTACTGAGGAACTTGGCTGAACCAAGTTTGTCCACCAGCTCATCTGTCCTGGGTAAAGGATGGGCATCAGTCGTGGTGACTGTATTAAGAACTCTATAGTCCACACAGAATCTCAACTTTTTGGTTCCTGCTTTTTGCACTAGTACAACTAGACTATCCCATGGACTTGTAGATGGCCCAATAACCCCAAGGTCAAGCATCCTCTTGGCCTCTTCCTTTATGTGAGATCTGACGTGATCTGACATTCTGTAACCCCTGATTTTGACAGGGAGACTGTCACCAATGAGAATGGGTGAACAGTGGGTTCAGTGAAAACAGGGAGGCAAACTGATTCAACAGAGCCTTGCACTCTTCCTGTTGTTGCAGAGTCAAATCTGAAGAGAGTTTTACTCCTTCAATTGTCTCATCTGAAGGTTTTCCCCTGTGGAGATCAGGGAAAGGCCCCCTCTCCTCCTCCTCCTGATAAGAGGCTAGAAGCAAAGCTCCCAGTTCTGGTCTGGAAACATAAGCCTTCAGATGGTTAGTGTGATAGACCCTACGGGCCTCCATGGGGTTGTCCAAGTCTACTAAATAGTTGACCTCTCCAAGTTTACCTACAATCTTGAAAGGTGCTATCCACTTGCCCTCTACCTTGTAGGCACCATAGCCAGTACACGCCGGCCTGGAGACTTCTGTCACCATCAGTGCCATCCTCTTCCTGAGATCCAGCACATAGTCAGTGACTCTCACTAGCTGTAGGGAAGGAGCACTCTCCAACCCTTCCTTGATCAGGACCAAAGAGCCTCTGACTGGATGACCATAAACAAGTTCCAAGGGGCTGAACCCAACCCCTGCTTAAGGGACTTCTCTATAAGCAAAGAGAAGGCATTGCAGTAGAAGGTCCCACTTAATTCTAAGGAGTTCCTCTAAAGCTCCTATCATGCTCTTCATAGTACGGTTAAACCTCTCCAACAACCCATTGGTTTGGGGATGGTAGGCTGTTGACAACTTGCAAGTCACTCCATAGTTCTTCCACATGGTCTGCATGTAGTGAGACATAAAGTTTGATCCCCTGTCAGAGAAGACCTAGCAGTAACAGTTCTCATAGGTTTGGCCGGAGGATACCTGGTAGCATGGTCTACCACAACCAATATAAACCAGTTGTCTGAGGAAGTTGGAGGGTCTAGGGGACCAACAATGTCAAATCCCCACCCTCTCAAAAGGGACTCCCACCACCGGGAGGGGCACTTAAGGTGCTACATTCTTGGGCCCACTTTTTCCAGAAGTCTGACAAGTGTGGCAGCACTCACAGAATGTATCTACATCAGACCCCATCTTCTACAGAGATAGCCTCTCTTTGGTCCTCTTGAAGCTCAAATGACCAGCCAAAGGGATCTCATGTGCTAACTGTAGGAACCTTTGTCTCACCTCCCAAGGCAATATTAGTCTCCTGAAGTCCCCTGGGGTAGACTCAGTAGGTTCACTGTAGAGGAGGTCACCCTCCTTCTAAAGCCAATGCTTTCCTGGCTCTTGTCCTTCCATCTGGGAAGCTGTCTGCTGGTGCAGACCTTCTAGAGAGGGACACTCTCTTTGTCCTTCCACCTTCTGCAAGTAAAGTCTGCAGCTCAGTATGGTCTGTAGGATCCAGATCTCCAATGCATGGGAGCTTTTCTTCCAGCTCTGTGTCACCATTAGCTGTTTCCACAGAATTTGGGTGTCCTCCCACCCAGCCTCAGTTGGAGAAGGGGTCACTGGGGTGACCTGGGATAGTCCTCTAAGCGGTTTCCTTGTCTTATGAACAGGTTTAGGTTTGAGACCTTTCTTTATCCCAGTGATCTTGATTTCTCCTTTGTCTTTCTTTTTCTTGGAAATTGAAGGGTGGCCTTCCTGTGGACTGGAGGTATTGGAAATCTCCTCACCCTCAAACTGAGAGTCTCTTAAGGTTGCCTCTCTAGAAAATCTTGTTTGCTCCTGCTCCTTTCTGCTGGGAGGCCTGGGGCTACTAGAAACTGCTCCAAGAGTTTTCGAGTCATTTCCCAACAGGACTCTCCGAGACACTACATTCAGTACACTAACAGGGATCCTAACAGTCATGTTATTGCACTGGATGAGAGCTGGCAGAATAGGAACCATTTGGATAGGGCCTCCTGCAGGTTTAGCATGATCTTTGCCTGCCTTAGCTACATCCTCGAGTTTGAAAAAACGTTCACCCACCACTGTAATGCTTGGCCCAGTGTCTCTGATGGCAGGGGTTTCCTGACCATTTACAAGAACACAGTCCTTATAATATTCTTTGGTGTTATCTGGAATGGAGATATAAACATCCCCATTCTGTTGTTCCCACAGAACCAGGGACACTAAAGATACACTGGCTTGAACTCCAATGGATTCTGCATCCAGTAATTGAAAGTGTGCATTTGCCATTTGTGCTCCTCCCTCAGGGATGAAGGCTAAGGAGGAAGTGTGGACCCCTGAAGGTTTACCCTTACATCTAGGATCCCCTTTCACATGATCTACAGGCCCACATACAAAACATTTCCCAAAAGTTATCTGGAATGGGGGTTTCTGTTGACCTCACTCTGGTTTGCCACCAGAGGGTTCACTAGACCTATCAGGTCTCCCATGGAAGTTACCCTTGCTAAGTTTGTGGCCCTCTTTTGGATGGTGGGAATTAGAATTCCTTTACCCTCTTTCTTGGGCTGCTTCCCCTCTTCCTTCTTGTGAATTGCCCCAGAGTCTTTGTGAGAACACAGAATCCAAATCAGGTAAAAACACATGAGAGAGTGAGAAAAAGGTCTCACTCACTCCAGGGTTAAAATTAAAAAGTCCTAAATCCAGCAAAAGAGCTGAGGCTCTATAAAGTTGAAGAGAATTAGCACAGAAATTAGAATTCTCCCTAACAAAAGCCAACAGGAGTATCGTCTTATGCGCAGGTACTTGCATATATGGGCAGAGCCAGTTTAGACAGGTTTTCTTATGGTATCATTACTGCCATTATGCAGAATGCAAACATGAGTATGTTCTTATAGGTGAATGGGTACATTCTTATATGTGAGTACTGACATATATAGGTGCAGCCAGCATGGAAACGTATAGGCACAGCCATTGTGAAAATATGTTTTATATTGGCATATATTGTGGTGCGCGGCATCATGAAAATGTGTTGGGAAATGCTCCTTTGCACTGTTGGTGACTTGCATCTATTGGATTTTTTCGTGAATTTCCCTGCAAAAACTATTTTCAATTGTCTGGCTTTTTGAACAGTTTTTCACTGAGAGTGTTTTTGTGTAGTGCACCATTTTAAGCTATTTTCTTCTTGCTGGGAGAAATTCCCTCCCCCGACTCCCGCACATCGCTTGGTTGGTTCGGGCTCCTTCGCTATGTTTGGTTGGTCTTGCAAATATGTGACAAAGATTAACACCCCACCAATTAAATAATTCACCAGCCACCACTAGATAATATTATCCCTCTGTCTAGTACTGTGGTGTCTTCAATTGAAGGGTTTGCATTATCTTTTCCTGCTAGCATTGTGTAGCCCATTGCATGCCCTTTCTTTTCATGTGGTACATTTGAGTGGAATGAAGGCAGCGAGCCAACCAAATGTCAAAGGCCCCTAACAAGTTATTTTAAGGTCTGCTTATTTGACACAAATATTATTCGCTTGTTCTTCACCTCACGAATAACAATCTGTAAGTCTCCGTCAAACAATGACTATAAGCAGGTGAACTCAAACTTTCTTTTGTTGGATGTATACACATCTTTACATAGAGGGGAGAACTGAGATGAACCATTTAGGTTCACTTCAATTAGTGTTCTGCTAATTGTAGACTTTCATTTATAATGGATAGGATAAAGCTACAATAATTCTTTAAAATATTTTCAGGTCTAAAAAACAGAGTATTATTTAAAAAAATCAAAAAGAATTGCACATTTCTGTATGACAGGAATTAGGGAAACAATAATGTGAAGTGCAACATTGTGTGATCTTGGGAAACTCATTTAATCAGCTAGTGCCTAACCCATCAAAATTACCAGTCACTAATGTTTCAGAATTGTCAGCATGAAAAAGTAATTTAGTTTTTAGGGTGCGCTCTTCATACAATCCACACTAATGGGTTAAGTGACTATAGTCTTGCTCCATATATGCTAATAGTGATCATTGCACACCGCACATTTCTTTTGTCACTCTCAATGCAACATCGCATAAGACATATGACCTCTTCTAACCTCAGTCTATGTTTGATAATCCGGTAACTTCTAATCTTGATCCTACGTCTAGAAAGTGGTATGTGTAGATTATGTATGTTTTGCATCCAATCTGTCTTCTTCATCCATGCATCAGCACTTTTCCATTCTCTGCAGCTGATCATCTGAGTTCTGTACCTATGCTGGGGTAGGTGCACTTTTGTCACACAGCTACCGATCTTTGGCCTGCAGTCTGTATACCTTCCGTGGGGTTGCTATTGTTAAAATGCATCCTATACCTAAACTATAAAACAAGCACCCTCATTGTGGACAGCTAATGTGGCACTTGAAATGTCCCTTATTTACTATTCTCATTCCAGCATCGAGGGCGAGGGTAAGGGGACTTTGAAGGAGTTGAGTTCCCTCCCATGCTTATGTTAATTGATACCTTGGCAGCATATTAATCATTTTGCAGTGATCGCACCGAGGGGGGATGAGTGCTGGCATAACCAGAGAGTCTCAGGGTCTCTTCACATATTTGGTGTGTTATTTGTGCCCCAGTCACCAAAACCTATTAAGATGGCCCTGACTTAAACAGAAGACAGCGCAGGAGAGAAATAAACCCCATCAGCACCATGGCTCTGTCTGCAGTTCACTTTACTCCATTAGATAAAATACAATAAATTCACCAATTTCCATGCCTACCATAGATGCAAATGGAGACTGGGCTCAAAGTTTAAGCATGCATCTGGTTGGGAAGTAATGTTCTTCTCTGACTGCAGGATGTTGGAGGTTTATGCTACAAAATACGAGTATGCACAGGAGCTGCGCATTCATATTTGGAGTTCTTTACCAGATGGGGTGCTCTACCAATAAAAGAAAGAACTGGGATCCTCTACAGAATAAATGTTGCTGAAACAAACTGAAATAAAGCTGGAAAATATCCGCAGTATTCTCAGCTCCGACCTAAGCAGGCGGCGTTGGCTAACCAAGGCTTTTAATCAGGCTGGTGGTGGAGTGACTCTGACCTTCCCCGGGTGGGTTCCTGCCTCCATCACCCCCAGTCAAACCTACTCATCCTTTGAAAGCCTTGTATGCAGGCTGTCTGTCTCACATACTTTCTCTCTTACTCTCACTACCATCTACAGACACCCCGGACCATCCTCCCTCTTCCTCTCACAATGGGTGATATAGCTTCCTCCCTTCTTGCCTCCTCCCCCAAACGTATCTTCCTTGGGGATTTCAACATCCATCTCGACTCCCTTGATGTGGCCACTGTTCTCTTCCGCAATCTCTGTGACACTCTTTCCCTCTCTTTCCTTCCTTCTGGCCCAACCCACTCAGCCTGGCACACTCTTGATGCCCGCATCTCAACAGACATCACTCTCTTTAACCGTCTTACTACCCTTCTCTCCTGGTCTGACCACTCTCTCCTCCCACCTTGACCTTCCCTGTCCCCTGACGCCTGCACCTGCACTGCCAGTCTCCACTCAGTCATTCGACCAATGAAGCGTGTGCCAGTCGCTGCATTTGCCTCATATATCACCCCTTTCTTGGGCAAACTCATGGAGAAGTTGGTCATCCCCCAACTGACCCTCCACACCGAAATGGCTGGCTGCCCATACGACCACCATTCCGGCTTTAGGGCTGCCAGAGGTATGGAAACCGCTCTCCTGGACACCCCTGAAGACCTACTCTCCAGCCTTGACTCCAACTCTCCCTCTGTTCTGATCCTCCTTCATCTCTCTTCTGCCTTTTACACAGTCAACCATTCCATCCCCATAAACTGTCTCCATGATACCCTAGGCATCACGGACAAGGCACTGGTGTGGATTACCTCATTCCTTCCAGACAGACCCTCCCAAGTGGAAATGGGTCCTTTTCTCTCCTGCACCTCACTCCATACCTTTGGCGTCCATCAGGTCTCAAATCTATCACCATGACTCTTCAATATCTACATCGCCCCTCCGGACTACCTGATCTCCACTTTTTCCCCTCATTTCCAATGTTATGCAGATGACACACAACTCTCCTTCAAGCTGCAATGCTCTACCTGCTCCTCCTGCATACCTGACTGCTATTCAGGAATGATGCTCTGCCAATGATCTCTGTGTTAATGCCAGATCCTACTCATTGAGACCCCTGCTCCTTGTTTCCCCCACTCCCTGGGTCCCATCTCCTCACCCAACTGTAGGCAGATAATCTTGGGATCGTCTTTGACTCCTCTCTCTCTTTCTCTCCACACATCACGGACCTTGCCTAGAAGTCCAACTTTCAGCTCCAACTTCTCAGGGACATTATTCCTTTCCTCACCTTCCCCTAGAAGCTCAACATTTCCAGATCCCTGGTTCTCTCTAAGTAAGCTTCGCTATTGCAACAGCTTCTTCCTCAATCGACTTCTTTCCTCTGTTCCCCCCTTCAACTAATCCAGAAAAGGAGTGCAAGCCTTATCCTTGGCCTCAAGCTCAGGGACTGCATCGCTCCAGCCCTAACAACCCTCTACTAGCTCCCAGTGACCACAAGGATTACATTCAAGACGCTCTACATCATCCCCAAGGCTGTCTGAGGCCTGCAACCTCTTTACATCCAGCTTTCCCTCCCTAAATACCTCCCAGCCAGAGTCCTTCGGTCCTCTGGTTCCAACTATCTGCAGGGCTAGCGTTTCTCCAAGCAGAGAGTGGAAGGTAGATCCCTTTCCTTGGCTGGATCCTACCTCTGGAATAGCCTCCCTTCCCCACTGCCGGATTTTCTTAAAATCTGGAAACTCTGCAAGACTTTCCTTTTCTCCTCTTCCTTCCCTCTACTAGTCCCTTGCTAACTCTCCCTCTGCTGCTGTGACTGTGGATTGGTCCCTTCAGAGTCATACAGGGGGCAGACCAACCTCCACCAGTCCCACCTGCATCCCTTAACAGCACTTGTCCTCTGCCTCACTTTCCCGGACTAGCCCAACTTGGTCCTCCCTGCCAACCATACTCATCCTCCCTTTCCCCCTTTTTCCCCTGGCACATGTCACCTTGGGCCGCCCAGCACGTCCCTGCCTCCACCGCCCCCCACATCTCCTGCACTTCTCCTTCTGCCCACCTCCCCTGCACTTACCACCTTCTCAAGCACTTGCAAGGTAGGATTGTCACAAGGCCAATATAATGTTGTTGTTCTACATTCATGATTCCCTTGTTCCAATCCTACCCCGCCCATCTTGTCTTGTGGCACATGGAACATTTGTGTTTACGCACCATACAAATGTCCAATAAATAAATAAATAAATCTCGGATGGAATTGCTGTAGTATAATTTTTTGAAATATTTGAATTTGGGTTGATTGAAAAAAGTGCTGCTATATATTTTTGCAATTTCATAATGGATCGGCTGTGTATGGGGAATCATGTTTTACTACTGAATTGGTGTTGTCTGAATCTGCATTCTTTTAAACTTTTTTATTGGGATAATGGATCTTCTATTAGTAATTTGGGGGGAAAATACTATGCTGCTAATCTGCTGTGAATGTATTATATGCTTATGAATTGTATTTGTTATTTTTTAAAGTGGATTTAGTACCAATTATCCTGTTTCTATAATAATATGTTCTATGTATTTATCTTGGTTTTGTTAAGGTTTTTTGTAAACGAAACAAATAAATAAAAAATTGAGCGTTTTTTTGTTGTATTTCTTCCTTTGGCAAGCTTAGGCATTTTCATATTATGCAGTTACTTTGCATGCATTTTAATGTTCCGCTCAAGAAGTAAATGCATGCATGTGCTCCAATTTTAGCAGGGACAGCTTATTCTTTTATGTTTCCCCGATAAAATGAATGCCGTTTAGTAGGCAATATTAAAATACAGAATTAAAAATGTTGTCTTGCTACTAGTGATGATTTGAATTGTTCTCCCTTTTCTGGTAAATTTGAATGTTTGGTGTTCACAGTTTAGTTTGTGCATCTGCTCTCAAAGCCCCCACATATCCCATGCATCAATCATTCTTCCAAAACAACATGAATCACAAAGTAAACCCATTTTGCATTTTTGTAGTACGTCACATTTTTCATCATATCACACAAAAACAAGCTGCATGCCCTTGTCAAAGAATGACTAGGAACAGGCACCCTTATTACACAGTTTACTTTGTTTCACGTCTTGCCAGTGCGCCAGTAAAACTCAGAGGAGATTCTTATTAGGCTCACATTACTTTATGTTCTGGGACAATGGAAGTGGGAATTTGGTTGAATTATATTTGATTACTAGACACGTGTATTTGCTGGCATAGAATGGTTCAATATTTGGCCTAATCAGAAGGAGCAGGCAAAAGAAAAAACTGCATGAAACAAATATATATCCTTTAGTGGTGGGAGACCCCACTAAACCCAGAATGCAGCACAGAAATAAACTGATATGGTTTTAACAAGAGATAATATGATCACTTTTTCCCTTGTGGCAATTCACTCCCACCCTATGCAATATAAAGAGATGGAAGGCGAGCACACAGTTTTCAGGAAGACAATCACAATGCAATACAAATTCAAGTTCCCCACTAGCAAGCTTAGAGCAACCGATATGCTTTTAAAACATGCAGAAATACTTTTAATGTGATTTGCAATGAAGTGAAAATATGCTAAAAATGGTTTTAATTCCCTATAGGAGGTTCAGGGTGGGTGACAGCTAGTTTGAATTAGTTCCGGTCAACACTAGCAATCATTCATAAGGGATTATCAGGTTGAAAACGAATTTCAGCAATGGAAGCAAAAGACAGCTATTTTTGACAGGTGAAGAAGTTTGAGTCAAATTGCAATTCGCGGCACTTTTTCCGAGTGCGTCGAGCAAGATTACGGAAAAACTATAAGGAGTAGAAAGTCTTGGGCTTGTTGGAAATCTTATATTCTTAGCTTTAAAATGAAAGTTAAATCTCGCTCCTAGGACATGTGGTTCAAAAGATACGGACAATTTAGTGGAGGTAGATTCTCAGAAATAAAGTAAGATTCAAATGACAAATGACACTTTGACAGGTTTGAAATCACAGAATAGACACACGATTTCTATGCAGTTCTAAATAGGTGGAAATGGTTTGAATTAGATTATTTTAAACTAAGAGATTGGTTTGCACAGTTCTGGCTGGATACTCACACTATAAATTTGAACTAGGCCGTCAAGATCTGGTCAACAGGTTTAGACTGGACTTCTAGCGAGTGGTTCTTAAGTCACAGCTATCTGGGTCAGCTCTGCTCTGCTGGTCTGGATCTCTGGTTCTGGCAAAAGTTCTGGTACTGACACCGCAGTCTGGTCTGGGTCTCAGGTTCCGGCAAAAGTTCTCGCCAGAAGCGAACAGCACAGCCCGGCTGTTGAATAGTTTGATTAGGTGGCTGGATTCTGAGGCCTGCTGAGAAGGATTCAACTTTTGGACTAGGCATCTCTGCTGCAAGTTCTGAAGTCTGGATTCTAAGTTCTGGTTCTGTAGTCTTCTGGCAAAGCGCTTCGCAAGAAATCAGTTTGAAGTGGAAAGTTAATGTCCCTACCTGGGTCTCAGTGGCTGTTTTTATGTCTTTTGAAAGTGGGTGGGAAGGCTAACTTTCTATACCAACGCTCTGAGGATCCTGATAGGCTATAGGATTCTCTGTCGCCTGACTGGGGAACTGAATTTTGAGTCATCCCATGTCATGAGACATCATTTTTATGGCATACAGAAAGAACACTCCCCTTGTCACTTTGCACACAAATCTATTTTTGACTTAAATGCATATTTATCTATGTACAATTTTTCTAATATTATATGTCCAGTTAACATACTTTCTGTAGCGCCAAACCATCCGATCCCTGTCTTTGTAAGATGTTGTGTTCACTTCTGACAGAATTCTGCCCTTTCCATCCAGAACACAACCTCTAAACATTTCCAGAATTTACACAAATGTGTGCAAGGAATATGGGCATCGGATGATGAAGTGTCAGATTTTTAACATACAGACATTTGGAGTAATACCCTATTTTCCGCTACTACCCCCCAGAACATACCACAGAGTCCTATCACCTCTTAAAATGTGCACAGAAAAATCACAGGAATCATGATATTATTGATATAATTTTGATAATTATGTACTATGAATTATCCATCTTTCTAAAATTATGCTCTAGCCCAGAGGGGTGTGGTTTCCCAAAGCCCCTGGGGGAATTTCTGGTTTGTCCACTTCCTCCAAGCACAGCTGGCTCACAGAGGCAGTGCCCCTCCCATTTCCTTCCAAGAGGAAGCCATTTACGACCCCCTGATTTAGCAATTGCTTGGAGCAAAGGGAAGTTCATTGTTCTGTTTCCCTGCAGTCCCCGGCACCCCTGATTCAATCAGAGAGGTGTGATCTCCTTTTCGTGGGGCAGCAGAAGGGAGGCCAGGCCTGTGAATACAGTTGCTGGGCAAGTTTAAACTCCTGTTGGGGGTAGTTGCTGGGCAGAATTCAGTCCCTTTAAGCCACGCTTCAGCCAAAGGTCACTTTTGTTCCCATTTTTCTTCTTTCAAATCAAACTTACAATTTTGACACATGCAGCTAGAACGCTGATTCTAAGTTCAAAACTATGACATTTAAACAGTTGCAACCTATGTGACACTCAAAAGTAGGTCACTAATTTATTTTAAACATTTCGATTTTAGTGGCTTTAATCCCATTTCACTTAAGCTGCTGACATCCACAGCTCAGCCAGTTTTGTTATGAACATTATTTTAGGCTCTTCATCTTTCCAGATTTGGTATGCACACAAGACTTCATTCTAACAGACGTCTGCTGGTTTTCAGTAAGATTTTTGAATATCTTGCAATGTTTGAAATAGGCATTTTGAACTTTCATTCAGAGAAACAAAGGTGATTTTAAAGAGCTTTTTCCGCTGTTTTTCCTTTGGCACCACGTTTCACTCATGGCGCTTCTGGCCCATCACACTCGCACTGGTCAGTGGCAGGTCAGGCAACCATTTTGGTGTGCGCAAAAACGGCGCAGTTTTCCTGGATTCTGGCGCAAATGTGGGCTTTTCGGCCATCTTGGATTTTCTAAGCCCACAGCACCAAATGTTGCAGCATAATAACTTGAACGTGGGTCGATACACCTGACAAGCCCCCCCGCTCGACTACACTTTGATTTCGAGTCGAGGGGGAGTCGGGTGCAAAGGATGTTTTGATCCATGTGCTGGCATGTCCGCATCATCTTCTTCTGATTCCGCAGATGGCACAGTTCAGCATCTTTTCCTCCATCAGGGTGGATCGATCGGTTCTCCTCGCCGGTCCTGATGGGAGTATTGGGCGGTACCTCGGGCCCCTCGGATCTTTGCTCCCGGTCCCCGGGTCGTCCTCCTTGGTCAATCTCCATGGTTTATCTCTCCTAGGATGACAAATCAAAAGCGGCAGAAACATATTCGTAGACATTTCCCCACCATTATTAATGGTGGGGCGAACATATACATTTTATACATCTGGAGACATTTGCATTCAAGAATCATAGAATTGTATAGGCTATATGTGGAATATTTTAGGGTTGGACTTGTATTAATCTGGAGAGGCCCCCTCTGGGATTGCAGAGGACTCCTCCAGTTGCTGCACAGTGTGCCTGGGATGGCAACACTTTAACTGATTTATATGGACCCACTTGTCTTCCCCTTCCGCCAAACTACTCTTGGGGATGCAGATCTTGTAGGCGACTGGGGAGATCTTGTCTACAATTTCAAAAGGTCACTTCCATGTAGGCAGAAATTTCCGCTGTTTGGCCTGGTTCCTTTGGAAATTGTATAGATAAACCCGGGCCCCTACATTGTATTCTTTCCCAGTAGTCTTCAAATCGTAGTGAGACTTCATGCTATCGGCTGATCTTTCTGGGTTTCGCGGAGCATAGGCTAAAGCATGTTGGAGGTGTTTCCTTAAACTTTCAACATACTCATGCATTGTCGAGGCATTGATCAAGGTTTGCTCTTGGGTCCTGTAGAGCAAATGCTGGGGAAGCACCATCCTGCGTCCAGTCATCAGCTCAAATGGTGACATTTTAGTTGCAGATGAAGGGGTAGATCTGATGGCCATTAGGACCAGAGGTAATCGGATATCCCAACTTGGCCCAGAATCTGCCACAAACTTTTTTAATATGCTCACAATGGTTTGGTTGTAACGTTCTACTGCACCAGAAGAAGCTGGTCGGTAAGCAATGTGTAGCTTCCTTTTAACCCCCAGTATCTCCCACATCTTAGTCATTACTTCGCTGGTAGAATGGCTACCTCTGTCTGACTCAATCCTTTGGGGTAGACCAAAACGCGAAAAGATGTGGTTGATCATCAGGGCAGCTGCTGTCTCTGCCTTGCAGTTTGGGTCCGGGAGACATTCCACCCATTTAGTAAATAAACATGTCACCGTCAACATGTACTTATTCCCCCTAGAGGAGCGAATCACGGGCCCTATGTAGTCGACTTGCAAATCCGACCATCCCCCTCTTTTGGAGAGGAACACGGTGTGTGAGGGATGTTGGCTGAAATTGTGCACACACAAGACACCCCTTCAAGAACTGGTCGAGGTCCTGCCCCATTTGTAGCCAGTATGCAACCTCTCTTAAGATCTCAAGTGTTGTGTGAAACCCCCTATGACCGGCTGTGGCCGCATCATGGGCGTGATTTAACATCAGGCTTCGGAATGAGGTAGGAACCACCCACTGATCATGGCCAGCTTGGGATTTCCTTACCAATATACCGTCTTGGATTCAGAACATTTTTGGACATTTCATCAACACTCTAAGGTCCTCTTTCCCAATGTAATCGGTATCCGTCAGGGGACAGTTCTCAGGGTCCTCAATGTGTTGGTAAAACTTACCAATTATTGGATCCCCCTTCTGAGCCGTAATCAAATTAGCATCTGAGGTCTCCTTACTCCATTGTGCAGTTGGAAGATCATTGTGAGCATTTGTCTGGGACCTAGTGATAGTAGTGACCTGGATTTCCCCCAACAGGGACTCAATCTCTATTAGATTGCCTTGGGTGGCCCTGGTTTTGGCCAGCTGGTCAGCTAAGTCATTTCCAGTTTTGTCTGGTCCCTCCACTTTGGAATGACCCTTGATCTTTTTCCAGTAGAGGGTCATCCAATTCGAGGTGACCAGATCATCAATATTTTGGATTAACTTCCCATGTTTCAAGGGTTTGTTATTAACACATAACATGCCTCTGGTTTTCCAGTTAACCAGGTGCTCCACGAACCCGTTCCGTACATAATCTGAATCTGTGATTATGACCAGTTCGTGGAGTTGATGTTGGACAGCAGTGAGGATGGCTTGATGCACAGCCATCAACTCTGCCACCTGACTACTTTGGGGACCAATCTTGTATCCAGCGGAGGGTTCTGGGGACTCATTCACCCATGCATTCCCTACGCCAGCCACTAGTTCTTTTTCCCCGTTGTTGTCAACATGGTAAGAACATCCGTCCACATAGACAGTGGGCATTCCCTCACACTTGTCTTCTTCAAAGTCTTTGTGTGGGGAATGAAGGTATGCCTTCATGTTGTCCTTGATTTTTAGACTTTCGTCCTCGAGACAGTTTTCTCTGGCACAATCATGCAAGTCAGCCAGACCTTGCGCAAGGGGACTCTTCTTGTTTTGGCCATATCTGACCTCCACGGGAAAGCCTTGCATTGACAGAATCCAGGAAGTAATTCGGGAATTACTCACATTTCCGGCCTGGATTCTGTCACTTTGGAGATATTGCAGAGGCTGGTGTGGAGTCTCCACTATGATGTGTTCCCCCTGGATAAACGGGCGGTAATTCTTCAATGCCCACACCGTTGCCGGGAGTGCCTTCTCACAATCGTTGAATTTTTCCTCCACGGAGGATAAAGTCTTGCTCGCATAGGAGATCACTTTATTGACCTTGTCATGCTTTTGATATAATACTGCAGTCAAGCATGTATTAGAGAACCCTGTCTCCAAGAAATGCTCCTTGTTTCTGACAGGGTAAGCTTGGCAAGGCGCTTGTGAGAGGCTTCTTTTGAGCTGTCTTACTCCCTCGGATTGTTCTGGACCCCATTCCCACTTGACCCCCCCCTTCAAGAGATGATTCAGGGATCTTGTGATCTCTGTGTAGCCCTAAATGAACTTACTGCTGTAATTAGTCAGTCCAAGGAGGCTCCTTAGTTCCTGCAGAGTTGTGGGGTCCTTCAGTTTCTGAAGTGCTTCCACTTTCTTTTCCTGGGGACAGAGACCCTGAGGAGTAATCTCATGCCCCAAGAAATGAGCACAGGTTCTACACCACTGTGCTTTCTGAAAGGAAAGTTTTGCTCCGGTGGCCCTCAACTGTGTCAGAACATAACGGATCTCCGCTATGTGTTCCTCCACAGATGAACTTTTAATGAGGACATCATCTACATAAGCCATGTTACCCATTGCACCCAGGTCGGGCATGGCCTTGTGTGGGAAAATGTTGAATTAATTGCCGGAGTTGAGGTATCCGAAGGGAGTCTGGGTCCATGTGTACTGCTGGCCCCCAAAGGTAAAAGCTAGCTTGTATTGGTCCTCCCTACTGACAGGCACAGTCCAGTATCCATTGGTCAGGTCTATTGCAGTGAATACCTGTGACCCCTGGATCTGAGCCAGCCCTTGGTCAATGTAGGGAAGAGGCCATCGGGAAGTATGGACCCGTTTGTTGAGCTCCCTAAGGTCGGTGCAGAGTCTCCACTGGCCGTTTGGCTTCAATATTCCCAGCACCGGATTATTGAAGGTGCTGTGGACTGGACGGATTAATCCCCGGGACTCAAGGTTCTTAATTATTTCAGTAAGGGACTCCATGGATGCGAGAGGTAAGCGATATTGCTTCACAAACACTGGAGTCATGCCAGGGTCCATGGGAATTGTTATTGTGTGGATGTCGGTGCAACCACAGTTATATGAGTCTACCACAAAGAGATCTTGAAAATCCAAGAAAACTTGTTTCAACCTTTGCTTCTGTTCCAGAGTCACACAGGCATCAGCTAGGTTGACTCTCTCTTCCACCATCTGCCTGAAGCCTGAAAAGACTTCTGGTTTTGCTATCTCAGCGGCCTCCTCCAGCTGGGTGAAGTCCCTGGTCAGAGTGCTGATTTGGACTGGAGGCTTCGTTGGGAAAGGCAGCCCTCATGGACCTGGAAAATCACCTCATCCCTTCTGAAGTCACAAGTCACATCTTCCTTACCATAAGGGCAGGAAGTGTACACCAGGAAGTTCCTCCCATACCGGGTAAAGATCCTGTCTGGTGTTGTAATGTTATCACTGTCACTGTCAAAACAGTCCTTGGGGATTGGTCCTAACAGTTAATTTCCTAAATCAATGGAGAAATGTCGGTCATCAACCGCCATTCCAATAATGGTGCCTGCGGCTAGAGTAGTACTCTTTAAGTCACTGTTATCTACCTCTATTGGAATGGTGTCATTTTCTATGTCGACTAATGGTGTTGGGTTTACCCCCAACCCTTGCTGTTGGAGAGAAGCATTTAGATGAATATAAGCATCAGGGTTTTTCAATTTTTGTCCTCTTTTAACTTTCACTTCCAGTGAGAATTGTCGGGTCCTTTCTGGGATGGTGACTTCCTCTCCAATCTGAATTTCAACTGCATAAGGCAGCAGTTGAGCTGACCTAAATGCTTTTTCTGTATCATCAAAGACCATGGGATTATCCGCTAATCGGGACCAAGCTTTGAAGTTTATTAAGTCCAAACTAATGGCAAAACGATTGAGAATGTCACTGCCTAAGTAAAAGGCAGCAGTGATGGCTTGCACAACCCAACAATTATGGACTATGCTCTTGTTGCCAATGGAGATTTTGAGCATAGACCTGCTTGGCAGGAGATGTTTGGAATTGGGTGTTTCCAGATCAATTTCCCATTTGTCTATCAGTTTGAATGTGGGAATGGCTGGATCTTTTGGGAGTTGGCAGAACATGGCTTTGCTGATGAAGCTCTTACCGTTGTTCACACACACTCGGGTGAGAACAGAGTCCTTCCCATCATTTAACTGAACAGGGATGAACAACTGCTCTCCAATCTGCTGAATATCAGCCAGGCTCTGAGCTGATTTCACATCTTTCGGGACTATCAGAGTGGGAATGTCTGATTGTGGATTAGTAAAGAATTTCAGAGTGTTTCCTTCCAGTGTGGAATACCACCTTAAACCGGAAGGAAGGTTGATTTGCAGAAATAGAGCGGACCCCCCATCACTGGTCTGTTGTCCTACTGCTATTACTGTCACGTCTGGAATTTGGTTGTTCTGGAAGTGAAATTCTACTTGGTCAGATTTTTGTTCAACCATGTGGCATGTGCCGTTTAAACTAACATGGTTGACACTCTGTTTTAATTTTATTGGTCGGCTACTCTGGGTCCAGAGGACCTTGTTTACACAATCTATTAGGGGGTGACAACCTTCTCAGGAGGTCATTCCCTAGTAAACAAGGGGTGCCCTCTTGAGTCACTACTATGACCGGGTGTTTCACCTTGTGTCGCCCAATTTTAATGTCCAAATCTGCAGTCCCCTTGTTGGGAATTTCCTTCCCGTCAAAGTTCTGAAGTTGTCCAGGAAGAGAGGTGAGGGGAATTCGGTAATTCTCCCCCTTCCTGCATTTAGTTCATCAAAGGCCCTTTTGGACAGAAGGGTAGCTTGGGATCCAGTGTCCACCAGTGCCAAAATTGTACCCTGCCCCTGCACGTGTACCGGGGCATAGTATCTTCCCTCCTTCTCCTCAAGGGGGCACAGATAATGCACATTTCTGGACAACTGGTGGGCTAATTTTTTAGTTTTAGACATTGCGAGAGAAGAGATCTGGGCAGAATTCTGCGGAGAGTCATGGGAATCTGCAAGAAAAAGTTGGCAACTGGAAATCAGAGCCTTTGTGGGCACCCCTGGTTCTGGTTCTGGGCCGCCCCCCCTTTTTGGAGGCAGTCACCAGAATTGGTTTGAACCACGGGATTTTGATGCTGTTGGTTCTGGGATGAGATGATGGGCGGCGCTAGCTCAGTCCCCACATCTACCCAGTCTGGATTTGGATCCCTTGGGACCCATTCTTCTTTGGGAGGAGTTCCCCCATCTCTGAAGGAGAAGATCCTTTTCCCAGGATCCTCTGAGGATCCCTCTCCCTCAAGTTGGAAGATCTGTACCTCCTCCACAAAATGGGTCTGTTTGGGTCCTTTGTTTCTCCTACCTCCTCTCTGCTCCTTGGGTGGCAGACTTTCAGGCATAGGAGATTTTGTTTCCAGTTCCTGGGTTTCCAGGGACTGTTTACAAGTGGGGAAGGAAGCTTCCTCCCAGGCTTTGCACCCCCCTTCCCCTTGTGCCTCCTCCCTGGGAACTGGTGGGTTATTGGGGTGCTGCCCCCGTCATTGTTCTGGAGCACCAGGCCCAGAGTTTGGGGCATTCTGCGCCGGCATGGTCATCTGAGGGTTCTGTTGAGCCCTCAGCATGTGACCCAGATCCTGTGCCATATTTTGGACCTGGCGCTCTAACTGTGAAACCCGCTCAGGCTGATACGGGGTTCGGTTTTCTCCCCTGGGCTGATCCCGGGAGGGGTAGCTATCCCTTACCCCAGGTTGGGAAGATTTGGGTACCCCTCCACCCTTGGCCTCCCCTCTCCCGGATTAAGTGGTCTGGGCTCAGGGAATTGGGGAAAGAAGGATGGATGATTTTGGGGTTGGAAATTGGGTGGATACCTGGGAAAAAAGTTCTGCCCAGTATTTGGGGAATTTCTGACCTCCTGTGGGAAGTTAGGAGGGGAGTTCCCTGGGTTAGGTGCTTGGCTGGACCCCCCCTTGGGCTGGAGGAGTCCACACATAACCCAGGATGGGCCGGTTTCCCTTGTTACGGGGACTTACATAATCAGGGGAATGAGGGATCCCATTGGTGTTACTACCTCCTTGACTCCCTGTTTGTGACTGGCCCGAGGGCCTTCTGGGCTTAGAGTTATTCTGTGCAGGCAGGTTTTTAGGCCCCCCCATCTCCAAATCTAAAATGGGGGCAACCTTTTTTATTTTCTATGGGCATCTGCACCTCATAGATCCGGGTGGCCTGTTCAATGACCCAGTCTAGTGACCTTTTCTCATGAAAATCTCTCACTAGCTGGGTCATTATGTATTTGGGTAAGGCATGGAAAAACAAATTCTTTGCTGTCCATGCGCACCCTTCTGGTAGTCTGCGCAAAGGCACGCTTCAATTCCTGCACAAATTCTTGTGGGGCCTGATCCTCCCCACATTGCAAATTGTAGGCTGCCTTGCAAGCCTCTTGGGGATTTCTGTGAACAGAAAAATGTTTCAAGATGGCCGCTCTATATGTGGACCATCTTGAATGGTTTTGGTCCTACAGCCCCGCAATGAAACTGGAGTATTCTGGGGAGAACATCCATTTGACATACTGAATGCAGCTACTGCTGTCCTTCAAATGGAAAGTCTCCATCATTTGCTCATAAAGCTCCAAGTGTTCCCAAACAGAATACTTGGCATTCTTGTGATAAGGGGTGATGACACACTTTATTGCCTTAATCTGTTTTAAGGGGTCCCTAAGCAAGGCCCTTTTTGCCTTATTGGCCTTTTTGGTTCGGGTAACCCTGGTCCATTCATCCTCTGACTCAGAAGCACTGCTCCCAGAGGTGTCCGTCTGATCTTCCAGGTTTTCCCGGATTCTGTGAGCCTGGGAATGGCTGGCAGAATGTGGGGACCTGGTCTCCTGTGTCCTGTGACGTTCAGAGGAGTCTTCAGATTCCTCCTTGCTGCCAGAATTTGATGGGTGCCCCCCCCCGACAGACCTAACTAGGCAGAGGTTTTCAGGATGCCCTTAGTGTGCCTACTCTCCTGGGGTTCCCCACTAAATTGCACTGTACTTAGGTGCCCATACCCGGATGCCCGCCCATCCGTTCCTGGGTGGTACTGGCCTATGAGCCCCATACCTTTGGCTGGATAGCAATCTGCCATCCCTGTGGCCATGTGCTCCTGTGCACCAGGGGGGATTGGGGTGGCAGAGTCCAGGGACTGGGAGAGATTAAGTTCTGATGCTCTTTTTGTAGGTCACCCAGTCCCTGGGCCAAGTGATTTTCTTCAATTTTTCCTTTTAATTGGCAGACTTCCTGGCCTAAGGTGTCCCTTTCCTGACTAAAAGCCTGCATCTGTGCCGCCAGGTCATCTCTCTGCCTTTTAAGGGCACCAGCTTTCTGGCGCTCTTCCTCAAATTCTGTCTGGGTATCCAGGTCTTTCAGAATCAGTTTGTTGCTCTCTGCCTTCTCCCTATCTAGGTGGCTTTGCAGGGTGACTACCTGTTCTGCGCATGCCCTATTGAAGTCCAGTTGTTGCTCCAGCTTTTTCTGGCTCTGCAGTAGGGCGTCCAAACCTTCTTGGTACTCCTTCTGCAAGGCCAGAAATCTGGTATCCTGGTCAGACTTTTCCTGTTGCAGGATACCCATATCCTCTTTGATTTTAATGAGATACTGTCTACTCTCATTTTCTGACTCCTGGCTCCTGTGCAGCCTCTGCTCAGAAGAGACTAGGTCAGATTGGGCCTTCTCGAATGCCATCTGTTGCCTATTTGCCAGATCTTGGCCTTCAGCACATTTGTCCTGTATGGCTCCCATATATAAATATAAATATGCCGCTATCCTGACAATCTTGTCGTGCTCATCTTTGGCTTTAGGGGCCATATATAGTTCACTCAGGGCCACATGTAATGGACCCTGATCTCTCCATATGTCTGACCCTGTTGCAGTGATCTGGGGTGCAATTGCCTGCAACCACACCGTCTGGTCCTGTTCCGTCCATTCGCTTCTCACCAATAGCTTATGTAAGAGGTGCTCTCTGGCTATTTTGATATCTACCAAGGTCATCATTCTGGAAATTGATTTCCTTCCTGACTTACAGAAGTTAGTATTTTATTTTGCAAAACAGACCGTCTCCTTAGAGCGTCCTTCTTTTGAGGGGTGCTTTTACAGTGTAACACAGCGTGGTGATCCAACAGGATTTATGTATCCTGTCAGTTAGCACACTGTATTAAGCTGCACAAGTGGTAGATCTAATCCAGACGTCCCGGCTCGAGCCCCTACTCTGTTAAGTGACTTCAATTCAATGCCTTCGAGACATGTGTTCGCTGCGTCTCAACCCTCGGTAATGCTCTGTGCTTACTTGCGTTTACTTCCTTGCTCTTCCCTGGTAGTGCCGCCCCGGGGTTGCGCTGCTGTTCCTTCTGCCTCGGCTCATTTCTGGAACATTGCCACTTTTTCCTGCTCCTTACCTGTTCTGCCCTGCTCCTGTGCTATAGCTTGTGCAGTCTCTATTACCGCCAGAACTTGTACCTTCCTGCCTCTGGTGGTGGCGGCTGCTGTTCGCCCGTTTGATTTACACAGTTTGCACAGTTTACTTCCTGGATTTCTTGCTTACGATCACTCCTGGATTCTTATTCCTGGAACTGACCGCGTGGACCATTTGGAAACTTACACCTTGCTTGGGCAGTTGCCCTTGGTGCTTACCTGGTTGGCCTTGAGCCAGCAGGGTGGCGTCTGGGGAGACTCGCCCCTATCTCCACGAACCGCGATCTACAAAATAGATAGAGAAAACTTCTGCAAAGAAGAAAACTTCAAAAACCAAACAGGTGAGAAAGGAATCGAATTCCTCTGATTCTGACAGAGGTAAGAGTAAGGGGAAGATGGACGGCAAAGAGGTGGTGAAGAGTAAGGAGGTGGAAGTGGAGAAAGAAGGAGAAAAGGAGATTACCAGAAGGAGTAGCAGTAAGTAGAAGGTGGATGGCAAAGAGGTGGTGTAGAATAAGGAGGTAGAAGTGTAGTAAGAAGGAGAAGAGAAGGAATACCAGAAGGAGCAAGATAGTTAGAGGGGGAGATTTAGAAGGGAACGAGGCATGAATAAATATAAGTGTTTGGAGAGACAAGTAGGAGTGGAGAGGTAGAGTTATCAGGAAGTGGTTAGGAGGAAGATCCAGATGAAAGTGCATTTTGTTTCGAAACTTTGGCATTCGAAACTATATATTTGAAACAGTGCCTGGATACCAGATGGGTTGAAAGAGTTCAGGAGCACGGAAGAGGTATTTGGAAGAGACACCAGGCAGGAGGAGCAGCAGGGTCAGAGATGAGGGGCAGAGAAGATATAGCAGAGACAAGGCTGCATGAGATAAAGTGGGGGAGCAGGAATGCTGCAAGCTTGCAAGAAGGGATTTGAGAAGGGGAAAATGTATGAGCATGTGGGGAAGGATTGAGGGGAGTGCAAGAGAAGTGGAAGGTGGAGTGGAGAGCAGAGTGAGGAAGCAGGAGGGGCTCCCTTAGGTATCAGAGAGCATGAAGTCGAGGAAGTAGCTGAATGGGAATTACAGTCAGGTCCCCTAGACAGGGAGGGAGGATATGATGCCTGACACAGGGTGTAAATAAGCTTAGGCGGCTGGCATCATTCTGTGAGCTCTGAAGCATCACTTGGTATCCCAGGTGTCCTGGACGAGGAGCAGAAGAATTGCAGTAAAGACACAAAGAAGCGCATAGGCACTCATCTAACCCGCCAATCCACAGACTAAGAGGGAATGAGAATTGACAGTAACCTCCAAGAAAGGAAGACAGACTTTGGTCCTCATCAGGAGTTTGGTGGAGTGGAAAAATGTGGCGGTAACGCTCTGCCCAATCACCAGGATAGCCCTACCTCGACGCATTCACCTCTAGCTCTGAATGCGCAGGCGGTATGGGCATTTTTGGTGCTATTACCTCCAGCGGTATTAGTGCCGGCAGTGATTGCACCACCCATCTCCATTTGGTCGAACAGACCCAATGGAAATGTGTGGACTTACCGTCCTCCCTCCCCATAAGCCCTGCAACTCAGTTTCTGGTGCACAATGCGCCTGACCAAGTTGCAGTTAGGCTTATTGCATTGGGCGGTATCCCGGCTCAATTAGCGCCGAGATACCGCCCAACTCCTGATGAGGCATTTTGGTATTAGACCCTTAATTGGAATCCATCCTGTTGTTGCGTTACATTTTTCCCCAGGTGGCCAAATCCTTCTTTCCAAAGTGGCCTGTTCAGACTTATGGACAAAAAGTACGGCCAGGCCTTTAATGAATGAGTTCCCCTTTAAAGTTCTGCTGTCTTTCGATAAGTTTGTCTCTTGATTTGTTGCACTGGTATCACTGTTCTGTGTGTTTTTAGTTATGTTGCTGTTTCTTTCATTGTTTTAGCGCTTTGACTCCTGTGGGCTTCAGCGCTTTATAAATAAATAAAATAATGATTTAATCAATTCTCCTCGTTAGTTGTTTCAGGAAAATTTTAGAGATCTGGGAATTGGTTGTGATGATGTCTTTGTTTTGTTTTGAGGCCCAGAAATGTTTGCCACTCTGAAGGAATGTGCATTTACACCTTTATCTCTGTGTCGGAGTGCCATTGATCACACTTGGCTTTGTGACATAAGGCAAATGGAGTTTCCACGTGCCACTTGCAGGATAGTGAGTCTACTTCCATGAGTCTAGAAGCCAACTTCATAACCAGAGGGAAAGAAAGCAGAGAAAATCAACCCAGAACCACTGTTGGTCATACTCTGGCAAATTGAGCATTCGGTAGTTCATGTAGACATTAGATGCGTTGCTGGAGTGGGCAGCTGAGTGGACTATAACCCCTGGGTCTTCTGGTTGTAGCCCCCGGATAGAAGCTCAGGGGCTACAACCAAAAGACCAGCTAGCCCCAGATCTTTTCCAGACCTAGCAACACCCCTTCGAGTCTTCACCGGCCGGGAACGGTCCAGAGCCCAAGTTATAGGCCTGAGGGAAGCGAGGGCCTTAACGCTGGGCCCCGGTGCGGTGCTATAGAGCGCTGTAGCAACAGGTGTCAAAGTGCTAAAACAATGAAATAAACAGCAACATAACTAGCACCCCAAGGCAAACCCTCAAAGTGCTAATAGCAATAGAGAAAGAGAAAGAAATGGTTACGCTGCTTCTTTCGCAGCAGCGGCCGGGGCGGCAGAGTGGCCATAGGAATGGAAGGCGGGGCTTCGCTCAGAGCCCCTCTTCCATTTCCATAGCTTCGACAGGAAGCCTTGCAGCCTGGGCAGAGGAGCCCTTATGAGCTAAAGAGATTTAGATGTGAGAAGGATACTAGATGGGGTGCAGGGGCTGCATTTGGTGGGGGGAGGCAGGGGAGGTGGGAAAATAGCAGCACCAGGTGTGTCAACCACTCGGGTAGCTCTGAACCCGGGCTTCCATCGCTAGATTCAGCCTGGGTTTCGCGCCACCATATTGGCTGTTGCACCCGCCAACGGTGCTAATTGATCAGTTGCTTCGTATCCATTGTTGCTTGCTCTTAGGCCAACCTCCTTCTCCTTTTCAAAGTGTTAGTATTTTGCTCTGAGCAATCGTTCACATTTCGTTGTGCTATTTGATCTGCGTTCGTTGCTGGCACCTACTCCTCGAGCATTCAATTTAATTCGATTTGTGATCACTGATTTTGTCATTGGTTGGTTAAATTCTCCTTGTATATTATTTCTTGGAATTTCCGCTTTTAATTTTACTGAAGGCCATCAAAACACTGGAAGATGCTTCCTATTGAAGTTTGAGGCGTGGCAAGGGTTTTGACTTTTAGCAACAAAAAAAATCCTAGCTATTCTGTTCTAACTTATCATGGCTTACTATTAGGGACTTGGACGAGTGCTTAGATGCCTTCGGGTTAAAGTGCCACATGGATAACAAATAACTTCTGTTCATTGCCCAATGTGCTATATATATAATGATATATTACATGGCCACGGTAGTGACCGTATAGTTATGGTTAAGTTGTTAATCCCATAGGAAGAGCACTTTTTGGGCGGCTTATAACTTTGCTCCCCCTGGACGAATCCTCACCAAACTTTGCAAAAAAAGTATATGGCCCACTCTTTTTTTTAGTTGCAAAGTTTGGTGAGGTTTGGTCCAGGGGGGGCAAAGTTATAGGGAGGGTCCAAAAATTATTTTTTTTCCCATAGACATAATGGGAAAAAACTTTGCTCACGCCTACAGCCCACGTCTAGCCCCTTCTTTTTTTGTTCACTGACATATCTAGGCCAGGGGAGTTTATTCACTGACAGTCAAAAACTTAAAATTCAAAAGGTATTACATTTGTAGACGTTGCTATTCTCACATGTTCTTACAGTACTTTCCTTAGAATTCAATCGCATCTTATGATGCACATACATAGGGGAAAAAGCAGGCCTGAAACACAGCCATCATTCCTATGCGTAAAGATAATCATGTTGGTTATACAGAGTGGCTCATGATACTGCCTCTTGTTTACTTACTTTAACTCTCCCTGTATAAGCCCCATATTTGTGTACATTGTGGTCTCTTATGTTTTGTGTGTAGTAGTACAAGCAGGTTATAGGTCAAAGGATCGACTCAAAAGGACCGAAATGCAATAGGGTTGCATCAAAAGGACCGAAAACAAAAGGGTTGAATTATTTATTTTTATTTTTGGGGGGGGGCAAAGGCAAACCCCTGTTTTTAGTCTAAACCCCTCTTTTTTTTACTATACGGCAACCAAAAAAAATATATATTTGAAAAACAAATCGACCCTTTGGTTTCGGTCCTATTAACCCGACCCTATTGCATTCGTTCCTTTTGGTGTCGATCCATTGACCGGACAACGTACACGCATGTAGTAAGTGATGCATTATTACCTACTTAGTATATGTTTCACAAGATGCAAAAGTGTGATACAGAAGCATTCAGCGTTTTACTATCCAACATGGGATAATTAGAAATATTACATGTCTACGGTGTATGCTGCAGCCAATGCCTATGTTTCTGTATGAGTAGGTTCCTGTTTTAGAAACAACACTACAATGGAATGTTCTTTCGAGCAATACATTGCATAATCAAGTATGTAGTTCATAACACATCTCCAGATGACCCCTGACACTTTCTTGCCAATATTACATTCACAACCCCTTGTAGGGACTTCCTATGAAAATTAAATGCACATGTGATGTCATCAGTGATGTCATCATTTATATTTGTGATGTCATCTTTGATGTCATGGGTGTTATTCTTAGCAGTGCACGGTGGTGGCGCAAGTTATGGTTGCTTAGCTTACCATAACTGGAGAATTTCAGGTTTTTTTTGGTTTTACTTGTAACCATAACATCCCTTTAACAAAGTGTTTTCATTGAAAATATATATATATATATATATATATATATATATATATATATATATATATATATATATATATCCTCAAGATAGGTATTTCTCAATAAAAATAAAAAAAACACTTTGGTGGCGCTTAAATAAAAAGTGTTTAAGTCTGATTTGTGTTTATGTTCTCTTCATTTTTGGGAAAATATGAGTATCTGCCTCCAGTTGCCTCAGTGATGTGATGCTCTGGCGACAAAAGAAGGTTGCAGTGGGATTCCTGGTTAGCAGGAAGGCATGCCAGTGGATCCCAGTGGAAGGGCAGATGGAGTGCCTGCCAGATTCCTGGAATCCAATCGGCCTTTATGGAAGTCTACGCGGATTAAGAACTCTTACACCACTTCGAATTGGGGTGGGGGGATTGATGTCTGTCATGCCTAGTGTCTTGTGTATTTGTATATAATGTATATACTTATACTGATATAATGTCTACATGTTGTTGGATAATCAGATCATTATCAGTTATATCTTAGTCATCGTGTTCTATTTTACCTGAGCTTAATTATACTAAATTGTTGTGTTTTATTGATATTCTGATTATTATGCTAATGTAAGATTTCTTTGGCATGTTGTAATTATGGAAAAATTCAATAAAGTTTTTTTTTAAAACTCTTACACCACAAACATTGATGCAGGCACTTCAGCTTTGAAAGGCTAGCGTGTCCCTGATTTATTTTATTTTATTTCTATTTATGACATTTATATAATGGCCAAACTCTGGGGTATCGCAGTGATGTTACACATATAGCAACAGGTTAAACATATAACATTAGATTGCAATCGACATCATTCATAATTATTGAATAGCGAATGTTTTAGCAAGTTTTTTTAATACATTGTACAATTGCTCATTTCTGATGTCCATCGAGAGGGTGTTCCAGAGGGTGGGTGCGGTAACCCCAAAGCTATGGCCTCCTGCCTTTTTACACCTAAAATAGGGGGTTGACCAGGGAGATACTGGTATTGGATCTGAGGACTCTACCTAGTGGTTTCTGGGTGATTGTGTCGTAGAGGTATGTGGGTGCTGCATTGTTTATGCATTTGTGTGTGAGGGATAGAGTTTTGAACTCAATGTGTGTTTTACTGGCAAACAGTGTACCTCTTGTCTGATGGCAGAGATATGGTCTGGACGCTTAAGACCAAGTGCAGCACGAAGTGCTTTGTTCTGCACTAACTGCAGCTTGACTAGGTTGGTGGCAGAGGTACCAATGAGGAGCACACTGCAGTACTCCAATTTTGATAGCATGTGCGAGTGTAACGCAGTTGGTAGGAATCAGGAATTGTCTGCTCAGTGAAATGAGCTGCGAAGTGTAGGCCGTGGCTGACGAAAGGGCAGTTATGTGTTTTGTCATGGTTATTTCTGCCTCCGGGTGTACTCCCACGGTTTTACCCTGTTTTAGAACAGAGATGGTGGTATCATCTGTGTAGATGGAGAAGGATGGGTCAAGGTTTTTAGACGAAATGGACAGCCTTCAATAAGGAGCTTCGTTTTCTCATCATTCAAGCAAAGGTTGTGTGTGGCCATCCAGTTTCGTATAGTACTGTAGATGGAATTGATTGTGTGAGTGTCCTGGGAGAAGTTACCTGCAATGGGAATGAGTATATGGGTGTCATCTGCGATGTTGGTGTAGATGACACCCAAGGAATCCAGTAGGTCGAAAAGGGGTTTGGTGTAAGTATTGTAGAGCGTGGGTGAGAGGCAAGATCCCAGTGATACTCCTAGGGGAGCTGGGATAGGGTCAGTGACAGCTTCCCCTATGAACAGTCTAGAGGTCCGGTCACTGATGAAGGAGTGAATCCAGGCAGGGACCTCCGGTGAGTAGTGAAAGTGCTGGCTGAGATGCTGACAGAGTGTGATATTTTTGCATTGTGTAAATACTGGTATCTCACGTCACAATATTTCGACAGTCGGTAGCGACTCTGTCGTTATGGTTAAGTTGGACACCCCACGCGCATTGTGTGGGCAGCTTCCTACTTTGTCACACACGTTCCCCCCAAAGAATATAGAAGAACAGAATTATTTCACAAATTATGTGAGGAGGTTGGAGGGGTGCAAAGTTACAGGTGTTGCCACAACATACTTTTTTTACAATTATTCTCCATGTATGGAGATGGCTCTCAACTACAGCAATAAGCTGGAGCAGCCATTTTGAAAAGGCAGGTTTCCGGTGTGAAAGCAAATTTCACGCAAAAATCCACACAGCGATTTTTCTATTTAAAAGTGTCCCAAAAGTACCCACAAAATTAATCGCTTTATATGGGTTTGACGGTTGCCAGACATTTGGTCGAAAAAAATTGGTCGACCAGACAAATGGTCGAACCAATTTGATCGAAAACCAAATGGTCGATTTTTTTTTTAATTTATTTTAACCCTTTTTTTTCATTTTTTTGGGGGGGTCCCCCCCAACCCCCTTTTTTTCTCTAAAAACCCCTTTTTTTACTAAACGAAAACCCGAAAAATAAACATATAAATAAAAAAAAAATTCGACCATTTGGTTTTCGACCAAATTGCGTCGACCAAATTGCAGTCGACCAGTTTTTTTTCGACCAGTTGACTGGACACCGGGTTTGACCATTACAACACACAGTCCCACATATAAGTTACCTCATTGGCCACTTTGTATCTTGGGGGCTAAAACCCAGGACCCCAAACACACTAAGGGGATTGGCTCTGCTACAGAGTGGCAATCTGGGGGGAAGCTCGGGAATGGGAGGGGTAGACTTTTAGGAGGGCAATCGCTGTAATTCACAGGTTTTCTGGGGAGGTCCTACATTTTTATAGGGGCATGTTGTGGACCTCTGCCCCACTCCCTGACAGGGTCAGAAGAAACCATGGGGAGGGGAATGCCCCGACCTGGCAAATGGACTATGGGCCAGAGTCGGGTCTCAGACTTTCCCCGAATTTCTGAACACAGATCAAAAATTAGATGTAAAAACCTAACAGCACCTCTAGTGGAACACTTTTTAGCCACCAACCACACCGCAAATGACATCCTTTGGTGGGTGTTGGAAAAAATTAAGGGGGGACCAGACATCCAAAACAGCCTTGTCAGGAATGAATCCAGGTGGATTCCCTGATTAGACACTTACTATCACGGTCTAAACAAAATGTTCCAACCTGTAGTATAGTATATGGAATCTGCGATGCCTACCCTTGTTTAGGTGCCAGCAACTCCTCTGACATGCCACATGTGGCTTATGTGCCCCACTACTCCTCATACTCTTGCCTGTGCGCACAAGGGGGTTTCTATCTCTGCAGGCAAGGATACACTCCAACACACAGTATCAGGCACACATGCATCCTGAGCACTCTACATACGACTTGGGAGCCCCATTTCCAGATTGTTTACTTTGCCTTTATGCAGGTTTGATTATTTATTTTCTGCTCCTGTGCAAAATAGGTCAGGGACAGCATTAGGCACACAGGTAACTTGTGCACTCTACATATGACTTGGGAGCCCCATTCTCACATTGTGTTCTTTGCCTTCATATAGGTTTCCTTATTTATTTTTTGCTCCAGGGCCACACAGTCAGGGACATGCCCATCTGGTAGGTAACTTTAATCCTTCCCACCAGCAAGGGCACACGCATTTGTTCCCAAAAAGAATGTATTCTTTCTGATTTCCTTCCTACCTGACCTAGGAGTCCAGACATGTACGAGGCATCAGGGCCAACCTGATACTAGAGGCTGCTCAGACACTTTGTACACATGCGCGGTTACTATGACTACGAAATATATACGACTGTTCGGAATGGGCCTGCGCGCGTCTCATTCCAGATGCGGACGCCGGACAGCACCTTCCACTACTTGGGCTGCGGATGAATGCACACACGTGTAAGCCACGACATCCCGCTTTGTTGCTTTGCTGTTTGCCCATCTCACCAGCTGTGACCTCGCACGCTGCTACTGGTCTCTCACCATTATTAAATCCTCTCTACGCGGCCTTCCACCTTAGCCCGGGTACCCTTTTATCTTTTAGGTTTCATCTTATACGGGCACCAATCCAGGGTAGCTTCGTTCTACTAACTCGTAGTACGCCTCACTTTTTACACTCTCCTTGCACGGTTTAAGCACCACGGACACCCTTTCATTACATTGGGGTTTTCTACGGCGCCACGGCCGACAAGCACTGAAAACACATATAAGATGTGTAAGTCCACATACTACCCTGTGACACCTTGGGACCTTGATAGACACCTGGTTATTTCACACTGTGCAACCGTTGTGGTTGCCACCTCTGTCTTGCTTTATTCATAGCATGTATACAATAGTGTTTTAGGAACTTTTGACTAATGCTTTGAACGGGTGCTTTTGGTCACCCAGCTCTGATTCCTGTAGGAACCCACTTTACGGAAAGTGACATACAATTGTCGCCTCGAGCTATAGTCAACCACTGCTGGACATGCCACTTCTATTCACTCAGATACCAGGTACCCCACATTGTTTATTCAGTGAGCTTACATATGATGGCCTCTTGGCTCTAGAATTTTTAGACCAGGTGACCCCCCCTTCCCATCTGGATATAGGGGATTGCAGCACCATCTTGAAACTGCCTCTTATTTCTTCACCCTCACAGAAAGCCCTACTCCTTGATTTCCTCTCGGAGCTCCCCAACCCGCTGGCTTCCACAAAACTACCTGTGTTGTCTGACATGCAGCACCAGTGTGACCATAGCTGAGGACTTGAGATTTGCAGCACCGGCAGGTAAGAAACTTGACCGGCGCTGAGAGATTAGACTTATAACAATAGTACCCAGTAATTATTGGTACTTGGACTATAACTCCACTCACTAGATATCTCTATAGCCCCCACAGGGTCCCAGACTAGGAGCCCTGATGAAAGCGGACTTGTTACACGCCAATACCGCCGAAACGTGAAGAATACAGGAAAACTCTTGAATAAATTGTTTTCCTGTGTACAGAGGTTGCTTAACTATCCACTGTCACTTTGGCATAGATATCTTCGATCTCAAGACCCTGGAACATTCATTGTCGGTTTAAAACTATATCTAATCTAAGGGCAACTTCGAAATCCCTTAGGTACAATAGAGTAGTGGACTCATTGAATAATTAGTCTGCACCTGAGCCAAAAAACATTCAGAATTGTGTCTCATTTAATAAGCACTTTTTTCTCGTCCTTTGAATTGATGTTACAATTTTGTCAATGCAGTATAATTGACACTGACACACCATTATGTACATCATGTACTGTTTTGTTGTTCTTTTCAAAAAACTATTGTAATTTGTCATAATTGTTGGTTCAGATACTATTTATGTCACAACTGTCCATAGAAACATTTGTTTATGATTTTTGGTGAATGTAATAAATACATGTTTACCAACACTTAGCATAATGATACCGTGGGTGGATATTATCATGTTCTAATTGATTCTCAGGATCTATAACTCAGGAGACCTAACTTGCAGAACCGTTAGACAGAATTATAATGTCTAGTAAATTATACCTCCCTTTTGATGAGAGGTAGCAGGAGTACACTCATTTGTTCTTACCTCAGACTTGCCCGAACCCGACTGTGGCATCCAAGCCTACAGACTGTGTTCAAGGGCGCATTAGGGCTGTACCCAGATGCCGCGTTGGGCGACTAGCTGAAAGGCCTGATCTATTTTAATGGGGGTGCTCAGGTGAGACTGAAAAACCTGCCCCAGTCGAATAAGGCACTGGACATTGCTGCAGGCCATGAGCAGTAGGCCCACTGCCTGCTTCTGCTGACTGTGGCGCGGGGCCTTCGGCCTTCTCTCAGTTAAAGTAGCCACTGGGCAGGACTGCAGGCCATACCCAGTAGGACTAGCAGGAGTCTGCTGCTTCCGGGGCTGGGCCCATGGGCATGACCACATCTTTTGGTCGATCGATTAATTGTCTTGTGAATGCAGCCTGCAGCCATGTCCCGGGGACACATTGGCCGTGACATGGCCAATGGCCATTCCAAGTGGGGAGTCTGAGGAAGGTCCAAAGGTCCTAGCTTGCCGATGGGCCTCATTACGAGTTTGGAGGTAGCCATGCCCTTAATATTGGCATGGCTACCCCCAAACTCGGGTCCAGCTCCAGGTCCCGCAAAAGGGGACTTATCGGGCCATTCCGACCTTGGATGACCCAGTAATTCCCTTTTGCGCGACCCAGAGCTGGTATGTCCCCATTCCCATTTGAGCCCCCAGGGGGCTCAATGGAAATGGGGAGGATGGTAGCTCCATCCATGGGGATGACGTTGCTACCATCCTGGTCTACTCGCGGGCACCCGCGAGCAAACTTGTAATATTGCGGCATGGCAACAACGGCGCCGGTATCACTACCGGCGGCGTTGTTTCCTTACCGCAACAATTTTAATGAGGCCCAATGTGTCCACTGGAAATGGCCACGGACTATGCACGGTAAGGACGCAGACATGATATTGTAGATCATTGAAAAACAGTGCAAATTCAGGGAAAGCTTTTTGTTTAAAGTCAACATATTATTAAGGTCCCCCTAAACAATCTTTCTGCGTGGATTCTTGTGGTAGGGGCACAAAATGTATCCCAAAAATGGGCCAGTTAATGTTTCCAAACCAACCTTAACGGCGCAACTACCATTTATTTATTTATATGTAATTCTTCTAACACGCCAAATACCCATAGGCCTCAAGGCGAACACAAATAACGCACCAATAGCGAGATACAAAAGTACAGGAGCAGGAGAGTGATGCATAGCCAGGGGGACTAGCCAAAATAACCATAGCACAGCTATGACCATGCGCTGCTGAACTTAAACAGAAACCCACTTCCAACGGCACTTGAGCAATGAAACTTAGACAAAGAAAAGGAGGAATACCCCAACTGGTAAGGATCGGTTTAATGTAAGAAAACATGCAAAATTGCACCTTAACAAGCGCACAAATTAAATGGAATACCTGTTTTCCCATGTACATTAATGATCATAGCGTGGTGGCCAGCAGCGCCCTGGGCAACCTGACAGGTTGTACGCACAGTCAAGGGTTGCAGTTGTGGGCACTGGGTCCAATGTTGCAGTCTGGGGACTGTTTGGTAGCTATGGCTGTCTTCGTGCATGGGGCGCCTGGTGGCTGGAGCATTGAGTTAGGCTTGCTTAGATCATGTGATTGAGAGCCCAATGTGAGATTTCTGCCCCTACTCGTACCTTCCTTTTCTTCAGCAGTAGGTATGGCTGATAGTAGCACCCAGTTTCAAATGATTGGCGGCATAATTCCTTACTATCACACGATATAGCCCTACCTCTTCCTTCCTGCTCCTAACTCTTAGATCAAGAGCGTCTCTCGTCCGGGCGTCCGAAGTTAAGGGCAGACGGAGAAAAGGGCAATTCCTGTTTGGGCAGATGAAGAAAAGGGCAATTCCTGTTTGGGGAGATGAAGAAAGGGGCAATTCCTGTTTGGCCAGACGAAGAAAAGGACAATTACTTGTCCTCCCCTCCCTCTCCTATCCAGCAATATCTGAAATGTCGTCAGGCCTCGTATGATAGTCGCTTGTTTTGTTGCTCCCCTCCCTTTCTGCACCCCTCTCCCTCACCTTTTGTTTTTCTCTGGCTCTACCAGAAATGTCGTCAGTCCTAGTACGGTAGTCGCCTGTCTGTTTCCATTTCCTTCCCACTCTCCCCCTCCCTTGCTTATCTAGGTCTTAACTCTTGCACTATATGACATGTCGTCAGGCCGAGTACGATAGTTAATTTCACATCCTTACTGTTCATGGCCTGTAAGAATGTCATTGGGCCTCATTACACGGTAGGCGGTAAGGGTTTACCGGTACCGGTATTTTAACGGTACCGGTAAACCCTTATCACCTTACTACGAGGTCCCTTTGCGGGTTGGTACATTAAAAAAAACGAACCCGCAAAGGGACCGGGGTGCTAATTACGGTACCGCAATTTGCGGTACCGTAATTAGCGCCTTCCCCATTCCCATTATGCCCTATGGTGCAAAAATGGGAATGGGGAAGGGCAATGGAGGAAGGAGGAATTACCGCCTTCCCAACCTTGGAATAGGGCAGTAATTCCCCTTTCCTCCAAGGCGGTACCAGTAAATTACTGGCATGAACCATGGCGCTAATAGTGCCATGGTTTACCGCTTACCTTGTAATGAGGCCCATTGTATTTTCCCTTGTTCCCTCCCTTGCCTTGAAGCACTTTGAAACACATTGTGTGTAGGCGCTATATAAATAAACTATCATATCATGCACTTATGTAAAGTAATGGTGACAAGGAGATTTGTCACAGTTCTCCTGGATCACCACTGGATTCCTACAGGTTTGTTTGTTGGTCCCCAGAGTCTGGTTCTGATCTTGTACAAGGTCCAGTTTTTTTTTTGCTTTGTGCTCCCCCTCAAGAAGGACATTCGACCCTGGAGTCTTTACATTCCTTTAATTGTACTTCACAAGTGGCAGTGTGGCTTTCAGAATGTCTCATATTGTATATTTGTACCATGAAAGGAAGTTTTTTTTTAACCTAACAGTCTTGCAGATGGCATGGAAGGAGATTGGAACTGAGTCAAGTTGCTTCAGTACTTGTGATGTGTGGCCAGAAGTCTATCCAAGAACCCTTCTTCCGGATCACTAGAAGTTGGGGTGTAGTGGATCGAAGGTGATCCAAGTAGAGGAATTGTACATAGTGCAGCCATGAGATAATGGTGGTCAAATGCTGCACAGGGAGGGTGTTACTAGTTTAGTTACTGGTTGCAGGCTTGGATGAGGCTCATCTAGGGTTACAGTACAGGCAGGTTTAACCTAAGCCATTTGGTAGGCCTTCTTCAGCTCTTAGCTGTCTGAGGCCATCTGTGGAGTGATATTCGGGGAATGTACCCTATTCCTTTGTTGGGCTGTACGGTGAGGTATGGACTGACTGACTGTCGTGCTATGCATTCCACTCAGTGTGGTGGCCTGCTTTACCAAAAACATTTGAGTGACCCGATTGGCTAACCCCCCCGCCAACATTTTGCTCGGCGAGGCAGACCACCCCAGGCGCTGCAGTAGTGGGTGTCATTTCGGTGTGCAATTCTATCAGACCCAGGCTGGGTTTTTCAAGCAGCCCATGTTATTCGACAGAACCGGTCGAAGATTAGCAGTCCTTTGTCAATATTGTGTGTATGGACTGGCGTTGACATTACGAGCAGTGTCGACCCATGATGGCAGGTGATGAGGCTTCATGGGTGAGCTGGGTATGGATTTGAGATTGCAATGGAGGACCACGGTGAGCCCAAGCTGCAAATACAGTGAGCCGTTTACCCAGGGTCCTTTTCTTGGGTGTTCCACCACCCATGAAACGTTAGTTTTTTAGGATTGAGCCAGCAGAGTTAGGTCTCAGAGGTTTAGAAAAGGGACCTATCACAGGGTTTTCCGCAAGTTTCAACAGGAATGCAACATATGTGCGAGTGGAGAGGGGGATGTCTTGGCAAAACTTTTGTTGGGAGGAGTGAGGGATGAGGACTTCTGGACATAAGAACATGGCAGAAAGGAACACCATTAACAGGGGGTGGTGAGTTGTGTTTCACAAAAGGTTAGGAGATGGGTGTAGTGTTTCATATCTGCTGTGAAGCCACCAGAAGAGGTGAGAATAAATCCATAGAGGAAATAGTGGTGGGGAGTCCACTTTGTGAACTGCTGTTGGGACATTTGAGTGTATAAACATTGGGGGTGACAACTAACAATTAAGATGGAGAAATTGACATTGAGTGATTTCCTTGGCAAGGAGGACTCTTTGGGGAGTAGTGCAGGTTAGAATATTAACATGAAACATGTGATGTTCAGACACAAACTCCATTTTAGTACCGTGACAGACCAAGAATGGCATTATCGGGAGGATTTTTCTTTTTGGTCAGGGCTGAAGACAAGTATAAATGTGCAGACTCTATATAGGAACATACGGAAATTCCTGAGGAACTGCCTGTTCCTTGGAATAAGAAAAAGCGGGATGTCTGGCAGTGTGTTTGTCATCTCTGGCTGTTGAGTTGGGCTCCATTGAGATATCTTCTGAAATAGTGGGTAGGCCTTCTCAAACTGTTTTGGTGTGCTTCTCCATCTACAACACCCTGGACATCTTTGCCCGGTCATGAGGATCCGCATGAAGCCTGCCTCCGAGCGCAACACCTGGTATGAGCCCGACCTAAATCTCTGATACACAAATACAGAGTTGCTGAGCAGAAGTGGCTGGCTTCAAGCGCATCCAATGCAATACAGTGTGTGAAACTCATGGTGGGCAAAAGTAAGACGGACAGAAGTGATCACAGTTCAAGGGTATTTACTGAACAATGAAAATAGTATGCAGGTTTGAAAAACGCCTAATCTAAACCTAAATCTAAGATGGGGACAGGTGTCGACCTTCAAATGAAAAATAAGGCAGTCCTAGTGATGTCAAGTCAAATAAAAAGGCCTATACTAAGAAAACCTACTACCAATTCCTTATGCTAAATTCAAAGGGTGTTGGGTTAAGTTTTAAGAAAAAAAGAAGTGTTTTCAAATAATAAGTCAGGGTACAGTGGCTTGGGTCTCCCTTCCCTGCCTTTTAGCACAGGGTAGGATGGGAGCTTGGAGCACCGTACTATCTCTGCTTCTCCAGCACGAGATGACAGTTTCAATGGCAGTCCTTAGGGCCATCGATGGTCAAGTTAAATTCCTTTAACAAACGAAAGTTCGCTAGGGTGATGACAAGTCACTCCTTGGTTCCCCCTCTTCTGGGCTGACCCTTCTCAATCGTACTCTTCAGTTCAAATAGGGTGATGGCCTCACATCTAGATTCCCCTCTTCCGGGCGGACCCTTCTCAATTGTAGACCACAAATCATTATGTCTTAAGCATTTCCAAAACAGACTGTTTCTTGGGACTCTTGACTCAATCCCTCCCTGGGATTCATTTCCTGGTTTTCTTCTTACTGCAGGATTTACTTCCCTTTCTCTTAGTCAACTTTTGGATCAAAGTCTGATTGTACGGGTCCCTTCCTCTTTTCTACTTTCAATGTCTATATTTAAATCTTTATATGGTCTTGCCCCTGATTATCTTGCCTCTCTTCTTTCATTTTACTCCCCGTCTCGTCCTCTCTGTTCTACTGGACTCTTCTTACTTACTGTTCCACGTGCCCCCTGCGCACAATCTCGTTTTTCAGTCATTTTAGCTGTTGGCTCCTCTTTACTGGAACCTTCTTCCATTATCCCTCCGATCTATCACCTCTTATTCATTGTTTCGCTCCTCCCTATAATCTTATCTACTACAGTCTCCTGTCTGACTCCTATTGGCTAACTGAACACAATTGATTATATTGATTTTAATGTACTGCTGATATTCTCTTTTGCAGCGCTTTGGCAAAAAGCGCTATATAAATATAAATAAAATACAAATACAAAACCCGCACATGTGACCACTTTGCTTCCTTTGGCAGCCTTCCTATGGCCTTCTGGCTTCTGTAGTTTCTCAATATGGGGCTCGACCAGAGTCTCTCGTATCACCACCCACGTGGCGCTGTTTTCCCTCTGCAACTGGTCTCTCCTTCACACTTTTCACAGTTCATTCGAAGTTCATTATTTCTGCTTCAAAAGCTGCCCCTTTGCGATTCTCACTCAACACAACCCGGCTTTTATCGGTTCCTCGCTGACTCACCGTTTGTGCTTAACCGCTGGGCTTTTGTCTTCTTTGGAGTCAAGGCTGGTACCACAGGCGCGGGAGCTTCCCTCGCTCTGCCTTATCAACATAGGCTGGTCCTGCTTACCGTTGACATCTGCAGCATGGCACTGGGGCTATTGTCTGCGGTCTTAGATTTTCTTCGCTGAAGGTTCTGTGGGTCTGGGATGAAAAGGTCAAGGTGTCTTCTCTTCTCGCCACCTTCTCGCTTCCCACCGCCTTTCTCCTTCTCTTGAACAGCCACGTTGTAAGCATCTCGATTTGCTGTCTGCGGTGTTTGCCTTTTTTCACACTGGCTCCATCCTTTATGTCTGTGGGGAAGGTAAAGGGACATCAGGTGTATGTGATTCTGATCAATTGCCTGACTTTGCCTGACCCTGGTATGCGGACATGTCAGGTAAACAGCTCTTGTGTTAGTTTGTTGTCCATGGTGTTGTGCTACAGTGGAAAGGGGGGGTTGGGCATGGTTTGGAATATCCTACGTGAGAGGATGGGAAAAAGGGTTAAATGAAGGGGGATGCTGCATCTCATCCGTCGGTGTCCCACTCCCTGTGGACCCCCCATCCAGGTGATCCTCCCTCACTGGTCCACCCCCAGCAACTGGATCCAATAACGATGGCCATGTCATGGTCACCTGGATGTCAGATCCTTGGTGACTAGTTAGGGAAACACCTTCAGGTTTCTCACAACAGACTCTACATCCGCTCGAAGAAGAGGGCCCATATCCAAGCCTGCATCTGGGGCCACCAAAAACTTGGCTGAACTGTTCAAAATCTGCAAGCAACTCGTCAATCCTTCTGCATTCTTCACATCTCCTCTTCCATCCCAGGCCCTCTGCACTTCCCTAGTCTCCCACTTCACAACCAAAACTCCTGCCCTCACTCTCCTCTACTCCCCTCCTTCTTCCCTCAGCTGCTCTCAGGCCTCCCTTGGCCCCCCTCTCTCATTCCCTCCAACTCTCATTCTTCTTGCCGATAGCACCTGATGAGGTCTCTAAACTAGTCCTCTATGAAAGTCTCCTCCAACAGGTGCTCACCTGCTCTTCAAGAACTATCAAGGACAACATTGCCTCCCTTGCTCCAGCCTTGGCTGATTTCTGCAATCACCCCTTTGCCACTGGCTCCTTCCCACTACCCCTCAGGCACTCCCTTGTGCACCCTCTCCTTAAAAAGCCTTCTGCCGACCCTTCCTGCCCGGCTAACTACTGCCTTCCTTTCAAATCTTGACTCCAACTCTCCCACCACTCTCATCCTTATCGATCTTTCCTCTGCCTTTGACATAGTCAATCAAGCCACCCATATAAATTGGCTCTGTGATACCCTCAGCATCACAGACCTGGCAATGGACTGGTTGACCTCCTTCCTATTTGACCAACCTTCCCAGGTTCAACTGGGCCCTTTCCTCTCCTCCACCACACTCTCCACCTGCAGCATCCCTCAGGACTCTATCCTCTTGCCGTGGATCTTCAACATCTACCTTGCCCCTCTGGCCCACCTGATCTCCACCTCATCTCCCCACTTCCATTGTTATGCAAACGACATGCAGCTCTCCTTCAAGCTTCCCTGCACTTCCACCTCTTCTTCCTCTCTCATTCCGGACTGTCTGACTGCTATTCGGGCATGGTGCGCTGCTAACTATCTCTGCTTTCATGCCATTGAGACTGAGATCCTTTTCATTGGGACCCCTGCTCCCTCCTACTCTCTGACCACCAACCATGGATCCCCTCCCCTCAACCTCCTGTGAGGCTAAAAACCATGGCTTCATCTTCGACTCCTCTCTCTCCTTCTCTCCTCACATTGCAGACCTTGCCAAGAAAGCCTACTTTCCATTGTACCTCCTCAGAGGCATTCTCCCTTTCCTCACCTTGCCCCAGAAACTCAATGTCACCAGAGCTCTGGTCCTCTCTAAGCTGGATTACTGCAACAGCCTCTTCCTCAATCTACCTTTATCCTCCCTTCGCCCACATCAACTAATCCAGAATAGGACTGCATGATTTATCCTTGGCCTAAAGCCCAAGGGCTGCATATCTCTAGCCCAAACATCTCTCTACTGGCTGAGAGTGACTATGAGGATCAAGTTCAAGACCCTCTGCAACATCCACAAGGCTTTCAGGGGTCTGGGACCCCCGCTACATCCAACTCTCTCTCTCTAAATATCTCCATGCTAGAGCCCTTCAGTCTAGATCCAACTCTCTGCAGATTAGACGCTTTCTCAAGCAGAGAGTTGGGGGTAGATCTTTCTCTTCGGCAGGAGCCTCCCTCTGGAATGGCCTCCCTGCCCCTCTCAGACTTGAGCCGGATCTCCTTAAGTTCCGGAAACTTCTCAAGACCCTCCTTTTATCTTCTTCCATCCCTCTACTGCTCACCTACAGGGCGCCAGGCCCTCCTTGCACAGTCTACCCCAGCACCCGGTCTCCCCTGGCCCCTTCTAACCTGCACTGCCCCTTGCCCTCACTAGCCTGGCTGGGTCTGCATCCACCCTCGACCTCGCACTTAGCGGTTAGACCCTCACTCCCTGAATTCCCTGCAACTTGCCCACCTGGCCTCCACTTAGCACTCGCCTAGCCAGAGGAGCCCTCTTCTCCCCCCTCCTCATCCTCCTCCTCTCCTCCAGCACTTGTGCACTCTCTACACTGCCCGGCACTTCCCTTCCCACCCTAGTTTTTCCCATTCCATTCTAACCCGCACTCCCCCACCCCTCTCCCCACTCCCGTCTTCCCTGCACGTCTTGTGACTGCACTTCCACGATCCGAATTGCACAAGGCCTAGTAGGACCGTTATTGTTATTTTTCACCCCTGCCCCCACCCTTTTTTTTGTCTTGTGGTGCCTTTAAACATCATTTATTGCAGAGGGACGCTTTATAAATAACCAATAGAATAAACAATGAATCACCCACATTTCAGGTGATTCAGGATCATCCGGTTCAACAAGCTTTTACCATGATTCGACCCAAATCGTTTTACCAGGAGAGAGCATGCTCCCTCCCGACACAGGACTAAAGCCACATGCATATTGTAAAGGCAACTCTCTGCAGGCGGAGGTAAGTCTTTAAGGTCTGTTGCTTCATTTTGGTCCATATTACGTAAAATACATATAAGCGAAGGGTCCCCCAGTGGCCACGACCTAGGCTGCATATTCCTAAATGACATGGGTGGAACACAAGGGCTTAGATCATTCCAACATGGCCTCACATTCCAAGCTCTCTGACATGCAGGGAGATGTACAGAGATAACCCACTCCCTACTCATAGCATCAGGTGGGCCACACCCTATAGGTTGAATGGGACAGGAGTTCTGCTAAAAATATTTCTATCCCATGCAGGTTTGGTGCCAGAAATCAAGTGGATTAGCTTGGATGGCTAGTTCCAGTTGAAGTGGTCCAGTTGGGCCAAATGATCGAAACTGTTAGGTCGAAGGGCATAACCGTTGTCATCATGGGGGTGGCGCACTTAGGTTAGACAAAGATTGTTGCATTTGTAATGCTAGACCCTTTGGGTCAAGATGTAAAGAGATGTTGGCTCAGGAATAAGATGGCTTGTAGCTGAAGGGTGTTGACTCACATCATGGGGTAAATCACATTGGCTGCCCTCGCTCATAAATCTGAGACTACCAACACTCCTGCAGTCCCACCGAAGGAATCTTCCGTCAACGCCCTGCAGAACAATGTCAATGTATCGCACAATATTGTTGAAATGCATATGAATCTCAATGTCAATATCTTGCATGCCAAAGCAGATATGAATACCAATGTAAACTCTATTACTCAGAATATTACAGCTGAAACATCCAGGCCCACCCTGACCGCTCTCCACAGATAACCATACCACTAATCCTGGGCACACAGCAAACAGAACCAATGCACCCACTCCTAAACTGCCCCCAAAACTCCTAGCACACCTTAACTGTGCTGTTGTTAACCCTCGCTCCCTGCCAGCGCACGCCCTCGATATCCATGCTGCAGCCCACAACATAAATGCCCTAGCCCCATCAGAGATGTGGCTCCACGAAGCCTCTGGCCCACATTATCCCTAGCCCTCTAATCAGGCTACACCATCTACCGACAGGACCACCTGAATGCTAGAGGGAGAGTAACGGCCCTCATAGCCAAAGAGTCCTTACTCTTCAGGCAGCTCAATACCTCGCTCGAAAACAACAGCAACATCCTTTCCCTCAAGCTTTCCTCCTCCCCCACCTGCACCATCACACTCCACATCATCGACCATCCACCAGGTCCCACAACTAGTTTCAATGATAACCTTCTCCACCTCCTTGAGGACAACATTAAGATCTCCTCAAAAATCATCCTGCTGGGGGACCTGAACCTAGCCTCACTGATCCAGCAGACCTACAAGCCGATAATCTTGCCAGGGCCTTAGACACCCTTGGATTCTCACAATGTGTCACCAACCCCACTCACATCAAAGGTCACACTCTAGACTGGATTGCCAACCTCAACTGCTTGCCTTCCATACGTTCCAATGCACCCTAACCATGGACAGACCATCAGATGCTCCTTTTCTCCATCCCCTCACCCCAGAAAAATAAACAAGCCACTGCCCCTCTAACTCCTGCTCCACACGTAGCACGCGCAACGTGACTAAAGACAACCTTCTACCATTTCTAGAAGTACCCCCTTCTCAGACCTCCATTCTCTAAGAACCCCAACGTCCTTGTTGACCTATACAACTCCACTAACCCAAGCAAGCAATGCTATAGCCCCTCTAATAACACGTAGAGTGAAAACCATCAGACACTCAAACTCATGGCACACCCCAGAGCAACTTGCACTGCGAAACAGTAAACGTATCACCCTTACCGCCTGGAGAAAAAAAAACAGCTTAATCCCTAAAACTAGAATTCAAAATCTTTCAGCCAAATACAAAAAGCTGCTCTCCTTAGCCAAAGCCGCCTCCTTCAACAACAGGATTGCCAACGCAAAATCAGACACCAGGGAAATTGTCTCTATCTTCAGGGAACTTGAAGCTCTAGTACCCCCTGCGCAATCCTTCACCAAACATAAAGCTTGATGCTCCAACATCCAATCAGCCATGCTAAAATAAATAAACCTCCTACACAGCAAAATCCAGACCAATTAGAACAGCCTGAATACCCCACCCCACACAGTTACCACTACCACCCTGAACATACCTTCCCAACACCTCCCCCCTTTTCACTTTCAGAGAAGTCTCCGAACCTGAAGTCCTTAGCCTTAAGAACCTGAAACCTTCCAAATGCAAAGGGGATCCCTACCCTCCCACTATTATCAAGGAATGCGCAGCCACCCTTGCCCCTTTCTCCACAGCCTGTATAAATGCATCATTTGCCTCAGGTCTCGTCCCCCCACGATTTAAGGAAGCATGGGTAAGGCCACTCCTAAAAAAAAAAGAATTCTCTCCACCCCACTGCACCCAACAACTACAGGCCTATAATAACTGTCCCCTTTTTATTAAAAATCCTAGGTAAGGCAGTGTAGCTACAAGTCCAACCCTTCCTCAAAACTAATCATATCCTAGGACTACGGTAATCCGGCTTTCGACCCAGCCATGGCACGGAATCAGCACTACTTGATTTAAAAAAACAGTTGGTGAGATCAGGGACTTAGGCAAGCTGGCCCTTCTCCTCCTCCTAGACTTGCCAGCTTCCTTTGACTTAGTGGACCACAACACTCTATGTCACCACCTCACTACCTCTGTCCATTTCTCACCGAAAGCCAAAGCCTGGATCGCCTCACTCATAGCAGAAAGAGCAATGAGAGTTTTTTCAGAACAAGCCTGTGCCACCGCAACCACCATCCACTGCGGAGTCCCAATGGGCTCGACCATCTTGCCCACACTTTAAAATATCTTCACGAGACCACTGTTCAACATCCTTGACTCCATCGGCATAGCATACACAAACTATGCCAATGACACACAACTCCTACTCCCCCTCACCGGTAACTACTACTCAGACTCCAATACCTTCAATACAGCCTACTCCACCATTCAGGGCTGGATGGCTGACAACTGGCTGTGCCTCTATGGAGACAAAACAGAAATCCTACTGGTTGGGCCACAAGAAACCCTTAACAATCTCAACAGCCAATACACCGAATTCACAATAGATAAAATACGTATTCCTATATACTCATCAGTCAAAACCTTAGGAGTCCACCTAAAAGCCACCCTCTCGATGTCCCGACAGGTTAGCATCCTCTGCTGCCTACTCAACCAAACTACTTAATGCAGCAACACCCTACCTGTCCACCGAGAACTGCCTCACTATTGCCAGAACCATCATTGGGTCAAAACTAGACCTTCCTCTTTGTTAGCACCTACTCAAAAAACCGAATGAAACTTTAAATCATCCAGAATAATGCACTCAGAGCCGCCCTCAGCATTCCCAAAAGGGACCATATAAGCCCAGCAAGGCGTAATGCCCACTGGCTCCCCATCAGAGAACGCGTCCTTTTAGCCATCACTGAGAGGTACATTGCCAACACAGCCCCCCCCCTTACATCTCCAACAAGGTAACTATGGCAAGCTCATTCAGACCCACCAGAACACCATACTTCCATCAGCACGTGCTGCACAAAGTCAAACGCGCCAAAGCAGGCGGGTCAGCTTCCCTGCCAACTTCTGCCAGAGCAGAACTCCCTCACTATACGTCGCGGAAAGCTCTCAAAACCTGGTTGTTCATCTAAAACCTCCTGTTCCCATGAAACTATGCATAACCCATACCTGAAATTTTGCAAGCATTCTATTGTACTCTGTAAGAGTGCCTCGATGCCCACGGACTGTGGTGCGCTTTAGAAATGAATACAATAAAATAAATAAATAAATAAAAGCAGCTAGGCTAATGTGGGTGGCTGGGAATGTTTAGGAGTGGGTAGAGCTGTTTATTTGATGGCTTAGTTTGATGAGTTGTATGGAGTGTTTTTGTTGAGTCCACTCTGCCAGTTCAGATCCACCAGCCTTGTCCACATTGGGTTTGCAGAGTGCTGTTCCCTCTTCAATGTCTAGCCTTGCCCCGCAGCATGTTCGTGCTGTTAGGGTCCTGTGGTAATTAGCTGCATTCACATGGGAAACATACACACGGAGCCAAGATTCATGTCAATCTCTTTTTATTCCATTAACATCGTAACTACCTTTTCCTCCCCTCGTCCCTCCCCTTCCGCCCTCCTCCCGCCTTGGTGTGTGTCTTTTCTTAAAGGGGTTGTATCCCTTTTAGCCCCGTACAACACCTCCCCCATGCTTAAGATAAAAGCCGGGTCACATCTGTTCGATGAGTCTCACCGGTTTCTTCACTGTTCTGTGTGGTCTGCCTGGAGAATCCCTGCTTTCACCAATTGCTTCAGCTGGGGGTTCTGCTTCGTCTTCATCGCTTGGGTCTTCAACGGCTGTCTCTTGTGTTTCTGACTCATCAAGATATAGTCTTTTAAAGAATGAGGAGTTTCTGTTGATGTCCCCCAAATCTTCAGTCGCCGTGATCATGGGTCCTTTGATGGCTGTGATGACCCGAGGTTCTGGGCTGTAGCGTGTGTCTGTTTTCTTTCGCTGGGTTTGTCGGACTAAGACAGCCTGTCCTACCGCTAGCTGTGGTTCTTTTGCTCTCCTCTTTTTGTTGGCCCATTCTTTGGCCTTTCTCTTCTTTTCAGCGTCTCGTTCTCTAATGGCCGTGTCTTCTTCTGGTGTGTAGTCTTCCTACTGAGGGATGCGTGTTCGGGGTTGGTATCTCACCATCAGCTCGGCTGGCGGTTTTCCCGTTGTGTCGTGCTGAGTGTTCCTGTAGCTTCCGAGCATACTGCAGATGCATGTGGGTTGTCTGCTCCACTACAGCTTTCTGTCTGGTTAATTTGATGGTGACCATGAACCACTCTACCATCCCGTTGGATTGGGGCCAGAGTGGTGTGACCTTTTGGTGGTGGAAACCTAGGTGGTCTGCAAGTCTGGCAAACTCGCGTCTTTGGAACGGGGATCCATTATCTGTCTTGACGATGTTGGGGATGCCCCACTCACTGAATAGTTCATCTACGATAGGTGCTGTTTCGGCGAATGATGTAGATGGAGTTTGCTTGATAAATGGGAACCTTGAGTATTCATCGATGATTACCAGCAGGTATCCTCCTTCTTCCAGGGGTCCATAGAAGTCCATCGCCACTTTCTGCCAGGGCCTTGCTGGAAGTGTGGTTGGTTGTAAGGGGTTCGGGGTTGGCCCCTTTGCTGCTAGTTGGCAGGGTCTGCAATGTGTCAGCATGTCTTCGACTACAGCGTCCATGTATGGAAACCAGATGTTATTCCTTAGAATCTTTTTTGTGTTGTCAATCCCCCTGTGGCCCTCATCGGCTAGTCTTACTAGGGTCTTCCTTAGATCTCTCAGAGCTACTAATCTGTTTCCTCGTATTAGTATGCCTTGGTCTGTGGCTGTCAGTTCTCCGTGTATTTTGGCTTGTCGATCAAGGTCTTTCTTGTCTGCTTCCTCCCCCCTGTTTCCTCTTTTCTGGCACTCTCTCCCTTTGTTGGAGCGGGTGAGGTAGACGGCGGCTTTGATTGTTGGGTCGGCCTTGCTTCTTTCCACAAATATTGCTGTTGAGATTGTCGGTGACATGGCGTTGGAGGACAGATAGGAGATGTATTCTTCAGCCTCATGGGCTAGGGCATCGTCTTTTTTCATCATGGCGTGCCTGGACAGGTAGTCTGCTGGGTTGGCTTCACCTCCGGGTTTGTGGATTATTACATAATCATATTCTTGTAGTCTTATCCCCAAGCGCTCTATTCGGGGAGGCATTTTGGTTTTGGGATTGCCAAATATGGAGAGGAGTGCCTGATGGTCCGTTACGAGGGTGGATTTTCGGCCAATGGCAAAGTGGTGATACTTTTCGCAGGCCCATACTGCAGCAAGGCCCTCCCTCTCGGCTTGCAAATAGGCTCTCTCTGTGTGTGATAGCACGAGGCTGGCGTATGCAACCACCGCATGACGTGTGTTGTCATTGGTGTCAGTTTGGGCCAGGATGGTTCTGAATCCAACTGGACTAGCATCTACCGTGATGATGGTGTGCCACTCAGGATGAAAGTATGCCAGCTGGCGGTGGCTGGCAAGGCTCTCTTTTATAGTTGTGAACGCTGCTTGGCAGGGCTGGTCCCAGACAAAAGGGTGGCCTTTTTTCAAGAGGGTAAGGAGTGGGTTGGTGATTGTGGCGTAGTTTGGAAGATAGCGCGCACAGTATCCTGCCATTCCTAGGAAGGAGCGTAGTTCCGCCGTTGACGTGAGGGCCTGTCAGTTATGGCTTTTATTTTGTCTGGGTCGGCCGTTATTCCTCTGTTTGAAAATATGTGGCCGAAGAATTTAAGGCTGGTCTTGTTGATGTCACATTTTAGTTCATTTAGTGTCAGCCCTGATTCTGGGAGGATCTTGCAAACGGCTGTCAGTGCTTTATCGTGCTGTTCTTGGTCTTTATCGAAGATCAAAATATCATCACTGTAGTTTAGAGCATTCATTTTGGATGATATTATGCGTCTGATTGTCTCTTGAAAGATCTCTGCAGCGGATGATATACCAAAGTTTAGTTGCTTGTATCTAAATAGCCCATCATGTCTCGCAAAGGTGTTGATGGCTCTTGGGGCTGGGTCTAGGACAAACTGGTGGTAGCCCTGATTGAGGTCTAGTTTTGAAAAGTGTCTCACCTGATTTAACCTGATAAGCATTTCTTCCAGGCTTGGACCTGGGTGTCTCTCACTTTGAATGGCAGTATTAGGGATATGCATGTCGACACATATACGTAGGCGTTCGTTGTCATTGGGCACTATCACTATTGGGGACACCCATGGTGTTGGTCCATCTGCCTTCTCTATGATGACATTGAGGAGGAGGAGCTGGATCTCCTTTGACACTTGTTCCTGGAGGTGGAAGCCCACCTTGCGGGGGTGCTGTGGCACTGGGGCGATGTCAGGGTTGATGTGTAGCTTGATTACCTCATTTTTGAGCATTCCTACTCCCTCAAACAGTTTGGGGAATTGATCTTTGAGGTCTCCTTTCGAGAGAGGTTGGCATGTTATTGACATGACTGTTTCTCGTGTTGAGGGGTGTCCTTTTATTATCTCTGATTGGTCATATTGTAGGTCAATCAGCGCTAGGGCACTAGCCGTTCGGTAGCTGAGGAGGCAGCGACCTATAGACGGGCTCTTTATGACGTGGATTGTGGATGTCACTGTGAGGTCGCGATGTGTCAGATCGCATTGGAATTGCCCCTTGGATGTCATGGGTAGGGCCGCTCCCCATTGGAAGATGTGCGTTCTGGATTCTCGTAGAGGGTAAAGAGAGGCAATGTCGAGATACAGATCTTCGTTCATGACGTTTACCGTCGCTCCAGTGTCGACAACAAATCTGTTTCTGGTATTTCCCATTTGTATCGTCACTCTGGGGGCTGAAGTGTCCTCAACGTCGATGCTGAGGAGTCGAACGTATTCCCTGTTGTACACGTCTTGCAGGCAGTGGGTTTGTTCACTCTCCTCTTGCTGATATCTTGGTGGGGAGTTAGTGTATGGGTCCATGTCTTGTTCATGAGGTGGCAGAGGATCTCTCATGTGTGTCACCCATTGCTCTGGTGTTTGTACTGGATATCATTGGCGGATGTCATATAGTTTGTGATCTTTTCTGTCCGGCTCAATCTGGAGTCCTTCTAGTGCTCTGACAGTGTTCGGGCGTTGATAGGAGTTCATGGGTATGTTGTTCCTCTCTCGACGGGGTGTTGGTTGTGCTGTTCAGTGTGCATCTCCGTTGTGCGGGTGGCAGTTCGTTGGCGGGTTGAGTTCCCCTCAGGGAGTTGTTCTTTGCACATCACTTGAAAGTGGTTTTCCATTCCACATCGTAGGCAGCGCTGACCAATAGCAGGGCATGGTCCCCTGTGTGGGTATTCAAACCCACAGCGGTAGCATTGGTGGTCACTCTGTGTCCGTTGAGAGGGGTGTCTAGGAGTTGTTCTGCTTTGCAAATTTGGGTATCGGGTGTAGGGGCTTACAGCTGCGATGATGTCGCCCTTTTTTGGGTTTTCAATAGCTGCGGCCTGGACGTCAACCCTTTCGTATACCCTGGCCAGATCTAGTACCTCCTTGAGGGAAAGAGGCTTTTTTAGAAGGTGTTTCCTAAACATCGAAGATACGCACCCTTCTATTATGCGTAGCCTTATCGCTTTGTCATCATTAAAATTGGCAAAGTCGCACTTGGTTATCTTTCTTTGACGGCGGATGACAAATTCTCCTATAGATTCATGAGGGAGTTGGCCACATTGGTTGAAAGTCTATCGCTCATAGTCACGTTTGGGTGTTATGACAATTTTCTCATTGATGGCTTCTAGGAGTTTTGAATAGGTGGTGCGGTCTTGTGGAGGGATTGTGCATATGATGTTCTTTATTTCTCTCCCTGCGACGTTTGCGAAGATGCTCATTATGTTGGGGGGTTCTTGTGTGCCAATAGCACCTACGAAGTCTTCGAATTCTTCCATCCACTCTTCCCATCGCTGACCCTGGTCGTGGTGTGGGTTCAGTGTGAATGGTGCGGGTCTTCTCATTAGGCTGGCATGAGAGGAGAGTACTCCCGGTAGTGGTGGCTGGGCATTTGCTTCTGCTGTGTCCAGAGCTGCATGGTGGTGCTGCTAGTTGTGATATAGTGTCTTTGGTGTAGTTTGGGGCGAGGGTCTTAGGTGATCAAACAACAGGAAGGAATAATTAAAAGTGAACACACCCCGTGCATAAGATAAGTGGCGCCACAGTGCATGCGCACACGCAAAACACCAGCACTTTACGCCCACATGAGAATCGGTGCCTCTGATCTGAAAAATAGTGGGGTTAATTTTTCAGATCAGAGGCACCGATTCTCATGTGGGCGTAAAGTGCTGGTGTTTTGCGTGTGCGCATGCACTGTGGCGCCACTAATCTTATGCACGGGGTGTGTTCACTTTTAATTATTCCTTCCTGTTGGGCGCACAGGCTCGCCTGATCTGCCGGGCGCTCAGATCCACCTCTGCTGAGTTCACAGGCCCTCCAAATGCTGCCGTCACACGAGGGTTTGTGTCGGCTTCGTTGTTAGGGTCCTGTGGTAATTAGCTGTATTCACATGGGAAACATACACACGGAGCCAAGATTCATGTCAACCTCTTTTTATTCCATTAACATCATAACTACCTTTTCCTCCCCTCGTCCCTCCCCTTCCGCCCTCCTCCCGCCTTGGTGTGTGTCTTTTCAAAGGGGCTCCGTCCCTTTTAGCCACGTACAACACATGCAGGGGTCGAAGTGTGCGGGAGCCGTGCTCCTCTACTTTTTTTACTGTTCTATACTTTTATTTTTTTTAAAGAAATTGTTCCAGAATGCTTTTTTACAATAAAAGTATAGGAAGAAGTTGAAACTTCAGTGCACTTCAGTGCAATGCAGTGTACATTCCCTTAAACAGCAGGTGCGTGTGTTGGGGGGTTTGGATTCTGCATGGGAGGGGGCGTGGCAATGGGGTTTGTGGGGAGCTGGAGCAGCCCTGCAGGGAACATGGTTCCACTACTTCTTTTCTTACACGTCGACCACTGTGTACATGTCGCCTTACGCATAGAAAGCACGATGCATGCTCTATCGTGTGATAAAGCCATCTATGCTGGGGGGGGGGGGGTAAGGGGGAGGTGCAGCCTGCAGCAGCTCGGCTCCCCATGGAAAAGTACTGACTCTCATTGCTTCCAAAAGCCACCCTGGCTGGCCCTCGCTTAGCAAAACAACCCAGGGTTGCCCTGCCATGGAGAGCGAGAAGGGCGCCAAACCCCCTCCTGATATATGGGGATCAGGGCTGCAGGTTACCCCGCGGTTGTTTGCATTCCATGCCCCCCTGTCACTATCACGGGCACGCGTTTGGGAGTCTCGAGGAAGATCGAGAGAGGAAAAGTTTTAGAAATGTAGTGAAACCCCAACCCCTGATGAGAGAGACATAAAGATCTGAAGTTTGCAGTTACATTCTTTGGATATTTAACCTTGGGATGTGTGTGCATACTTCCAGGTGGGGCTATGAGACACTTTAAATTGTGCATGAAAATTACACATAAGCAGGGTTCCCTCATTGGTAGGAAGGCTATGTGGATGTCGAAATTCTTTACACACAGAAAATGGCGGTGTACTTTTTATTTTCCAGTTCACAAAGCTAAAAAGCTGATGGACTGCATGAAAATCACCCAAATTGAACACAAATCACATGCGCCTTATTAGCTGGGGTACAACTAGGCCGACACTTTAATGGGGACTAACACTTCAAATGGTAGGGGAGGGGCTTCCATCTGGGGCCTTGAGTGGGCGGGTCAAATTGACTTGTAGGATGCACCATTCACGACATTACCAAGAAATGCTTCCGGGAACGATTGTCAAATTAGCAGTCAATGGTGCAATGTAATGTCCACCGGGTCAGTGCATTGGGACCCCTGTTCCCCTCCTTCCCCCCTACTCTCTGGCCGCTCCTTTTGATGTTGGTCCCATTATGATGCTACCTGCCAGCATGGCATTGCTGAGTTTGTGTTGTGGTTCATGGTTAGATTTTTCAGTGGGTAGTTCATGATGCATATGCAGCCGGCCGGCATGCAGCATAATCCCATGTAAAACAGAGTGGCACTACAGTGTTTTAGAGGCAGAGCCGGCTTTAGCGGAGGCAACGCCCCCAGGCAGTAAAACAAAAAATGTGGAGCTCTCTCCCCCCATGCCCCTGTCATGTCAGGGGCAGAGGGCACGCCCAATTCTTCAATAGGCACTGATGCAAAAGCATCGGCACCCTATTGTTATTAAATGCGCCCCTCTACCGAAAACGGGCACATTTAATTTCAATAGGGCGCCTGCCGCGCCTTCTCCCACCACACCAGCTCGGTGGAGGCCTTCAAAGACTCCCCCGAGCTGGTGTGGCGGGGGGCTAATGGCACCCCTGGCGGTCCTGCAATAAGGCCGGCCCGGCTTTGAGGTGTCAGTGCGGAGTCTGGAGGAAGGTCAAGAGAGACTGACTTGATACTGTGGCAAAAACGAAATATCTGCTTACTTTAAAAGCATAACCCCAAATTTCACATCCGTGAGACCCGGCTAGTATAGCTTTGCCCCCTATATAATAAGACATGGGGCCTCATTATTACCCTGCCGGTCCGGTAACAAGGGTGCCGGTAAGCTTACCAGCATCGTTGTTTCCAGACAATCATATTACAGGTCTGCCTGCTGGAGCCACCATGCCCGACAGGTCTGACCCTGCCGACACAGCGGCCACGGTAGACAGACCAGTCACGGAAGCCCCACCACCGTTAGCAACAGTGCTGGTGCTTCCGTGTCCCCACTCCCATAGAGTCATATGGGACTCTATGGGAATGGGGACTTACATTTTACTGGCACATGACTTTCTGGGTCGCCGGGGTTGTAATCTCCCGGTGGCACCGGGAAGTCAGGCACCAGTAAATATTTACGGGTCCAGTGGCAACCCGCCGGTACCACCAGCACGCTTACCACCAGACCTGTAATAAGGCCCATGGTCTGTTGAATGGTTTTCACAAACCTAAAAATATCCCCAGATATCCGTTTGATTTTGGAGGAAGACTTTTCGATTTGATCGCTCAACGTTAACCTGGCATTAAATCTAAAAGCAAGATAGTTGAGATTAGAAGGTAGTTCATGTTGCAAGTTTGTGGCCAGCCATCGTCACAGGGGGAAATCGCTTTTTTGTATTCGACGCACACTCTCGCTTCACGTCATCCAGGTAATTTGACTTATGGTTTCACCACAGTCCCTTGTTAATTGACAGCGCTGCCTCTTCTGGCGCAACCAGCGTCTGACCATTTTATTATGTTGTTACTCTGCCAGTAACATCACGAGGGCAGCAACACCTCTCTGCAACAGTGAAGTATCACATGAGCAAGTAGCCTCTCACGCATAGACACCATGAGTTGCCAACCAGACTGGGGAAACCCTTATGCAACTAGAAACTGAGATATAATGCTGCACCTACAATGAGGCCACATATAAAATACAAACCGATTTGACATCAACTTAGATATACGGAGACCAATCACTTGGGAGTTCCTCACCACACCATTTTAAGGCCAATGGGTCGATTGCTTGGTCTGCACTTTACTCTACCTGCTATTTCACAGCTAAATTATTCAACAAAAGCTCCCTAACTCTCCTCTTCATTCTTTTCTCCCTCTTTCTCTGCTCTGTCACGCACAGGAATAACAGTGAAATGGGAAATGGCCCCAATGTATATATTAACAGTCTTCTGATGTGACTAATGCATCCAAGCAGCTAATAATATGGGGATACATATGCATGTAACTGATTTTGTCTATAGCTTTGCAAAGGCTAACTTTAATTAATCAAGGATACTAAACACCCTAACGTAGGCTACCAACCACAGACTGGACACTAAATATGACATTTGGTGTAAACTCAGGCAATGTACTGCACAATACTACCAACCCACAATCACCTGTGACTCTGCACAGGTTATGTTTTTTGAGTTTCTAATGTTGATGATTTACACTAAATAGCCTTGACAAAGCCCGCAGCAGGGTGAAACATTATCACGTGCCACCTCCAGGTTAATGTTGGTTTTAACAGAGAGGCTCACATAGAAATGCACACAATCAAGGATTGTATTAGAACGCTGATACTGATCCTTTGGATGTTAGCATTAATAAACACTTTTATATATACCATCTTGTGATTATATCATTATTGGCCTCGGCGCAGAACTACACCTAACTACCAAACAATTATTAATAAAATAAGTCACCTTCTTCATCAACGAAATAGTGTCTTCCACACTCGTAATGTCCAATCTCGAGACATTTGACAGAATCAGATCAAATAGTGCTGCTTCGGGGGTTAAATCCAATGAGAAGTTAGACTTACCAATTGTACCCCTTCCACCTGTGTCTTTACTGCTTTGTTCATCAGTGCCTGGATTACAGGACACCCTCTCGCCCACCTCCATACTTCTTCCTGCCTTCAGTATGAACTGTTTTGATACCACACTCTGTATGGACATTAGTGCCCCTAATGGGTTAGGCACTGATTTAGTCAGGCCAACTATTTTGGGAGTGTGATCGGTTACCCCATTGGCGTCTTTCGCTTGGAGACTTTAGCCACTATCGTGTGGGCCTGACAAGGTGGTATCGATTCCCCCTTTCTCTGTTGGAGCATGGGCAGTATTGCCCCTCTTGAGAATATGTGTATCTTTAGCTGCTTTGTTTCCGTCTTCATCTGGAGGGGGGGTACTTTTGTCCTAGGATATCGATCCTTGAACCCTCCGCCCTGGCACCTACAACCCAGAGCCAAATCTAATTTCCTCTCCAGTCTCATAAGAATTTTGTGGCTATTGAGAATCTGAAACTCCAGACTGGTCGCCATTTTTACCATCGGTTTACTCAGGATATGTCTTGTTGGGTGTCCTGACCCACGTTTGAGCTATCATGCTGCAACATTTGGTGCTGTGGGCTTAGAAAATCCAAGATAGCCAAAAAGGCCACATGTGCGCCAGAATCCAGGAGAACCACGCAGTTTGTGCGCACACCAAGATGGTCACCCAAGGTGCCACCCATTTTTGCCTATGTTGTGAGCACAGAAGGGCACAGAGCCTAAAACCATTGTAAAAGGGGCAATGCTGATTGCCAAAAGCAACCCATAACTGTTGGGAATTTGTTTTCTTCAGGTCAAACATGGCTAATTTATGGGCACAAAATTATTTTACTGCAGAACTACACCAATGCCATTTGTTGAACCTGGAAAATATACTTCCATGTAATATCTCTTGTTTGAAATGCTTGAATTCAAGACTGATCCAAAAAAATGCATGCAGTACCTGCTTTTGACTGAGGGCGGCGCTAGCGGTCTAAACAGGGAAACTGCATGTCAGGAGTTGCAGGAGAGGCCTTTACATCAAAGGCTGGGAGTTAATTAAAATCTTAACCACATGCTGTTCCCAGAAGACAATCTGATTTAATTAACAGGCCAAAGGCTGGGAAACCTCTCACGTCCAGAGATTCACACCAGGAGTCAGAATCTCACATGACCTCTTGATTGATAGAAGGCAGACTGGCTGGCAGCCTCCTGGAGACCACACAATAGGCTCTTGCACTTGAATAGAATATGCTGATTTTGACTGTTGTCTGCACGCAAAGAGCTCCCAGCAGAAGACACATGTGATCACTGACCCACCCAAGTCTTGGAGGCGGAATCCAACACTCTGAGAACTGAATTGAAAGCAAAATATATATTTTACAGAAACACTGATAACTCTTTGTAATCAAATGACAGGAATGTATAACTTTGAGAGCCTTAATTTAAAAAATGTACCTTTGATTCAAGCCCAAACTCCAATTTGTGTGATGTTCTGGGGCAAAACCCCGCTATTTATGGATACTACAGACTCTGTGTTTAAGCTAGAGACATGGGAATTTACTGGAGTATGTATGGACAGGGCGTGTATATGTGTATAATTTTTAATGAAAAACCAATATTGCAAAACCAGTAAAAAACGCAAAATGTTGACGTTTCTGAATGCAAGCTCTTAGAAACATCAGAGTTTGAACAGAGTATACCTCATGTGATACGTGATGGGTGCATGTAATTTCAAACCACTGTGTATCTATGAAATATGTCTTTAGGTCAAATATAGATTTGTGGGCAAACTGACCACGGGAGGATCCTCTGACCCATAAAACCTACAGCATCACTCTGACTCACAGTTCCTTCCCCCAATCATGGGAGAGGGGAGAATTGGGCCAATGACAAGTAGAAAGGGGCAGGCTTAGCTAGGCCCAGGCACACACCCACTTTCAAAACACATAAAAAGAGACTGCTGGGACAGGTAGAGACATTCAATTCCATTTGCTGCGGAGCATGCTGACCGACGACTTCACATCCAGAGATCCTACACTTAGACTTCCAAGCTAAACAGAGACTACAGAACTTTGAAGCAAGAAGGCCCACTGCAAGCAAAAGTATTTGTCAGCAGGCCCAAAAATCATTTGCAGACTATTCACAGCCGGACCCAGCTGTTGATTCTGGCCTAAAACCCTGTGCCAGAAAAATCCAGAAGCAGTGCTGTACCCAGAAAAAGCAGAGCAGTATCCAGAACCAGAGGCCAGAGATCCAGAGTGACCCAGACCGCTGTTAGCAGAACCAGAGAGCTGATCCAGATCACTGTGAAGTGCCGAGACCAGAACCGGAGTCCTTATACTTTTGCCGTAATCGTGATTCACGCATTCGCGAATTTTGCCGCGATTCACGATTTGGTTAAAAATCCAGCCACGTGTGAAAACAGCAGCTTCCTTGCCTTCCTTTGCCAAAAATTTGTTTAACCTGCTAGTTACTCCTAGATCCTTGCTAAAGTGAGCCTGAACTCATACCAAGTATATTTCACTCACCCTGAACCTCCTAAAGGGAATTAAAACCATTTTCAGCATATTCCTCACTTCATTGCCAGCACATATAAAAGCATTTTGGGCCTGTGTTTCAAACTTCTGTAGTCTAAGCTTGCTGGGGTGAACTGAATTACATTTGATTGCATTTCTAAGAACTGTGTGCTCTCCTCTTCATTTCCTTACATTGCATAATGGGGGGGGGAGTGGATTGCCAGAGAAAAGTGATTACATTGTTTTGTTGAAATCATATTGAGTATTTTCTGTATTGCATTTTCATTCAACATTGCATCCATCTGAAACTAGATAAAGCATTCTCTACCACCTTATTCTTCTGTTCCTATTCCCAAGCGTGCTACCTCATCCTTTATACTACTCCTGGGTAACCAAATCAGTTTATTAGTAGAACATTACCCATTGTTGTTAACTGCTCCTGTTCTGAAGTGTGATATTAATTATTAATTTATCATAAAAGTGTGATATATATATATATTGTTTAATTTTTTTTAAATAAACCTTTCAAACTTGCAAAACAGAACTACTTCTTGGCTCAGTGGGGTCAGGGGGATTCCAAGAGAGGGGTGTGATATAGGGGTAGTCATCCAGAACTCATGAACTGGACATAAAGATATATCAATAGGGGTTTCCATCAGTATCCCAGACTAGGCATTGACTTAGCTGTAGCGTTGAATTGAATCCTCTTACAGTCTCTTTCAAAAATAGAGTCTTGGAAAGGTTTATACTTGGCTCAGGGTTTTGGGCAATATATGTCCCTAAAAAGTATTAGCCATCCAAGGGACCCCCCCCCCCCATCCCTGTCACTCCTTCCTTTTCCAGAGTATATCTGATCGCAAACTGGTGCAGTAGATCCCTTAACCTGTGTCAAGATGTCTTCCAGGTCTTGTGGAATTATATCCAAACTATCTCGTCTATCAATCGATTTCTTAGCCATCCTTATTTACTCAAAACTCCGACACCTTTCTTTAAAAAGTGTGCCAAAGTGCCGGGATGCTGAACATCCTAAATTAGTCTAAGAGTGACAAAGTGCCAGGATGCTGAAAATCCTAAATTAGATTAAGAGTGCCAAAGAGCTGGGATGCTGAACATCCTAAATTAGTCTAAGATTGACAAAGTGCCAGGATGCTGAAAATCCTAAATTAGTCTAAGAGTGACAAAGTGCCGGGATGCTGAAAATCCTAAAATAGAGTAAGAGTGCCAATGAGCTGGGATGCTGAACCTCCTAGATTAGTCTAAGAGTGACAAAGTGCCAGGATGCTGAAAATCCTAAATTAGATTAAGAGTGCCAAAGAGCTGGGATGCTGAACATCCTAAATTAGTCTAAGATTGACAAAGTGCCAGGATGCTGAAAATCCTAAATTAGTCTAAGAGTGACAAAGTGCCGGGATGCTGAAAATCCTAAAATAGAGTAAGAGTGCCAATGAGCTGGGATGCTGAACCTCCTAGATTAGTCTAAGACTGACAAAGTGCCAGAATGCTGAAAATCCTAAAATAGTCTAAAAGTGCCAAAGATCTGGGATGCTGAACATCCTAAATTAGTGAGTGACAAAGTGCCGGGATGTGGAAAATCCTAAATTGCTGGGGATGGATCTGTACCCAGTATGCACCCCCAAACTAAATCAAATTAGAAAAGTAGTTAAAAAATAATAACATTTAAAATATATAAAAACTACCCACAGTCAGCAGTAATTACAAATAGAAATTAAAACTAGTAGTGGCTGATGCCAGAGACCATCTAAAGGAGCAGTTGCACACCAGACTGGCTTGGGAGGCTTAGCCCAAGTCCGTCTCCTCCCCCGTACTTTTGAAAAGAAAATGGATTCTTACATTTGTCGAAAAGCCACTTAGATGCTCACACCAGTAAAAATACAACCCACTAAGGAAAAAGGATCAATACAACACTTGCAAGTATAACACGTTAATTTCCACCAAAAAATGGAATGCGCCAACAAAGAACCCTGCTGCCACAGAACGTTCTGTCAAAATCTGCATGAGCAGCACATTACAAGAGTACATAGTGTCATCAGTGACATGATTACATACCGTATAAACCTGCACGGGTGGTTGGTGATACCCTATACATAGGCTGCCTGCTCCATAGGGGATGCCAGGCCATTGGTCCCAGCCCTGTCCATCCAACCTCCTCCATGTGGGTGATACTGCATTCATCATCGGTCACAAGCTGCACAGTTCACCTGGTACGAGCAGACAGGCGAGCAAGGGTGCTGGGGGTAAAGCCGGGATCATCCTAACTCACACATTTCACTAATTCTCAGACAGGCCAGCACCCCTTCCAGGTTTTTCATCCTCGTTCTGGGCCATCATTTCATCCCTCCCTGCACCTCGCAGCACAAGTCACATGACCTAGAAGTGAAGGCAGGAAACCCCTGCTTTCTGATCTTCTTTGATACATCGGTGGTCTAACAGATTTATGGTCAGTGGTCTGGGGCTGGCTGATACCTTGGAATTCAGAGGTCCTAAAGCTGGGGCAGTTGGGTGCTATAACTTAGAATGTGGACTGCTGGGGGTCGGAGGCCCGTGCTCTGCTTCTTGTGGGATTGTATCATACAAAGATACCCAGCCCTCCTCCCATGGTCGTGCTAAACACTTTCTTCACAGAGCATGAGGGTTGGCAACATTTTGGGAGAATGAACGGTTTATCGATCTCTGTGGCTCTGGACCTTTTCATCAGTGTGCAGGATACAGCCTATCATTTGCCTCATGTTCGTGGCATACGCCTGTGATGCTGGCTGCTGCGCTGCGTTTAGACCTTACGTTCCAATATGGCTGCTAATATCTAAGATGGTGTCTATTCCTCCATGTGCACTGCATCTATGAAGCATGCGAAAATATGATTGTGTAGAAGCCTTTAAGGGTACCCACCTCCCCCCCTGGTCTCTTACATTACCTTCCATGGTATTTGCCTTATTCTGAAGCACTTGGGGGAGGAGGGGTGGTAAGACGGTGTCCCCTTCCCAACACATTAAATGTGCAGAGCAGGGAGTTGGTTGTTCCCTGATCATGCACATTTATTGTTGTGATTGGTTTCTATAGTCCATCCTTACACACACAAAACCCAATGTTTTATACAAAAATACATTATCACACTATTATGCATACTTTCGCAATTAAAATAAATACCATTTATGGCTTAAACTTAGGACCTACTTCAAGGTTATTAAACCCTGAAATAAAACTCCAACATGCTATTAAGAAACCTTAAAAATCTTGCCAGGGCTAACATAAGGGAGATATTTTCTCCCTGCATAAAAGACTCCCATAAGCAATCATCAACATGGATAAAAGAGGGATTACTAAACCTATAAAAATACAAAACTCTGGGCTTGTGTAAATGCAGGCAGGATAAAACCAGGTGTTTCAATTTTTCAATCACATTGACATTACTACACAATCTACAAGTTCCTTCTGTGACAGCCAAGCATTTTCTTGGTCCGATACATTCCAATATCGGAATTTGATTCAATTTAAATCTCAAGTACATACTTCTTAACTCTTTACAAGCAAAAAGCATGGAGTACTTTGGGATGGCTTTGCGTTTATGTGTAAACACAGCGTATTCAGAATATCAAGGATAGATTTGCATTTGGCCAATAGTTAACCTCCAACCCCGCAAGTAGAGCTTTTTCTTTACCTGAGGGGATTGTGTGTTAATTCCTCGATATCACAGCCAATCTCCATTAAAAAGAATTCCTGTGATCGAACAAATGCCTCCATAGATGGAACCGCTTTACTCTGTAAAATGGTCCCAAGATCAACGAACAAGGAATCTTTTGGAGGACATATACTTTGCATATGGGGAGTGTTTTTTCCATGATACTAGGGCGTTTAAGGATATCAGACCCAATTAATGCCTCAATATGCAGCTTGGAACACAGTGCAATACCTTAGTGTTTTCTTCAACAAAGTATCTTCCAGGGTATTAAGAAGCCCGTGGGGATCAAGGGCGCAGGGTGCTGGCATCCCGCAGGGGTGCCTGATTGGCTGCTTGGTGCCTTACTCACTGTTGCCATCACTGATCCTGCTTGCCCCGCCCCCCGGCCTGCCGAACACTACATTATCCCACCGGACTCCCCGCGAGGGAGAAGCCCGTGGGGAGTCAAGGATGTGTGGTGTTGGTGTCTGTTAGGGAGTATTCTCATAAATGTCTTAATTCCCTTCACCTTAGAGACCCCCAGCAACTTTGCTGGACTTTGAGGGCTTGATTTTTGTACCAGGAAAGAGTGTGAGCCTTTTTCCCACTCTTTCATGTATTTTGATGTGTGTTTTACTTTTGTGTTCTTTAATTATGGGGTTTTAGAAAACTCCATAGGCATCATCTTTTCATGTGTGTCACACAGCACCCTCAGTGCAGTGACACAGGGAAGCCTTTTAGGCTGACCCAAGGTTTAAATAGCGTCTCTGGGATAAACTACTGTTTCCCAGAGAATGTAAAGTTAAATTGACTTTACTAGTCTTTTTAAATTCCTACACCCGGCACACACTATCTTCCAATAGAGTGCTGGAGGGGTTACCTAGTATCCCCTATGTCTAGAAACTCATGTAGCAGTCAAATGCTATCCTTTCCTATCGAAATGGCTGGTGGTAGTGGTTTTACAACGAATTACCATGATTTTTCCCGACTGCGAACACCGGTAGCTAAAAATAGCGCGAGCCATGTTTGTTTGATCCCAATTTGTTTAAACAGGTCCCGGTCTTCTTTTTTTCGCACTTCTTTTTGGAATGGTCCTTCTAGACTTTGTCTCTGTGCGCCAAACTAGGTTTGGTCCCTTTGTTTCTACGCCTTTGGCAGGCTTCAGGACTGAAGACCGCCTCTGGCGCCTGAGTGTCTGGGGTGGGCAGGAAGTGAGAGAGGTGCCCAAAACTCCCTGTGCTTAGTCTCCTAGGAGATCCAAATGCACTGTGGCGTGACTGGCTGGCTGACTGTCCGGCAAGGACAACCACCCAGCTGGCTGAGTGGCAGCAAGGCTGGAATGAATGGGAGAAAACTGTTAAAAGGCGAATCTCTTGAACTGGAAAGCAGAGTCGACCACTGGAACGAAAGAACCGAAGACGAGCTGGAAGAGGACGGCTGCTGCAACTACTGGACCGTTGGTTTGCCGGTGGAGCCCTGCTGCAGGTCCGAATCGCCAAGTCCACCTCGACAGAGAATCCCCTCAAGGACGACTTTTTCCTTTGAGTTGGTAGGACCAATCAACTCGTAAGATGGATACCATTCTCAGAGATGGTTAGGATTAACCAGGGTGAAGGACACCAGTTTGTGCGCTTTAAGACAGCTACCAGAATCGAAGATTTGCCAGTTTGCCAGCTTTCTGAACAGTCCCTGTGCCGTGCAGGAGTCCCCCGATGTCCTCCCTCTTGTCCCCACGACTGAGGCTCAAGAACAGGGAGATCTGCAGGAACTGCCAGGAACAGAAGTCTTCAGCTGCATCTTTTTCTTCAATATAAGGTACAGTGAAAATGCGACAGAGAGAACTTACCTCTCACTGCGAAAGTGCGTACAACTTTGGCAACTTGCAGGCCTAGTCAACTTGTGACCCAACATATGAACCTTTCTTCTGTGAACTACTTCGGAGAACCGTGGCAAAGACTTTTCCGTTTAAATACCAGAACCGTTTTTACCTATACAAGACACTAGTCCATTTACTTTGGCCTACCGATTGCATTGAATCAACTCCTCTGGCGAACTCAAACTATTTGCACTGTTTAAGAGTACTCTAATATTCGTTTTTTTAACTTATGCCTTTGCTTCTGAGGCTGGAGAAACTTTGCCCAAAGTTGTCTCTATGTGGTCTCATGCCATTGTAGGACCGTGTGGTCCGATTTATAAAACAGAGGATTTTTGAAAGCGGAGTCACGTAGAGTCTTGGAGACTGCGGATTGCGGACCCAGCACGCTGTTCCAGTGTTTTATCTACCTTCATTGTTGGGGGCGGAGCCACCTCCTGCTGCCTTCTCAAAACTCCAGACTCTCTGCGGAACGGACGCGGAGTCACGTAGAGTCCTGGAGACTGCGGATTGCGGACCCTGCACGCTGTTCCAGTGTTTTTTCTGCCTTCATTGTTGGGTGCGGAGCCACCTCCTGCTGCCTTCTCAAAACTCCAGATTCTCCGCGGAGTCACGTATAGCCTTGGAGTCTGTGGAGCTCTGTGGCGATCTGTGGCACCTGCTCCCTTGAAAAGAACTATGTCCCCGCTGGGAGATTGCGAGTGGCTTTGGCGAGTGTTCGCCGCAGGGAAAGAACTGCCTCACATCCTTTGACACGTTTGCAACTGCATCGAGAGACTGAAGAGAAAGACCTTCTCTCATTGAAACATGCCGGTGCGTGCACCGCTCATGTAAGTTTAGCCGAAGCCGGCTCTAATTGTGCGCATGCTGAAAATGCCTAACATGCTGTTATTACACCCATTGACTCTGACTCTGAAATTTGTAAGCAGCGAAACCCTATCCGTAACTTATACACTGCTAAATCCAATGTGAATCACCCTTCTTTACCTGTGTCCCTCTTTGAACTCTCTGCTCCGTTCTCTTGTGATGTATTGGAAGAACGGACCCTTGAACCGATTGAGAACTCTCACCTTCCATCTGAAGAGACCTCTAATAGTGTATCCGACGTGTATTCAGTTCAACGTCTGGATAACCTTGCCCGCGCCGCAACTACTTCGCGTGATGATTTGCAGCCTGCGGTTGCTTTGTCTTCATCTGCTGCTTTCTCACAGCCTGTGTGTGATTCATTTAGCCCTGATCTCAGTAGCGCGCAAACCGTATTTCTTGCCTGTTGTTACCTAGCCCTGCATCATCGCTTTTACCACAATATACTCTAAATGCTGTTGAGAATCCAGATAGGGACAGTGAAGAGCACCTGCCTTCTTCCTTTGCTGCTCCTCTGCCACCATCTTTTTTGCCCCCCGCACCATCTTGTACAACACCAATGTCTACAAATGATAAAGAATCTTCACCCAAATATATGGCACCATCTATACAAAAATTGGGTGGAAACGAACTTACAAACAAATTTCTGTTGGACTTGGAGAAAATTAACACTGCTCGTTTGACCTCAAAAGAAAATGCGGCCTTGTTATTGGCATTAGCCTGTAATTTGTCTAACGGGAATGCTCAAGAAAGACCAGACCATGTGCCTGTAAAAAACTTTTTTTCTGGGCCATTTAAAAGACGACGCCTTGATGACGGTGGTTCCCCGGAACTCCTTTACTCACAAGCCAAATATAAACTGTCTAACAATCAGGTTTCCGTGGGGAATCCACCCCGCTTTGTCTCTTCTTCGCACTGCCAGCAACAGACAGTCGACCAGAGTCGTAGGTATTGAGCTGGTCCACCCTTAGAAACAACTGTACACAATGGCCACTCACATGAATCCGACTGTTCATCGGACGATGATTCATCTGAATCCTCCATCATGGAACGTGATTTTCCCAAGATCCGACAAATATTTCCAAAAACAGCACCTAATCCAGGCTCTGAATGGGACTTTGGGAAAATTATGAGGAAAACCTCTCAAGAGCTGTTACCTGTTCTGATGTCTTCCATGTTAATGACAATATCACCTTTCCTGAAATTATACAAGCAAATCCAGGATGGTATGAAAGACCTGACAACCCTAGTAGCCATTTTAAATACAAAGTTGAGCGCCTTAGAGAGTGAAAACAGCACGTCAAAGCAGTCCTTGGCAAGATTGATGGAAAAAGCCGACTCTTGTACCGACATGTTTAACGACCATCGGTTAAGAGACTTGGAGGACCAAAGATTGTTTGCCGACGTGGCTATGCAAGCGCTTGGCATTCTTCAACAGCAAACCCTGAAATCTGGTGCAAAGTTGCAGACAGACTGTTTGCCTTCTAGGACTTGTAGTCTCATTGGTGTCCCATCAGAGACACCGAGTTGCAGCATTGATCTAACCAAGGATTTAGTTACGTTTGGTGTGATGCCTAGTCTTGCTGATGTACCATGTTCTTCTGTCAATATTATCGGTGATGCTGACGAACCTGTGTCTGATATAAATATCTGTTCTTTTTCTGAAGCGGTTCTTAGTTTGAAACAAAAGGATAATGGAGCAAACTTGAATGCTCAGGAACCTTCCTCTTCAAACTTAACCGTGAATATTATTGAAAATCAAGAACCTGAAACGTATGGTCCTATTGCTGAAGCTGTGGATCCATCGAGTCGTCAAGAAGAACTGTTTCCCATCCTCAACAACAAGAGTAAATCAAATCAACTGACAGGGAAACATAATCAACCAAAAAAATCGAAGAACATCAGCAAGAGGAAGTCTCGTGACACACTTGGTTCACGTAAATTTCTAAGAAATCTGAAAACTATAAGTTTCACCATAAATTTGGATGTACCGACTAAGGAGCAAATCGTGGATCTGACTATGGATGCTAACAAGGTCCCTTGTCCCACTGCTGAGAAAGTAGCTACAGAACCGTATGAGCCTTTGGACGATCTTTTAGACTTGTCAACTCATGACCACGAAGAGGAAGTGGTTCCACCTGCTGACAATTCTGTCAATCACCCAGCAGTTGAGATACCGAATGCTCCAGGAAAAAGCCTGCCTATAGATGTGTCACACAAAGAAGTGATCTAGAGTGCCCGTCAGTGTGTTATTGTTCCTGTGAAAACCACCTGTGAGGAAATAAATTGAACACAGGAAAGTCTGAAAATACTTACTCTCGGTGAAAGGTGGAAAAACTTAAACATTCCCGATACTGACACCTTTTCTGACCAAAGCTCAGCGCTCACTCACAAAATCTCTAATGCTTCCATGAACACTGTCTTGCGTAGCCTTCAGAGAAATGGAGAACATTCAACCCATGTTCCAAACCCTTGCAATCAGGAATGCACTGACAAACATGTGCATTTTGCAAAAAGTAAGCCGATATCTTCTATACTTAAGAAGAATACTTCTAAATATCAGCTTATTTTGGAACAAATCTCATCCGCAAACAATGGCCTTACACTTAATCGGACCAATGTGTTGCGTCTCTTCCACTATGTGCCAACTCTACGTACAATTGAAACAACCGATATAAGAACTGTCGAATTTTATAAAGAGCCCCAGAATGACAGTGTGCGTCTGCACATTGATTCTGGAATGGTACGCAACATCCTTTTGGAATCTGCCCCAGTGCTGCTGTCGATGGGATTTGACTTGCGTGAAGAGGTTATATATAATGAAAAAATGACATCTGCACCTGATGTCTTCCTGGCTTCGAAGTCAATTTCGTCACCAGCTTTCAAACAGTTAAATAGCTTTCGTGGGGAGCCCAACGCTTTGGAAACCCTGAAAGTAGTAACGGACCCTATAAAGGAAAGAACCACGGTCTCAAAGCTACAGTTACTTCCCTCACATACAAAAACAATGAGTGATCAAATCCAAATCACCTTTTCTTGCGAAGAACCCAATAACACCTCAAATAATAACACCATGGATACACTCAAACCCAATGAGTGGGACTGGGTCCCAGATCTCTGGTTAAGTCCCATCAAAGCTAATGTTTAACTCCTCATTCTGGAAACCTGCTGGGGATAGCGTCTTGGAACTCTCGTGGATTTAATCATCTGTTCCAATATCCTTGGCTCGATGGACTAGACTTTGTATGTCTACAGGAGACTTGCTTGCCCAATTGCCTATTTGTGACGAATTTGAGATATCCATAAATCCTGCCATCCCGAAAAATTCTGGTAGACCTGTGGCTGGTCTTTTGACTATGATCTGAAAAAGTTCAGGTTACAGAATTGTCGAAGACAAAAGTATAACTCCTTATATTCAGTTGGTTACAGTTAAATCAGAGTCGATTGCCGACAACCTATAGACACAATCTTTATTATTAATTTGTACTGGCAACATAAAGCTTTCTGTTCAGCTGAATTTATCGACTATGTGTCTTCGATCATCAATGTCATTAATGAAAAGGTTCTTTCTCCAAACATATTGTTATGCGGCGACTTAAATATTGACTGTATAAAAACTCAACTTGAGTTAACAAATCACCAAATCTACTTGAGGCTCTAGCTTGGATCGCTGAAATGGCTGCGCGGGGAGTGACCATGTTGAATGGATGCACAGATGGTGACATTCCTGCAAAGACCACCTGGAAAAGGTCTAGTCAGAAATCTAACCTTGATTACTTTTATGTATCCGAAAACCTGCATGCGCGGGTCCAATGCCTCAAAGTCATTGATAAGGCCGAAAGTGATCATAATCTCCTAAGGCTAAAAATTAGGGCAGATGCTAAACCACGTGCACATTGGAACCATAAAATCTCAATTGAACCAAATAGAATCCGACTCCGTCTTGAAGACATAGAGGTTAGGTCTCTTACCTTAGCATTCTCAGCTGAACCTGCCCAGACTGAATACCAACATCTAATAAAACTATCTAAAGAAACTAACCATGGTTCTCAGCGGCAACATTTTCAGCGAACTCACTCTTTTGATTTGAACATCTTGAAACGGAAACACCAAATGAGAATGGAGATTCGACACTGCTCTAGATCCCCGATCTCTGTTTACCTTTCGCAAAAGAAAAAAATCAGTCATATAAAAACTGGTTAAAGGCCCATCGTGTGCATCTTCTTCAACAAGACTCAGAACTCATGCTGGCAAAACTGGCTAACAAAACCTCTAGAGAATTCTGGAGCCTCATAAACAACTCGAGTGCGCATGGTGACGATCTACTGGAAAATATGCTCTCTGAGGAAATGTGGATAGCCCACTTTACACAACTTTACGGCAAAAAAGGTGAATCTGAAAACCCGCCAACTGATGTTCTAAAGCAGTGGGATTTAAGCTTTGATAAAATCGACATCCTTGAATTAATCACCAATTTAAGCTTATCCCGAGCCCCTGGTCCGGACAGGTTGCCGAATTTCATTCTGAAACAAAACCCCACCGAATGAGCAGAATTCTGCTGTCAACTTTTTATAAAGATTGCATCTACTGCTTCTACTCCAACTTAATGTAAAAGCGCAATTATCGTGCCCATTTAAAAAAGAAGGAAATCGCGCTGATCCAAGTCGCTACCGGCCAATCGCCTTACTAGATGTCCTGGGGAAAATGTATGCAACACTCTTTCAACGAAATCTGCAGAGGTGGATATTGTCCAGTAAGCATATAGACCCAAGACAGACTGGTTTTACAGAGGGAGTGGGGTGTAGCTTGAATCTCTTGTTAATTAACCTGCTGAAGATGGCCACGCTGCGGCGTGGTGATAAAATCTACATCGCCTCAAGTGACCTATCACATGCTTTCGATAGCATTGATCGCCAAATTCTTTGGACTAAGCTGCTGAAATGGAACTGCCCGTTAAGCTTATTTCTGGCTGTTAAGGACCTTCATACTAATACCAACATCCGTATTAGACTTGATAAAAGGGGAAGACTGTCATCTGCCATCCAAACGTTCTGTGGGGTCAAACAGGGTTGCCCCTTGGCTGCGATAGTCTTCAAACTTTTTATCTCAGATGTTGATTTAACATTGAAGAAAGTGTTGTCATTTCGTCTTAAAATAATGGCCTCCACATCAGCCACATGATCTATGCCGATGATCTTATTTTGATGGACTCGACACCTATCGGCTTGCAGCGTAGCTTGAACGCACTTGGAACCTACGTGAAACAAAATGCTCTGGTTGTAAATACCACCAAGCCTGAGAATATTGTAATATAAAAACTGCAAGGTACAAATAATCTCAGCAGACAAAAATTTAAGTGGTATTTAGGAGATAAAATGTTGGCTTGTACATCTGAAATTAAATACTTGGGTACTATTTTCAACTCCAATATAAATGATGCTCCATGGGTCAATAACATCAAAATGAAGTGCAAAAGACTCGCAATTCAAGCTGCTTGGCTTAATAAAAAATAGGGCAAATTTTCATTCTTGCCAGTACTTCATTTTTATAAACAAAAAGCCCTACCTGCACTTATGTATGGCACAGAATGTGCCTTAGGATGCTTGTTTGAAATTTGGGACAGCCTGGAAAACATGTTTTGGTCTCGTGTTCTCTGCTTACCTAAGGGCACCCCAACAGCCTGCATTCGCTTTGAACTTAGCTTGACCTCTCTTAATGCAAAAGTCTGCTGGCAAACTTTGACCATCTATCGTAAGGTCTCTATGGCCTCACTGTCTCTACAATACGAGATACTAAACCAAGCAAACAAAGCGAGGTCCTGCCCTGTCCTCTCACAACGGCTCGAGCGTTCTGAAAAAATACTAATTGAACTTGGCACAGACCTAATTACTCTACAGACAAATCCAAACTTTGTTAAAAACAAACTCTGGAAGCAGGACTGGATCCTAACTGGTGAACAGAGTCGCAAACATCGTATAATGAAAAATACCCCGATGCAGAAAAGAGCTCTCAACAAAATCCAAAATTACCTGATAAAGTTCCAAGATCAACATCGAAGGAAACTTTACATGAAATTTCGTTTAAACCTCTTCCCGACTCGAGAGCGTCTAAATCTGTGGGCAAATACTGCTACCCCAACGGCATTCTGTAGACTCTGTAATGATGGTGAAGAAACCCTTAAACATCTGGTAATGTTGTGTCCAAATCTGATTAGTGAACGCACAAAGCACTTTGGCCACTTTATTCAAACAAGAACAACTCTATCGTTAGAAGATTGGTGGCAAGTCTTGTTTGACGAAACAGATCGGAAGTTAACAATTGCACTAACTTTCTTTTTGGAAAAAGCTATTTCTCTATGTGCTCTACCAGAGTTGCCTTAGACAAATCTAACTCTCCAGCTGGATGTCCTTAGTTCTAAGCCTTGTAAAATTTGCAGAACGATTTTTGTATTCTGTGTGTGACCTGCTGCCTATGGAAATTATATAATTTATGTATTGTATATTTCTACTTTCGAATCTTTTAAAGGTTTGTAATAAACCAATAAAAAAAATAAAACGTATGCCTTTTTGCTCCTACTTCAATGCTCTGAATGCCGTTTTGCTCCTACTTCAAAGTAGTGTAAATGTTTCAGAACCGGTTAGTGTGAAGTATTGTAGTATATTTTTGTGTGATATTGATTACCTCCTTTAGTGAATGTTTTCTAACTGATTGTGTAAATAAATTAAGAAGTGTTTTACCAAGAAACCTTGAGTATAAGTGTCTATCTGAATACTTGTGATTGTAGACCTCTGTGTAACATCCCTACAAGCTCACACTCCCTCTTGAGATAAGCCTGGCTGCTCAGCTCGCTACCAAAAACTGTGTGGTAGAGACTTATACCAGGTTTTGCTTACACCTGTAGTCCTAGTTGTGTGTAGTGGTCCCAAAGGGTACTGCATACAAACTTTGCCTAACAGCGTCCCGCAGGGGTGCCTGATTGCCTGCCTGGAGCCTTACTCACTGTTTCCATCACTGATCCTGCTTGGCACGCCGAATGTTACATTCTCCTGCTGGCCTCCCCGCAAGGGTGAAGCCCACAGGGAGTCAAGGGCACAGGGGGATTGGCATCCCGCAGTGGTGTTTGCGAGCCTGTGGGGTACGCGTGCTTCACCCCGAGCACTCCTTATTTTCTTCTTTTTCCCTCTGGCCTGCCAGAGCCAAGGAACCGAACTGGGCCACTTCCTGGAGTTCCCTTCTCGTCCAGTTTTCCTGGCTTTTAACGTGGGAGCTGCAAGGACCGGTAAGGCATCTCCAAAAAAATGGTGAAATTAAGGTAAAAACTAGCTGCACATCCAATTTGCACATTTAAACTGCATTACTGGGGCTGGGAGCACCTTAACCTGAACTCAATCTGAACCCCAGCCCAATCTGAGCCCTAGCCAGAATTCAATCTGAACCCAGACACCCAACAGTCATGTCAGTTGCAACCATCAAGGAATACTACACCAGGTACCAGATGAGGTGCTTATACCTGCTCCAGTATGTGGCGCTGGGCTTGGTACAGGACTCAGGCCTGAACTGGAGGCCAAACAGAATATATTGACCCTGAAGAGGACTAAGAAAATTCCAAACTTAAATGTAGTCACTGTGGTTTGCCCAGGCACTGTCCATCGAGGTTACCACAGCTCTATTGACTCAGTCAGTACTTTTGGGGAGGCCCACCTGCTGATTAGCAAACTCCAATAGGTGCACCTAATGCCCCCACTGATGTTATATGTGGAGAAGGTGCCACTGATGCCACCACTGGCACAACTATGGCTGCGCAACCTCTGGTCATCTAACCCGCTCCAACTGGAGCCATCTTGGGCCATGAGCGTCGGAGGGTGGGGAGGACGGACAGATGGCACCTACTTGAAGACCAACAGGCCCCTCAACTGAATCTTGGGGGGTCTTTGTACTCTCCAGCCTAGCCACCCAGTTTCAACTCTGGCATTAAGCCCCCTGGTTCAATGAAGAGCGGAATTCCTATCTCCCCTGTCCCCTAGGCTAGGCCACCAGAAGAGCCATAGCACTGCAGCCGGTATACAAATCACATTATTTAATGGGGGTCGGGACACAATGCTACCCAAAATGATCTCTGATAAGACCATCAATCAGCCTACTGCCCACATAACATCAAGCAAGGGAAGTGAGCCTGACGGGAGACTGGCAAGTGCCTCAGGGCCAACGGTCACTGCCCTGTTGGCAAGCACACTCGACTTAGCAACTGACGCTGGGGGAATATTTCCTGCAACCCTCGATCAGGAAGAGGAGGAGGGCTGTGTGCCCAAGGAGGGCCAATGTAACTGCAGTACAGTCCTATCTGAACTTTTGATAATAAAAAACGTGCTACTGTCCCTAATTGATGCCCTTGGAAAGAGAGAGGAAGCAGGGAAAGTCCAACTAATCAGGTGGGAGAGAAAGGGGTCCAGAATCAAACCAATGATCTAAGGATAGGCGAATCCCACATCCAAGAGACCTGCGTCAACCCTCCTCAGATATGCCAGGGTCCTAGAGGCACTTGCAAAGGAAATGCAACAAGGTCTGGGATTGCCGATGCCCACACGGGTAAAGGGTTGTTTTGTAACTCAGAACCATCTGGCCACGACCCCAAACAGTCATTGCACCCTGTCATCCTGTTTCCTTGCCAAATCTCCCAGAAACTCTTAATAGGCCCACTGCACTGCAGTCAGTTTTCATGCATGGAGTTCCCAAACTTGTTGAAACATGTGAGGGGATTCCATCTTGCCACTATGGATCGAATTGCCGACTGCTCAAGGATTTGTAAAGCGAGGGAAGCAGCTTCTGACTGTGACATTGTCAAATTAAAATTCCGAGAAACTACACTGGTCAGGGACCTATTGAGATCTAACAGGACATTTAACTGCCTGGCAAACAGCGCAATTAACTTGAGGCCATATCCCTGGGGTCTAGAGTTGCAGGGCTCTGTCTTGTCTGGAGCAAATGCTGACTCTTTGGGAGACAGACCTGTAGGGACTTTCTCCGTCTATGGGTCTCAATGCCTGTCGATTTATAATTTAGAGTGAGAACATGTGTACTGTCATGAGCCATTACTGCATGTTATGCCCATATTGTTTCAGGCGATTTTCCTGTGCTATTGATTGTAATGGGAACGTTTTGTAATGTGTATTTTTTGTTGCTGTGAAAACTTATATGGCTTTCAGCCGAAATAAAGTTAAGAAAGTAAAGTAAAAAAAGTATTAAGAAGCCCACCCAAGTCGGATAGCATGATATCAAGGCCATATATCAAGGCAGGGGCTATTTTTCCAGAATATATTTTAACAATGGGAGGAGAGAAAATGTACATAAACGCCAATCAATGCGTTTAAATTGAGCCTGAAAGGGTTTAATCTTTTCTCTTAACCTCCCTTCTAGCAAAATACTACAGAGGCGGTTAGAGACTGTAAAGCCTAACACGTCAAAATATCCACTCTTTCCAGCCTGGTATCACTCACTGACTAAGGGCATATTTCTGGAATGTGTTTCCTTTTAAAACTACTAATCTTGGATTTAAATCCATACATTTTGAGATTATTAAACTCTTTGTATTGAGAAAAGGTTTCCAGTTTTGTCTGCAGACTAATAGGAGTGGAATCAAAGAGAAGTAGATTGTGTGCAAATGCCAACCAGTGTAATGATATGGATCCAAATTTAACTGGCAGGCAACTAGAGTCTCCCCGTAAAGTGTGTAAATCAATTATATATAGATTCAAAGGCATGGTGGGCGAGGATACAACCCTGTCACAGCCCAATGAATGTCTCAATAGGACGCGACAGGGAACCTTCTTTGTTCAGTCTAATCCTAACGGTTGTATTCCCGTGAAGAAGCATAATTAGTCTCAACAAGCCTTCTGGGAGCCCCTAGCTCTTCAACTTGAACCACAGTCTCTCCCTAATAACATGATTGAACGCACAAGTCATATCCATTGCTTGCGATGTAAATATTTGTATTCACATTCAAATGAGAAAGAGCATGGAGATGACTTATGTGACTAATCCCGGGACGTTGTCACTTCTCCCCAAGGGGGAGCCCGTTCCCATGAGGTCAAAGAGGTGAGGCTGCTGCCCGATAGTCCGCCTGTGGCTGGTACTCAGCGGGAGGAGACTCCCCCCTTCATGGACAGGGGAGAACATCTTGAGGGAGTGCGGTATGCCAACCCTCCATCATCTCCATCCACCTCCTACCCACCTTCCTATCCCTTCAGTCATCCCTCTTAATCACATGCTTCTATTTGTCCGTGTAAAATTGAAGACCAATACTAATTGGGATGAGGAAGAGTAGGGATGACTTAAGGAAGACTTACCTAGAAGGTACTTGGACAAGGAGAACATGTGGTGCAATGAAGAATTCTCAAGAGAACTTGCATACACGGTCCAGTTATTGTGTACCTTTAAGAATAAAAATGAAGAAAGGACTTACTGCAGGAAGAAGCCCTCCCAGAAGGAACTGCAGAAGCATTTTGGCAGAGTATGGAGAAGAACCCGGTGACTAGAACAGGAGCGAGAGAGCCGTGACATCCCTGTTTGACCCACCGAGGAAGAACCCAGCAGAAGCGTTGCAGTGAGGAGGTCTGGCATGTGAGGAACCTGGACTAGGTGCAACAGAGTCAACGCACCTGCAGATGGAAGAGGCAAGTTGTGGAGATGCGGCAGCCGGCTGGAGGTGCAGAGAATCCAGGGGAAGACCGAAAATCGAAGCACGTACAGAACGAGACCAACCGTGTAAGTGATTTCAATCCGGCACTTCACCTAAGTCAACGCCTAGCATGGAATGCACAACTGAAATCCTTATTTGTTTATGTCTAAAATTTCTTTTATTCTGAATGATGTACCACTCATATCACGCCCCTCTCCTGGAACACCCCCCCGGTCACACTGAACCAGGAATCAGGCTGGTTTGCAAACTTAAAATATTTATTTATGTAGTGTAGGGGAGGACAGGCCTTAAGGCCCCCCTCTCCTGCATTATTCTCCCCAGGTGAGGACCATGGCTCGCCGGGCGTCCCCTCATGCCACCCGGGCCCAGGTGGAGGAGGGCTTGCCCGCCGATGACATTGCCCCCACGTATCCATCATACACACACACTAACGTTTAGACAGGCCTAGAAGCCTTCTTGCCCAGCAAAGATGGCGTGAGTTCAGCGCGCTGTAGCGCGGCCCCCACCTTTGGAGGGCTTTCCAAGTATCCCTGCCGCCGTAGCCCTGGTAGATCCGCTGCGAGCGCGTTCCCATGAGAAAGTCGGGTATGAGCTAACCCGAGATGCTAACACTGTAACATTTTATCGTTCACAATGTAATACTGCACCCCGCATGACCTGGTCCGCGAGGCCGGGGCGACGGGGAAAAAACTGAAGCATCACTATCTGAAGAAAGTAGAAAATAATTCAAGTATTGGTATTAATGAACTACCTCTGTTTAAACAGATTCTGTAAACTGTGAATCAACCATAAAGATGTAACGTTTATATGATGTCACCCCAGGTCTGGACTAATGCTGCTATAACCACAGAGAAAGATGTCGACGAAACGTATAACCTTTATCTGTATAAGTGTTCTTTCAATTTTACGTAGAAACCTGAACTCGTATATGTTTTCTTAATCACCCATAGCGGCGAGTATCAATCTCTGTAGGCCATAACCTAGAACTACCTCATGTAATGTCTAATGTACATAAAATAATCAAACACTGTAGTGAATATAATGTTAGGTAACGAAAAGGTACTCAGACTGAATATATCAACGAAATGTTTTAATGAACTCGAAGTATATATGTATGGTATAGTAGTTTAAAGAAGACAAATGATATAAAAGTTTTGTATTCAAAATTAGGCAACACACGAGGAAAATACCTTTTGTGAATATATGCAAGGCCATTCTCCCTCCCACCCTACGAAGCCTGCCAAGTAGAAAAAAGCTAAGGCCTGTGCCGTGCTCCCCCACCTCCCCCGATCAAGCTGGAACCGCTTCAGAGAGTCAGAGGCCCCAACACAGCATCCAAGGCCACCGGCCGCCACCTGCGTTATTTACAGCACGGTAATAAACTCACGTTTGAATCCACTGATCTACCAGCACCCTCTCGTAAATCCCACAATCCCCCAGACCACCCCAAGAAGCCTGACCCCGCACAAAGACTACCCCTGACAATGGGACAAGACACAGAGCCCCCCTTCATAGTAGCCTCTAACGTAGTAATAAAACATGTACCACCCGGCACAAGCCCCCAGAGCCCAGCCCCTCGACCTGAAATACCAGACGTCAGAACACCGGTAAATCCAATAGATGACCACCAGACCCCTCACAAGGTGCATTCCTCCTGTGTTGTATTGATTGAAAGATTTACTGTAGAAGTTAGATATCGGGTTTTAAGTAACTGCAATGTGCATGATTTAGAGCACCCAAGTCAGGGAAGGTATTCATCTTTGTCACAGGCTGCCCCAGCGTACCAACACCGCCCGGATGACCTCAAGCCGGCCTGCCAGGCCCAACCCAACCCACGAGACTGACCAGTGACGTCCTCCCACCCGGACCAACCACGCTGCAGCAACACCTATAGTTAGTCGACGCCACCCAATCCCAATTAACTTGTGCCCCCTATAGTGTGTAGGTTCTGATGACGTTTTTTGTATTAGAAATACGCCTGCCTTTGCGATTGTCAGGCAGAGCGCTCTCGGAGGTTGCAGAGTTCTTTGCATGCCATATTCTTTTGATAAAATCCCACTTACGCTCACCCGCACTCTGTCTTGGCCTTATTCCCATTGCGGGAGTGTCCATTATTGTCTCCCATTGCGGGGAGGATCGTGCTAACTTGGGGGCGCTTCCACTCAGTGGTGACCCCGATAGCGTGATATTTCCAAATTTATTTTTCCTGAACTCCTTTTAACGACCCCCTTTTGGCACGAGAATCTCCGGTCAGAAAGGGAAACGCACGGTGGGCCGGCTCCGGGAAGCTACCCGCCAACGGCGACCGGTACGCTTAGAAGTGCGCACTCAAACTAGAAGGGGTACGGGATCCCGGTTGCAAAATCCCCTTTGAGTACCGCTCGCCGGAGCCGGGGCTGACTGTTGAGCAGAAAGGCAACACCGCCTGGACGGACCCAGTTTCGGAGACTATCGGTTCAAGACGGGCACGTGAGTACCGAGTGCGAGCGATCATAAAGGGAGAGGGAGGGGAACTTGTGAACAGGAGAACGTGGGCAGATAGAGGAGAGAATAACGGGTGTCTACTAAAGAAAGGTCTTAAAACTTTCTTTATCTTTTCTTTGCATATGGCCATTAGGAGTAAGAAGTAAGTGAAGAGGTAGAAGTGACGGAAACCTAGCTCCGAAAGGGGGTGGAAGGCGGCGCCGCATAGTGCTATCTAAACTAGTACTGGGAATATATGAAGAAGTAAAAAAAATAAGTTATTGGTGTCTGGCAAAGGGAGACACGGAGAATATTTTTAGTGATTGCTACTCTTTCTATTTCTTTTTTCCATTCCATGGGGCAAGGGGTGAAAGCGAAAAGGGTATAAGGTAAATATACTTGTAGAAGAACTATAAAATAGGGAGCACTTTTGTAGGAGTGGGGATTAAGTAGTGGCACGTACAGACGTGAACACAGTAACCTTAGCAGAAAAACAGGGACAGCTGGCCAGGGAGGAAAGGGAGGAAAAGAGACGAGGTGTGAGTGGGAAAGTATTGTGAGGGGTGCGCGCACCGTGTGAGTATTGGAGACGAACGGTTGACCGCGAGGGGGTGCTAGAGAGTGTTGGCCATAACTAGTAGTTGATTGGTTGTAAGTGAAATTACATGAGAGTGTATGGGAATGGGAAGGGGATGAGTTGTGGTGAGTAAGAAAGGATTTGCGCAGTGAATAACTTTGGGTGATATCGTTGATACGTCCGCTCTTGTCTGTGCCATAAAGATATAGATACATATATCTACACCTAACTAAAAGTAAAGGAGGTGGACACGGTCGTTGCTAGTGATTTAGAATATGGGGGCAGAAACTCCCTTGTCGCATATTTGTAAGAGCTTACCGGGGTACGCTGAACGAATAAATAAATATCACGATCAATGGGTAACAGAATTGAAAGGGGAGGGATTGCCCCAGATTTGGCCCGAGGGAGGGTCTTTTGACAAAAGCGTTCTTGATATGGTACGAGCATGCATTAGCCTCAAGTATAAGGGAAAACAATGGCAAAACAGGAAGGAGATATTAGACCTCTGGAGACTGTTTGAGGAAGTACCCCCACCCAAAGATCCGGCACCAAATGTCGATCTGCCGTCCACAACAGACAACCCACTCATGATTCCAAGAGGGGAAAAAGACCAGTTAAATACAGAACAACCTACGGAGGTGATTAGCTTGTACCCAATATTGAACAAACCAGCCCCCGCAGCAGGATATAGCGACCCTACTTATGTGCCTCCCCCCACAACTGTTACACCACAAAGACCAACAGCCCCCCCGCCATACGAAAGCACTAGAGAGCGCGCCCAGGGAAGCACACAGAGAGTGGATATAGAAAAGCTAACGAGTGACTTAGAGTGGAGGCTTTCTGTGGCAAGGGATGAACTCTCAAGAATAAAAGACATATGTGAGCGCACAGCGTGCGCCCCTACACAATCAGGACGCACGTCTAGAGCGTCAAGCGAAAGTAGACAAATTGAGGAAGGATGGAAAAAGGGGGAAATACTGTTCAGAATTGAGGAAGAGCCGACACGAATAATAGAGGTAGGAGCAGTAGAAGGGAGCATTGGTGATGTATCACGAGAGAGAGGGATCAGAGAGGACTTGTTATGTGATGTCAGAGGAGGGATGGATGAGAGTGATAGGTTGAGTATGGCAGTAGGAGGGGAAAGCAAGGAGGTGGACGGTGCATGCTCGCTAGGGACTATAGATGATGAATGGATGGGACGACTAAGAAATAGAGTGGGGAAGATGGCATCATTGGAGTCAGCAGCGACTAAGGTAGGGGAGGGTGCAACTGCAAAAGGGAAGTTACAACTTCCATTGATACACAGAGGGGGGGGGGAGACCAAACTATATACCGTGGGCCCGGATGGACAAGGCTAATCTAATGAAATCATTGCCCCCGTTGTCAGGAGGGGCGAGCAAGTGGATATATGCATTTGAGAAACATACCGCCGGCATACCGTTGGCAGTAGGCGATGTGAAAAGCCTACTAGTATCCGCAGTAGGAGATCAAGCGGACAGAGTATGGGCTAAGGCTGGTTTCCCGGGCGTGGCGTTGAATTGTGATCGCCATGACGGGGCTTCCTTTAATACAGTGCGAGCAAGGGTGTGGGACGCACTGCGGGAGACGTTCCCAGATACCCCTGATTTACAGTCAGTAATGCAATGTACAATGAATGACGGGGAGGATGCTATGGATTACATTCTCCGGGTGCAGGAGATGTGGAGAGCGGAAACGGGCACGCCCTGGCATCAGTCAACGTCTCTGTTTTACTTTATCATCAAGAGAGGGCTCCCAAAAGAGGTGCAGAAGGCACTCGACAAAATAGCAGGTGTTGAGGCGAAGGGGTGGCCAGAGATCCAAAGCATAATAGTGCACCATTGCAAAAGAATAAAAGAAAGAGAGAGGGAAGTAGCACAGAAAAGGTTGGCAGACGAAGCGAAGTTGGTACAATCAAAGCTAGTGAAGGTTGCAGCAGCGGTAGCCGGACTCCCACTCATGAGGGAGGGAGACGAAGGGGAGGAGGGGCAGATAGCAATACAAGGGAGAATAGCAGCTAATTGGGCCGGACAAGGCCAGCGACAGTGGAACGAACAAGAGCAGAACGGAGGTCTCGCGTGGCAAGAGTGGGCCCCAAGAGGAGGAAGAGGTGGGTACAGGGGCCGAAGAGGAGGACAAGGGTATGGAGGAATGGGAGGAAATGGGTGGCAGGGTCCCAGAGGTCCACAGGGGAGCTGCTGGAATTGTGGGAGATGGGGGCATTACTCAAGGGAGTGCAGGAGCAGACAAAACAACGGGTTCCAGGAGACAGAGCAGTACGGTCACCCCCACCCAGGAAGCCCATACGGCCTCCCCATGGGACAATACCAACAACCAGAAAATGCAGGACAAAGAAGTAACGCACAACTACACGGACATCAGTACAGAACACAAAACCACCCACAGAATAATGACAATATGCAATACACGCCAGGTAACACTTTCGCCACAGTAGCTAATGGAGCGCCTGCCCCCGCACCTTATAGCGGGGTGTCAGTAGTTTCGGGGAACATTTTTGATCAAGGGGGGGCAATGAGACACCCCGCATAGGACAGCCCACAGAGAGCACTTGCGTGTCCAGTACTATCTACGACCCACAATGCATCAGAGGAACCATTGATAGGAGCGCAGATAGGAGACAAGCAATTCATATTCATGGTGGATTCGGGAGCGGAAAAATCATGTATTAAAGAGGGCCGGTTCCCGTTATCTAATAAAACGTTAGAGACGCAGGGGTTCTCTGGGGCTGTAATTGAAGTTCCTTACACAGAGGCATTGGATGTGACAGTGGGGGGTAAGACAGTGAAAGCACCCTTACTGTACTATGAACGCTCTCCCATTAATTTGCTGGGGAGGGATCTCTTAAGCAAACTAAATATGACAATATCATTTACAGAAAGCGGTATCGTATGTTCAACGCCAGGCATATGTCCCCTCCGCATACTAGCAGTAATACACGGCCACACAATCATGCAAGAGATCAGAGGGTTACCAAGAAACGAGGAGATGTTTGTTGAGGGCATGAGAACATTGGCTCTCATAGTACCAGAGCTAAAAAGGATGGATTGGAGGATCCCAGCCGAATTCCTTTTCCGCCCCATAGTGAGCCCCGACATTGCTCCCGGGTCAGTGCTATCATTGGATTTACACGCAGTACACGTGTCAGCGAACAGAATATGTGTGATTGGCGTTGACATGGAAGGATGTGAGTGGCGGACAGTACTGTGTACAAATGCAAATATCCCACTGAGGGAGCTATCGGACGAGGAGCTATTTTCTGACACTGAGACAGATGGCGAAATAGTGATGGAACTAGCCATGCCGTGCGACATTGTAGTTACAGCCAGAAAAACTAAAGTTGAATTAATGGCAGTAGTAGGAGCACCACATACATTTTTTGATGACGACATGAGGTTAGTACCCACTAACATATGGACAAATGGCCCCCACGATGTGGGGTTACTACATGGGGTTCAGCCTGTGGTAATAAAACTTAAACAGGGAGCAATTCTACCCCGGGTAAAACAGTATCCATTGTCACGCGAAGCAGAAGAAGGGATCAGAGAGACAATAGATGCACTGCTAGCGCAAGGGATAATAGTGCCTTCAAACTCCCCATGTAACACATGCATTTACCCGATTAAAAAGGCGAAGGGAGGTTCCTGGAGGATGATACAAGATTTACGCCCACTCAATGATGTGATTCAGAAGGAGTTCCCTCTAGTGCCGAACCCGGCGACAATACTATGCAATATTCCAAAAACGGCGTCCCACTTCACGGTCATTGACTTGAAAAATGCATTTTTCTCGATTCCCTTAGCAGAAGAGAGCAGGTACTTAACAGCATTTACACTAGGGGGGAGGAGGTTCGAACATTGCAGACTACCGCAAGGATATTGCGAGAGCCCAAGCATATTCAACAGGATACTACATGAAGATCTGGGGAATTTGTCTGTAGAAAGCACGGTGATTCAGTACGTTGATGATTTATTGGTTTGTGCACAGACTGAGGAGGAGTGTAGAAAGGATTCAATAACACTCCTGATATTATTGGCCAATAAAGGGTACAAAGTGGATAAGGGTAAGTTACAATACTGCCTGACAGAGGTCCTATATTTGGGACAGCTGATATCAAAGGATGGCAAGCGGATCATACCAGACAGGGCACAGGCGATTAGAGCAGTTGGGGAGCCCAAAACAGTAAAAGAGATGCAGAAATTCCTGGGTATGTGCAACTACTGCCGAGCATGGATATTGGATTATGCAGCATACACAAGGCCCTTATTACAGGCACTAAAAGAAGCCCAGCAGGAAAACAAACACATAGAATGGACAGAAGAAATGAACACATCATTTAACTCACTGAAAGAGCTGATATCAAGCGCTCCAGTACTGGCAAATCCAGATTATGGGCGCGAATTCTTCTTATTTTCACACTGCAAAGGAACACTGATGACAGCAGTGCTGACACAAAAGACATCGTTAGGGCACAAGCCACTGGCTTACTATAGTGGCACCCTAGACGCAGTAATGCAAGGTCATTTCGCGTGCGAGCAATCGCTAGCTGCAGCTGCGTTCGCTATTGAAAAAAGTGCCACGATAGTAATGGGCTGTCCTGTGACACTATTTGTGGAACACTCACTCTTTGCAATATTAGAGCGATCAAAGAGCACATTGACAACACAACGCGCCACAGCATATGAAATAATATTGTCCAGCGCAAACATCCATATAGTAAGATGCAAAACAGTGAACCCAGCCACATTCATCACAGAGGCGTGCACCATAGAAGACATGCAGAACCACAACTGCGCAACGTACACAGGTGACGAAGGTCAGGACCAGGTGGTTTTTGAGAATGCCCTGAACGAGGGAGAGGTGTATTTCGTGGACGGGTCAGCATCAATAGACATGGAGACAGGAGAGAAACATGTGGGTATGGCAGTTGTACGATTAGAGGAAGATGAATACGAGACACTAGTGCAACACCGCCTCCCATCACACTATTCAGCCCAAGCAGCAGAACTAATAGCGCTAATAGAAGCATTGCATGCCGCCAAGGGGTGCGCAGTGACAATCTATACAGACTCAGCATACATGACAACAACAGTACACGGCGGGCTGGCACGGTGGGGGCGGAGAGGGTTTCGACGAGCAGATGGAACACCGGTTCAGCATGCAGAATTATTGAAAGAACTGATTGAGGCCCTGCAAGACCCCACGGCAGTGGCCATCGTAAAATGCCAAGCCCACACTACAAATACAGATCTTATATCTTTGGGGAACGCGGCAGCAGACGCCGCTGCCAAAGAAGCTTCATATTTTCAGAAAGGCGAGGTAGGAGAGTACATGTTGCACCACACAACAAGCCAAGAGGTCCCCACAGGATACAATATGATGCCCACACAGGAAATAATAGAGCTGCAAGAGGGAGCTAGTGCAGAAGAAAAATTGCTGTGGACTAAGAGGGGATGCAGCAAATTGCCGACAGATTTATTGTGGCGACAAGAAAGTTCAGGAAAAGCTGTAATGCCAGTCACATTGTTAGAAATAGCATTTCAACAACTACACTTCCCCGCACATAACGCAAAACAACACATAATGGCGGAGATACAAGAAGATTGGTTTGCACCTTGCCTCCAGGAACACATAACAAGGTTGGCATTGGAATGCACAACATGTCAAATTTATAACTCAGGTATGACATTGCGCACACTAAGAGGTACGATACCAAAACCAAATGGCCCATTCAGAGAGCTCCACATTGATTATGTAGACATGGGAGAAAGATGTAATGGGCCTCGCTACATGATTGTGGTTGTATGTCCATTTTCGAGGTGGGTGGAGGCAGGTCCCTGTGCGCGCCCTGATGCGAAGGGCGCCGCAAAGTTCCTAGTGCGGGAAGTATTCCCGCGCTGGGGAATTTGCGAAGTCATTCGCTCAGACAACGGCACACATTTTGTTAATGAACTATTCAAAGAAGTGACTACGTTATTGGGAATAAAGCACAAATTATGCTCGATTTATCATCCTCAAAGTAATGGCGTAGTGGAAAAGATGAACGGCCTGTTAAAAAGCAGATTGTCAAAATTATGTTTTCCCCTCAAAAAGACCTGGATGTACTGCCTACCTCTGGCCCTGTTCGAATTGCGCAATCAGCCAAGTAAAGACCACCATTTGTCCCCGCATGAGATCGTCACGGGAAGGAGAATGAACACAACACATTCACCTCTCCGTGAACGTTCTGATGCACACAGAAGCGCAGCGGTATTAGGAGAGGAGTTCACAGAGTACTTGAAAAAACTGACACGGGCAGCGCGCATAATAGCGAAGCAACTAGCCCCCCCCTCTACAAGAGAGGAGGGGAATACAACAGAATTAGTAACACTGCCTGACAAACCATTACAGCTAATGCCCGGTGACTTTATATATGTCAGAAGTTTTGTGCGAAGGTGGAATGCGCCACGTTTCCATGGCCCTTATGAGGTAGTGTTTTGCACGCCCACGGCAGTAAAGGTGAAGGGCCTAAGATACTGGGTGCATTTGACAGACGTACGCAGAGCCTATAGCGCCGTGGAAGGTGAGGTGCAGGACGAGGCACAGGCAACAGCGGACAGTGGAGTTGTGCAGAATGAGTGAAGGTGATTTTGTGTATGTGCAGCGATTGACAATGAATGCAACTGATGACATGGCATTCGTACGAAAAAAAAAAAAAAAAAAAATATTTTTGCTCTTTTAATTGAATGTTTTTTTTTTCTCACTTTTTGAAATTTTTCTTTCTTTTGAAGAAGTTTTTTCTATATAATATACAATGATCTAAAAGTATTGATTGTAAATACCCGTGTCTGTGGAAACAAACCCTTCCCCCACCCACGTCCATGCTTTATGAAAAAAAAAAAAAAAAAAAAGTTAACAACGTTGGAAATGTTTACATGCCTGTACTTAATGCACTTTTGTATCTCAAACAGGAATTACCATGGCATCTAATGGGCAGCCTGCAACTAATAGATTTGTTAGGATTAGAGAAGTGTTGATAAATAGACTCGCATATTCATACGAATGTGGATTGTCAATTTGTGTTATTGTGTTTTTTCTATCAATATTTTGCCTGGTGACTTATTGGTTTATAGCGTTCATCTCTATCGAAATGAACGAGGGGGGAGGGGGGAGTAACATCACCCGAGCTCCTGGGAGCAATGCAACCACAAGTGTAAATATTAAAGAAGGTGATTTTCTGGTATGGGATGGATCACACTTTGTATGGGGTTACTACACTGAACCACCCACTGTCGCCCTGTCAGATCCAAGAGGTATACAAACAGAAATGGAAAACAACACAATGTCCATACCTGAACTATATAGTAGCCCCAACACCCTCCCCACCCCATCAGAAGAAAGTGACTTGTTGTTTATTGAGGAAGATGGGAATATTATAACTATGAAAGAACATAAGGAAATATACCAGAAATTTGACAAGGGGGGTGGGAAGGAGGAAGGGGGGCCCATTTTTTCATCTATCAAAAACAGCAGACGTAGGAGAAGCAAGGATAGTAGGCGGAGAAGAGAGACAAGTAGGAGGGGGTATGATGAGTACTATGGGTTAGGCTTAGACAAAATGGAAGACCCTCGGCACCCCCACCAAGCAAATAAATGGTATGCTGATATGAGTGCCACAGCCAAACAAACGACAAATGAGAGCTGTTATGTCTGCTCGCTCATTCCCCATGCATCAGGCACACCTAAAGTGTTGTTGCCCAGAGAATTGCCCATTGTAGATGCCCAGTGTCTCCTTCATCTCACGCTATGCCGAATAAAAAACACCTTCCAGACACACGACGTCACCTTCAAGATTATACAGACTGAAAAAACGTGCTACCCAAAAGCAGCTGGAGTGGTGTGTCTCAAAGAACCATTTTTTGCGATACAAGGGACGCTGTTTTCTGAAAACAAATGGAAAGATGAAGAAGTACTGTGCAAAGCGGAAGCACTGAGAGGTGTCCAACCAGCCAGAATGCGATGGATGGAAGAAACATGTACACCAGTATGGAAGGAGCACATTTCCAAACTGACATGGGTAACAGCAATGGAAAAACCCTTCAAGCTACAAAGTGAGATCAAGAACGAACTATGTTTTAAGGGAGAAGGAAAAGTGGCAATAGGGACGAATAAAAACTGCAACAAAACTCTCACCATCCCAGACATGAGAAAAGGAACAGCCGCATTGATGGACACATACTGGGTATGTGGGAACCAGGCCTACTTGCACCTTCCCCAGGCATGGAGCGGCAGCTGCTCGATGGCCACTCTGCACTCGGCCCTAATGGTGATTCCAGAAAGCCACGTTGACGAAAATAAAAGGATGCCAGGGAACATGCACCAGGGTGTGGTTCCTCCCACTGCAAAATCACACCTCTATGTCCTGTCCCCCGGAGAGAAGGGAGAAGAGCTATCACGGAACAGACGGGCATCAAATTACATATCTCAAGCTTCGTCCGATTTATTGGCACAGATCCCAGACAGGTACCGACTGTTCAGCTCTGTAGAAACATTCTTTGCCTCGCTAATATCAAGTGTCCAAGCAAGGGCAAATGCAAAATGGCTCCAGATAACACGGTGGGAACTGATTCAGTTAGCCAATGACACTGAAGAAGGGTTCAACATAATAAAAGTAGAACTGCGAGCTCTACGCCTGATGACCATGCAGAACAGGTATGTTCTGGACCTACTGACAGCGATGGACGGAGGTGTTTGCCGAAAAATAGGAAGTGCCTGCTGCACTTTCGTACCTTCTGAAGACGCGGAAAATGGTTCCTTATCCCACGTGATCGAAGCAGTACACAATCTGGGAGAGAAGATGAAGATGGAAGGTGGAGCAGAAGCCAGCACGTGGTTCGACAATATCTTCTCCTGGGTTCCCTCTTGGCTTGGAATGACGATGAAATTTCTGGTACCAGCTGTGGTGTTCCTCCTCGTGGCGTTCTGCCTGTGCCAGTTGGGCCTCCGATGTTGTGCAAATGCGGTCCCTAACGGCGCAATGATGATGGTGACAATGGGCAACTCTGGTGGTACAATGAGGGCAACACAAGAAGTACATGTGCAGACAGGAATAGACAACACCCCCCAGTACCGGTTAGTGCCTATGTACCGTGACAAGTACATAGTAGACAAGCTATGGCATACCACTATCAAGGAGCCCCGAGATGTGGAATTAGAATGGTACACAGAGGTCTGGGTAGATTTGGAGGAAAGTGGTGACTGTATATATTTAACGTGCACACCAGACGAATATGCTAGAAGAGGAGAGAGCTTAAGGGGGGTGTGTAGGGCATGGATGCCCATCAAGGGAACACCTGCATGGGATGACGCGATAGTAGAGGAACAAGAGTGCAGAAGGTTGGAAGACCTGAAGAATTCGTTATTTTAGTAACGAAAGGGGGGAAATGTAGGGGAGGACAGGCCTTAAGGCCCCCCTCTCCTGCATTATTCTCCCCAGGTGAGGACCATGGCTCGCCGGGCGTCCCCTCATGCCACCCGGGCCCAGGTGGAGGAGGGCTTGCCCGCCGATGACATTGCCCCCACGTATCCATCATACACACACACTAACGTTTAGACAGGCCTAGAAGCCTTCTTGCCCAGCAAAGATGGCGTGAGTTCAGCGCGCTGTAGCGCGGCCCCCACCTTTGGAGGGCTTTCCAAGTATCCCTGCCGCCGTAGCCCTGGTAGATCCGCTGCGAGCGCGTTCCCATGAGAAAGTCGGGTATGAGCTAACCCGAGATGCTAACACTGTAACATTTTATCGTTCACAATGTAATACTGCACCCCGCATGACCTGGTCCGCGAGGCCGGGGCGACGGGGAAAAAACTGAAGCATCACTATCTGAAGAAAGTAGAAAATAATTCAAGTATTGGTATTAATGAACTACCTCTGTTTAAACAGATTCTGTAAACTGTGAATCAACCATAAAGATGTAACGTTTATATGATGTCACCCCAGGTCTGGACTAATGCTTCTATAACCACAGAGAAAGATGTCGACGAAACGTATAACCTTTATCTGTATAAGTGTTCTTTCAATTTTACGTAGAAACCTGAACTCGTATATGTTTTCTTAATCACCCATAGCGGCGAGTATCAATCTCTGTAGGCCATAACCTAGAACTACCTCATGTAATGTCTAATGTACATAAAATAATCAAACACTGTAGTGAATATAATGTTAGGTAACGAAAAGGTACTCAGACTGAATATATCAACGAAATGTTTTAATGAACTCGAAGTATATATGTATGGTATAGTAGTTTAAAGAAGACAAATGATATAAAAGTTTTGTATTCAAAATTAGGCAACACACGAGGAAAATACCTTTTGTGAATATATGCAAGGCCATTCTCCCTCCCACCCTACGAAGCCTGCCAAGTAGAAAAAAGCTAAGGCCTGTGCCGTGCTCCCCCACCTCCCCCGATCAAGCTGCAACCGCTTCAGAGAGTCAGAGGCCCCAACACAGCATCCAAGGCCACCGGCCGCCACCTGCGTTATTTACAGCACGGTAATAAACTCACGTTTGAATCCACTGATCTACCAGCACCCTCTCGTAAATCCCACAATCCCCCAGACCACCCCAAGAAGCCTGACCCCGCACAAAGACTACCCCTGACAATGGGACAAGACACAGAGCCCCCCTTCATAGTAGCCTCTAACGTAGTAATAAAACATGTACCACCCGGCACAAGCCCCCAGAGCCCAGCCCCTCGACCTGAAATACCAGACGTCAGAACACCGGTAAATCCAATAGATGACCACCAGACCCCTCACAAGGTGCATTCCTCCTGTGTTGTATTGATTGAAAGATTTACTGTAGAAGTTAGATATCGGGTTTTAAGTAACTGCAATGTGCATGATTTAGAGCACCCAAGTCAGGGAAGGTATTCATCTTTGTCACAGGCTGCCCCAGCGTACCAACACCGCCCGGATGACCTCAAGCCGGCCTGCCAGGCCCAACCCAACCCACGAGACTGACCAGTGACGTCCTCCCACCCGGACCAACCACGCTGCAGCAACACCTATAGTTAGTCGACGCCACCCAATCCCAATTAACTTGTGCCCCCTATAGTGTGTAGGTTCTGATGACGTTTTTTGTATTAGAAATACGCCTGCCTTTGCGATTGTCAGGCAGAGCGCTCTCGGAGGTTGCAGAGTTCTTTGCATGCCATATTCTTTTGATAAAATCCCACTTACGCTCACCCGCACTCTGTCTTGGCCTTATTCCCATTGCGGGAGTGTCCATTATTGTCTCCCATTGCGGGGAGGATCGTGCTAACTTGGGGGCGCTTCCACTCAGTAGTTACAAATTAATCATACTATGTTTTAATGGGTATACAATAATCACCAATGGGGTGACGTAACACTAAATAATCTCTTTAATACACAAGGAGTAATAGTGAGCAAAACAATTCAGCACAGAAATAATACTTTTGTGTGTTTTTCAGATCAAATAGCAGTGTGGTTACTATTTCCCCCTGCACACCCCTCAACCCCTCAATAGACACTGTAAAGAGATAAGAGGAGAGAGCAGGTATTCTGGAATTGCAGAATTCAAACAAAATAACAATCCCACTTTCCACCCAGCAAACACAAGAGAGAAACGGAATTGATTGGCAAGCTGTCAAAATGGTTTTAAAGTTATCTTGAGAATGGAACGGGTGAAACACTAAATATGGTTTAAATGCTGAAATTGTTTAAATTCTTATGGGAGCCGCTTTAGATATTTACAAACAAACATTAGCAATGATTCGATACTAAGGAACAATGTGAAATCTTAAAATTGAGGTCGGGAGCATTCAAAAGCTGTTTTACACATGTCAGAATTTCCCTAAAACGAAATTCGTGGCAAACCTTTCAGTGTGCGGTAATCGCGATTATGGGAGAACCGTGTGGATGTTAGCTACAAGCAGAAGTTGAAATTTGTTTCTAGCACAAACATTGAAGAAGTTATGGACGTTTTAGTGGAGGTCATTTTTTCGAGATAGGCGCAAAAATGGAAAACAGGAATGCACTTTTTAAAAGACAAATGTGATTTCTTACACTAGATTATGACTATAGAAAAAGAGAATAGCAACACATGAATCTACATCAGTTCCTGGACAGGGAACCCTTCACGTGGTGGATACTCAATTTCTTTCTGGGATTCACTTTAGTTACTCGCAACACTAATGATTTATGATTTTAGAAAAAAAATGAGAGAACCTCAGCGCAAGAAAAGTTGTGACAATACTATGATTCTGAATTTGCGGATAGGATGAATTGAGATTGGGATGAGACTAGGCAAAGTACATATGCTATGTGACACAGTTCTTTCTATAGATACTCACTAGATAGGTTTTTAAACGGAACCGTCAGGATTCTGGTCAAGGATTCTGGTCAAGGATTCTGGTCAAGGATTCTGGTCAGGGATTCTGGTCAGGACAGACAGCTGGGCACACCAGATTGGACTGGGTCTGTTCACAGCACGGCGCAGGACTGGATCTGGTCTGCAATGGCCCTGGTCACAGCTCGGCACAGGAGTGGATTGATCTCTTGTTTCTGATGATAATTCTTTTAGCAGGCAGCAGTACAGCACAGCCCGGCTGTTTATTTCCCCTAAGGTTTCTGGGGTTCTGGTTCTGGAGCTTTAAGACCTATCTGAAAATGGGTCAGCTATGCAATGAGCCTTTCTGCTTGCCAAGTGTCTGGAGTCTGGAGCAAGGAAGATGGATGGTTCTGTAACAGGGTGCTCCGCCAGCAATCAGTTAGTGGGTGAATCTGTCTATCTTTTTTTAGTGCTGAGCTGCCTCTATTTATGCTTATAAAAAAGGGGTGTGTTTGCTGGTTTATCCTAAGTGTGCCCCTTGGACAGGGTTTGGTCAGGGTCTCCTCTCTGCTTTGATAGGAGGAGAAGAACAGGGTGTCACCATGATGATGTGGGTTTATGAGGCCTAGAGTCCACCCCTAGCCTCTTGAGCACCAAATCTATCCTTTGGTACAATACATATTTCCATGTGTGCAACCTCTATAACAATCATATATATAGATTACACATTTTGTGTAGCAGACACTCCTTCAAACCCCTTCGCTGTAAGATCTTGTGTCTGCTTTTTACAGAATTTTGCCCTTTTTATCCAGAACACAATGTCCAGTTTTGGAGCACATTTCTACAAATGTGCGCATTGAACATGGGCATAAGTGTATGAAGTTTCATGCTTTCATCAAAAATACATTTTGTGTAATATCACATTTTCCGCTGTTTCTTCCTAGAACATGTCACAGAGTTCTTGCATCTTTTAAAGTGTGCAGCCAATATTCACATTAACAATGCTGTTATTTTTGTGTTTTTGACACTTTTACACAGTAAGTTATCAGTATTTTTAAAATGAATGTGTCTTTTGTTCTTGTTAAGCAACAAATGGTTGTTTGTCTCTGCATCCTTCTGCCTCTCTGCAGTTCACAAGAAGTCTCCTCCCAGTTCCTCCTGAGCCCAGGCCATTTTACGACGCTTCACACTTGGCAGTTCCTGGAGCTGGAGGATATCCATTGTCTCCTTCCCACTGCAGCCCAAATTCTCCTCCCTTCTATAATCATTGCTTAGGTGTGATCTCCTGGTGGAGGGAATCAGAAGGGAAATGCCCTGCCTCTGTGGGGGAAGCTGTTATACTGGTTTGGTTGCTTTTAGTCAGGTTTAAATTCAAAAGTTATTCTGTTGCATTTTTCCTTTGCTTAAAACAACTTGTAATTTCAAACAAGCAGCTAGAACACTTATTCCAGATTCTAAACCATGGGATTAAACAGTTACAGCATAGGCTACTCTCGGTAACAGGCCACTTAGTTTTCAAACAATTGATTTCAGTTTGTACAAGTTTAAGTTTATCATGCAGGCTTCTGACAGCTGTCATCCAGGCGGCCGAGGGTACTGCGCCCAGATTTTGACAGATTCCACAGGCAGTCAACCTTTGCCATGGATGTTTTTATGACAAATTCATCTTTTCAGGACATCGTAATATCACAATTATTTCTTGAACTAAATGAATTGTAGCACCCAGCAAGAATATTGGATGTTTGAGGGTGTTTTGCACCAGCATTCTGCAGTTTCAGCAATCAAGAAAAAAAGGATTTAAAGCAAGATTTTGGATTTCTTTCAGCAAAGCACTGCTTTTCTCTCTGTGCTCCATTTTTACGTGTTGTGAAGCCCAGTGACATGTTTCAGAAGTGAGATCTCTGTTCCACCACTGACAACATGCATGGTATATTTGGCAGCCATCTTTTCATGTTGCACAGCACGATTTTCAAAGGTGTTGGCGCGCACAAGGGTTTTGCTGCCATTTTAGGATTTTTGGCACCATCAGAACACAGGGATGCCGCATGGCAGAGCAACAGTGAGTCAAGACATCCTACAACCAGAGGAAGCCAGCAAGAACCCAAAAGGTATCTGGGTCACTGGGAAGTTTGATGAGGGCACAAGGGAGTTGTAGAAGACCCCAAGAATCCCGAAAAAGGGGTGAAGAGGGAACCCCTAGAAAGAAATAAAAGTACGTGTCTGGGACCTGCACCCATAAACAGAGAAGAGTCATCAAATCATCTTCTTCATGACAGTACCTGGCAGGAAACCAGGTCTGCCAAAGGCTAGAGGAAGTTTTGCAAGCCATCTTCTTCGTGGCAGCACATGATAGAGATAGTCCAGGGCAAGGGAGACATTCTCCATCGTGCTGTGAACTGTGTTTTGTTGAAAGCCCAGAAAGGAAAGCTTAAAGAATCTAGTCTAGGGGAAGGGAGTCATTCCCCCTAGAGCTTGTGTGTTTGGTGAATTGTCGTGAGACACATCAGGAGGAGGGAGTCATTCTCCTGATATCAAGCCTGGGGAAGGGAGGCATTCCCCATTGCGCTTGGAACTGAACTTCAGATACAGATTGTAAGAAGGCTGACAATCCTCCAGCCAAGGGAAACGAGATATTCCCCCTGAATCTCCAACTGGAGATTTGTGTGGGACTTTGTTTTAATTTGGAAGCATTACAACCAGGGGAAGGGAGCCATTCCTCCTGGTATGAACTTTTAAGAACTTTGATTTTCTTTGGGAACATTTCCATCTGGGGAAGTGAGTCATTTCCCCCTGGAGGCAACAACATTTTGTTTTGAACTGTATCCACAGAGCCAGGAGAAGGGAGCCATTCTCCTGGATGAAGAACCATTGACTTCAGTTTCTAGGGTGAGGGTGAAAGCTAGGATTTGGACACTGGGGCCCTCATTCTGAGGTTGGTGCTAGTCATGGCGCTATTAGCGCCATGACTAGCACCAATACCGGTACCATCACCGACTTGGTGGTATGGGGACTTACCGGTCTATTCCGACCTTTAAGGAGCCGGTAAGTCCCCATTTGAAAAGCCATTCCCCATTCCCATTTGAGCCCCCATAGGGCTCAATGGGAAGGGGGAAGGCGTCAATAACGGTACCGCAAATTGCGGTATCGTTATTGACCCCGGTATCCCTTTGCGGGTCCCGTCCATAACGCCTGGTAAAACCAGGCGTTAAGGGAGGACCCGCAAAGGGACCTCGGAATAGGGCGCAAGGGATTACCGGCACCAGTGTCATTACCGGTGCCTGGTATCCCTTTGCGCCCAGGTCCTAATGACTCATTGGATGTTGGACTTCCATATTTTGACGGACATTCTGACACCCATTTAAGAGCTTTAGTTGAGGCACGGAAACCCCTCTTAGAAGTAGGGAAAGATAGGGTTTTCTTTCTATATTTTAACAACAATAAATGTTTATAGCAATCACTATGCCACCTGTGTGTCAGTCTCCTCCTTCTGCACCCTTCTGCACATTAAGTGAGGTACCTTGATCCTTCTGAAATCCTATTTGAAAGTGAGGGATCAACTTCAATTTCTCTACCCAAAGATCCAATTCTTTGAGCAGGAGAGCCACAAAAACTTTTCTAGAGGCATCCAGGGTTGCAATTGGTTGGCAGTTTCCTGAGCAACCTCTGTCACCCTTCTTATGTATAGGAATGATATATGATGTGTACCACATTTATGGTAGAATGTCCCTGGAGATAATGAGCCTCATTATATGTTTGCCAGTCCAGAAACAACTGTGCCGGTAAGCCTACCGGCACCGTTGTTTCTGGACCAGCAAACTACAAGTCTGCCCGCCGGAGCCGCTCTGCCTGACAGGTCTGACCCTGCCAGGCGCAGCAGCTACGGTAGGCAGACTTGTCATGGGAGCACCAGCACCGTTGTTAATGGTGCCAGTGCTCCCATGTCGCCATTCCCATAGAGTCCAATAGGACTCTATGGGAATGGGGATTAATGAAATTGCTGGTGCCCGACTTCCCGGCCACCGAACTTGGAATAGCCAGGTGGCACTGGTAATTCATTCTGAGTCCGGCGGCAACCCGCCAGTAGCACCGGCAGGGTTGCCGCCGGACTTGGCGAGGCCCAACATCTCTAAATAAAATGCTTCGAATGTCAGCCCATAACGCCAGATTGGATTTAAGAATACAAGAGCCAGATGTAATCACGGGCAGAATATCTTCCTTAGACAAACTACCTTCCCATTTGGAAATATCACATCTAGAGACAGATTCTGATGGGGGTGGACTGCCAATGGCAGCATAGATGGATTCAAAGTGAGATGCCCATGTGTCTTCCTCAATTGAGCAGATCGGCGCATTGGCGTGCTTATAGTGCACATCATTAGTTATTTCCCCAAAAAAGGAGGTACTCTTCCCATTAAGTGTCTACAGGATTTCTTGGCTATCTGCTATACCAATAAAGTGTGCCTCGTACCTTTACAAATGTTTCTATACCTCTGTCGAATTCTATTCTTGCCCTGAACAAATTCTTCTTAATTCATATTCGATTTGTCCTTCAATAGATTTCTCAACCTAACTCTTTTTTCTCTTTTGGCCTCTGCTATTCTCACTTTAAATACGCTTTTTACTCTTTTACTTCCAAGACAAATGTCTTTTCTTAGATATTTTGAGAGGCAATCAAATATAGTCCTATTCTAGTTATGAACATTAAATAGCATTCCTAGACATGTTGGGTGTTCTGACCCACGTTTGGACTATTATGCTACAACATTTGGTGCTGTGGGCTTAGGAAATCCAAGATGGCCGAAAAAGCCCACATGTGCGCCAGAATCTATGAAAACCGCGCAGTTTGTGCGCACACCAAAATGGTCGCCTGACTTGCCACCCCCCGGTGCAGGTGTGCTGGGTCAGAAGAGCCATGAGTGAAATGGGGTGCCAAAGAGAAAAACAGCAGTGCCTGTTCGCTAGAAAGCACTTTAAAAATCACCCTTTGTTTCTCTGAAGCAAGCTCAGAATGCCCATTTCAAACATTGCAGAATATCCAACAATCTCACTGAACACCAGCAGACATTTGACAGAATAAAGTCTTGTGGGCATACAAAATCTGGAAAGAGGATGAGCCTAAAATAATGTTCATAGCAAAACTGGCTGAGCTGTGGATTTCAGCAGTTTAAGTAAATTTGGACTGAAAGACACTAAAAATCTAAATGTTTAAAAGAAATGAGTGACCTACTTTTGAGTGTCACATAGGTTGCAATTGTTTAAATGTCATAGTTTTAAACTTAGAATCAGCATTCTAGCTGCATGCATAAAAATTGGAAGTTTGATTTGGACAGGAAAACTGGCAGCCAAAGAGACATTTAGCTGAGGACTGGCTTAAAAAGAGAGGGAATTTTGCCCACCAGCTACCCCCGACAGGAGTTGGGACTTGCACAACAGCTGTGTTCCCAGGCCTAGCTGCCTTTTGCTGTTCCCACCAAAAGGGATATGACACTTCTCTGATTGAATTACCTGGGCTCTGCAGGAAATTGAACAAAGCCCTGTCCTGACTCAGGCAAATGTTTTATTGGGGGGGATTGTAAAAGTGGCTTCCTCCTGGAAGGAAAGTGGAGGAGCACTGCCTGTGAGAGCAAGCTGGCTTGGCAGAACTGGAAAAACCAGAAATTCAACCTTGTGCTGGGGGGAAACCACACCCCTTTGGGGCCAGAACATAAATCTAAAAAGATGGATCATTCATAGAGCGGACTTGTGAAAATTTTATAAGTGATATCATTATTCTTGTGATTTTTCTGTGCACATTTGAAGACGTGTTAGGACCCGGTGGTATGTTCAGGGGGGTTGTTAGCGGAAAAGAGGATATTACTCTAAATGTATGTATGTTAAAGTTCTGACACTCCACCACCTAATGCCCACACACCATGGGCACATTTGTGTAAATGTGGGGACAAATCCAATATTGGTAACCCGACCAAAAAGTGAAATATGTTGCCATTTTTGAACCCAAGCTCCTAGAAACGACAGAATTGGAACAGGGGCTACCATCTGTAAATGCATGATGTGTGTATGCAATGCCAAACAACTGTCTATCGGGGAAGTATGTATTTGGATCAGATATAGATTGTGTAAAGTTGACAGGGGTGGGTTCTCTGTATCATAAACAGACCTCATCATGGGGAAGAGGAGGAAGTGGCCAATGACAAGTGGAGAGGGGTAGGCCCTAGAAAGCTAGCCTCTCCACCCACTTTCAAAACACATAAAAGCAGACAGTCAGGACACATAGGGACATTCTATTCCATCTGCTGCGGGACGCTCTGCCGGGAAAATCCATAGTTTACCTCCATCAACCTCCAGGGAGCCAACACAGAGACTTCAATCTATCCACCTTCAGAGACCAAGACTTTACTTCAGAATTTGTAGCAGAGAGGTCAACTACAAGCTAAATCCCTCTTTAGCAGGCCTCAAATCATTGCAACTATTCACAGCCAGGCGAGCTGTTTGAATTCTTTGCAAGAACTCTTGCCATTTGCCAGAAAGCAGTGTTGTATCCAGAGAGAGACCAGCTGAACCGGAGACCGCTGTATCCGGACCCACAGACCTGATCAGAACCAGAGACCCAGACCAGACCAGCAGAGTAGAGCTGACCCAGATGCTGTGTGCAGAGACCGTCCGTGGTGAGTGAAGAAAACCCGCTGACCAGATCGTGACGAGGCCCAGTCCTTCTAAAAATTAGGAGTGAGTATCCGCCAAAACTGTGCAGAACCCAATCTCTTAGTTAAAATAATCTAATGCAAGCTATTTTAACTTGAGTAGAACTGTCTCCTAGAGATCCTGTTACCTGTCATTTGCAAAGCTGTCACCTGTCATTTTCTAGCTGCAAGCTGTAACCTGTCGCTTTGAACTTTTAAAAATTTCAAATCTGAAAAACTACCTTTATTTAATCGTCCGTCTCTCTGGAACCGTGTGGGCTAGGAACTTGGTTTCCTCTGAAAGCTTAGAATCTCAGCTTTTCAACAAGCCTAGAACCGACTTCCTACTCCTTATACTTTCTCCGTAATCACGATTCTCGCACTCGCGAATTTTACCGCGATTTGCGATTTGGTTAAAAATCCAGCCACGTGTAACCATCAGCAGTCATCTCTTTCCTGACTAAATTTCATTTGCCTCTTAAGAACCCTCCCTGAATCATTTCTAGAGTGAGTCTGGACTAATATTAACTAGATACCACTCACCCTGAACCTCCTGAAGGGAATTAAAAGCATTTTCAGCATATTTCTCACTGCATTGTCACCATATTCAAAGCATTTTGCCTGTGTTTCAAAACTCCTATCTGTTGTATAAGCTGCTGGGGGGGAATCAAACTGAATTCTATTTGATTGCATTCCTAAGAACTGTGTCATCTTCATCTTCATCTCCTTACATTGCATAAAAGGGGGGGTGAATTGTCCAAGAAAGTGATTACATTGTCTTTTGCTGAAATCCTATCAAGTTATTTTCTGTACTGCATTTCATTCCACATTGCATCTATTGAAACCATAAAAGTATTGTTGCTATCTTATCCATCCTATAACCACTCATCATTGATTATAAAGAAGTGTGCTAGTGCCGGACTATCCATTATTGATTACTGCTCAGATTAAGTGTGATATTCAATTATTAATTTATTATAAAGTGTGATATATATATCTATTGATTAAATTATCAAATAAACCTTTTAAACTTGCAAAACAGAACTACTTCTTGGCTCAGTGGGGTCAGGGGAATTCCAAGAGAGGGGTGTTATATAGGGGTAGTCATCCAGAACGCATGAACTGGACATAAAGATATATCAATAAGGGTTTCCATTCAGTATCCCAGACTAGGCATTGATTTAGCTGTAGTGTTGAATTGAATCCTCTTACAGACAGTCTTCAGAAAATGTTTCAACCACAGTCAAGAGTTGGAGGACAAATCTCTAAAGTGTTGACGGGTTCTAGTGCACACTGAGACCTCCCCTACATGGCGTGATGGAGGCTAGAAGGGGGTCCCATTCGAGACCACTAGTGTTAACTTCAATTTCAATGGAGATAAAAGCATGATCACGGAGGTAGGTGGACTTAATGGCCAGAGGAGTGCTAATGTATTCCATATGAGAAAGAAAAATATGGTCGATACCAAGAAGAGGAATGACCTCTACAGCAGGATACAATCTCAGGACTAGTGTTGCCCTGATTTGGCGATAAGAGCGCGTATCCCCAGGAGGACATGACATGTAACCAAGTTTCGCAAAGTGCTTATATCACAGGTGAAAGGGGAACGCCCTGGCTTAGGGGGCTTGTCACAAGTACATTGCCCCCTGCCCCCAAGCTTCTGTAGTCGCTCCTTACAGTTATTCCTTGTTGGTTCCTTCACCTGATGGATCTTTGACAGAATCTCTGGGGCTTCTCAAACATGCTCAGGAAGAAATAAAGATGCATGGGCCCTCTGAACCTGCTGCAGGACTTCTGGCTGGGCCCGTGAGTCGTAAAAAGGATGAAGAACACATGTAAATCCAGGTGACAGTCACCTTTTGAAACAGGACAGGGATCCAAGTTTCCGATTCCTGCCGATGAGCAGATAACTCCATATATCGCCTCACCTCAGGAGGACACGGCAAGAGGCAAGCAGCAATTTCCTTGCCAGCAAAACTCCAACCTACAGCCGCTGTCCCATTCCAGTCTGCCAGACCCTAATTAGCTGGTCTTCCTGATTGGTGGGCAAGACCTTTGCCCCATTGCAGATACAGAGACTTGGCACTCTACGATCAGTTCCAAAGTTTGCCTCAGTAAGCAGTCGGAGGATTAGCAAGGACTTCCTGCAGCCCTGGGAAAACAGCAGGAGAACAGCCTGCCCTGCTAGCCACTCTGCATAGCGGTATGAGTGGGGAAGCTAAATGTAATGCAGCTGGTGTTGCACTTGCAGCTGGGCTCCTTCTTCCCTCCTCACCCGGTCACAGAGAAGGAGAACAGCCTGCCCGGGCCCGGCAGCCACTCTGCTCCGCGTTATGGCTGGGGAAGTTAAATGCAATGCAGCTGGTGTTGCACTTGCAGCTGGGCTCTTTCTTCCCTCCTCACCAGGTCACACAGCAGGAGAACATCCTGCCCGGGCCCGTCAGCCACTCTGCTCCGCAGTATTGGCTGCAGAAGCTAAATGCAATGCAGCTTGTGTTGCACTTGCAGCTGGGCTTCTTCTTCCCTCCTCATCCGGTCACACAGCAGAGGAACAGCCTGCCCCGTGCCGGGCAGCCACTCTGCTCCGCGGTATGGGTGGGTAAGTTAAATACAATGCAGCTTGTGTTGCACTTGCAGCTGGGATTCTTCTTCCCTCCTCACTCGGTCACGCAGCAGGAGAACAGCCTGCCCCGGGCCCGGCAGCCACTCTGCTTAGCGGTATGGGTTGGGGTGCTAAATGTAATGCAGCTGGTGTTGCACTTGCAGCTGGGCTTCTTCTTCCCTCCTCACCTGGTCACGCAGCAGGAGAACAGCCTGCCCCGGCAGCCACCCTGCTCCACGGTATGGCTGGGGAAGTTAAATACAATGCAGCTTGTGTTGCACTTGCAGCTGGGATTCTTCTTCCCTCCTCACTCGGTCACGCAGCAGGAGAACAGCTTGCCCCGGGCCCAGCAGCCACTCTGCTCAGCGGTATGGCTGGGGAATTTGAATGCAATGCAGCTTGTGTTGCACTTGCAGCTGGGCTTCTTCTTCCCTCCTCACCGGTCACGCAGCAGGAGAACAGCCTGCCCCGGCAGCCACCCTGCTCCACGGTATGGCTGGGGAAGCTAAATGCAATGCAGCTTGTGTTGCACTTGCAGCTGGGCTCCTTCTTCCTTCCTTACCCGGTCACGCAGCGGGGAGAACAGACTGGCCCGCCAGCCGCTCTGCTCCAAATGAAAAAATGTCGTCACGTAAGAAGCATGAGTAAACATTTTACATTTACAGTTTACACATGCTTTTTATTGTACGTCATAATAAACATGGACACTGAGCAGTCTCGCACCCAGGAACCTTCATCTTTTCAACCTCCATTTTCCCGAGACTGAGGTGTCAACCTAACCAGCTCCTCCAACATCACCAATCATCTTGTGGCAGTTACTGCCAACCTGCCTTGTTGGCTCCCTACTTTTCAACTCCTACTTCTTCCATCCTAACCCGTTTCATCCTACAACACAAAGTTCCTGCTCCTGCAGCAAGGTCCTGTGGCCTGCTTCTTTCCTGAACAGCTGTCCACCTTCTAACCTTCATACCACAGCACTGGCTTGCCCTCCAGGACCTCAATTGGGAAATTTTAACACCAAATTCTCTGGCAACGAGCTCCGTCTTTGGCTGGACTGCATTGCGAAAAGGAGGCCTCTTCAGACTTCTCGCCAGGAGGTCACCCTGTCTGTGGACATTCATGGAAAGTTCTGTGCAGTGGTCCACACCTTCCCAGGTTGGGTGATATCAAAAAACACTGGCAAGTACTCAAGAGGCATGTCCACAGCCTGACCAAGGACTAATGAAAGGACTGCCTAGAAGCGGTGGGAGAAACAAGCCCTCAGCAACATGAACACATACATGCCAAGCCTCCTGATTTAGGCAGGAGACTCACGATTTTTCAAATATTGCTATTTTTCACATCCTCCCGCCTAAAATAATTCTAGCCCCAATGCATTCCTATGGGAAAATGTATGCCTCCCGATTTCTCAGACGAAATCTCCCTCCCAGGTGCGTCGGAATGTTGGCATATATGTGAACAGCATAGAGGCATTTAGAGTAGTGGAGACTGGCGGTAATGGGGAGTAGAGAACACATATTACAACACCTGTATGTATTATCACAAGGGTGCCACAGATCAATAATCGGACCAGTTTTGGAATGCTGGCAAATTAAGTACTTTACTTTTGGGAATAGAATACAGGGTGGCAAAAACAACAAACTGGCACTCGTCATGTGAATCGGAAAAACTAAACACATCTTCCCATGACCCGAGACAACACAAAAACGATTCCCCTGCACCCTGTTTCCCCCTTCTCCTAACGGGGATCCCAGCATAGTCCAGGGTCAGATTGAAGTATTTCCTGCATCCTTCTTCGATAGTCTTTTCACTCTTTCACACTTTTCAATCTGAAAGCCAGGATTAGAGTGTTTTCTGACCCCTTCTTTCCTTCTAGGTTATCTCTTACTTTTTTCCCCCAAACTTTGTCTGATGTGGCAACAGGATTTACCTCTCGCGTATTGTCATATGGCGGTACCTTGGGAGGGCCTACATCACCTTCCTGTCTTAGGTTTCCAATATTTACCCTTCTACCCAACTGCCCGAACGCGCCCTTACTAGTTTGTTCATCCTCCCAACTTGTGCTTGGCTCCTTCAGATCCCGGGCGTGCCACCCAACTCGTGCTTGGGACTAAGCGCGCCCTCTGGTACCTTCCCCATCTGATTCTCTAAATTCTCTCTTTTATCTTCTTGATGTTACACTACCTACTCCAGAAAAGCAATGGCAGATCTAGAACTACAAATCCCAAAATGCGACACAACTCAACTGAACATACATATCCAAAAGGGAAAATTGTGTTTGCATGTACAACATTGGCTAAATGGATTGTGCAAGACAGGGAGCCCTGTGATTCACAATAATTATAGAGTAAGGAAATAGGCATTTTGTTCCATAAATGTTTGAATGGAATGGCAGCATTCCTTCAATGGCTGGTAGTTTTCACACCCATTTAATTGACACACAAACCTGTTTCGCACAGGTTAATGGAAAACATCACACAAAGGCAAAAGCCCCCATTGCAGGGTTGCCGGATTGGGCAGGTGGGGGACAGTCAGGGGGGGAAGTTGCTGGCGGATGCCAGCTATAACTGGTGCCCCCAGTGGGGTCCTGGGCTCATTTTGTGGACGTGCGGGAGACCGTGCGGCGGGGCCAATCTTTGGGTTTAAAAGTAGTCCCTAGGACGAGGTGAGCACAGTTCTCTGCCTCGCCTTGCTGGGATTGTCACCGCCGCAATCACACCGCCCTGCCTGAGCCCTCAACTGCCAGAAGGATTTAGTTTTCCCATCCCACCCATCCTTTTTAGGTTGGAGAGGAGGAGAGCGTGTCGCGGTTTGAAGAGGACCACGGGGACACTGAGATCTCTTTCCAGGGGACTCCGGAGCTTGAATGGGGCATGGCTACCAGAGGCTCCCAGCGGGGGAGAAGGGGTGCAGGACGGGGGGGGGGGCAGCTGGGCCCAGTGGAGAATGGGGCTGCCTCCCAGGACGCCTCCCGAGTAGGGCATGGTGGGGGGGAGGTAGGGCCTCATCACCAAGCGCCACCCCTTGGGGGTGGTGGAGCCAGGGTGCGCATCCGGAACAACTTGCTGATAGAAGTGTTAACAATGCGTAATGATTGTTATTAATGATTGTGTTATTCAGGATTATGTTTTTTAAGGAAGGTCACATTTTTGGGTGTTGAGCTATGTTTGCTGTGGAATAAAAAATGTGGCCGGTTTTGGCATCCAAAAAGATAGAGTTTTGCGTGTTCACTCTTCCCCTGGGTATGCCTTCCTGCTCAACCCACTGAAACCCACAATCCCAGAGAGCATGCCCAGGTGATTACAATCAACAGTCTGGTGGATTGTGCGCTCCGAGGCCTAAGGGCGTGTAGCGCTCTATAAGAATTAAAAATAAATAAACTCCCTGAGAGTAAGTATCACAGATGGCAACAATGATAGTGGAGGGATGGGATTTACGTGGAGACAGTCTTTTAGCCGGTCTTCTCATTCGATAATTTTCTCCACACAGGGGCTTTAAGTGGAATACGGCTAGGCGGAACTGAGTACCAGCAAGGTCTGAAAAGTAATATCAAGTATACCCGAGTCCCTGGTAGGCCTAACCTACTCCACGCCCAGCCAATCTCTCACGTGTGCGTGAGCACACATTGAAGTGTGAGACACGTTTGAAAAAAGAAAAGCTCACTTCACCTTCCCATCTGTTGGGTGAAAAGAGGGAGATGAATGCTTTAGCTGGGGTGGGGGGGTGGGGGGGATTAATCGACACAGCAATTACGAAACAAATAGGGAGACCAGCTCAGCGTTCCTCCCCTCCTGCCATGCAGACATAAAACAAAATTGTGCATTTTTGGGGGAAAAACAATGGTAATTTCAACCGGATATGAGGACACAAACCTCTGGTGCTCACGTTCTGCTCTCCAACCTCGAGCTGTCAGAGGTGAGCTCTCGCGCGCCTACACACGAGATAGTACATCATACATCAAAATAATAATAACTTTCATGTGATATAGATTTGAAAATAAATTCAAACTTTACACATAGTATAAATTACATACATTAAAATAAGAAAGGCAGATCATCAAATATATCATATATCATATACAAGTATCAATCTAACAACAACATATATTGAAAATATTTATGAGAATATATGTAAAAATATAATAGGACATCAAACAAAGTTTCTTTAATAGTAAAATAAAATATTAAGACTTCCATTAAAACAATTCTTTGTCCATTATATTGACAGAGTCAGCGCCGTAAGTATGAGCATTGCATCTCTCACCCACTGCTATCCTAACCAGAGTACGTAGATCAGGGTGCCGTAGATGTAGAGTTCCCGAAAATAAGGGTGCCTTAAATGTGGCATACCTAACCAGTTCATACAACACCGGCAATCTTTAGCCCACCGTAATCAGACATTTCAGATCAGAGTAAAGGACCCAGGTGTTTTTCGATCTGTTGCCACACATTGTACAATGCAATAAACAGGTGCATATTGCTGGTATTAGTGCAATAGCGCCAGAAAGAGGTTCCACGTATGTTAAACGGGTCGTGTACGAATTCCCTGAGATATTTAAGTATTGGCTGTTCCAACATCATACACTCCGTTAACAAATGTTTCGCTGTTTCCACGCATTCAGGGTATTTACATACACGGCAAACTCGATCACTAGCAGGAATTTTTTCTCTGACTCCTGTATTATACAGGGTTGGTAGTTGCTCCATTCTGAACAAAATAATGAACCGTCTAAGCCTTTTGGTGGGGCAGAGATATAGATATGCTTGTGGTTGCATTAAGGTATATAATCTATATTTAATAAAGTGGTAGGAGTTTAGGCTGCTTAAGTGTGAGAAATTCTCTAGCCAGTCCCACAAATCCACCTTTTTACCAAGTGCTGTTAGCACCTCCTTAGAGACTGTTTCTCCTCTATGCGTCCAGCCTATGATCGCAAGAAATTTGGTCATATCTTTCAGAAGGGGGGAAGTGGAATGTTTTTTGCTCACTTCTTGATGGATCACAGCCAATAATTGGTTGGAAGTACCATCCTTCATTTTAAGATAGAATCCTGCTCTCCTCTTGAGTACTAATGCTTTAAGAGAGGGCAGTCCCAGTTCAAGCCTAATCAAGGCCATAGGGACACTAGAGGGTAAGCTGAGTATCGGGCACCAGAATTTGCCCTCTATCACTTGCAGCCAGGCGAAGTCAGTAGTGAGAAGAGTCTCCAGGCCATAGATAATCATGGGCGCGAACACTTGTATATATAGATGTCTTGTCCCCCACAAGGTAAAGCCACCCTGCTTCTTTGTGAAAGATGATATTAATGCTATTACTTGCATAGCCCTGGTTATACGCCCTTGCCTGCACAAGGAGTAGTCACCCAGTGGCTCAATATCTACTCCAAGATATCTATAGGATGGAGCATAGAGTATGTGATTGTTGTATATCCATAAGTTCACTCTGGAAGCTCTTCTCCTGGTAAATCTGAGTACCTTTGTTTTATCTAAATTTATAGACAAGCCGTTATTCTTAGCGTAATCCCACAAAGTGACCGCGGAACGCCTCAGTCCGGCTCTGGTGTTGTCAAATATGACCAGGTCATCAGCATATGCTAAGACACTACAGGGAACCTCACCGATTTTTGGAGGGCAATTATTTGTCTCCGCCAATGCTGCAGGGATGTCGTAAACATATAGAATGTAAATGAGGGGTGCAGTTACGCATCCCTGCTTTACCCCCTTATTCTGGGTCACCTGTGTAGTCATACTGCCTTCCTGATTTAATCTGAGGCAGGCAGAAGTGTTGTGATGTAATTGTCTAAGGTAATATAAGAGGCCCGGCGGACAACCCATTTTTTCCAACTTCACCCATAACCTTGCTCTAGGTATAGTGTCGAAAGCAGCCCTAAAATCTATTTATAACGCATATAGCGGGGGCTGTCCCTTGCTCAGTGCACGTGTGCAAAGCATGTCCATCACCCAAAGGTTATGGGAGGTGGAATAGTCTCGCCGGAAACCACATTGGAACCTACTAAGGATGTTAGTTTGTTCCACCCATTTCTGCAGCTCATTGAGCAATAGTGCCGCAAAACGTTTGCCAGTGATGTCCAACATGGAAAGGAGCCTATAGTTGTTGGGGTCTGTACGGCTACCTTTTTTGAACACAGGTATCAGAATAGCCGTTTGCCAAGAGCGGGGGATGGTCCCCTGAGCTAGGATCTTCTTAAAGAGAATGGAAAAGAGGTGAGCCCAGAATGCAGGGTAGTTCTTTATAACTACATTAGCCAACCCGCTAGGACCGGGGGCTCTGGAGGCCTTAAGGGTAACCAGTTTATTATAGATGGCCTCGGAAGAGACATCAAAAGGCGGGGGAAAGGGAACCTTCTCTAGTGTTATCCTAGTGGTCTCAACCTCTCCCGAATTACGCCCTAATAAAAATGTTATCCATGTTTCTTTGCCTATTGGATTAGCTAGTGGTCCCTTAACCTTCTCTCTGTTCTCGTTTAGGAGTGACCATATATTACGAGAATTTCTAGTATAGATAGTTTGTATGAGCCTTTGATGTCTATTATTCCCTTCTGACATTTTTATGCTCTTAACACAGGCTCTATATCTGCATTTCGCTTTTCTAACTTTCTCATAATATTCCTCTCCCACTATGTTCATGCTCCTGAGCCCCCTTATTTCGGCTCTATATCCTCTCTTAGCATCCCGGATTCCCTTGTTATAATAGGGAATTCTGCCCTTGCGCTTTAACATGCACCCAGTTTTTGTTGTAGCATATAGGCCAGTAAAACCCCGAATCCAATCCTCTATATCATTCGCTGTCATATGCTCGAAGTGAGGAAGGTCCCATAAGTCAGCTGATTTAAGAGCTTCAGAAGCCTTCATTATGTTCTTCTCTGACCAAATTATTCTGGTACCAGAGCAGTTGGTTTGTATGCTACCGATATTAGAATGAGGGATAGAGGAAGTAGGGAGGCGGATAGAACAAAAGAGCAACGCATGGTCGCTCCATATGTTATGAGTTATAGTCATGTCCACAACTCTAGACTGCATCTCAGGGCACATGAAGATGTAGTCCAGTGTGCTACACGCTTTGCCATTAGTCCAAGTATGTTTCCCGGGCCGGTCTCCCAGTGTGCGACCATTGACCATGCTAAGGTCCCAAGAGTCGAACAATTGCAACCAGCCTAAACCTTCCCCCTCCCTTCTTCCATGCGTCATCACACATCTTTCACTGAGTTCAGGATTAGGGGATAAAAGGAGGTCGCCTGTCATGTGGCAATTGAAATCCCCCATCACCACTACTGCAGTATTTCCGGGCCTGAGTGCCCAATAAGACAATACCTCCTGAATTGCTTCTTGTAAGGATTCTCTTACCACGGCACCTGGTGGGTTATAGAGATTTAACAGTAAGAATCTACCCAAATCGCCTTCATTTACAAAATCAATCTCTACCGCTAATAGGTAGTCCTCAGCTTTACACTTTATCTTTCGTGATGTCACTGTGTTCACCACCCCTGTAAGTAAACCCCCAAATTGGCGGCCCTTGTCACCCCTTTTGGCAGATGACTGATATGTAACAAAACCGTCGAGGAGTAGGGGGTCAGAGGACCAAGTTTCCTGAAGGCAGATGCAACTGTGTTTGGACAGTAAAGCAACTGAACCCTCGGGCCTCAGGAGATGCGTAAAACCTCGACAGTTCCAAGAAATTAAAGAAAAACATCAACGATTCTGAAGTACTCGAGGGAGGGATGCCAGAAGTGATTGAAGTGCAAGCTGTATTTCAGCCAAGGCAGAGCTTTCTACTGCTACAGACTTGGCTTCGATAGCAGCTGGTGCCGGTGTAACCGTGACCTCAGAATCGTCATGAGGGTCCCTCTCCTGAGGATCCACGTCTATGTCAATGTCTACAGCCCTCAATTCTTCCTTAAAGTTTCTAATTAGATGCGCAGAGGCCAGAAAGGTGCAGTGTATGGCCGAGACGTGTGAGTTAGGCACCTGTAATGGTTCAATGAACAAGAAGTCATCAGATTTCAAAACTCTGAGTTGAGGTATGTAATGAAGTCTAGTTAGGAACTCTGAGCGTGACAGCCAGGGGTTTTTGCCACTAGGATACAGATTCTTGATGAAGCAGATGCGGTTCTTGTTGCTCTCCTCCACTGTACTTTTTAGGGCATGCCGTATAGGCTCAGATGGTTCTACTACTGCTCCTATTTCCGACAATTCTTCGGGACATACGTGGAAGCTGGAGTCAGGATCCAACTCAGGGTCCCCCAGAAAGGTATCTTCTGGCTCCACCACTATGGATTTCTCTCCCGGTACTAACCATCCGGCGAGCGAACCCTTTGTTTCTGCCGCTCGGGCTACTGCTCGTGCTTGTCTTTTCCTAGCTTTTTTAGAGCGAGTTTCCGGGGCCATCAATGGCTCTACAGTAGGAATAAAGTCACTCTTTGTTGCTTTCTTGTTTTTAAGTGCCTTCTTGGCCAGTCTGCGTTGTTTCCGAGTAAGAAATGAGGTAGCCCCGGGGCTTTGTGTGGGTTCCAGTTCCTTAGCGGATGCTGAGGGTATATCCCCCTCCGGGATATTCCCGTAAGGCGTGTCAACTTCCCCAACTTCCTCAGGCGGGACTTCAGGCTCTTCAGATTCTTCTACAAAATGTACAGCGTCAGATAGATTTTTCTCTGCATCTTCGTAAGGAGGATCCTTGTGTTCTAACGCCCAGGTGATTGTGTTAGTGTTTGTCAGGATACGTCCTGACATTTGCAGAAGTATTTTAAGTGCAAATTGGAGGGAGACCACCGAAGATTGTAGCTCGGCTATCGCAGTTATGCTTGGATGTAAATTTTTATCATCTTCAACCTCGTTTTCAGGTTCGTCCTCCATAGATGCCATCGCTAGGTTTGGAGAAGCGGACAAACGACTGATATTACCCTCAGGTGTTTGTTTCTCTGTATGTGTATTAGGGTTAGCCTTGGGAGATGTTATACTGCTAGATACCTTCGGGGGGATCTGAGATAGCATACCTCTCTGTATGTCTAGACAGAGGTCAAGCAGCGAGTTGTTGTCTATGTCATCAAAGTTAGTGGAGTTTAGGGTAATATTACTAATTGGCACAGGTACCACCGTTTCCTCGTTAATAGTTGAGTTTATTTCAGGGGGAGGATTTGCTGCAAAGAAATCGGTGATCGCTCCTTGAGCCCCATTGTTCTTCTTGGTCTTGTCTCCTTTCTTTTTGGTCTCTTGGTTTTCCTTCACAGGTTTTACCTTAATTTTCCGAAGGTTATAGATGGAGTGGGGAGCTCTTTTCCCTCGTTGCATTATTACGGCTAAGCTCCACTCCAGTTATCTGGGTCCCAGCTCGAAACACACCTCGCTTTTTCAATGAAAGCGGGATGCCTACAACGGCCTCTTCCAATAAACTCACACTGGGCAGAAAGGGATAGGCTTTGCTGGCCACCCCCCAGCAGTGTGCACCAAGGTGCTTACTGGGTCAGAAGGGATCCAAGGGGATTTTATCCCCCCTGCAGTCTCCCCCGCCGGTGTCTCTCAGCACTCACACCTATGCGCATGTACAGTGCAATATTCGGGGAAGAAAGCCTGCTAACGGACCGCTTACATAAAGGCTCACTGGACCTTGGGCCTCTGTGTATATTTATTGCGTATTTTATCAGTTTAAGCTGCAGGTAGCGCCTCCCCTCTATGCAGAATCGAAGGTGGTTGTACAGGGGGCCACTTTTCCACCACGCCTTCCGTTTGTGCAATATACACTGTGCCCCAGCACTCCCGATTAGAACAGGCTTACCGTGTCGCTATATCACTGTGTCCCTGAATCCTCGGGAATCCGCGGACATCCACGGGTGACTTGCACGTCATACGGCCAGCGCGGCAATCAGCCCCTTTCCGTGCAGTCAGTCACGATCCGCGGGAATCCACGGGAGACTTACACGTCGTACGGCCAGCGCGGCAATCAGCCCCTGTCCGTGCAGTCCGTCACTATCCGCGGGAATCCGCGGGGGTCAGACCACCCGCTGTTCTGGCCGTCTGTTACAGCCGCTCACTCTCCGCCGCTCGCGTCCTTGCGGCCGTTACGCCTCTGATTCCCTCGTCCCTCGTCGAGTTTCCAGTTAGAGTAAGGGACCTGGGATTCCAAAGAGACCGTCAAGCCGCACCTCGCAAGAGCCGTCACGCACGCACATCTCTGTAAGGCCGCCTCCGACAGTCCAAATCCACATCATACATCAGAACCCTGCCACTGCACAGGCATTCTGATGTTCGCACAATTACAAAGGAAGATGTATTATGATATGGGCAAGCACAGCACGCCAAAAAGCCAGCTCCTATTCAGTAAAGAGAATGTATCCACCCCCCCACCCCCGCACCCCCAACCCCCAGCTCTGCCATTTCCCTTTCCTAAAAGCTCACTGCAGTTACGTCCTTCGACACAAGTCCACTGACAACAGCACAAATCAAATGCAGAGGGATGGCATGAACGGAGGACGCATGTAGCTGGGCAGTGGCACAGGGCTGGGGGGGCAGGCTATGCCAGGCTTCATCCGAGTCCGATGCCGGGCGGGGGGGGGGAATTTGCATTTGACAAAAACAGTTAATTGCTTTCACCTGTGTGCAGGAGGCCCGACACAGTGCGCCCGAGATGCACTGTCAAGAGGAGGTGTCCTGTGTATACAGCAAGTCAGTGCAAGGGGAAACCTTGAGCAGAAAGATTTTTGACATTAGTCATACCACTGGCATCACCGATCCCCTTTTGGGCCAACAAAGCTTACAGATTATCTACAAGTACCATTGCAATATTGATCAGACAGTCTGGAGCCGGCCGCCTTAGTCCATGCAAGCACATGCTAAACCACGTTTTCTTGCTATAGTTCCCCATCCAACTCCTATCCCTAACAGCAGTGATACTAGTGGCGGAGCCAGGGGCAAAGGGTGCAGCCCCCACCTACCCCCTGTTCCTCCCTGGTGCCCAGTGGGCCCCCAGCCTCCCACTGACACCCTATTATCTGCTCCCCCTGGCACCAACAGCGGTCTCCGCCACCGAGTGATAGTACATCATCCTGGCATGGCCAACCCAGCCATTCCTCTGTCTGAATATGATATTTTTGTGAATAAACCCTGTTGATAGTAACACTTACTGTGGAACAAAGCAACACACCCCTTACAAGACTAACATAGCATCCAACCACAGATGAATGAATTTGCAATATGCAGACTGGATGCAATAAATATCACCAGAGACCGTGCTGAGTGACTGAAAGTGTATGTTTGCATGGCCTTGTTGTGAGCGGTCAGGGTCAGGAGGTACACCTTTAGGCCATGGCCATCACTGTTTAGGCCACACCTATCATTTAGACCAATCCCCCTTTTTAGTCCCCCCTCGATTTTGCATCCCACTTAAAGCACACTCCCACACATATTATTGGACCCATCCATACATTACAACCAATCTCCTCCAGAGACTTTGTCACTTTACAAAGGCATTAAGGTTTCCAGGTCAGATAACTTTACAAATATTTCAACATTTAGACCTTTTGTTTTCAAATTGTCCTAGTGATGCTGCAATGTCTCAAGAAACATACAACCGACCCCTCCTGCCCGGCTAACTATTGCCCGATCTCTATCACTCCATTTCTGGGCAAACTCCTTAAAAAGCTGGCCAACTCCCAGCTTAAGCTCCACACTGATTCTGTTGGTTGTCTCCATGACAATCAGTCTGGCTTCAGAGCAGCCAGAAGCATGGAAATTGCTCTCCTGAACATCTGCAAAGACCTGCTCTCCAACCTTGATTCTAATTTAACCGCTGTACTCATCCTACTCAGTCTCTCTTCTGCCTTTGACCTGGTCCACTATGCCATCCTGCTCAACTGCCTCTGTGATAATCTGGGTATCACTGATCAGGCCCTGGCCTGGCTGACCTCCTTCCTCTCCAACCGACCCTCCCAGATCCAACTTAGGTCCTTCCTTTCCTCCATCTCACTCTCCACTTGTGGTGTCCCCAAAGGTCTATCCTATCTCCCTGGCTTTTCAATCAATACCTGGCACCCCTTGCCCATTGCGTTGCTGCTCTTTGCTCCAACTTTCAGTGCTCTGCAGATGATAATCAGCCTGTTTGAGGGACCCTCTGCCACCTCTTCTGGCTCTCTCATCTCTGACTGTCTGTCTGCTATGTAGGAGTGGTGTGCCGCAAACAACCTCTGCCTTAATGCCAGTAAGACAGAGATCCTCCTCATTGGCACTCCTGCACCTTCCTTTCCTGTCACTCTCCGGCCGGCCTCCCTAGGCCCTCTCCCTGCTCCTACCTGTGAGGCTAAGAACCTCAGGGCCATCTTCGACTCCACGCTTTCCTTTTCTCCACACATCGCTGACATCTCTAAGAAGTCAAACTACCAACGGCACCTCCTCAGATGTATTCTTCCTTTCCTCTCCTTCCCCCAGAAGCTTAGTGGGTCTAGAGCTCTGGTTCTCTCTAGGCTGGACTACTGCAACAGCCTCTTTCTAAATATGCCTGCTTCTACTCTACGTCCTTTTCAACTCATCCAGAACAAAACTGCGAGACTTGTTCTTGGCCTCAAGCCCAGGGATCGTATTTCTCCAGCCCTGAAATCTCTTCATTGGCTGCAAGGATTAAGTTCAAGACCATATGCATTGTTCACAAGGCCCTCTGGGGCGAGGGACCGCAATACCTTCAACTCTCCCTTCGAAAATACCTTCCTACTCGAGCACTTCGCTCCTCCACCTCCAACCCCCTCAGGGTCAGTCGTTTCTCCAAGCAACGAGTTGGTGGTAGATCTCTTTCTTCGGATGAGGCTTCCCTCCTCTGGAACAGCCTCCCTGCCTCCCTTAAACTTGAGGAGAACCATCTCTGGTTCCGGAAGCACCTCAAAACCTTTCTCTTTGCTTCTGCCTTTTTCTCCTCCTCTCCCCTGCTGATTTCCTGGCTGAAACTGAATCTGCACTGATTACCTGGCCACCCACTGATCCTGGGCCCAGGTCCCTCCCCCACCAGTCAAACACACATGCACTGCCTGCCTGACAACCCCCGCACTTGAGGACTGTTTCTGTATCCCTACAGTCCCACTACCAGCACTTGACACCTGATTTCCGCACTCACCTTTGCACTTGCCACCTGCTGGATGTTACTTTTACTTATTGTTATTATTCTTTTCCCATGTACTGCACTGTCCCTTCCCCCTACCTCCAGTGCTTTCCCCCTTCCCCCATCCCATGCACTTGCGCGATCTGAATGACACCTGGCCTAGTATGATCGTTGTCTCGCCTCCCTATGTTCCTCCTCCCTTGCCTCATCGTGCCTTGAAACACTTGTGTATAGGTGCGTTATAAATGCCATATCATATCATACATATTTTGACCGTGCCTCGGCTGTAAGGCAATAGCAGGTGGCAATATCCTAAAACAGAGGCTATATTAGCCATACAGTATTATGGCAGCACCTGCAAATGAGGGGCTTTACTTGGCATACAATTACTAGACCCGACATGTGCAGCTATAATTGGTATAAGTTGGCAGTAAATAGCGCTAGAAGGCTGTAGTGGCATATGCATGGCAGTGCCACTAGTTCTGCTGGGTCTACTCCTGCCATAACATGGCCTTTCAAGGCAGCACCATAGTTAAAATGTGGCTGGTATCTACACATGTCTTATGTCTACTTTAGTACTGGTTTGGTATTTTATGAAATGGAAGCTTTTGTATGTTTTTTAAGAGCCATCAATCACTTCAGGTGGGGTCATTGAGGCCAAAGGTCATATAACATCACTTCCTGCAATGTCATCAGGCGTGGGATGTCACTTCCACTACTCCTTGAATTTTGGTGAATTGAAGGTCCTGAAATTAAGGAAGAATCTTTAAAGGAACAATACATGATCCTCTAAACATCTATTGCAAAGGTCTTTTTTAGGCTAAAGGCCTCCTTTTCATAGCCAAAACTCATAGATGAAAAACAACTCAAGGGAGCGGTCGAAACAGTGAGTAGGCTGTCAACCCCTCTGCATTGGCATCCCTAGGTTCACCATCAAAAGGAATAAGTTACTAACCTGTAACTCCTGTTCTCCAGCTTTGGTGTCTTTCATAGATTCACATGCTGTGAATATTCCCTGTCGTTAGGTTAGGCTGGGAATCCTCAGTAACATCGAGCAGTTTATACTTAACGGAAATTCAGTCACTTTTGTGCTCTAGTATAGTAACGTTTGGGTCATACTGCCCACAGCCAATTGGAAAAGCTGCCTTAGCTCCACCTCTGGGAGCCATCTTCAGATTTTGACACAGCGCACATGAGTGACAGTATGAGCCAAGCAGGGTAGGCGGGAGGTTCACATGTGAATCTATGAAATATACCAATGCTGGAGACCAGGAGTTACAGGTAAGTAACTTGTTCCTTCTTCAGCATTGGATCTTTCATAGATTCACATGCTGTGACTAGATTACATTTTGAGCACAGACCCCGCTGCAGGTTAGACCCTTGGGCAGTGCTTGTGTGATGTCATGCCCAGTTGCATTGTAGGGACATTTTCCCGTCTTGCTCATTTGTTTTCGTGTTTCTTTCTTTTCTTGTTGATCCCTCCCCACCTCCCTTCCTCCCGGCTCCCCATTGGTCTGGGTCTCCAACACGTGACCAGAAAGGCACTTTTCTGCAATTCCCACAGGGCACCCTGTTTAAGGGCCAGAGGCAAAGGGCAACACCCATGCCTACTTGCCCTTGTTTGCTCTTTAACGCTCAGTGAGACAACCCAAAGCAAAACACAGGCAAAATGGTATGGGTGGGGGGTACTGCCATTACTGTACTGCAGTAAAACCCCACCACTTCATTACCTTCAAATACTTCATTAGGAACATGGCATCGCTCTTTGGATTGTTGTGGGTAGGAAATATGATGCACTTCGATGGATAGTTGTGAGTAGGAAATGTGACGCACTTAGATGGATTTTTAGGGTGGGGTGTAGAAATGGTGTTGCACTCCTTCGCTAGCCTTACCATTTACGCAGATGTTGATGATATCCTGAACACAGCACTCTGAAGATCATAGGGAGAACAGGCCCAATGCGCCTGAAGTCCTTTGAGGAAAGACTGTTGCACCTAAGAGATGTATTAGGATTTCCCCTTCTGCACTTAAAGATCTATAAGGATAGCTTGCCACTGCGCCCAGTCTTTGTATTGGACATGGCAAATACTTGACGTTAGCCCCCCTTTACTCCTACATTACCAGGGAGGACAATCACATCTAGATATGCGGATAGCCTAGTATTGCAACTAGACGACTGGCACATGTAGGTTAACATGTGTTTCACTTTGAGCATTTTGTGTAGGTTAACACATGCACTCCACATGGAATATCTGAAGATTAGCACATGTTCTGGACTTGGTGGATATGTGTAGGTCAGCACACTTATTGTGCTTAGAAATGTTTTGTAGGTGAGCACATTATTGCTCTTAGGTATATGAAAAAGGTTAGCTCTTGTTTACACTTGGAGGCAATTGTGTGGGTTAGCACATGCATTGCACTTAGTAGTATTAGGTATATCTAATAATTGTTAATACCCCAAGAAGTGTGATGGCTGGAAATTGGGTTGCACCTAGAAGTAATTGTGTGGGCTGGCAACTGTGTTGCATTTAGAAGGAATAGGGTAGGTTAACAAACGCATTACAGATGAAGGACTGTGAATGATAAAACTTGTGCTGCTCTTAAAGAATTAGGAAGATCAGCACGTGCAGAACATTTAGAAGAAATTCAGTAAATTTAGCACACCTATTGCACTTGAAGAACTTTGGAGGCTGGCACTTGTATTACACTGTATACATTGGATGAATCGGAGGGAGGGCAGTGTGTAGCTTTAGATGAATCTGGGAGTGGACATCTTGTGTTGCACCTTATAATGTTAGCCACCCATTACGCTCGAAGAAATATGTTGGTAACCCTCCATTGCACTTAAATATTCTTAAGTTAGCAATTGTAACACACAGTGGTTATATACAGGTATCTTTGACATTGCAATTAGTAGATTCCTGTGGGTAGCAGTTATAGAATTTAGAAGAATTTAGAAGATATTTAGTAATACTATAAGGTAACAAGTTCATTGCGTTTGGAGATTCCTATTATCCTAGACCCTATAGTAGCCTGTCTGCCTCGCCTAGAAGATGGTCTAGGACAGCCAGTCTATTGCACATAGTAGACTTTAGGGTAGCCTGTCCATAGTGTCTAGAATAGTTTGAGGGTTGCTGGTTTTCTTCCCCACATTCAATCACTAAATATGGTTGTTGCAAGCAATTGAGGTTTCTTGGGTTGTTGTTGCATCGCAGGGTGTCTGGATCCACAAGCTCTAGTCGCACGCTGTGTGCCTGGAAGGTGCCTTTTTATTCTACATAGCGCAAGATGAACCAGAAATTGTGCCTCTATAATTGGAACTTCCTATCGTACTAAAACCTTGGGTGCCCCTTATGCGTGCAGTATCAATGAGCATAAATATCAGCTACCGTTTCTTGTTTGTCTGCCCACCACACTCATGTTGGTGTACCAGCTATTGGAGTACTCCGGATGTCTAATATCTTCCATAGCATCCAGGCCTAGGCCATGGTATGCATCATATTTGGGCACATGTGCTTGCCTTCTCATCCTATCATGCCATGATATATATCTTTTCGTTACTGTCCTACCGCTAACATTGCTACTAATATTTGTGCTACAACAAAATGTTTCTAAAAATGGTAGGAAATACGATTTTTAACATTTTGCTCATGCTCACACTCATTCAGGCAGGTGTGTTTGCGTGTGTGGCGAAACTGCTATTGCTTGTCTTGGAAATATAATGCATATGTACAGTAGCGTTGCTGGTTGTGTTTCGCAGTGCCAGTGCACTTCCCTTTATGTTCCCCCTGAGCCCCTCTTTTATATGGCTTGCCCGGATAAAAGATGTACCCCAATAAATCCCTAACATAAACATCAATATAGTGAATAGGAGAGCAGTAAAGTGTAGGCCACAGTTGTAGGAATATAACCATCTTTAATTAACAGTATATTTATCTACTTTCTTAATATACAATGAATAATTTGATGTTGAGGGTTTCATTTTGAGTACTCTTGTAAAGGAAACAAAAACGGGGGTGGGAAGAGAGAGAAAGATGGATAGATAGTGATATAGTAGAGAGAGAAAGAGAGACAGTGGGCCTCATCAAAACCAAGGTGGTCCGGGAACTACAGTAACGGTAAGCATGCCGGTACCGTAGTTCCCGGACCACCATATTACGTGCTCTGGTCGCGGGTGCCATTTCACCCGGCAGGTTTTTCCTGGCGGGTGTAAAGGCACCTGTGAGTAGAGCACGTCGGATGCACCGGCACAACTATGTCTGTGCCGGTGCATCCGACCTCCCCATTCAGCCCTATAGGGCAGAATGGCGATCGGGAGGCCCTTGATTCCAACACCTCCAAATGGGCAATTACCGGGTCCGCCAAGCTCGGCATGACCCGGTTCTTGCCCATTCATAGGTGCCGGAAAAAATGCAACTACAGCGGCAGCCGTGCCCTTAATAAGGCCACGGATACCGCCAGAGTTGTAATGAGGCCCAGTGTCTTTTATTTAAAAGTGCTTATGCTTTTAGCAGCAATACATGTTTAATATTTGGAACATGTAGTCATGGTATTACATCTGAGGTAGTTAGTTTGAGCTATACTGGTATTTTCTTTTAGGGTACTGTGAGAAACCGGGGGTGTCTCACCTGCTAGTCACCTAGGATCTCTCTCTCCCAGGTGGCAAGGGCACAGCCATCGTCATTGGATCCAGACCCTGCGGGTGGACCAGTGCAGCAGGATCACTTCGGTGAGGGGTCTTCTGGGAGTGGGACACCCGATGGCAAGACATGGTATCCCCTTCCCTGTAACACCTTTACCCCATTCTACCTGAGGATATTTAGGAACTCTAACCCCTCCCTTTGCCTTCATGAACACTTTCACATGTACAGCCCGCTATAGGAGAAAACAGAGACACACTCGACCATTGTACCTGACATGTCCCACTACTATGTTCAGGCAAGGTCAGGCAATTACTGGTAACCACTCACATCTGACTTCTACTAAACTTCCCCACACGGATAAAAGGTGGAGCACGACAGCACACTCTGAGCGAGGCAAAGCACACGAAGGAACACTATTTTCCAGACAGCAGCTGAACGATGGAAGAAAGACGGCAACCCAAGAAGGGTGCGCAAGGAGGAAGATACCCTTGACCTTTCTGGCAAGAAACCATTACTTTCCAGAATCCTTCAGATTAAAAAGTGTAAGGCCAGGAAACCAGACTGAAGAATCCTGCATTGTGTGTCAAAGTTATCCGGGGCCCTCCTGCATGGCTGACTGAGTCGGGGAGGAGCAGCAGCCACCGTGGTACCGTCCTTGGCTCCAAGATCAAAACAGTGCCAGAATGATCAAGACAGCCGGTGAGTTGGGGAGACCGATGCAAGACCGGTCTGTGTTGAAGTCAAGGTTGCAAGTGGCAACATTGTATAAAGAGCACAAGAACGAATATTGGTAACTCGTTTGATGAAAGACGTGAGGAAAGCTTAATTGCTGATGGATGTTTGAACCTTAACAGAAAACGATACAATACCGGTGACAAACTGGTCCGGCACTGCAAGTGTGTTCAATTGAAGGTCTCTGTGAGGTATCCAGCCAAGAAGAGGCAGGAGCATAAGTAAAAGAAGGAGAATGAGAAATTAAGTGAATCGAAGTGGTCCTGCGATGGTTTAAGTAACATCCATCGCACAACTGAAAGTTTTCGAATTTTGATACAAAGATGAAAGTTTAGAAAGTGTTATTACATGGTCTGAGACCGAAGGAGGGAGACCAATTGTGAAGATTCTGCTTAAGGGGTCCTGGTCCGAGCCCGATTGAGGGAGATCAAGTGTGAACATTATGCTTAAGGGGTCTGAGCCCGAATGAGAGAGACCAATTGTGATTTTGATGCGTAAGGGGTCTGAGCCCGAACGAGGGGGATCCATGGTCCAAGCGCGATCGAGGGAGACCAATTGTGAACATTGTGTTAGAAGGGGGTCTGAGCCAGAAGGAGGGAGACCCATGGTGAACAGTGAACTCGAGAACTTGTAAAATTTGATATGCCTGATAAGAAGGGAACTTTGATGCTTGTTGGTTATGACAGGCCCTCTGCAATAAGAGACTGTTATGGCAGAAGGCACTGATACCTATGCTTTGAACTGTATATACTCGTTGCAGAGAAGCCAGAGTATGTGCGAAGCTCGAACTTGCCGCCTTTCCCCGTGCTGAAAATGTGGCGAAGGGAAGCCATCTGCTCAACTATCCTGACATATGATTTCTTGAACACTTTTCTTTTTGCATACATTGTTGTCCCACACCATTTGTATTTAGAAGTAATGATTGGCAATAGGTTTATTAGTATAGGCCCTTTTATTTTGACATAGACTCCCCTAGGACTGCGTTATTATGGTTTGATGGTCATAGCTTGCTCCCATCCTTAGATTTAATGTTAGAGAGGCGTTCAACCAACCCATTGAACCAACCCATTGAACTTCAATAGACACCCTTGTACTGTTATGCTCACCTGGTCTCTGCGGAGGCGTTGAGGCACGGTTGCAGCCCTCCCTGAACTTGAATCACCCCCTTCAGGCCTCTCCCTCAGTAGAAAATCTGTGAGCGGTGGTAAGTGGTGATACTGCTCCTGCGTCGAGATAAGAGTGTGTGAGTGCGCCAATCTGTGATTGTTGTGCCTCTCGAACCCTTCACCCAAAAGTACGGTTTCTGTGAGCATACACCGGCCCATAAAGCTCACCTGTGAATTATGGAAGATAAGCTCTCTGTCCTGCTACTTCTGGCAGGGGCGCGTCAAATGGGATCTAGTTCCTTCACTGATCCCTGCTCTACACTCCCTGCAGATCTGTCAGTGAGTGATGGCTGAACTCTTCCTTTGCCTCCTCCACTAATCTGTCTGCACCTATTTCTGTGCCCATGTTCTCTGCCTTCCTTGCCTTGACTAACCTACTTCCTCTCTCACCGAATTTGTGCCTCTGTTTTGAAAATTGAATTTAGGTGTGTGCCTTTACATCTGTGATCAGGGTTTTATCCTGGATACCTCGCAATTCATTTGATATTTCAAAAAGTGGATTTGCCACACTTCTTAAGATCAGTTTTCAGTGCAATTTGAATTGTTAGTTACTTACTCATAGTACAATTATGACCATAATTGGTTCTATGAATCCACATGAAACAATTGACAAACTAACAATAAAAAGAGGTGTGGGCTTCACCTCAAATCCATCCTGTGACCTGGCAGATAACTAAAAAGGACATCACACCAATCATCAGAGGTCAGCAAGGATGGCTCCATACCTAGGGCCCCATTACGAATACCTTTACATCTGTGCTCGTCTTTGCATTGCATTGCATTTTGTGCCTCTTTTTGAAAATGTAATTTAGGTGTGTGCCTTTACATCTGTGCACCTCCTTGTATTCCGTTTGTGCCCCCGTGTTCTTGAAATTCGATTTCCTTTCTGGATTGCATTTTTGCCTCTGTGACTACTAGGCCACCTGGTGAGTTTAGCTAGAACTGTTCTGTGCAGCCACTCTTCTTTCCCTTCTCTACTAACCTCTGCCACTCACCATCTCACCCATCTTCTCTAACTGCTACACTATCACCTATCCCCCTCTCTCACGAAGTCCAGAAGAAAAAGCACAAAAAAGTGCAAACTCTGAACTTCCCATCGCAGACACTTGTGTCAGCGCTTCTTCCAAAGAGGTCTTCGCTGATATCCCCTTCTCTGTCTTCTCTTCCCAAATCTATAGACCCCTCATCTAAGCTCTACTCTCTCTTCTTTCTCATCCTCTGCCATTAATGGTGGCACCAAGTGGGAAATCCTCTTGCCCGGCTTCTTATCCATATGTTGCTTCATTAATGTCTACCACACAGGATCTATCCAGGTTCAGGGTCCTCAACCCAACCTCTTTCTCTTTGACCGGATCCTGCTGTCTCCCATTAACTCCCTTCCTTCTCCTGCCTCTGCTCCCACTTCTCTCTCTATCCCTCCCCCTTTGACTGGTGTACCACACCCCTCTAACCCACCTCAGAAAACCTTCAAAGGCAGAGACCTCCTCCATCTGGTGACTCTTAACGCCCGCTCAGCCAACAAACACTCCACCAACATCTACCTCCTTCTTGAAGACACTGACATTCTTCCTCTTACTGACACATTGTTCAATGCCAGCTCAGTCACTGCCTTTGACGCCCTCCTCCCTGACAGCTTCAAGATCATTTCTAAGCTTAAACTCACTGTGCTGGCAGTGGGGTTGCCTTAATCTTCCCTGAGTGGGTTCCTACTTCCATCTTACCCACCCAGCTCTACTCTTCCTTTTAGAGCCTGGTTTGCAAGTTGGTCATCTCTCCCTCCTCCACCCTGACCATTGCTACCATTTACCAGCTTCCAGGCGCTACCACCCGTCCCTCACTCAATGGGCTGATTTCTGTTCTTCCTTACGCTCATCCACATCCAATCTCTTCCTCTTGGGGGATATCAACATCCATTTCGACTCCCCTGTCTCAGCATTCACTCTTTTCATTGACCTCTGCACCCCTCTTTTCCTTTCCATTCTCCCTTCTGGTTCAGCACACTCGGCTGGACACACTCTGGACACCTTTATACACTCTGTCCTCTCTCTCTCCGCCCACTAGTCACCCCTCTCTTGGTCAGATAAGTCTCCATCTCCTCCCACCTGGATACCTTTGGCCCTCTACCCACACCCCCAAAAGCCTTGCCAACCTCGTTTACTAACATCCACCCAACGAAACGAGTGTCAAGTGCTGCCTTTGCTTCCTCCTTCATTCCCCTTTGCCCCCTAACTGAGATTCGACCAATGACTCTGCTCTCAGCATCCTCCACTTGTCCATTACCAACACACTTGCCATTCTTGTCCCAGCCACAAGGATCCGCCTGAAACCTGCCTCTAAGCGTAACACTTGGTACGACTCCAAACTTTTGACCCTGAAATGAAAGTGCAGGGTGGTGGAAAGGAAGTGGCAAACTTCAGGCTCATCCAATGACAAACTGGCCTGACGCCTGCTCCGAAGGCAATACAGACTCTCCATCCATGCCAAGAAAAGATCCCATATTCAGGCACGGGTTCCCAGGGCATCCAACAACATGGCTGAACCTTTCAGGATCTGCAGGGAACTAGCCAACCTGTCTGCAGTCTCCTCCTCCCCTCTTCCTTCCCAGACCCTCTGCAATGCACTGGCCACTCACTTCAACACCAAGGCTCAAGACATCCTGAACACACTTGCTACTCAACGCCTTTAAAACTGAGATCCTTCCCATTGGGTACCCCTCTCCCTCATTCTTGCCTTCACTCTGGCCTTCCTCCTGGGGCTCTCCCCCTGATCCTCCTCCTGAAGCCAGAAACCTTGGAGTCATCTTTGACTCCTCACTCTTCTTCCTCCCTCACACTCGGGACATTGCCAAGAAGTCCCACTTTCAGCTCTTCCTTCTCAAAGGAATTCTCCCTTTTCTCACTTTCTGCCAGAGACTCAATGTTACTCGATCCCTGGTCCTCTCTAGGATTGCCTATTGGAATAGCCGCCTCATTAATCTACCTTCTTCCACTCCTCCAGCTAATCCAGCTAATCCAGAATAGGGCAGCAAGTGTTGGCCTTAAGCCCAGGGACAACCATCTCTCCTGCGCTAAAAAAGTCTTCATTGGCTCCTGGTTGCTGCACAGATTAAATTCAAATCCCCCTGCATCATCCACAAGGCTGTCTGGGCCCTATATGCCCTATTTGCACTATATGCAACCCTCTCTTACTCAATATTGCCCCTCCAGACACCTGCGCTCCTCTGGCACCAACTCTTTATGTGTAAAGTGTTTTGATAAACAGAGGGTAGGTGGTTGATTGCTTCCCTCGAATGGCTCCATCTCGAGAACAGCCTCCCCTCTCTCTGCGCCTTGAGCAGGACTTTCTTAAATTCTGGAAGCTCCTCAAGACTTTCCTCATTATGTCCTCCTTCCCTTCCTCTCTCCTCTGCTAATCTCAGAGTTTCTGTGATTGGTGTCCTGGGCTCTTATGCATCCTCGGGCCCCTGATCCCACACTCAATCACCCCAGCTCCTATCTACCCTCAGCACTTACCTTGGCACGCCCTTCGCTCTGGAGGCTCACACTTATACCCAACGCAGCTCCAGGCCGCATAGCATTCGCCATACCATGCACTTCATCTGTGGTTCACCCATGAGCTCGGACACGCCAGCATTTACACCTCTTCCCTCCTCTTTGCTGCACTTGCACGTTTTGACTACTCAGAAGGCACAGTAGGTTTGTCCTTTTTTCTTTTCCCTCCACTCCTTTTTCACATTGTGTTTCTTATGTGTTTCACTCCCTTGTTCCCTCCCTTTGCCCTGTGGGCGCTTTGAAACAGTATTTCACTTACTGTATAAGCACCGAACAAGCAAAAAATAAATCAATAAGGGATACTTATAAGCCCCATCTGTGATGTTGGAAATGTATTGGAGATACAAGGCCTCCCCGTCCTTGTTCTGTAGTCCTTTTTCATGTGTGTTCTGTATTATTTTCTGCCCAGGAGTCCATGTGAGACTCCTGGCAGTGCAGCTCTTCCTCTTTTTGGTTTGGTGTACAGACCCTTGGGATACCCTTATGGCACTCATGGGTAGGTGTACAACCCTGTGCCACTAATACATGTTTCTGGGCACCTGTGTGTGGTCCACAGAGCAGGGTATGGGCTGGTGGCAGCTCCATGCTGATTTGACAGGTGCTCTGAGTATCCTCCATTTTGGAGGATACTGATAGGAGACAAGATGGCCCCTGTGGCCTCTTGCTGTCTATTGTCCGTTACCTTGTTTATCCCAAAGTCCTGGGAAGCCCTGACTCTGTTCCTTCCCCCTGACTGGATGTTGGGTGGAAGTTCCATATATGATATTGTGGGGAAGTCCAGACCAGACTGGCTGGAATCTTCCCAGTGACTGTATGTTGTGGGTGGGACCTGGGTGAATGCAGTGTGTGACCAATATGCACTTCTTGTTATGGGTGTCTAGTTTCTGGTATTTGACACAAAGACTGAGACAGCCCTGCCCGAAACTGGTATGAATGCAGTGTGGAGTGCAAAATGGCTGGGTACTTGTCCCAATACATATTCCTTGTTGTGAGTGTCTGAGAGGGAGGGAAATGGCCTGAATGCTCTGTGAGCCTGATTGGCTGCCTGCCTGCTGAATGCCCTTCTGAGTAATTGGTTGCCTGAGTGTGGCCAAGCAGAATGAATGAGAGTCCAAACAGTATATCTATCTTGGGGCCTCTCACTGCTAGAAATCGTCTAGAAGCTGAAGTTGAAACTGATGCTTAATCTCGAAGCCGAGCCCAAAGAAGAAGGTTGACTGCTGTCACCTTCACCGCAATCCGAAAGCTGTTGTGCCCTTGAAAGTGATCCAAGAGAGGACCTGGCTAGGAGACCGCTTCCCGAGCTACAAGGGACTATCGTGCCACACTAATCTTCGCTGAAGCACCCTAGAAGTCAGCCTTCGAAAGACTGTAAACCGGAGACGGGGACCGCCGTGGAGAACAAAGAAAAGCAGCGCACAGCCGTCCACTGTCATCAACCAGGGTTTGCAGGTTTGCTATAACCGCTGGAGGCCCGTCAAAGCCATGTTGCCAGGAACCGCTTGACGCTGAGCCACCGATGACCAGAGCCGCAACGCTCCATTGATTAAGACATTTGAATCCAAGGACTCTCTTGCCACCACCACCAACCACTTTGTCCCGTCGGAGAAAGATGAGGCCTCTGATGTGCCGAGGTGCATCCGCCGGTGGGTTTCCCGCCACCCAAAGACCGCAGAGATGCCGGATGACCCGACGCCCTTGCTGGGCCAAAGTTCTACAATGACTCTTTGCGGCAATGAACTACTGTCGTCGAGGTGCACCACACGCCTCCTCTTTGCAGGACGTCCACGACCGATCGTTGACGAGCACCGCCAGGACCAAAGCTGTTGCCTCGACTCCATTGTTCACCATTTCTTTGAGGGATCTCGACGATCCATGGCTCCTGCGTTAAAGAGAGCCTCTCAAGAAGGATCCGTCGATGACCGGACATCAAACTCTGCTATTCCAGGGACATTGGTGTGGTAGAACTATTTTAGAAGGAAATATGACTCATATAAACAATGGACTGGGCTTGTATTACATCTTTATTTACAGGTTGCCCAGGCGGGGGGATCCTCATACAGAACTCTGCCTGGCGGTAGGGGCCCAGTATTCTGCCTATTGTTTTAACCATCCTGCTTTCCTCCTATGTCTATTGTTGGTTCACTTTATTAACGGATTTGTATGACATTTGAACTGAGTACAGTTGATGCATTTTAATGGAATCAAAGAGTAATTGTGGTACCACACAGAAACTGTATATATTTACCATTTCTTGAGCACAAAGTGTATTATTGTGATTGTGTACATAACTTGAGCCTATTTATATAAAGAACTGTGTTTTCACTAACATTGTTTGTGGACATTCCTTTGTGGGTGCTTGGGGACTACACTGTACTTAAGAACAAGCCTGCATCACCTCCTGAGAGCTTAAACCTTGATTTCTCGTCCATAGCTACCCTACAGAGAATTTTGGCGGGGGTACTCTGTGCTTCCACTCTGCCATATAGAGAGCAGGAGTACAGACACTCCCCTCCAGTCTTTACACCGTCCATCCGTCTTCCATCATGTCGGGACAACTGGGCCCATCATCTCTAGGGAACCAAGGTCGAGTTCACAATTAGTTATTATGTAAAACAATGCTACTCTATCATTATGGCGTGCACCTGGGGAATTCTGGGACTGGCACAGGAGAAGACTTAAGATCACGCTGACCCACACATTCTTCACTCAGTCCATATCATACTCTCCACACCCAAGGTTTCCACCCTTGCTTCAAAATATAATTAATTCCGCCCTGTATCTCGTATTGCAAAGTTTGTCATTATGAAATAAAGTGGAATGGCCATGTTCTTTTAGATCTTTTATGGCCACTGGGTTTATGGTTGTTGGTTTGAGGTCACCTACTATCACGGAATTCAGGGGCCTTGGACTGCAGCAGTTGTGTGTGTGTCTTTACTAATGGATGCAGTTAATATTCTTCATGTATACATGCATATTTTACCTACTGTATTTCTTTATGTTGAGTGCATTTGTGCTTCATATCTAGTGGAGTGACAGTAGGAGGGATTTGAGGGCCCAGAAAATAGCACGCAGCTCCAGGAGATTGATGTGAAGAAATGTATCTGCTTCTGTCCAGAGACCTCTGGCATGAAGGTCTCCTGCGTGAGCTCCCCAGCCCTCCAGAGAGGCATCCGTGGTCACAGTGTCCCGGTGATTGGGTAGGAAGAAGGGGGATGCCCTGTATAAGGTGGGCTGTGATGGATCACCAGTAAAGACTGTTCCTGAATTGCTGTGTGAATGGGATCCTCCCAGGACCCAGAGTCTTGCACCCACTGAACATACAGGAACTCTTGTAGAGGGCGCATGCGTAGCGTTCATTGGTTGAGTAGGGGGATGCACGAGGACATCATGCACAGTAGGGACTTGTCACTGCAGACTGAAACAGCCACTGAAGTGGCTAGTTGGTTCACCTTGCAGAGTAGGGTGATCATCCGCTCCTCTGATGGAGTCGCTGAGCAGGACAGTGGGCCTCATTACACGGAAGGCGGTAATCCAGGGTGCTATTAGCACCCTGGACCATGCCGGTAAATTACCGGCACCGCCTTGGCGGAAAGGGGATTTACCGCCCCATTCCAAGGTTGGAGGGGCGGTAAATCCCCTTTCCGCCCTTCCCCATTCCCATTTCTGCCCCATAGGGCTCTATGGGAATGGGGAAGGCGCTAATTACGGCACCGCAATTTTGCGGTGCCGTAATTAGCTCCGAGGTCCCTTAGCGGGTTGGTTTTTAACGCCTGCAAGAAGCAGGCGTTAATTCCTCCAACCCGCAAAGGGACCTCGTAGTACGGCGGTAAGGGTTAACGGTCACCGTTGCCATTAACGGTGACCGTTAACCCTTACCGCCGTCCGTGTAATGAGGCCCAGTGTGTCGAGTTTCGCACATAACTATAACGTCTGGTGCACAGGAATGAGGCAAGACTTTGCTAAATTGATTGCGAAGCAGAGGGACTGCAAGAAACCAGATGGTTGAGGAGGTGCTGTGTGCAGCCACAGTGTAAAATGGCACTCCCACAAACCAGTTTTCTAGATATGGGTAAATGTGAATGCCCGCTCGGCGTAGATGTGCCACCACTGGAGTGAGGCATTTGGTAAACACTCGTGGGGCTGACCATAGTCCGAAGGAAAGAGCTTTGAATTGATAATGAACTCCGTCCACTACAAGCCGCAGGTATCAACGGTGTGAGTGGTGAATATGGATGTGAAAGTACGCGACCTTCCGGTCAAGGGATGCCAGGAAGTCTCTTTGCTGCAGTTGAGACAGGACCTGCTGCAGCATAATCATGAAAAAAGTCTGTGATTTTAGGAAATTGTTCATTACCCTTAAGTTTAAAATGGGCCTCGAACCCCCTGACCTTTTACTTACCAGGAATTATCAGGGGTAAACTCTCGATCCTTGGTGTACAACAGGGACCTTCTCCACTGCTCCCCTGGACAGCAATGCTTGAACCTCCCGCTGCAGTCAAAGATGAAGTTTCTCTGCCTTGCATAGCCGAGGAATGTTTGGTGGCATATTCACATGTCCCTGCTGGACAAGGGATAGCACCGATTCGTCGCAGGTGATGTTTCTCCACTCCTGGATGAATTGTAACAGTTTGCCTACCACTGTGGTGCTGAAGTAGGAGGAAAGGTCCCTGAATGGGTCAGGGCTGCTTTGAGGACTGGCCCCTGGAATGGGGGGCTCTGTGCCAGCATTGAGTACCTCCATAAGACTGGGTTTTTCTTCTGCACTGTTCAGTTGACCTTTACAAAGGGGTTTTGTATGTTGATGATTGATAGGTGGGATGGTAGTCGTGTGGCTTCCTGCTGAAGCAGGATTTCCCGGCCTAAAAGGACTGTTGCTTCCGTTGTAGCATGCCCAGAGAGCGGGGGTGTCTGTGTCCGTCTTTATAGATTGCAGGGTTTCACCCACATTTTTGCCAAAGAGTTCTACGCCATCTTCAACAGCATGTCCACCACTTTCGATTGTACACCTCTGGACGGAAGTTTTTTTTTTCTTTAGCCAGCACTGTCTTCGCAACACAGCTCTGTTGCAAGCTGCCAAAATCCAGTATCAGCGATATCCACAGAAACTAAGATGGTGTGGTCTGAAATCACCTCATCCTCATGAAAGATAGCCAGCGCCTCTTGTAGCTTGTCTTCAGGGAGGAATTCAAGAAGAGGCCCCAACCTGAACAACAGCTCGCAGTCATATCTGGTGAGTATGGCCATGGAGTTGGTGTCCGTGGTGATGAGCTTCTTCCCAAAGGCATCTATTTGCTTAGCCTCCTTTTCTGGAGGAACGGAGCATGATGAAGATGAAGATGGGTTGGCGGGCCACTGTAGACGCCACCAAATCAGGTGTGGGTTGGGTGCGTAGGCAGACAGGTGCAGAGTCAGGGACCCTGCATTTTTTGGAAGGCGCCGTGGAAGTATTGGTCATAGTTATGAGAACTTCATACCAAATATTATCTAGGAGTGGTAGAAACAAGATAGACTTCCTATACTGTTCTCTCCATTGATATGGGAGACTGTCCTCCATTTGATCCTCCGGGTGAGAGACCATCAATTGTTGCCACTCTGCCCATTAGAGCATGGAAAGACATGATTTCATCAAGAGGTGAGACACTGGTGGGAAGTTCCTCCAGTTTGCCCTCTGCTGGGATGGTATCGTCATACTCATCCGTGTCGGTAGTGTGAACGGAAGTTTGATCGTGTTGAGTGTCATGATGAGTGTCGGTATCAGTTAGCTGCAAAGGCTGTAGCAGTTGCTGTTGCTCCCTAGTAGGGTGAGGGGGTGCAGGAAGACCACTAGGCCCTTGTGACGAATCCTTAGATATAGTCAATTCTCCCTCAGGGGGGGAGTCCCTTCCCATGAGGCCAGGGAGGTGAGGCCACTACCAGATAGTCCCCCTCGGGGTGGTACTTAATGGGGGGCTCTCATAGGGAGACACTACTGCTCTACGAACAAGGACGCCCATCTAGAGAGAAAACACCCAACACCTTACACACCTCCCTACTATATAGACCTGAGTGCCTTACCTAACACTTCTTTGTACATCTGTTAACCTGAAGAGATAACATCTACGAATAGCAAGATCAGGTATTGGTGTAGAGCCTGGGTAACTGACAAAACTAAAGGTACTGAGACGAAGTGGCTCAAGAGAGGCATGAGGATTACCACAGAGCATGGATTGACGTTCCTCGAGGGTGGGAAAAGCACTATAAGAAAGAAACTGAAGAAGTACTCAGTGTCTTCTATTGTGGAATTCAGGATTCGCGTCAGCTACCCAGGAAGTTCAAACCAGGCAAAGTGAGCGAGGAGGCGAGATTTCGCCAGTGCAGAAGCTGCGAAAGAGCGATCAGGAGATCGACTCCTACCGGGACCACTGAGGCCGTGGCAGTTCCCCACCTATTACGAGGTGGACCGCCACATCCAAATAGGTGTTGTTTCCGAGCAGGGAACAAGAAGGCAAGATGTCGCTGACGTCAAAGAAGTAGGGCTCGCAGAGCCGCTGAAGATAGCCAGTTGGAGCAGAAGGGAACCGGACAGGCTGGTGAGAAGAACCACGAACCCTGGAAGAGCCGGTTATGCGTCCCGTTTAGGTAACAAGAAATGCGGGAGACCCAGCGGGGAGGCGTGGAGAACCAAGCATAGCCTCAGGGATAGAATCCAGCATCACAGTGCGAACAGTGATGCTGCTGGCAATCATAGAAGGGTTGGTGACTCACACAAAAGCCTAGAGAGAATTGGAGGGAGTCTCCTTTGTGCTGGAGGGTCAAGCAGAGCCCCTGACCATCAGAGAAGGCTCGAGCACCTAAGAAATGAAACATAGCACACGTCCTCTTCTTTGTAACAGTACTGGGAAGGGAAGCATCTCAGGTCTGCCAAATTCACGTAGTAAAGAGACACAGGTCTGGGACCCACGCCCACAAGGGAAGACCAGTATAAGCAATCTTCCTCAGAACAGTACCTGGCAGGGGAGTGAACCAGGTCTGCCAGAACAAATCAGTAGAGGATTGAGGATCCTCTACTGTGTACAAAAAGCCCAGGGGATGGGAGACATTCCTCCTGGTGTTGTGAACTGTAGAATAAAGCCTGAGAAAGGCCAGGAGAAGGAAAACATTACCCCTGATGTTGTGAACTGTGAGATAAAGCCTGGGGAAGGTAGTCAGTCCCTCTAGTGCTCTGAACTGTGTGAGCAAAGTCAAAGAAGACCAGGAGAAGGGAGTCATTTGCCAGGTAAATGAAACCGCAAGGAGGATCAAACCAATGATCTTGTGGAAGGGGTATGCAGTGATAAAATCGCTGCAAAAAGGTCGCCGGTACAAAAAATCGCGGCAAAAATGCTGTGGTTTGACCCGTTAAAGGTGTACCCCATTACACCATTTAAGGGGAGCGGGGTTTGCTGCGTTGTCCTCCGCTCCCCTTAAATGGTATAATGGAGCCGGGGGTTGCAGGTGTGTCACCCGCATCCTTTACATGGATTGTGGCGGCAAAACCACATTGCCACGATTTTAACACATGGAACCGTGGAAGGGAGACATTTCCCCTGGATACAAAATAGTGACATTTCTGACACAAAGGGTTGGAGGATCTGCAACTGTTTCGTTTGTGATGTACTGAAATCAGGGGAAGGGAGCCATTACACCTCGCGAGAAACTTGCAACCAGAAATGTGCCACCGATTCCAGGAGGAGGGAGTCATTCTCCTGGACCAAGAACCTTGGTACAACTGATTCGTTATAAGTGTAAAGGACAGAGATAGGAACATTATAACACAGGCCGGTGGACTCTAAGTTACTAAGACATACTGATAGACCCACTACCGTAATATGGGAGTCAAGCAGGGGTGTGTGGCAGCCCCCATGCTGTATAATCTCTACATCAATGACCTCCTCCCTCGCATGGCATTAAAATCGAATTGCCCACCGAAGTTAGGAGATTCCCCCATTGTAGGCATGCTCTATGCCAATGACCTGATACTATTTGACCGTACTATATCAGGTATAAAGAACATGCTAAATGAGCTTTCGGAATATGCATCTCAGCAGGGCTTAACCATCAACCTAGAGACAACCAAGATAGTTGCCATTACTAGAAATGGGCCCAGCCATTCTGGGATGGGTATGATTTTGGGCACGATAGACTATACACAATCCTACCCTTACCATGGCTCGGACTTTGATGCTCAGCCTAATTACAATTTGATAATCGCCTATAAAAAGCGGCAAGCTAAATTACCCTCCAAGCCTGTAAATTTACCAGAGGGTCTGCAGGCTACAGTATGGCCGGTATTGTAAAGCTATATCAGCAATGCTTTGTTCTGGCCATTCTATATGGCCTAGGAGCATTGGCGATGCAGGATCTCAATTGGCTAAATATACTTGAGGGACATTATTGGTGTACTATACTGGGTTTGGGTCCCTCGTGCCCTATGCAGTACCTTAGTTTGGAACTGGGCCTTATCGCATTGAGGGGTATGGCCGTACATGTGCGCTGCGCTTTCTACTTAAAAGCATGCACCGCCCCTATTTGTAAATTACTTGCATTGGCTAGACGTAATTATGACTGAGAAGGTCTCACGAGGGTCTAATTTTAAACAGCTGAACAAAACCCTCTTCTCAGAGATTGACTGGACTTTCATTAAAAAGAAAGGCATGCCATTTATCCATCTGAAAATATTATTTGAGCATACATTGAACAGATGGGATTGGTGTGGGAACTATGCCCACCTATCTAAGTTAAAAGGCTCTGAAGCAGTGTCTCACGTTGTGCATAGATATCGGAAGATCCAACCTTATTTGTTATTATGCCCGGCTCCTGAAGTAAGGCAATTCATTTTAAGGTTACATATAAATCAACTTCTGGAACTTGCAGTTACGGGCACCCGCTTGGGGGTGGCATCTGAACATAGGACATGTCGTATCTGTGGCAGAGTAAGATGTATAGAGTCAACCAGACATGTCTTCACTCAATGCGTTAAACTGAGGCCGGCACACATGTGTATGCTTGGCAAATTGGCACACAGGTATGAGGCTATTACTGGGATTCCTTTTGGGATTACTGTCTTAACTCCGATACCATCTCTTTACAGCTGGCTCTATTTAAGGTATGGACACAAGTTAAGACCTACCTTCCTGGCAAATAGATCTTAGGACCCCCATTTTTGTATGTACCTGTTGGTCTGCGACATCTTGGAAAGCTTCAGGCCCCACCACAATATTGGTTCCATTGTATCCCCTCTTGTATATATATCTGCATGTGCTCAAACGAATTATGGGTTGTGTTGTTTGATAAACTTGAATCTGGATAGAAGTTATGTACAGATCTTTCAGATTGTACTTGGAATTGAATTTTGCGTTATTATTGTTATGTTTTATTATGTCTTATTGTGTTTTACTGTGTTATTATGTGTTTTATGTTTGTTTAAAGTCCACATTTTGAACTATATCACAATAGAATTATTACTGTCTTAGGCAGGGAAACCCTTCATAGATATAAGGAAAGATAGGTTTTCACTTCATTTTCACTCCAAATATAAGTCATTAGCAATCACTATAGCACCTTCGTGTCAGTCTCCTCCTTCTGCAGCCTTACACCCTGCTAGCGGATGTTTGGGTTCCAGTGGTGGCAGTGGTGCTGGCGGCAGTGGTGCTGGCAAGCTTTGATGCAGGGTGGACACCAGAGCAGTTAGTGTATTAAGAATGTCCCGAGAGAGACCTCTGTTTCTAGGTGTCAGTGAGGAGGACACACTGGTAGGTGGTAAGGGCCCCTTATCTGGCAGTGGCCCCCCCTTGGGGCCTTGGTGTGTGTGCAACCCTTGGTGGGGGCACATCAGGAGGAGGGTGGAAGGCGAGAATCGCCCCTCTTCCTCATCATCTGATAAAATAGGTGAGAGATCTGTCAGCTGTTCTAGATGTAAGCGATAGAGTTCAGATACCACAGCAGGAGACTGCAGCTTCACAGAACCTCTGAACGCAAGGTGGTAAGACGGACGTGAAGAGCTTCCAGCACATAGGGTTGCACAATCTATGGACTTGGGGAAACGCTCACCTTCTTGATAGCAGGCGAGGGCGGCAGGAAAAACAATGTACAATGAAAAGATACACATTTAGATACAAAGCATCCAGACCAAAAAATATAATTGAACAGATGGCCTGTATTTGTAAGACATGGCGTCGACGATTGAGGTTCGTCGATGGGGTGAAAGTCATCAACAAGGTTGTCTTGGTGGCTGCCGACAGTGGCCTTGCAATCATCAGCAGCGTAAGGAACTTCGGCGCTGTGGGCATCATCGACAAAGGTGTGGACAGTAGTTCCATCAACAGTGTAGAAATACCTTTACCCCTAGAGGACGAGGAATGGCCACTAGTCTTGGACACTGGTGACAGTCTTGAGGATTTTCGTGAAGATTTTGATGGTGCCCACGGCCTGTCTTTCGAAGGGTCTTTATGCTCCTTCTTACTGCTCCTTGTGGCTGACTCATCTTGCGTTCTTGACCTCTTACTAGAGACGGTTCGCTGGGTTGGCCTATCCTGCCTGAGCGAGGCATGACTACGGACTGAGGCAGAGTCAGAGGCCCCCATGGCATCATCGAGCCACGCAATCAACCTGCGATACAATCACTCAGGGGTTTGCTAGAAAAGGATTAACAGATATCACAATCCTTGATGACACGGTACAGGTGTAGGCAGTGCAGACAGTAATCGTGCAGGTCCTCCACAAAGACGTTTTGGAGGCCACATCGTGCACATGCCTTGAAGAATTTTCTCTTGGTTTCAGCCATTGGAGTAGGCCCAAAACTCAGAGGAATACATAGGCAACGGGGCCGCAGAATGATCAATACCGTTCCCGGAGTCGAGGATGTTACGCGCTTGTTGAACAAAGTTAAAATGAAGATTTTATATCAATATATATGTCGAATATAACGAGAGATATTTTTGAGGACTCCCGACACGAACATGCAGTAAAATAATATGAAGATGGCCACCAGCGGAAGAGCTAAAGGAGCCTTTCCAATTGGCTGTGGGCAGTATGACCCAAAAGTGACTATAATAGACCACAAAAGTGACTGAAATTCAGTTCAAGTTTATCTATGTTACTGAGGATTCCCAGCCTTACGATGGGGGAATCTTCACAGCATGTGAATCTATGAAAGATCCATTGCTGGAGAAGAATTAATTGCGTCAACCTTTCTGTTACTTCTACTTGTCAGTTCATCAATAAATAGTTTTATTTTCAGCGCCTCCCTCTAGATACCAACTTTTTTTAGCTTAAATGAAACCGGCAGCAATGATCACTGAGCCTGTAGCAGCCAAACTCATAAAAAGTTTCACCTCACCCTAACAAATCTTTCTAGGCAGCCATGTTGACATGTTATTTTTCATTTTACAAGATATGAATGAGTCTGCTTTATTTTTATATCAGCAGTTTGGCTCTTTGTAACGAATCTGGTAAGAGAGTTCTACAAGAAACTCCCTAATAATGATGTTCATTTAAAAAACACACCCCATTGTGGCTGGTCTCTAAGGGCAGCGAAATAGGAGTGCTGTTTGGAGGGGAAAACGATTTGCCTGAACGTGCAGTGTAGTGATTCCTGGAAGAAAAGCGGTGCAATGATTGCATAGTACAGCCTTGACTTGGTTTGTGGCTTTCAAATTACAAACTTGGTCAAAGCAATGAACTCTTATTGTGTTACTGCGTCACAAATCAAGACGGCCTTGACCTCGGCTTCCTGAGACGGACGCCCGAGGGCCCTTGCCACAAGACACACGGGCCATTTCTCCAAGAAGGTCACATAACTTCCCGGAACTTACTTCAAAATGGCGGCTTCTTTACACTGCAAAACCGCACACGTCAAACAGGGACTCAAGGAAGGGACCGGAATTCACGCATGGCATTGAGGCCCAAGGGAAAGCAATGCAATCACTACATGCGTGAAATGTTATGTGACAACATTGCTTGTTGCGCAGCAACCGTCTCTCTGACTTGGAGCCATGGGAAATATGAAGTGTTTTCACATCTCTGCAGCGATTACACAAAACCACTGAGCTGTTTTACCAGCTGTATGTAGCAGAGGTCTACGGCTCTCTGAGCGGGTGGCAGACGTAGGTGGGCAAGGGTAGACACTGTATTAACTTTTGTAAACACCTTTTATTATGCTTGCCCCCAGCCCCCACATTTTACCAGTCACTTGCACCACAGGTCCTGCCGTCTAAAGACCTCCCAAGGGTTGAATCGCAATGGGAAGGGGAGAATAGGCTCAGGGAGAAGGGATGGTAGTGGAAAGTAAAGGTGAAGATGAAAGGGTGCCACTTTCCTACATCAGCATACAACACAACACTATACTATACGAGGAGGCAAGGCAGACAAGACACTGGCAACTGTCTCACTGATTCCTGTGTGTTATAAAGCTTTTATCCTTTGCCTGTCACCACCATAGCTATGGTCTTACAGCACAAGTAATTTGTCTGAGAAAATAGGCCAGGGCTCAAGTCGAGGGACCACGTAGGTGGACGCCGTCCCCCCATGTGTTTAAGAAATAAAAAAAATAAAAAATATACCTCAGGCTACAGCGCTGCGGCCAGGTTTCGAACCCTGGGCAGGAATCGAACCGAGACACTTAACGGCAAGACCACAGCAATCGTTGGCTGTAGAGATGCAAAATGTTTCATATTGATATGTTTCTAAACAGGTATGTTGTGTTACAGGTTGTCAGATTTAAAAATAAAGTGTGTGCATTTTATACATGAGCAGCAAGGGAATATGTGGTATCAGGTAATATTATCCCCATATATCGGGACGCCGTGAATAATATCGCCTGGAAAATGTTGTGGCGATATTATATGGGTGACCATATATATGGGGACAGGGGCAAAAAAAAAAAAATTTACTTAAAAAATAAATAAATTGAAGGGTTGCGGGGGTGTCCCCCGCACGTTCCATGCAATAATGTCGCCACAAAAAACGGCCATTTTTCGGTGATATTTTTGCATGCCGAGATTTTTGTGGTGACATTACATGGAACCGAATATATATGTCATTTATGGGTTTTTCCAATCGTGAAAGACAAGCCTGAATGAAATGTGCATATTTCACATTGACGTTCTGTGACGCCACTTCCCAGTGCTCGCCAGTCACCCCACTTTTTGTTGTTTTTTTAGTACTTGAGCCCTGAAAATGGCATATTGAGCCCCGAAAATGGCATATTGAGCCCCGTGCGCGGGGTAAACAAACTGTAGGCTGTGAAGGAAGAAGAAAGGAAAACAGAGCAAAACGTGGGGGACGATACAAAGCAGGTGTAGGATGGGAACACACAGAGCTAACACATTTGGAAAGCACAATGGGATTGTGGTAGAGGGAATACGATTTAGTTAAGTCTTTGTGCTTAGCCAGTCTCTGGCCCTGCCCTGTATGTAAAAGGGCAGCGCTTCCTCAGTACACCAGTGTTACATGTATTTTTAATAAAAGGGTTACTAAACACACAGTTCTTCTCCTAAACATTATTAGCAGGGCGTGTGATATGTGGCATTTATAACGCGCCTGTACAGGTGAAAAAAACAAAGGGGGACAAAATAACGATCTTACTAGGCCTTGTGTCATTCACTTCGCGCAAGTGCGGACAAGAGGGAAGGGGAGAAGTGCCAGGGGGGAGGGGAAGGGGGAATTGCAGTTAACTCACAAGTGCAGCCAGCGGGTGGCTCGTAAGTGCAAAGAGAAGGGGCTGTAGGGTTGCAGATACAGGCCCTTAAGTGCATGTTCCAAATAACGCTCTTGGATGGTTGAAGATGCGAGGCGGGCCCATTTTTAGGGAATCACTTGCCAACAGCAGATAATACGATTACCCTACCTGCATCTGTTACCAAAAATGCACCGATGTGGTGCAATTTACGGTTTTCATATGCACAAGGGCACTGGAAAATGATGAATATTTTTTGGGGTGCATGCAGTTTCAGCCGGTGCGTTTGTGTTTCAACTGAGCACAGACCTGTTCCCAAAAAGCAGTACATTAAGGAGGAGAAAGAATGAATACAGCAACAGTGTGTGGGTGTCGGGCGGGAGTTGTGTGGTGACTAGATTAAAAACAAAAGAACGTGGTTCCTAATGCACATTGCACCGGGTGATGTCCCTGGTTTTATCTTTGAGGTTGCACAAGACGAGCCACACCGGGAACTTCATCCATCTCCGAGGAGATGCATTGCCCACACCACAGAGCTGGAAGCTGGGCAAAGCAGGTCTGACTTATGCACATTGCACTGGGTGATGTCCCTGGTTTTATCTTTGAGGTTGCACAAGACGAGCCACACCGGGAACTTCACCCATCTCCGAGGAGATGCATTGCCCGACACCACAGAGCTTGAAGCTGGGCAAAGCAGGTCTTACTAATGCACATTGCACCGGGTGATGTCCCTGGTTTTATCTTTGAGGTTGCACAAGACGAGCCACACCGGGAACTTCATCCATCTCCGAGGAGATGCATTGCCCGACACCTCAGAGCTGGAAGCTGGGCAAAGCAGGTCTGATTACTGAACACCAAGCCCGGACTGGGGCAATGCCCGAACCAAAAACACAACATGCTAATGTGGGCCTGTTTGCTTTGTTCAAAGTGGGCCACTTTTTGGGCCATTTTGATAAGTCACTTTGCCATGCGGCTAGTAGTTTTGACCAGTGTTACTGAATACATATTCTTTAAAATGCACAATGTGCATCACCTGTGATCAAAAACCTTCCTTGGGTACTACTCAGTCTGTCACAAAAGGAATGAATTGCCATTTGCAACTGTGGGCACTTTTTCATTAGTGCCCGAGACAATTGCATGGCCCAGTCAGACCCTGTTGAACACCATTTGGAGGTGTATGATTTTGTTGAGCTTATATAGCCATTTATTTGTTTTATAAGGCACCCGTTTTGACGCCTTGCTTGGTAGAATGATGTGCAGCTTAGAGTGGCAGTCTTCCGTTTGTGAAGACAGATTCTCTCTTAGGGAACACGTGTATGCCACCCACCCCTGCCTGTGCCTCGATTCGGTTGCAAAACCCTAAAGCAATGCAGGGAGCATAGACAATATTCAGATACATTGACGGACTTCTGCACTGCAAAACAACAAGACAACTAGCGTCAGAGGGGAACCCCTAAATGACCACTTAAGAAACACTATTTATTACAGTCACAGGGCTCTCTCAGGTGTGGGGGCCCATTTCCGGTGAAAGGTTTGAAAGGCCCCGATGCTGACATTCGAACTCTGAGACAATGGTAACTCTGCCCTGTGTTTTAACGTGGCTTTTAGTACCCAATATTTCCCTTTGGCTTGAACGCCTGATCTGATAATTCCAAATAAAACCTCTAGAGGGCACCATAATACAATGCAAAGCATATACCACAATAATATTTTTAAAATGATTAAAGCTGAAAGATAATGGGTCATAAGGTTGATGTTGGCCCACGTGTCCACCTTCTCAAGAAATTTTCTGCAGTTAAGTGTTTAACGACAGTGGTTGGAAGCGGCTCAGCAGCAGTTGTGCCTCAACATGAGAGAACGGTGGTGCAGCCGGAATTTCACTGCAGTGTAGACAAGCGCCCTATTCACCCGAGCACAGACAGAGCTACCCACCAATCAAGGGAAGAATATTTAATTGGAGGGTTTAATTTTTCATGCTCCTTTTTTATAGGGAATTGTTGTTTTGCAAAAACACTGCGCACCGACACTGAATGAAAAAGCAATTGGTATGGTAATTTAATCAACACTGAAGTAGCCTGACACGTGTTTCGAGTGACTTTCTCTTCTACTGTGGCTGCAGTGAGGTTTTCTTAAGTTTGAACACCATAAGTATGGTAAGCGAATGCAGAATTAATATTGTGGGCTCCACTGGGTTATGCAGTTGCAAGGACAATTTGATGAAGCGTTTCCGCGTTGACACAGCGTCTCCGCTGTAACTGGGAGCAGGAGCCAGCCGTGAGCTTTTATAGTCCATATCCATTGCATTATAAATAACAAAGGTTACTAAATAATACTCATTGTGTCAACTGTGAAAAGAGGAGGGGCTATTTGATTATTTCACGCCTGGCATTGGACAACTTGGGATCCCACACAATGCAATATACTGCTAAAATAACCCTAGAACAGCCTGTGAGATAAAGTCACATTCTTAAAGTCATTTTTGACACTCACAGGAATGCAGCTTATTGTGCATAACTTGCATTTCGTGTGCAGTTCCACAAAAAGGTTTAATACATTCTTTGTGGATCAAACAAGCAAATATGCCCACATCTCAACCTAGAGGAACCTGTGGGGGTGATAATCGCGGGACACACAAAATATACCGAGGGGAACACACAGCCCTTTTAGGACCCACTATTCTGCACAAATCATAGGAGGGGCAAGTGTATCGCACTGGAATAAATGGCAGGGGAAGGGATGCGTGCAACAGTCAATCAAAACAGTTGGTGTAGGATAAGGAGCTGCCACTAGCTAACCCTACAAAAAAACACCCACACTTCTGCATACACCTCTCAAACTCCTAACTAAACACGACCATGCCTCTACGGCACAACAAACCGCATGCACTTCACAACACCACAACAGCGAAACAAACCACACATAGCTTCCCACAACAGCACATTACGGCTACCAACCGAACAACACACCTACGCTCAGTGAACGGTGTGAACTGAACTGAAGCTGCCACCAGCAAATCCCAGCTCTCCTGCGCCTTTTCCCCCGCTGAGTCCTGCTAACTTACCCCTCCACCCCCACCCCTCTTGGTTCACAGAGCTGCCAGAGCGCCCAGGAACCATGCAAGTGGCGACAGTGTGCGGTGTAAGAAACTTTAACATGATATGACTGACATGGGGCCCAAGCAGCAGGTAAGGGCCAAAGGGCACAAGGCTTGCCCTTCCCCCTCTGGCCACATCCAGTCTATACCACTGTTTACAAACTCAAAAGGTACTCGTGTGTCCTAGCAGGCAGCAGCAGTGGGATATCCAGAATTATGTCGCTACAGGATTGGCCACCACAGTCTTCCCGTGGACTACGCTTTATTTAAAGTAGCTTTTAGATGTCTTGTACAATAGGTAGGCGAGTGTGGGGTTGGGGGGGGGTCAGTATCTTCATTTTGTCTTAAGGCCCAGCCAATTACCACACATCCACTTAATGTGCTAAAGTAGTTGAATGTGGGATATGTTAGATTGGACAGCTAGACCAAGACTGAAGATGAGTTTCATAGTTTTGAAAAACTGCTAGTAGGGGAAATGCAGGAGCCCCGAGGGGTATTGCGACAAAATGTCAGAAAAAGAAATGCTGTATACGCATTTACTGTGCATTCGGCAGTTACAAAAATAC